>NC_138536.1:776248-1433748 GCF_964234715.1 Podarcis melisellensis | reverse complement strand
GGTTAACAATGCGTCTAAACTACCGTACAAAGCCGAAATCTGCATATATTGCTCCTCCCACTTTTGCAGCTGGCCCTGCCCCCAGAACGGACCTCAGCCCCCCGGCCAGAAAATGCTTCCCCTATGATGATGATGCAACATGGCTCAGTTGGCAGAATCGCAGAATTGGAGAGGATCCAATGCAGGAATCGAACCCACAACCTTGAGATTAGGAGTCTCAAGCGATTGCAGCGGTCTGGGGCTTTTTAGCTTAGGGGAACTGCGAGCAGAGGAGAAGGGACCCCCCCCCCCCGTAGCCCAACTCTGTGCAATGCAAGAATCTTACGCCCAAGGTGAACCTCGAACTCGCAACCTTGAGAATCTTTCGCCCAAGGTGAACCTCGAACTCGCAACCTGAGTCTCAGGCTCAAGCGACTGCAGTGGTCTGGGGCTTTTTAGCTCAAGGGAGACTCGAACGCGCGACCCGGTGTTTATAAGAGCCTCGCATTCTACGGACCGAGCTCTCCCCGGCTCAGAGCAGCTCGGTCCAGGGTTCGAGCCCCGCGGGTCCCTCGCGACTCTTCTGCGATCCCACTGGGCAGAGAGAGGCGCCCCCAACCCGGAACTCAACTGTTCTCGAGGCGCTGAAGGCTCTTGCGCCCTTTGGCCCGGGGAATGAGATCCGAGTTGCGTATGGCTTGGTTGATATAGTACTGCTTTCGCTTCGCCGGGGAAAATCTCTTGGCGGTGGGGCTGGCCAGCGGCGGCAGACAATCCTCGATCCTTCTGCAAAAAGGGGAAGCGAAGCGTTTTTAAAAATTGGCAGGCGCTCTGCAGCCGTGACCCAAATAAAATAAAAGAGCCCCCCAAATTCAAGAGACCTGCATCAATCCATTTTTATCAATGCAAAGAGCAGAAATAATCCAATTTATTGCAAACAAGCGTCGTATTCTAGGAGCGAGCGCCGTTCCACCTTGCCAAGAGCAAGGGTGATTCAGCCTTTTTTATTTATCCCCCCCCCAATAATATTTATTAAGTTTCCTACAAATACCACACATACAATATAATCAATGAAACGAAAAGGAAAAGGAAATAAGACAAATATAGCAAATGATAACCAAAAATCCAACCACAAACATATAGACAATAAAAATTAATTAATCAATTAAAAATCCAACAAATTACTTGACTTCCTCTAATCTCTTCCATCTGAATTTCCCTGTAACTGAACGTAGCAGTTTTCCAATATTGTTAATCAAAAATAAAATATTCCAATTATAATCAAATTTCTTAACATTCTATTTCTCATTTATTTATTTAATCCTAATTTAATCCTAGGCCTATTTGGTGCTTTCAAGTAACTACTAATCTTTAATGTTACAATATTTATTCAAATATTCTTTAAATTTCTTCCAGTCTTCTTGATATTCCTCTTTTTTCTGGTTGCGGATTCTCCCCGTGAGTTCAGCCAGCTCCATAAAGTCCATCATCTTCATCTGCCATTCTTCCACAATTGATAGTTCTTGTGTTTTCCATTTTTTGGCTATTAAAATTCATGCACCTTTACATCTTTCTTGGGCAGTTCAGAACCTAATATTCCAAGGAGAAAGGCCTCTGGTTTCTTTATAAATGTATAGTTCATCATTTTAAAAAATTCATTATAAATCTTTTCCCAGAAGTCTTTTACCTTGGGACAGGTCCACCACACATGATAAAAAGTGCCTTCCTTTTCTTTACATTTCCAACATACATTTTTTTAAATTGTATTTTAACTTGTATTTTAAATTGGTTTTTTTCTTTTTCTTTTTTCCCTATTATGTTTTTACTGTGATTTTATTGGTGTTATCTGCCCTGAGCCCGGCTCTGGCCGGGGAGGGTGGGGTAATAATAATAATAATAATAATAATAATAATAATAATAATAATAATAATAAATTATCACAGTTATGGTAAATCTTGTTTAACAGGGGTCAAGTTGATTCAGCCTTTTTTAGGAATGCAAACAAACAACTTTGCAAATAAGAAGCGCGACCAGTTTGACTACCGGCCTGAAGCAGGAACTTCGTCAAAGGAAAGGACGGCCGTACCCAGCCTCACGGACGCTTCGAGCGAAAATTTGGGGTCCCTTCCAATGCTGCAATTTCTATGGATAAAGATCAGGTTTGCAGAATTTACAGCTCTCGCGGCAGTCCACTACATGCTGCAAAGCTCTCCCCCAAAACTGGCATTTGCAGGTATTTTATAGGCTCTGGCAGCTGACGTCATTCAAGGAAGTTTATTCAGAGATGAGTAAGCGAGGCAAGTCATGTTTTCCTCCGTTGCTCCCGGATACATTCTGTGTATGTTTTTGTTTGCTTGTGTTATCTAACAACCCCGATCGGCTCTGGTGAAACCATGGCAAAAGGCTGCCTAAAATGTACTGTCTTGCCGGCGGAACTACCCACCACAAGAGACTGTTTCAGTACCTCTTAGGCCAGGCAATGAGGAAGGGTCCTTCTGCCAAGATGAAGCTCCAGCTCCGAGGCACCTTCAAAACGTCAGGTAAGCCAAACCGGCCGTGTGTGTGTGTTTGCACGTTGCGTCCCGCGCACCAAGCTCACGGTCTCCCCAGGGATTGTTGTTGTTGTTTAGTCATTTAGTCGTGTCCGCCTCTTTGTGACCCCCTGGACCAGAGCACACCAGGCCCTCCTGTCTTCCACTGCCTCCCCCAGTTTGGTCAAACTCATGCTGGTAGCTTCGAGAACACTGTCCCACCATCTCGTCCTCCGTCGTCCCCTTCTCCTTGCGCCCTCCATCTTTCCCAACATCACGGTCTTTTCCAAGGAGTCTTCTCTTCTCATGGCCAAAGTCTTGGAGCCTCAGCTTCAGGATCTGTCCTTCCAGTGAGCACTCAGGCCTGATTTCCTTCTGAATGGAGAGGTTGGATCTTCTTGCAGTCCATGGGACTCTCCAGAGTCTCCTCCAGCACCAGAATTCAAAAGCATCCATTCTTCAGCGATGAGCCTTCTTGATGGTCCAGCTCTCACTTCCCTACATCACTCCTGGGAAAACCAGAGCTTGAACTATACGGACCTTTGTTGGCAAGGTGATGTCTCTGCTTTTTAAGATGCTGTCTAATAATAATAATAATAATAATAATAATAATAATAATAATAATTTATTATTTATACCCCGCCCATCTGGCTGGGCCTCCCCAGCCACTCTGGGCAGCTTCCATAGAAACCAAAAATACAGTAAAATATCGCACATTAAAAACTTCCCTGAACAGGGCTGCCTTCAGATGTCTTCTAAATGTCAGGTAGTTGTTGTTCTCTTTGACATCTGGTGGGAGGGCGTTCCACAGGGCGGGTGCCACTACCGAGAAGGCCCTTTGCCTGGTTCCCTGTAGCTTTGCTTCTCGCAGTGAGGGAACCGCCAGAAGGCCCTTGGAGCTGGACCTCCATGTCCGGGCAGAACGATGGGGGTGGAGATGCTCCTTCAGGTCTACTGGGCCGTTTAGGGCTTTCAAGGTCAGCACCAACACTTTGAATTGTGCTCGGAAACGTCCTGGGAGCCAATGAAGGTCTTTCAGGACCGGTGCTATGTGGTCTCCACTCCCAGTCCCCAGTCTGGCTGCCGCATTCTGGATTAGTTGCAGTTTCCGGGTCACCTTCAAAGGCAGCCCCATGTAGAGCGCATGGCAGTAGTCCAAGCGGGAGATAACCAGAGCATGCACCACTCTGGCGAGACAGTCCGCGGGCAGGGAGGGTCTCATCCTGCATCCCAGATGGAGCTGCCCTGGACACAGAGTTAACTGCGCCTCCATGGACAGCTGTGAGTCCAAAATGACTCCCAGGCTGCGCACCTGGTCCTTCGGGGGCACAGTTGCCCCATTCAGGACCAGGGAATCCTCCACACCTGCCCGCCTCCTGTCCCCCAAAAACAGTACTTCTGTCTTGTCAGGATTCAACCTCAATCTGTTAGCCGCCAGCCATCCTCCAACCGCCTCCAGACACTCACACAGGACCTTCACCGCCCTCACTGGTTCTGATTTAAAAGAGAAGTAGAGCTGGGTATCATCCGCATAGGTTTGTCATTGCTCTTCTCCCAAGAAGCAGGCATCTTTTAATTTGTCACCATCTGCAGTGATCATGGAGCCCAAGAAAGTCAAATCTCTCCCTGCCTCCATTTCTTCCCCTTCTATTTGCTAGGAGGTGGTGGGGTGCCCTTCTCCAAATCAGGAACCCCCAAACGGAGTCTGATATGGCGAGCTCTCTGCACCCCGATTTCCTGAGTTGTGCCTCCGCAATGGAACCTCCAGTTACAGGAGAAGTCTATCTTAGGGGATGGATCAACTTGCTTGCTCCCGGAAGGAAACAGCTGTTGCATTGCCTGTTTGCTTGCAAGCTTCTTGCAAAGGTTGCTGAACCCACCCTGCTTTTATTGTTTTAAAGAAATCAATTGAAACCTCCTTTTTCCCAAATAAGAGGCACAGACATTCAGTGGCAAGGCTGCCCCCCTTACTCACCCATAGGGCTGGTTTAGGGGGGCTCCCGGTTGCTCCTGGTGGCCGCCTCCTCTTGCACCGCCAGGATCTGTCCCCTTGAGCACCACCATGGCTCGCCCGGATTGCAACCCCAGCCCAGCAAGATCCTGATGTCCGGGACCCGGATACCACCCCAGGTTTTTGCAAAGGCACCCGGCCCGGCCGCCTCCCCGGCTGCACCGCCCCAGGAAGACGCGTCAGCTGGGGGGGGGGAGGAGAGGGGAGCAAAGGGCTGGAGGAAGAGGCGGCGCTACGGGCCGGGAGGGAGTTCCTTGTAAAAAGCAAAGCTGATGCAACGGGCGACGCTTTTGCAATGTGCAGTTGGCTCCGGGCTATGCAGGGCGCGGCGCTGCGCGGGATGTGGTTGCGTGGCGATGCATTGCAGCGCGTGAGAGTTTTGCAGTTGCATTGCATGGAGTGTGTGTGTGTGCATTGAACGGAGTGTGTGTGTGCATTGAACCGAGTGTGTGTGTGCATTGAACCGAGTGTGTGGCTGCGTTGCACGGAGTGTGCATGCATTGCAAGGAATGTGTGTGCCGTGTGTGTGTGTGTGTGTGTGCATTGAACGGAGTGTGTGGCTGCGTTGCCCGGAGTGTGTGTGTGTGTGTGTGTGTGTGTGTGCATTGAACGGAGTGTGTGGCTGCGTTGCACGGAGTGTGTATGCATTGCAAGGAATGTGTGTGCCTTGTGTGTGTGTGTGTGCATTGCACGGAGTGTGTGGCTGCGTTGCACGGAGTGTCTGTGTGTGTGTGCATTGCACGGAGTGTGTGGCTGCGTTGCACGGAGTGTCTGTGTGTGTGTGCATTGCACGGAGTGTGTGGCTGCGTTGCACGGAGTGTCTGTGTGTGTGTGCATTGCACGGAGTGTGTGGCTGCGTTGCACGGAGTGTCTGTGTGTGTGTGCATTGCACGGAGTGTGTGGCTGCGTTGCACGGAGTGTCTGTGTGTGTGTGCATTGCACGGAGTGTGTGGCTGCGTTGCACGGAGTGTCTGTGTGTGTGTGCATTGCACGGAGTGTGTGGCTGCGTTGCACGGAGTGTCTGTGTGTGTGTGCATTGCACGGAGTGTGTGGCTGCGTTGCACGGAGTGTCTGTGTGTGTGTGCATTGCACGGAGTGTGTGGCTGCGTTGCACGGAGTGTCTGTGTGTGTGTGCATTGCACGGAGTGTGTGGCTGCGTTGCACGGAGTGTCTGTGTGTGTGTGCATTGAACGGAGTGTGTGGCTGCATTGCATGGAGTGTGCATGCATTGCAAGGAATGTGTGTGCCTTGTGTGTGTGTCTGTGTGTGTGTGTGCATTGAACGGAGTGTGTGGCTGCGTTGCCCGGAGTGTGTGTGTGTTTGCATTGCACGGACTGTATGGTTGCATTGCACGGAGTGTGTAGCTGCGTTGCCCGGAGTGTGGTTTTGCATTGAACGCAGTGTGTGTGTGTGTGTGTGCCTTGCACGGAGTGTGTGTGTGTTTGCATTGCAAAGGGCTTTTTTGGCATTCCACTGCAACGGTATGTGTGCTTGTGCGCTGGACATCACTGCAATAGATCTGCAGTTGTGGCCGCTGCGAGGACCTCCAGATGTTGCTGTCCTCCTACCTCCCAATCCCCAGCCCCTTAGCCAGCAGGCCCAATGGTCAGGGACGAGGAGAGATATAATTCAGCTCTGTTGCATGCCAGCAGCATGCACAAAGATCAGGGCTGGATGGGAGTCCAGCAACCTCTGCCAAGCCCCTGGTTCCCCACCCCTCGCGCCACCTGCAAAGGAAACTCCTTGTTGCCCCTCTGCATGAGTCCCTGCTCTGTCTTGCATTAGGATTGACAGCCAATGGGCGTTCCCATGGGAGAGGAGCGTCGCCTGACGACAGCACCCCTCATTTGCATACTGCCGTCCCCACAATCCAGTGCGGTTGGACACCATTAGGAATGTACCATACTTCACATATGCGTTGGAAATAAAGCGCCAAGTCATCTTTCGGAAGCGAGAAGAAGATTTTAAAATAATAAAGTAAGCAAAGACTTGGTAAATAAAGAAATAAAAAATTAAAGGGCAATTCATTTTAGTTCATCATAACTTTGAAGTCCTCTGTAAGGAAGCCTTTAAATAGGAGATGGAGCAGATGTGCATTTGTGCTCGCTTCGGCAGCACATATACTAAAATTGGAACGATACAGAGAAGATTAGCATGGCCCCTGCGCAAGGATGACACGCAAATTCGTGAAGCGTTCCATATTTTGATGCATCCCTGCATTACTTTTCTTGCAACGTGGCTATTGCACCCGAATAATGTTATATGCATGCATGCAGCAATTGATGCACCCCATAATCTCACCTTTTGGGAAATTAGGACGCCCCTGAAGGGTTTTGAACAAAGGATGAAGCAATAAATAATAGTATGTTTTGCTGGTCTTAATGCAGCCCCATGCATAGGCTGGGCTGGATGAATCCCTTGTTGTTGTTTAGTCGTTTAGTCGTGTCCGCCTCTTCGTGACCCCCTGGACCAGAGCATGCCAGGCCCTCCTGTCTTCCACTGCCTCCTGCAGTTTGGTCAAACTCATGCTGGTAGCTTCAAGAACACTATCCAACCATCTGTCGTCCCCTTCTCCTTGCGCCCTCCATCTTTCCCAACATCAAGGTCTTTTCCAGGGAGTCTTCTCTTCTCCCGAGGTGGCCAAAGTCTTGGAGCCTCAGCTTCAGGATCGGTCCTTCCAGTGAGCACTCAGGGCTGATTTCCTTCAGAATGGAGAGGTTGGATCTTCTCGCAGTCCATGGGACTCTCAAGAGTCTCCTCCAGCACCAGAATTCAAAAGCATCCATTCTTCGGCGATCTGCCTTCTTTATGGTCCAGCTCTCACTTCCATACATCACTCCTGGGAAAACCAGAGCTTGAACTATACGGACCTTTGTTGGCAAGGTGATGTCGTGGCGAAGGGGCTTGAAGAACTCAAAGAAGCTATGAACTATGCTGAGCAGGGCACCCAAGATGAATCCCTAGGCGGAATTAAAATTGCTGGAAGAAATATCAACAACCTCAGATATGCAGATGACACAACCTTGGTGGCAGAAAGTGAGGAGGAATTAAAGAACCTTTTAATGAGGGTGAAAGAGGAGAGCGCAAAATATGGTCTGAACATCACAAAAACGAAGATCGTGGCCACTGGTCCCATCACCTCCTGGCAAATAGAAGGGGAAGAAATGGAGACAGGGAGAGATTTGACTTTCTTGGGCTCCATGATCACGGCAGATGGTGACAGCAGCCAGGAAATTAAAAGACGCCTGCTTCTTGGGAGAAAAGCAATGACAAACCTAGACAGCATCTTAAAAAGCAGAGACATCACCTTGCCAACAAAGGTCCGTATAGTTCAAGCTCTGGTTTTCCCAGTAGTGATGTATGGAAGTGAGAGCTGGACCACAAAGAAGGCTGATCGCCGAAGAATGGATGCTTTTGAATTCTGGTTCTGGAGGAGACTCTTGAGAGTCCCATGGACTGCAAGAAGATCAAACCTCTCCATTCTTAGGGAAATCAGCCTTGAGTGCTCACTGGAAGGACAGATCCTGAAGCTGAGACTCCAAGCCTTTGGCCACCTCAGGAGAAGAGAAGACTCCTTGGGAAAGACCCTGATGTTGGGAAAGATGGAGGGCACAAGGAGAAGGGGACGACAGAGGACGGGATGGTGGGACAGTGTTCTCGAAGCTACCAGCATGAGTTTGACCAAACTGGGGGAGGCAGTGGAAGACAGGAGGGCCTGGTGTGCTCTGGTCCAGGGGGTCACGAAGAGGCGGACACAGCTATCTGCCCATCACCCATTCCCACCACCCTTCGAGTAATACCCCTCCCCACCTTCTCACTATATAGAAGGGTCTGGAAACTTCTGTTTCAGTGTATCTGAAGAAGTGTGCATGCACACGAAAGCTCATACCAAGAACTGACTTAGTTGGTCTTTAAGGTGCTACTGGAAGGATTTTTTTTGTTTTTTGTTTTGACTGTTTTGCTGATTTTGAATATGCTGCATGCATGCATTAATATATCATTATTCGGGTGCAATAGCCACGTTGCAATCAGCTGGCATTTTTGGAAAGAGGGTTTTTTGGGGGGGTGGTTGGGGGTAAAGAGGGATGGAAAAGGGGTTGCAAGTAATGTGGAGTTTGCAAAGTGAAGGGTGAGGGGGAGCCAAAGAGGCGTGTCTTCGGCCTGAGGTGCAAGAAAAGTAATGCAGGGATGCATCAAAATATGGAACGCTTCACGAATTTGCGTGTCATCCTTGCGCAGGGGCCATGCTAATCTTCTCTGTATCGTTCCAATTTTAGTATATGTGCTGCCGAAGCGAGCACAAACCTAACCACTACCGCAGCCATATATAAACCTCTGATTTGAAAACATTTCCAAGTTATGGTATGAAAATGTTATTGTCTTTCCTTCCTGTGTTTTCTCCTCCTGTTCTGTTTCTAAACCCCCACCAAGCTACCCCTTAGTCTCCTCGCCTTCTCAAATTAATCCATCCTATTTCTTTTAATTTCCCGCATCCCGATGCATGCTGGGAGGCCGCCTATGCAAATCTGACCCCTCCTAGTCTCTTCCTATTGAACAGGCGAGAGGCGGATTGAGAGAGAGGTCCCCACTCTGTCTTTCGAACTGCCTGAAAAGAAAAGGGGAGATTTGACTCGCCCCACTGAAACGAGCCCGTCTTGACAGAAGAGGGAAGGGATGCGTGTAGTTGCCGTGCGGTTTTTAAAATTATTTTATTCCGGCGGTTTGTTGTTATTTTTTTCAGGCACTCCTGAAGACAGCCGAGAGGAAGGGGTCCTTAACTAGGGCAGCAGGAGTTCGCGCAGGCGCAGAGCAGCTGGGCAGCCTGGATAGAGCGTTGGTGAGTAGGGGGGGAATGGAAGAGTTCATTTGTTACCCCTGGGGGGGGGAATATGCCCAAAACTAGCAATTTAACCATTTTAAGTGCTGGGTAATCACCCCAATAGGTGTTTTTCAGGGCAATTTCCAACTCCAGGGGGATTTCTCCCCTTTTTCTTGCTGGGGCAATTAATCTTTGCGGTGCAATTGAATTAAACCTGCTGTTGCAATTCCTTGCACTCTTAATTTTGCAGATTTAAATGCATGCCCTAGCAGCTGGATTTGCAAAATTAAGAGTGCAATGATTTCTCCTAAAAAAATAATTTAAAAAACCGGTTTGGAAAAATGCTCCATTGGCTTTCTTAAAAAAAAATGAACTCACCATGTTAGCTGTCATTGCCAGTGAAATTCAATTTTCCCTTTCTTGCAAAGCAGAGCTCTTGGGAGCCAGCAAGAAAGGGGTGGTCTTAACTGAACCAAACACTAGGAATTAAAATTGCAAAATTGCAATTTCTTGCTTTCTTTTATTTTTAAAAGCTTCCTGGATTTGCAAATAAATGATTATCAGGTCATTGAGGGCATTCGAAATAATTGCAGGTGCAAAAATATTTATTTTTACTCCCTTCTTTCCACAAAAGGAAATCGATGGTAACGCCATGCTATAAGTGGCTTTCACAGGAAACTTAAAATAAATAGGGTTTTGGTTTAGCAACAGGGGTGTTGGGCAGTGATTCAAATGTGGGGCTTTTCCCATGCAACCATGTAACAAAATACAGGGGTTCCTTGGATTATTGGTTTTTCAAAATTTTAAACAAACAAACATACATCTTAACTGTACTTGGTTTAATTTTAGTTACATTGTTAAGTGACTTCCTTAAATCCCCCTTGCTGAGTTTCAATGTATATCATTGTAACAGTTTTCCAAAACCAATTTTCTCATAAAATTAACTTAATCGCTTAACATCATACTTTAGCTTCATTTTGACTTTAAACATATTATTCTCTAACATCACATAATTAAATCCTAGGCCTATCTGGTATTTGCAAGTATTCCCAGTTAAGTTATCTTGGCATATTTAACTAAATAGTCTTTGAATTTTATCCAGTACTCCTGGTACTCCTCCTCCTTCTGGTCGCGGACTCTTCTGAAAAGTCCATCGTCTTCATCTGCCATTCCTCCACTGTTGGGACTTCTTGTGATTTCCCATTTCTGGCCAACAAAATTCTAGCTGCAGTTGTGGCACACAAAAACAATCTAACATCTTTTGGGGGCAATTCCAAGAAGAAAGGCCTCTGGTTTCTTAATAAATGTATATTTCAACCTTTTTTCAATTCATTATAAATCTTCTCCCAGAAGTCTTTCACCTTGGAGCATCTCCACCACATATGATGAAAGGTACCCTCTTTTTCTTTGCATTTCCAACATAGATTATCAACTCCTGCCCCGCGCCGCCGGTCTCGGAGCAAGATGGACCTGGCGTACGTCTGCGAGTGGGAAAAGCGCCCCAAGAGCAACCACTGCCCCTCCATCCCCCTGGTCTGCGCATGGTCCTGCCGCAACCTGATCGCCTTCACGACGGACCTCAAGAACGAAGAGGAGAAAGGTAATTTCTTGCAGGGAAAAGCCTGTGGAGAAAACCCAGAGCGGCTTCTGATCTCCAGCTGAGCATCCCTCGTAAGTCTAAGGCTGGCTCTCCTCGTTTCTTTTCGCCTTCTTCCTTAGACCTCACCCACATGATTCACATCCTGGACATGGAGCACCCCTGGGACGTCTGCTCCATCAATTCCGGACACGTGGAAATCATCACTTGCTTGGAATGGGATCAGTCGGGTAAGGAAACCCTCAATGCAGCTTGCGAAATAAACGTAGCAATGAAATATATAAGCGTAGCAATTCTGTGTATGTGTTTGTGTGTGTGTGTGTGTGTGTATGGAGGCAGTGAGAGATTTTACTTTCTTGGGCTCCATGATCACTGCAGATGTTGACAGCAGCTACGAAATTAAATAACGCCTGCTTCTTGGGAGAAAAGCAATGACAAACCTAGACAGCATCTCAAAAAGCAGAGACATCACCTTGCCAACAAAGGTCCGTATAGTTAAAGCCATGGTTTTCCCAGGAGTGATGTATGGAAGGGACCATCAAGAAGGCTGATCGCCGAAGAATGGATGCTTTTGAATGCTGGTGCTGGAGGAGACTCTTGAGAGTCCCATGGACTGCAAGAAGATCAAACCTATCCATTCGGATCGTCCCTGAGTGCTCACTGGAAGGACAGATCCTGAAGCGGAGGCTCCAAGACTTTGGCCACCTCCTGAGAAGAGAAGACTCCCTGGAAAAGACCCTGATGTTGGGAAAGATGGAGGGCGCAAGGAGAAGGGGACGGCAGAGGACGAGATGGGGGGACAGTGTTCTCGAAGCTACCAGCATGAGTTTGACCAAACCAGTGTGTGTGTGTCGAGTTTGTACAAACTAAATGATTTGGGGGGGGGGGTTTCCTGCAACAGTTGCCTTGCATTGAAAACAGGACCAGATTTCGGTTTGACGAGGCCCTAAGCTACTGAAGGTAATAGGGCCCTTTATATGTCCAGCTGTTCTTTGTCAACCACAAATGGCCGCTGTTTTGTATGTGTTGAATATATGCTATATGGTCGTTTATGGACCTAATTGGTATCTCAAGCCATTTGCACATCAAAAAATATGTATTTTATCAAAGTAATAGTTGAATTGAGATACAATTAAGAAGAGGCGTGTTCTGGTGCATGGGGTCATGAAGAGTCGGACACGACTAAACGACAACAACAATAATTGTTGAAATGAAATACAATTAAGAAGTATATTAATAGTGAATTATGAATTCTGGTGCTGGAGGAGACTCTTGAGAGTCCCATGGACTGCAAGAAGATCCAACCTCTCCATTCGGAAGGAAATCAGCCCTGACTGCTCACTGGAAGGACAGATCCTGAAGCTGAGGCTCCAAGACTTTGGCCACCTCAGGAGAAGAGAAGACTCCCTGGAAAAGACCCTGATGTTGGGAAAGATGGAGGGCACAAGGAGAAGGGGACGACAGAGGACGAGATGGTGGGACAGTGTTCTCAAAGCTACAAACATGAGTTTGACCAATGTGGGAGGCAGCGAAGACAGGAGGGCCTGGCATGCTCTGGTCCAGGGGGTCACAAAGAGGCGGACAAGACTAAACGACTAAACAACAACCTGTGTGTGTGTGTGGATAATCTCTGCTCTGTGTGTTTGTGTGGTGTGTATGAATATATATACGTGTGTGTATATATATATGGATAATCTTATTGATCCATGTGTGTGTGTGGTGTGTATGTGTGTGTGTATGGATAATCTCATTGCTGTGGGTGTGTGGGCATATACACACACACACACACACTGTTTTACAATTTAAAGTGCAGTGGTACCTTGGTTCTCAAACTTAATCCATTCCGGGAGCCTGTTCCAAAACCAAGCCATGCTTCTTTCCCGTGGAAAGTCATGCAAAACGGATTAATCCGTCCCAGGCTTTTAAAAACGACCCCTAAAACATCAACTTAACATGAATTTAAGATGAGCCTCCAGGTGCAATGATGCGTTTGGGACGCAGGGCGGGGCAGAGAAAATTGGCCTTAAGAACTTCGACTGGAAAGCTTTCATAGATCCAGGGTGAGAGGCTGTCCAGATCCGTGGGGAGGTTTTTTTTCTGGCGCTTCTTCCAGAGGGGGGAATTGCTACGGCCGGGCTCCTCCGAGCTTTTTCGACTCTCTCCCGCTGCAGGATCCCGGCTGCTGTCCGCCGACGCCGACGGCCACATCAAATGTTGGAGCATGGTTGAGCACTTGGCCAACAGCTGGGAGAGTGCCGTGGGCAGCGTGGTGGAAGGCGACCCCATCGTGGCACTCTCGTGGCTGCACAATGGCGTGAAGCTGGCTTTGCACGTGGAGAAGGTGAGCGAGGCCGGACGGGAGGGCTTTGTCGTCTAGGACTTGCCGATCAGAAGGTCGGCGGTTCGAATCCCCGCAATGACGGGGTGAGCTCCCGTTGCTCGGTCCCTGCTCCTGCCAACCTAGCAGTTCGAAAGCACAAAGTGCAAGTAGATCAATAGGTACCGCTCCGGCGGGAAGGTAAACGGCGTTTCCGTGCGCTGCTCTGGTTCGCCAGAAGCAGCTTAGTCCTGCTGGACACATGACCCAGAAGCTGTACGCCGGCTCCCTCAGCCAATAAAGTGAGATGAGCGCTGCAACTCCAGAGTCGGCCACGAGTGGACCTAATGGTCAGGGGTCCCTTTACCTTTACCTTTAAACAAGCTCTAGCTTAGGCCCCACTCTCTTGTGGACCCCCGCAAAAAAAAAAATTAAAGGAAAAAAAACCTGGATGTACATTTCCAAAAATCAATCAATCAATCTATCTATCTATCATCTATCATCTATCTATCTATCTATCTATCTATCTATCTATCTATCTATCATCTATCTATCTATCTATCTATCTATCTATCTATCTATCTATCCCAGTGTCAGATTTACATATAAGCTGAACAAGCTATAGCTTAGGGCCGCAGTCTCTTGGGGCCCCCAAAAAATTTAAAGGAAAAAAACACCTGGCTGTACCTTACCAAAATACAAGATAAAAAACAAATAAAATAAAACCTACATAGAGCAACAGTGTTTTGTGTTGTGTCGGCTCCTCTGATGTAAGTCATGGGTCCCGCCTGCTCGCCTGCTCCCTAAAACATCACTGCTTTGCTCCTTTTTATATATAGGGTGCCAACATTCTGCTATTTATTATTAGTAGTAGTTTGCATCATATATTTGCACCTCTTATTATTTCACGTTATAGCGAGTTTCTAGAGACTAGGTTGTGAGTCTTTGTAAATTGCGTTCCTAAAGGAACTTTTGCTATTGCCGAATGCCAATGTTTGCATTATTAAGCTTGTTTTGAATAATAAAATTCATTTTAAGTGTTTAATACGTATTTCACTATTAATATACTTCTTAATTGTATTTCAATTCAACAGTGATAAAATACATATTTTGTTATGTGCAAAGGGCTTGAGATACCTATCAGGTCCATAAATCGCCCTATAGCATAGATTGAACATAGATTGTTGTTGACAAAGGACAGCTGTGCATAGAAAGCGCCCCATGACCTTCAGGAGCTGAGTGCCTCATCAAACCTAATTCCGGCCCTCTATCCATCTATCATCTATCTATCTATCTATCTATCTATCTATCTATCTATCTATCTATCATCTATCTATCTATCTATCATCTATCTATCATCTATCTATTTCTATCCTGCCTTTCAATTCATGGACTCACTTTTTATCTACGCTTTTTTTAAAAAAATCATTTTTATTGGTTTTCCAATAAAAAACCTCCAATTAAGTATCCAATCCTAATACATCAATTAGAAAACTAAAAAAAAACTAAAATAAAAAAGATCAAATGGTATTTACTGATTTCTCAATTTTTTTATCCACCCAGTCGGGAGCGTCAAACTTTGGCGAGAAGTTCTCTCGGGTCAAGTTCTCCCCGTCGCTGACGCTCTTCGGGGGCAAGCCGATGGAAGGCTGGATCGCGGTCACCATCAGCGGCCTGGTGACGGTCTCGCTGCTGAAGCCCAACGGGCAGGTCCTGACCTCGACGGAGAGCCTGTGTCGCCTGCGGTGCCGCGTGGCGCTGGCCGACATCGCCTTCACGGGCGGGGGCAACATCGTGGTGGCCACCTCGGACGGCAGCAGCGCCTCGCCCGTCCAGTTCTACAAGGTCTGCGTCAGCGTGGTGAACGAGAAGTGCAAGATTGACACCGAAATCCTGCCGTCGCTCTTCATGCGATGCACCACGGACCTCGCCCGCAAGGACAAATACCCAGCCATCACCCACTTGAAGTTCCTCACCCGGGACATGTCCGAACAGGTGAGGCCTTTCCGGGTGGCGAGTTCGAATCCCCCCTCGCCGTAGCTGTCATCCGTCCCTTATTTGGCGGGACAGTCCCTTATCCCAGCGCGATGTCCCACTGCTGTCCCTTATTGATGACGTCCCTTCAATTTCCCGGGTTTCAAAGGAAGCAGCTCCTCTTCCTCCCTCCCTGACTTGTTGCCCTATTGTGTTTTGGTGTACAGTGGTACAAGGGATGCGGGTGGCGCTGTGGGTTAAACCCCAGAGCCTAGGACTTGCCGATCAGAAGGTCGGCGGTTCGAATCCCCGCAACAAGGTGAGCTCCCGTTGCTCGGTCCCTGCTCCTGCCAACCTAGCAGTTCCAAAGCACATCAAAAGCGCAAGTAGATAAATAGGTACCGCTCCGGCGGGAAGGTAAACGGCGTTTCCGTGCGCTGCTCTGGTTCGCCAGAAGCGGCTTAGTCCTGCTGGCCACATGACCCGGAAGCTGTATGCCGGCTCCCTCGGCCAGTAAAGTGAGATGAGCGCCACAACCCCAGAGTCGGCCACGACTGGACCTAATGGTCAGGGGTCCTTTTACCTTATACAGTGGTACCTCGGATTACATATGCTTCAGGTTTCAGACGCTTCTAGTTACAGACTCCACTAACCCAGAAATAGCACCTCGGATTAAGAACTTTGCTTCAGGATGAGAACAGAAATCGTGCTCCGGCGGCAGCGGGAGGCCCCATTAGCTAAAGTGGTGCTTCAGGTTAAGAACAGTTTCAGGTTAAGAACTCCGGAACGAATTAAGTACTTAACCCGAGGTACCACTGCACAGCATTTTTCTTTGCTCACCCTACAGATGTTGCTTTGCGCCTCTAATCAAAACAACAGTAATGTGGAGTGCTGGTCTCTCCGGAAAGAGGGCTTGCCGGTCAACAATATCTTCCAACAGATCTCCCCCACAGGTGAGTTTCCTTCTGACTCTCTCTTCCATCTCTCTATCTCTCCTTTCCTTCCTTCTGACTCTCTCTTCCATCTCTTTATCTCTCTTTCCTTCCTTCTGACTCTCTTTTCCATCTATCTCTCCTTTCCTTCCTTCTGACTCTCTCTTCCATCTCTATCTCTCCTTTCCTCCGACAACAACCCTGCGAGGTCGGTCAGGTCAGAGGCGCAAGTGGCCGGTCCCCCGAGGCGTCGCCCAGAGAGCTCTCAGGCTGAGTGGTGGGAGGATTCGAACTCAGGTCCTGGTCTGACTCTCTTAACCACTACGCTCCGCTCCTTATTTTCCTGCCTTCTTCTTATTTCTCAGTTGGCGACAAGCCACCCATGATTTTGAAGTGGCGGATACTCTCGGCCGCTAATGACCTCGACCGCGTTTCGGCCGTGGCTCTCCCGAAACTCCCCATCTCCTTGACCAGCACGGATTTGAAAGTCGCCAACGACACGAAATTCTACCCTGGCTTAGGTGAGGAAACCTCTCCCTGTCCCTGGAAATGTTGTCATTATTATTCTTATTTTGCAATATACCGTATATATATATATATATATATATATATATATATATATATATATGCTTTCGTAGATTTTCACGGGTACAGGAATGCAGGTTTTGGTGTCCTCGGGTGTCTTCCCGTGTAAAAGTTGGGGTGTCTAGGCGACGTTTCGACGAGGTCTCACTCGTCATCTTCAGGCTGGTGCTTTCGGCTTCTTGTTACTGGAACAGAGCAGGATCTCAGTGTTTGAGTTCCTATAAATACTGTTGAGGGGGTGTGGTGTATAGCCTCCAATGTTCTGGGCAGAGAGGAAGTTCCCAGGCTAGTGTGCCTTTTCTTCTTTTGTTCCTTAATTACTTGAGGGATATCTTGAGTGATTTCTTGAGTGATATCCTGAGTACCACCTTTGTAATTTGGCCACACGGGAAGGAAAAACTGGATAGCTTCCTCACACATCTCAACAGCCTACACCCCAAAATACAATTCACTATGGAAATAGAAGCCAACAACCAACTTCCCTTCCTTGACGTCCTAATCTACAAAAAACCTGATGGCTCCCTAGGACACACTATCTACCGAAAAAAACACACACCAACCGCTACTTACATGCACAATCACACCACCACCCTGCACAAATAAACTCCGTAGCCAAGACTCTCATCTCCAGAACCAAACGCCTGGCTGACAAAGACCACTTGACAACTGAGTTA
Organism: Podarcis melisellensis; assembly: GCF_964234715.1. Taxonomy (NCBI): domain Eukaryota; kingdom Metazoa; phylum Chordata; class Lepidosauria; order Squamata; family Lacertidae; genus Podarcis; species Podarcis melisellensis. The sequence continues at coordinate 1,416,329 of NC_138536.1, read as the reverse complement.
CAGAATCTCTCAAATGTGTTAATTGCCAATGGATACCAGCAAAACAGGGTTACGAAGCTAATCCAAAAAGAAACACCCCCCAAAAACCAAGACACAGAAGAAAACAATGGCATGGCCCTCCTTCCTTATATCAAGGGCACTACAGATAAAATTAGCAAAATCCTCCATAAACACAATATCAAAACAGCCTTTTGCACCAACCAAAAAATAGCCAATATCCTCAGAAACCCCAAGGATAAAATCCAGTTGGAAAACCAAGGGGTCTATGAAATACCCTGCAAAGTCTGCCCAGCCACGTACATTGGACAAACAAACAGACGAATAAATGCACGTATCGCAGAACACAAGAATGCCGTCAAAAAAGAAGAAAAAACTTCCTCTCTTTTCCAACACATGAAAGAAACAGGACACGAAATTAATTTTGCAGATTCCAAATTGCTCTTTAACATGGAACATCACCACAAGAGAATAATCATGGAAGCCATCGAGATAGAGAAACACCCTCACAACATGAACAAGCGTGACGACACATCCCGCTTGCCAGACATCTGGAAATTAGCCCTCCCCACAAAAACTGACACCAGATCCAGAGGCACACAGAACGCTATCACCAATCAACCACACCAGACCCAAACCCAGACCCTCTCCACAGATAAATTACAGACACCATCCAGTAGCCAAACCATGGTGGCACCTCCGGATGCTGCACCCCCCTGCAATCCCTACACAGATCTGGCTGACACAGGCCACAAAACCACAGCTCGCCCCTATACACGAAGCCAAGCCAGAGCACAACTAAGTGCAGTACAGCCATCTTCTCAGAAAAACTCTTCACAAAGTTCAAGAGGTCAAGACACAAAGACTTTAGCAACTAATCCACACCTAATGACCCACCTAAGTGGTACTCAGGATATCACTCAAGAAATCACTCAAGATATCCCTCAAGTAATTAAGGAACAAAAGAAGAAAAGGCACACTAGCCTGGGAACTTCCTCTCTGCCCAGAACATTGGAGGCTATACACCACACCCCCTCAACAGTATTTATAGGAACTCAAACACTGAGATCCTGCTCTGTTCCAGTAACAAGAAGCCGAAAGCACCAGCCTGAAGATGACGAGTGAGACCTCGTCGAAACGTCGCCTAGACACCCCAACTTTTACACGGGAAGACACCCGAGGACACCAAAACCTGCATATATATATATATATATATATATATATATATATATATATATATATATATTATTGAATTTTCAAAAGTTTGACATTTATCCTTTGGTATACCTCGTTAAGTTTATTGTTTCTCAACTTCCTGCCCCTTCCCCCCCCCCCGTGGCATTTAAATTCCCCCCTCTGCAGCTGAATACCTCATCGCTCGTCTTTTTTTTCTTTTCCCAATCTTTTTATCGGTTTTCCCTTTTAACGAAACGTCACTAAATTAATACACTTTCCCCCCTACAAAAGTAGACTTCCAGTAAACTCTTTCGTTGTCGTTTAACTGCATTGTAGTCCCCAGCTAGTTCCTTTTTAAAAATCCATTTCTTGGTAATCTCCTTCTTATTGCAACGTTGCCATTTTATGCATTTAAAAATAGACAGCTGTCCATTTACCCATACGGTACCGTATTTCCCGTGTATAGGACGAGGTTTTTTGACCCCAAAATCATGCCAAAAAATGGGTCGTCCTATACACGGATAATTGGCGGCCCGTGCGAGAGGGAGCTTCCCGCCTGCAGCGGCGTACAAATTTGATTGGGGAGTTCAGAATTTGTGGGAACGAATTAGAGATTTGCCCATAGGGATCAATGAAAACCGGGGACTCGTTATACAAACAAACCGATCGATCGATAGGATGGCGGCTAACAGATTGAGATTGAATCCTGACAAGACAGAAGTACTGTTTGGGGGGGGCAGGAGGTGGGTGGGTGTGGAGGACTCCCTTGTCCTGAATGGGGTGACTGTGCCCCCGAAGGACCAGGTGCGCAGCCTGGGAGTCATTTTGCACTCACCGCTGTCCATGGAGACGCAGGTCAATTCTGTGTTCAGGGCAGCTCCATCTGGTACGCAGGATGAGACCCTCTCTGCCCGCAGACTGTCTGGCCAGAGTGGTGCATGCTCTGGTTATCTCCCGCATGGACTACTGCCATGCGCTCTCCGTGGGGCTGCCTTTGAAGGTGGCCTGGAAACTACAACTAATCCAGAATGCAGCAGCTAGACTGGTGACTGGGAGCGGCCGCCGAGATCATGTAACACCGGTCCTGAGAGATCTGCATTGGCTCCCAGTACGTTTCCGAGCACAATTCAAAGTGTTGGTGCTGACCTTGAAAGCCCTAAATGGCCTCAAAGACCCAGTATACCTGAAGGAGCGTCTCCACCCCCATCGTTCTGCCCAGATGCTGAGGTCCAGTGCTGAGGGCCTTCTGGCAGTTCCCTCATTGCGAGAAGCAAAGCTACAGGGAACCAGGCAGAGGGCCTTCTCGGTGGTGGCTCCCGCCCTGTGGAACGCCCTCCCACCAGATGTCAAAAGAGAACAACAACTACCAGACTTTTAGAAGACGTCTGAAGGCAGCCCTGTTTAGGGAAGCTTTTAATGTTTGATGTATTACAGTATTTTAATATTTTTTGGAAGCTGCCCAGAGTGGCTGGGGAAGCCCTGCCAGATGGGCAGGGTATAAATAAATTATTATTATTATTATTATTATTATTATTATTATTATTATTATTAATCATTTCGCGAGTGACTTCTGGGGAACGCATTGTGTTCAGTGTGTGGGTCTTGAGCTCCAGTTTCCCTCTGAACTGTCCCCTGCCTCATGCTATCCCCTCCCCCCGCCGCACCAGGACTCGCACTCGCCTTCCACGACGGCAGCGTCCACATCATCCACCGCGTTTCGCTGCAGACCATGGCGGTCTTCTACGGATCGACGTCCCAGCGTCCAGCAGAAGAACAGGCCATCAAGAGGCAGAGGACGGCCGGACCCCTGGTCCACTTCAAAGCCATGCAGATGTCCTGGACGTCGCTGGCTTTGGTCGGCGTCGATAGCCACGGGAAGGTAAATGGAAAACTAACAATGAATAATCTTTATATCACAGCACTGTATATATTTTCCAAATCTAATATAAAAGGTAAAGGGACCCCTGACCATTAGGTCCAGTCGTGGCCGACTCTGGGGTTGCGGTGCTCATCTCGCTTTACTGGCCGAGGGAGCCGGCGTACAGCTTCCGGGTCGTGTGGCCAGCAGGACTAAGCCGCTTCTGGCGAACCAGAGCAGTGCACGGAAACGGCATTTACCTTCCCGCTGGAGCGGTTCCTATTTATCTACTTGCACTTTGACGTGCTTTCGAACTGCTAGGTTGGCAGGAGCCAAGAATTTTTAAATAAAAGCACGCATTCTACTCATGTAAAAACACCAGGCAGGCCCCACAAATAACCCAGAGGTGCATTTAAAATAAAAGGGCACATTCTACTCATGTAAAAACACACTGATTCCCAGACCGTCCATGGGCCGGATTGAGAAGGTGATTGGGCCAGATCTGGCCCCCGGGCCTTAGGTTGCCAACCCATGTTCTAGTAGCAGGTGGTTCCCCAGACTTGCTTGCCTGAACTGAAGTTCAATCCGGATAATGCAGAGAGGTTTTAGTCTAGGGGCCAGCAAACTTTTTCAGCAGGGGGCCAGTTCCCTGTCCCTCAGACCTTGTGGGGGGGGGGGCGGACTATGTTTTGGAAAAAAATAATGAACCAATTCCTATGCCCCACAAATAACCCAGAGATGCATTTTAAATAAAAGGACACATTCTACTTGGGCAAAAACACGCAGATTCCTCGACCGTCCGGGGGCCAGATTGAGAAGGCGATTGGGCCGGATCCGGCCCCCGGGCCTCAGTTTGCCTCCCCATTCTTTAGCCCATTGCATCGCCACCCCTTTCACCTCTTCATCTTGAGTATGATTACGCTTATTTGGTGGTTAAACGGTTATCGTCCCTTCCGACCTCTCGCCACGCCAGCTCAGCATGCTACGGATCTCCCCGTCGATGGGCCATATCCTGGACATGAACATCTCCCTGCGACACTTGCTGTTCCTCCTGGAGTATTGCATGGTGACCGGATACGACTGGTGGGACATACTGCTTCACGTCCAGCCCAGCATGGTGCAAAACCTGGTGGAGAAGCTTCACGAAGAATACATGCGCCAAAATGCGGCCCTGCAGCAGGTGAGGCGGGAAGGGAGAAAGCTCCTTCGCCCGGAGTGCGTTGGAGTTGAGTGGATGGCGCCGAAGGGTGCTGACATGCATGGAGGCGCCGTTTTGCAACCCGCCAGCAGGTGGCGCTAGCCATCTCAACCTCCTCCGGGATAGGAAAGGGTTCCTTTGCGATGGGCGCATATGTCATTTTGCATTTCCCAGTGCAGAAAGTGTGGCTCTGATGTGCGTTGAGATCTTTCCTTCTCCACTTACACCCTTGTGCAAATTACTGTATTTTTTGCTCTATAAGACTCACTTTTCCTCTCCTAAAAAGTAAGGGGAAATGCGTGTGCGTCTTATGGAGCGAATGCAGGCTGCGCAGCTATCCCAGAAGCCAGAACAGCAAGAGGGATCGCTGCTTTCGCTGCGCAGCGATCCCTCTTGCTGTTCTGGCTTCTGAGATTCAGAATATTCTTTTTCTTGTTTTCCTCCTCCAAAAACTAGGTACATCTTGTGGTCTGCTGCGTCTTATAGAGCGAAAAATACGGTGATTGAAACAAACTGTGTCGTTTATGGTACGAAACTCACATATGCATGGACAAAACTCACACATTATTATTATTTTTTGGAATTGAAATATTTTATGGTCACTTGTGCCCCGTGATGCAGTACGAAAGGACACTTTCAGTTGTGAAATATTTGTGAGTTTAGGGAAGCTTTTAATGTTGTTTTTTAATATTTTGTCGGAAGCCGCCCAGAGTGGCTAGGGAAACCCAGCCAGATGGACGGGGTAGAAATAATAAATTATTATTATTATATGCATATGTTAGTCACGGATATGACCTCCGCTATTTTTAAGCAGCATTTGAACACGGTTTGGCATGGAGTCTACTAGTTTCGAACAGTCCCTGTTGATTTTCGGAGCCCTCTACCACACTTGAATCAGTTCTTTTGTAGAACCTCAATATATTGCGGCGAGCGCATCATTCCCTCTATCGGCTGCCGGCTTCCAACACCATAATGGTCCACTGACTTTTCGCGTTTGTTTTGAGTACAGGATTACGAGTAAAATATAAAAAACACGCTTTATTTCAATTAATTTGCACAAGGGCGCAATTCAGGAGGGTTCTGGGAGCTTCTTTGTGTGAAAGAAGCAAGCAGAAGGTGTGTGATGTTTGGGTTATATACCTTAGACAGGGTGGTAAAGGTAAAGGGACCCCTGACCATTAGGTCCAGTCGTGGCCGACTCTGGGGTTGCGGTGCTCATCTCGCTTTACTGGCCGAGGGAGCCGGCGTACAGCTTCTGGGTCATGTGGCCAGCAGGACTAAGCCACTTCTGGCGAACCAGAGCAGCGCACAGAAACGCCGTTTAGCTTCCCGCCGGAGTGGTACCTATTTATCTACTTGCACTTTGACGTGCTTTTGAACTGCTAGGTTGGCAGGAGCAGGGACCGAGCAACGGGAGCTCACCCCGTCCTTGCAGGGATTCAAACCGCCAACCTTCTGATCAGCAAGTCCTAGGCTCTGTGGTTTAACCCACAGCACCACCCGCATCCCCTTAGACATGGTGGACTTGATTGAAATCAAATTGATTTCAATCACGATTTCAATCGCTAGCCAGTAAGGCTTGATTTAAATCATCATTATTTTGCAGACAGACTCATTCTTGCTGGAATCGTCTTAATATTTACAACCGGGCGACTGGATTTCTTAGGGACAGGGCCCTCAGTCTCAGTTCTGCCTTCAGTCTCAGTGAAGCTCCGTTGGATGAAATATTCATTGCCTCTGGTCTATTCTGGGGGGATCCTGCAACGTGCTTTAAATTTTTACTGCGCTGACTAACACGTCGGAATCTGCTCTGGGTCAATATTGCGTGGGATTTCCCGACAGGGTGACCCTTTTTTTTGCTTTGGCAGGTGCTCTCGACCAGGATTATTTCCATGAAGGCGTCGCTGTGCAAGCTGTCCTCGACCACGGTGTCCCGGGTGTGCGACTATCACGCCAAACTGTTCCTGATCGCCATCAGCTGCACCCTCAAATCGCTCCTCCGCCCCCCAGTCCTGAACACCCCTGACAAAAGCCCCGGCGACCGTCTCACGGAGATCTGCTCCAAGATCACCGACGTGGGTGCGTGGCAGTCTCCCCAGTGACATACCGTATTTTTTGCTCTACAAGACTCACTTTTTCCCTCCTAAAAAGTAAGGGGAAATGTGTGTGCGTCTTATGGAGCGAATGCAGGCTGCGCAGCTATCCCAGAAGCCAGAACAGCAAGAGGGATTGTTGCTTTCACTGCGCAGCGATCCCTCTTGCTGTTCTGGCTTCTGAGATTCAGAATATATATTTTCTTGTTTTCCTCCTCCAAAAACCAGGTGCGTCTTGTGGTCTGGTGCCTCTTATAGAGCGAAAAATACGGTAATAACAAGAACTCCCTTTCCAGATATCGACAAAGTGATGATCAACTTGAAGACGGAGGAGTTTGTCTTGGAAATGACCACTTTGCAGTCTCTCCAACAGCTGATTCAGTGGGTCGGCGACTTTGTCCTCTACCTGTTGGCCAGCCTTCCGAACCAGGTGAGACCCCCCCCAAGCCCCCCCATTGCGCCAACACTTTCCCAAATTCCCTTCCGGGTCGACCGGCGATCCGACTCTCCGCCTACTTTCCAGGGACGGCGCGTGAATTCAAATAGTCTTTAAATTTCTTCCAGTCTCCTTGGTGTTCCTCTTCTTTCTGGTCGCGGATTCTCCCGGTGAGTTTTGACTTTCCTAACCTGCCCCCTTTCCCCCCAGGGCTCGGGTCCCGTCCGCCCGGGACACAGCTTCCTCCGCGACGGCTCCTCCCTGGCCATGCTGCGGGAACTGATGGTCGTGATTCGCATCTGGGGCCTCTTGAAGCCCAGCTGCCTGCCCATCTACACGGCCACTTCCGATACGCAGGACAGCATGTCCCTCCTCTTCCGGCTCCTGACCAAACTTTGGCTGTGCTGTGAGTAGGGGACGAAGGCGCGAGGCTCCATGCAACTGCAGATTTTGCAATATAGAAATGAAATTAAAGCGGAATCGATTCATTCAGCCTTTATCCGCATAATTCAGACCAGGGTGGATAAAAATTAGTGCAAACCAGATTTGGTTTTATTTAAATCAGATTTTTAAAATAAAGCGCTAAGTTGTTTTTTTAACCAGATTTGTTTTTCATTTAAATCGGATTTTTAAAATAAATTGCTGAGTGTGTGTGTGTGTGTGTATACACAGACATATATATGTATATAAAAGGTTTAACCACATCAGTTAACAAACATGGATACACATGCTGTAATTTATCGTTTTTTTATTTCAATTGGATTTTTAAAATAAAATGCTTTTAGAGGGGTAAAAAATATCTCTAAGTTACATTATAGTCCAAAGGCTGTTAATCAGGAAAGAAGGATTTCAGTTTTTCATGTGTGCTAAAACTCCGTCTGAGTAAAACCTTGCTCCCTGGTCTGCTAGATTTCTAGGTGCAGGGAGTCTGAAGGCAAATTTCAGGGGGCAGCTTTGCGTGTTTCAGGGGAAAACCCTGCAGGAATGGAGACGGGGCTTTCTGCTCAGCTTTGCATGCAAAAGCAATTTTTTTACAAAATGTGCAAGTAAAACCTTGCTCCCTGACGCGCTAGCTTTCTAGATGCAGGGCGATTTAATTTTTTTTCGAGGTACCCAGATTCACTTCCTCTGTGCCTGACCTCCCCCCCCCCCCCCGTTGCCCCTTGCAGGTCGCGACGAAAGCCACCCCAGCGAGCCGGACGAAGCTTTGATTGACGAGTGCTGCCTTCTGCCCAGCCAGCTGCTCATCCCGAACCTCGACTGGTTGCCCGTCAATGACGCCATCATTCACAAGCTTCAGAGCAAGCAGCCCGTCCGGATGCAGTTCGGGAAGCCCCCGGGCCAGGGGCAGGGCCACCCCGCCTCCCTGCAATTCGACGCCTTCGTCAGGTAGGTGTCGGGCGGTGGGGAGACAGCGGAACTCCCTGCCACAGGAATGCCACCACCAGCTGTCATGGCTTATTTAAAAGAGGAGTGGGCATACAGTGGTACCTCTCAAATCAGAACCAGTGAAGGTCCGGTGTGAGTGCCGGGAGGCGGTTGGAGGATGGATGGCGGTTAACAGATTGAGGTTGAATCCTGACAAGACAGGACTGTTTTGGGGGGAGAGGGGGCTGGCGGGTGTGGGGGATTCCCTGGTCCTGAATGGGGTAACTGTGCCCCTGAAGAACCAGGTGCACAGCCTGGGGGTCATTCTGGACTCACAGCTGTCCATGGAGGCGCAGGTCAGTTCTGTGTCCAGGGCAGCTCATCTGGTACGCAGGATGAGTCCCTCTCTGCCCGCAGACTGTCTGGCCAGAGTGGTGCATGCTCTGGTTATCTCCCGCTTGGACTACTGCCATGCGCTCTCCGTGGGGCTCCCTTGGAAGGTGACCCGGAAACAGCAAATAATCCAGAATGCGGCAGCCAGACTGGGGACTGGGAGTGGAGACCACATAACACTGGTCCTGAAAGACCTACACTGGCTCCCAGGACATTTCCAAGCACAATTCAAAGTGTTGGTGCTGACCTTGAAAGCCCTAAACGGCCTCAGCCCAGTATCCCTGAAGGAGCGTCTCCACCCCCATCGTCCATCCCGGACACCAGGGTCCCTCTCCCAAGGGCCTTCTGGCAGTTCCCTCCCTGTGAGAAGCGAGGTTACAGGGAACCAGGCAGAGGGCCTTCTCAGTGGTGGTGCCCTCCCGTTAGATGTCAAGGAAATAAACAACCATCTGACTTTTAGAAGACATCTGAAGGCAGCCCTGTTTAGGGAAGCTTTTAATGTTTGATGTATTACTGTATTTTAATATTTTGTTGGAAGCCGCCCAGAGTGGCTGGGGAAACTCAGCCAGATGGGCAGGGTATAAATAATAAATTATTTATATAATTTAATAATAAATTAATAAATTATTATTATTATTATTATTATTATTATTGCTTCCCAAACGCCGATGTTTTGCCTCCTTAATTCAGGGCCCCCGGGCAGCCGAAGATCGACCATTTGCGGCGGCTCCACCTTGGAGCGTACCCCACGGAGGAGTGCAAATCTTGCACTAGGTGAGTGGCAGGGGAAAAACAAAACCCCGGCGATGGGAGGCAGCGTCGCTCAGTGGTTACAGCATCCCCGGTCCCGTCTTCCCCGTCTCCTGGCGGGAGAGCGGCGGCCAGTCAGCCTCGGGTTCGAACACCAGTAGGGCTGGGGAAGGAGAAGAGGGGGAAATACCCATGTGGTTTAGAGACCTCCGGGACGCTGCTGCCGAGCCGTGCCGACAGTATGGAGCTAAGATGCAACTTCCGGTCTTGACTCCGCAGGTGCGGCTGCGTCACCATGCTGCACTCTCCCAACAAGACGACGGCCGTCAAACAGTGGGAGCAGCGCTGGATCAAGAACTGCCTCTGCGGCGGGCTGTGGAGGAGGATGCCGCTGGGCTACTCGTGACGGCGCCCCCGCCAGGCTGGGAGGAAGGACTGCAGGGAAGCTGGACCCGGAAAAAATAAGGCGATTTTGTAAATATAAAGGTTCTGAGTTTTGCAAAAAGGCTGTTTTCGTGTTTCTTGGCATTCCCTCTCCTGCAGTTTCTCTGCTTTTTCGAAGATTGAAACGCCCACCTCCCGTCGGTTTGCTACAGGTTCACACTTTTTCATGTATGTTTTTAAAAATCGTTTTTAATGATTTCGTCCGATCCGGATTTCGCGATGCGCTTTTGCAAAAACCACAGAAAACTGTGGGGTAACGAGCACGTCCGTGGAAACGACGTGCAAAGCACCTTGCGCCAGGAGAAGTTGTCGCTTGCGGGAAACAGCGGGGATTGTACAAAAAAATAGAGAAAATTGTGCTGAAATGCCGAAGGATTTTTTTTTTTTGCAGATTTAGAGAACGGAAGCCTGGAACGTGGAGGAAAGCCATGCAAAACCTTCTAATTTTTGCCTCTTTTTATTATTAATTTTATTTAACATAATTATTAGAAAATATTGCAAATATTTCAGATAAGCACACATATATAAAAAAAGAACGAAAAAGGAAGAAAGGAAAAAGAAGGAGAAGAAAAGTTGGAAGAGTCAATCAAATTTTATTATTGAGATATTTGTAGAATAAATTTGGAAGAAACTTCCAATTTTTGCATCCTAAATTTGCACGGCAGGGAGAGATCCTTTAGCTATTGGCTCTTAAATGGCCGCCAGGGATCTGCTGGTTGCGTTGGCCAAGACGCTGTCGATCCATCCGGCGTACGGAGCGGTTCGGGTGTAGATCCCGGGTTTCTTCCAGTTGCCGCAAACTCGCGAGCCGGTGGAGACGATGGCTTCGGCGACGCCGTTGCAGACAAGGGGACCGCCCGAATCTCCCTGGGAAAAGGGTTGAGAAAAAAGCAAGAACGTCAGATTTTTGGCACTACTCTATAAGCCTGGGGTCAGCAAACTTTTTCAGCAGGGGGCCGGTCCACTGTCCCTCGGACCTTGTGGGCTGCCAGACAAAAAAATAAATGAACGAATTCTTATGCCCCACAAATAGCCCAGAGATGCATTTTAAATAAAAGCAACATTCTACTCATGTCAAAACATGCTGATTTCTGGACCGTCCAGGGGCTGGATTGAGAAAGCGATTGGGCCGGATCTGGCCCCCGGGACTAAGTTTGCCCACCCATGTTCTAGTGGCAGGTAGTTCCCCAGACTTGCTTGCCTGAACTGAAGTTCAATCCGGATAAGACAGAGAGGTTCTAATACAGGGGTCAGCAAACTTTTCCAGCAGGGGGCCGGTCCCCTGTCCCTCAGACCTTGTGGGGGGCCGGACTATATTTTGAAAATAAATAAATGAATGAATTCCTATGCCCCACAATAACTCAGAGATGCATTTGAAATAAAAGCACACATTCTACTCATGTAAAAACACCAGGCAGGCCCCTCAAATAACCCAGAAATGCATTTTAAATAAAAGCACATGTTCTACTCATGTAAAAACACGCTGATTCCCAGACTGTCCACGGGCCGGATTGAGAAGGCGATTGGGCCCGATCCGGCCCCCAGGTCTTAGTTTGCCTACCCATGCTAATAAGCCAAGTCCTGTGTTCGAATTATGCCTGCACTCCCAGGATTCTTGATGATGATGGTGGTTTCTCATTAACATTTTATTAAACAGACACGACATACAAAAAAGCCAAACCAATCTTGCATTAGATACTTCTAGAATTAAGAGATCGTTATCACAGTATACGTAATCAAATTGTCAAGAGATCTAGAATAGAGTGTGTTATATAATGGAAATAAAAAGAAAAAGAAAGGAAAATGCCCAACGATAATAGCGAAAAGTTGGGGTAACTAAAACTATCAAAGAAAAAGCAGTAATTAATTCATTCAAAAAAATAAATACCGTCTTTTTTGCTCTATAAGACTCACTTTTCCCCTCCTAAAAAGTAAGGGGAAATGTGTGTGCGTCTTATGGAGCGAATGCAGGCTGCGCAGCTATCCCAGAAGCCAGAACAGCAAGAGGGATTGCTGCTTTCGCTGCGCAGCGATCCCTCTTGCTGTTCTGGCTCCTGAGATTCAGAATATTTTTTTTCTTGTTTTCCTCCTCCAAAAACTAGGTGCGTCTTGTGGTCTGGTGCGTATTATAGAGCGAAAAATACGGTAATTTTGCAGAGGGTCATTTAGTGGGGGAAAAACCCTGCGACGCGGCAGGGTGAGTTGCGCACATTGGAATCCTTCTCTTGCCCCGTGCGAAGAGGAGGAACTCTCGTGGAAAAAAGTACCTTGCAGGAATCTTTCTTCTTGGAGTCGGCACACATCATTTTCTCGGTCACTTCCCCATCGTGGTGAACCCGCTGGTTGCATTTGGCTCGGCCGATGACCCCCAGCTCCACGTGCTGCAAGATGTCCGGCCGCTTGCCCGTGTTGCGAGTGATGCCCCAGCCGGCCACCTCGCAGAGGGTCCCTTCGGGGACGTCCCTGCCCTGGCGTTGGAAAGCCAGCTTCTGCACGTCCGGGTTCAAGGAGGCCGCCTCTTCCAGCTGGTTGGCAGAGACGGAGAGAGACGGTTGAAAACAGAGGAGGTTTTCATAATAATAATAATTTATTATTTATATGCCGCCCATCCGGCTGGGTTTCCCCAGCCACTCTGGGTGGCTCCAAATAGATATTAAAAACATGATCAAAATATTAAAAACATGATCAGAATATTAAAAACACCCAACATTAAAAGCTTCCCTAAACAGGGCTGCCTAAAGATGTCTTCTAAAAGTCCGGCAGTTGTTTATTTCCTTGACATCTGGTGGGAGGGTGTTCCACAGGGCGGGTGCCACCACCGAGAAGGCCCTCTGCCTGGTTCCCCGTAACCTCGATTCTCGCAGGGAGGGAACCGCCAGAAGGCCCTTGGGAGGAGGATCCCTGTGTCCAGGGTGGACGTTGTGGGTGGAGACGCTCCTTCATGTCTCCTGAGCCGTTTAGGGCTTTAAAGATTAGCACCAACCCTTTGAATTGTGCTCGGAAACGTCCTGGGAGCCAATGTAGGTCTTTCAGGACCGGTGTTATGTGGTCTCCACTCCCAGTCCCCAGTCTGGCTGCCGCATTCTGGATTAGTTGCAGTTTCCGGGTCACCTTCAAAGGCAGCCCCACGTAGAGCGCATGGCAGTAGTCCAAGCGGGAGATAACCAGAGCATGCACCACTCTGGCCAGACAGTCCGCAGGCAGGGAGGGTCTCATCCTGCGTACCAGATGGAGCTGCCCTGGATACAGATTTGACCTGTGCCTCCATGGACGGCTGTGAGTCCACAATGACTCCCAGGCTGTGCACCTGGTCCTTCAGGGGCACAGTTACCCCATTCAGGACCAGGGAGTCCCCCACACTCTCCCGCCCCCTGTCCCCCCAAAACAGTCCTTCTGTCTTGCCAGGATTCAACCTCAATCCGTTAGCCGCCATCTATCCTCCAACCTTGGCATTTTCAGCGTCACACTCTCACAATTAGCCCAAACTTCTCGCGTTTGCCAGAATACCCTGCGTCTTATTTGCAGAAGGGATTTCCCGTAATGGAAACATCATGTTTTCTGGAGAACCGGTTGTTCAACATTTTTCCACCTCTTTGGGGGAATTCCCCGAAACTGCCCTCCTCCGAACGTCTCGATTTCTGAGATCAGCACTCCTTGCTTCCTTGTCGCAGAGATATGTTTCGGGGAAAGGGCAGTCAAATGGGCAAGGCGATTCTGCTAGGGCTACCCAAACCAGCCTGCCTTTGCCCCCTATTTTATTTTCAATTTAAATCCTTTTTATTGGTTTTTACAAATGCAAAAATACAGTTAAATAGAACATAAACAAGCATAGAGACACATTACACTGGTCCTGAAAGACCTCCATTGGCTCCCAGGACATTTCTGGACACAATTCAAAGTGTTGGTGCTGACCTTGAAATCCCTAAATGGCCTCAAAGGTCCAGTAGACCTGAAGGAGCGTCTCCACCCCGGACACCGGGGTCCCTCTCCCGAGGAACTTATGGTGGTTCCCTCCCTGCGAGAAGCGATGTTACAGGGAACCAGGCAGAGGGCCTTCTCGGTGGTAGCACCCTCTCCCGTCAGATGTCAAGGAAATAAGCAACTATCTGACTTTTAGAAGACATCTGCAGGCAGCCCTGTTTAGGGAAGCTTTTAACGTTTGAAGTTTTATTCTGTTTTTATATGAACTGGAAGCCGCCCAAAGCGGCTGGTGGGAAAATCAGAGAGCCAGTATGGTTTAGGGGTTAGAGTGACCTACTGGGAACTGAGAGACCCGGGTTCAAATCTCCCCCTGGCCCTGAAGCTCACTGGCTGTGACTTTGGGCCCGTCGCTGCCTCTCCGCCTGACCTAGTGAGGTTACAGGGAACCAGGCACAGGGCCTTCTCGGTGGTGGCACCCTCTCGCCAGATGTCAAGGAAATAGACGACTTTCTGACTTTTAGAAGACATCTGAAGGGCAGCCTTATCTAGCATCACTCACCTGTACCAGCAAGAGGTCATCGTGGTTGGTGTCTCGGTGGCTTCCGGGGTGGGCGATCAGCTGGCGGACCCCGTACAGGCGCTTGTGGGGCTCAGGGAGAGAGAGAGATCGTGCCCCCAAGAGAACCGCAAAGGTCCCATTGCCCCTGCGTGGAAAACCACCGTTAAGTTACTGAGCCAAAATGCTAGATTTCTGCAATGGGGTCTTTGTGGGGCTGCCCTTGGGCCCGGATTCAGGGGCCCAGATCACCGACACCATTGCAGAAAAAGCCCCACCGGTCGTTCCCTTACTATTGAGCCGGGTTCGAGGTCTTGGTACTCATTTGCAAATCAGTCCCCGTGCAAAATCCTATTGAAGTTGAAAAATGTCCCCAAATCCATTGGGGAAAAAATCTGGGAAACTTTATTTACAAGGCCCTGAACAACTTAGGTCCAGGGTCCCTTGGGAACGGTCGGAATAATTCCTCAATAAATTTTATTGGGATTTATAAAGAGAAATGCAATGCTTAATATCGGATATTAACGAAAAACATTTATCTAAATGCAAAAAATAAAAAAAAGATTGGCTTCCTTCGACTACAGTATGGTTCCTATCATCTCATATCTCGGTTGTCTGTAATCGTTTTAAACTTTGTGGAGAGATAAATTTGTTCACCTGCGGAGTTTTCGATCTAGACTATGCCGGTCACAATTTGTGGAAGCTACCTTCTTTGTATAATTTATATGAATCGTATAATCATTCTCTCCTGATTTTTTTTCACCCGATTGATTTATTTAGAATGATTTGACGCAGGATCTACTGTTTCCGCCAAGCGACAGAAAGGATTGGCTCGGCAGAGCAGTGAAACCCAACGGGGAGATCCAAGGGGACAGCTCTGTCGGTTTAGAGCCCGGTGTGGAGATCACACCAAGGTTGCGGGTTCAAATCCTGTATGGGGCATCTGAATTGCGGCGGGTCAGGCTAGATGA
Source organism: Podarcis melisellensis (assembly GCF_964234715.1). Lineage (NCBI taxonomy): Eukaryota > Metazoa > Chordata > Lepidosauria > Squamata > Lacertidae > Podarcis > Podarcis melisellensis. The sequence goes on along the minus strand of NC_138536.1, from coordinate 1,401,168 downwards.
CCCCCCAGGGTCCCCTTCCCGACTTGACAATTCTACAATACTGTGAATACGTACGCATCCTCCAGGCAATGGGCGGCGCTCAGCACCCATTCGTCGGCGATGAGCAAGCCCCCACAGAGGTGCTGCCCATTCAGTTGGAGGGAGGCCATGTACGGGCGCCGGGGAGCGTCCCGGCCCCCCAGGATACGGCCTCTGGGGCGGCTTGCTGAGAAGGCAATAGCACAGAGGGTTAGATCATGGGTAGGCAACCTAATGATCTGTATGCATATAAAAATGGTTGCTATTAGAAAAACGGAAAATAAAATATTTTTTTAAAAAAACATATTAAAAGGGCACAGCACCAAAGGAAAATGGGAGGAGGAGGGCAGAGGAAAGGGAACGCAAGCCAGAATAAAGCAGTTTCTATGTTCCGGTGCTGTTGGGGGGGTAGCACAGGGGTCTGAAAAGCCCCAGATCTGCCCCCCAAAAACCCCAGAATGCACACTTTTTGAACAAACTTGCTTAATAGGGCAGCATATTGAAACTCAATTGCACTTTTGTACAATCTACTCGGCGTAGACCTGTTGAAATGAATGGTGGCGTGTTTTGATGGATCTGGGAGCCCAGAAAATCTTGTATTCTTAGAGTAAACCCTAATTTGCAAGAGTCGTGAGGCTCACCCAGCAACCTCTGAAAGTCGGCCTATATTTGCATCGATTAGCATATGCAGATATTATGCAAAATTCGCATCCTGGACCCTGTGTTGTCTATGAAGTCCCTTGGAAGACACAGACAGCATTGGACCACAAGGCAGCATAGCGGTTAGAGTGCTGGACGAGGTTCTGGGTTCGAATTCCTCCCGAACGTCTCTTTGCGTCCACCTCCTTCTCTCTCTGACCAGCCGCACAGGGTTGTTGTGAAGTTAAAACAGAGAAAAAAAGGAAAATGTCTCACTCCCTGGACAGGATAAGGCAGGCGACCTCTATGTAGGACAAGAAGCTACAGTTAGAACTGGATATGAAACAACTGATTGGTTCAAAATTGGGAAAGGATTCCGACAAGGCTGTATATTGTCTCCCTGCTTATTTAACTTACATGCAGAATTCATCATGCGAAAGGCTGGGCTGGATGAATCCCAAGCCGGAATTAAGATCGCTGGAAGAAATATCAACAACCTCAGATATGCAGATGACACAACCTTGATGGCAGAAAGTGAGGAGGAATTAAAGAACCTTTTAATGAGCGTGAAAGAGGAGAGCGCAAAATATGGTCTGAAGCTCAACATCAAAAAAACGAAGATCATGGCCACTGGGCCCATCACCTCTTGGGAAATAGAAGGGGAAGAAATGGAGGCAGTGAGAGATTTGACTTTCTTGGGCTCTATGATCACTGCAGATGGTGACAGCAGTCACGAAATTAAAAGACGCCTGCTTCTTGGGAGAAAAGCGATGACAAACCTAGACAGCATCTTAAAAAGCAGAGACATCATCACCTTGCCAACAAAGGTCCGTATCTCTAAAGCTCTGGTTTTCCCAGTAGTGATGTATGGAAGTGAGAGCTGGACCATCAAGAAGGCTGATCGCCGAAGAATGGATGCTTTTGAATTCTGGTGCTGGAGGAGACTCTTGAGAGTCCCATGGACTGCAAGAAGATCCAACCTCTCCATTCTGAAGGAAATCAGCCCTGAGTGCTCACTGGAAGGACAGATCCTGAAGCTGAGGCTCCAAGACTTTGGCCACCTCAGGAGAAGAGAAGACTCCCTGGAAAAGACCCTGATGTTGGGGAAGATGGAGGGCGCAAGGAGAAGGGGACGACGGAGGACGAGATGGTGGGACAGTGTTCTCGAAGCGACCAGCATGAGTTTGACCAAACAATAGAAGACAGGAGGGCCTGGCATGCTCTAGTCCAGGGGGTCACGAAGAGGCGGACACGGCTAAACAACAACAACATAATAAATACTTAAATAAGATATCTATATATATGAGAGAAAGCAGGATTTTGCAGCCGACTCACCATCTGCGGCGAAGAGGCCCAAAACAACCGGGAGCCAGATGGAAGAAAAAGGCATCTTCGAGTCAGGCTGTCAGGAATAAGTTCTGCTGAACTTAGGAAAGATATATATTGGTGTGTTTGCATGTGATTTCCAGGACGTATTTTATCGGCTCCGAAGCGTGGGATTTTATTTTTTCCCTTCTCTGCACAAACACAGAAGAGGAAGCAGCCTGTTTGCCTTGGCAATCTGGCTGCTTCCTTCTTTGACACACGAAATCTGATAAAAGCTGTTTGCCAGAGCTCTGCAAGTTGTGTGGACCGAGTCCTTGGGACAGGCCTATGTCATATGTCCATCAATTGATAAGTCACTTCCTTTGGGGCGTTAAAAGAAAACCTCTTTTGGGTTTCCCTGAGGAGGGGAGACTCAACAAATTTGGGGGTTTCCCTAGGAAAAAAACAGCTCAAATGCAATAATAATAATAATAATAACAAACTTGCCTAAAATCCAGGACAAATTGGAGCCAGTAAGTTGTATATAGCACAATTTGAGGTTTTTTCTGCTTCTAAATGTTTTCCAACCACTGCTTTATATTTTTGTCGCAATGATTGGAGATCCGCCCCCCCTCAAAGGCTTCTAAATAAATAAAGTATGTCACCAATGAATCCTGCCGGCCGTTGCATGTCAGGCCCCGCCGACGCTGCCATTGCATGTCACCTATCAAGGTCCACAAACACCACCTGGGCATGAAAACCAGACTTTTAAACAGACTATTTTGGGTGAATATTGGGCAAGGATTCCTGGGATATATTGGAAACCAGGGGGGACCCAAACAGTGGTACCTTGGCTCTCAAACGCCTTGGTACTCAAACAGCTTGGAACCCAAACACTACAAACCCAGAATTAAGTGTTCCGGTTTGCAAACTTTTTTTGGAAGCCAAATGTGCTCCGCTTTGAGTGTTACGCTGAGTTCTGTCTGTTTTCCCTACTTATTTTTCTTTTCTGTTTTTGCAACTGTGGAACTGATTGATTGATTGTGTGACTGCAGTACATTGATTATTGCTTTATGGGTCAACGGTCTGGTTAGAGAGTAAAATTCACGTTAAGTTGCCGTTTTGGGGGTTGTTTTTAAAAGTCCGGAACGGATTAATCCCTTTCGCATTGCTTTCTATGGGAAAGAGCGCCTTGGTTTTGGAACGCTTTGGTTTTGGAACGGAATTTCCGGAACGGATTAAGTTTGAGGACCGAGGTGCCGCTGTATTGAGATCATGATGGCCAAAGGGAAGCAGGATCTGTCCCCAGCTGCCCCCAACAGCTGTGGGATTATCCAAGTGGCTTAACCTAAGCCTCTCCGCTCCCAATAAATGCTGGGGCTCAAGTTTCCTCCTAATTCATAGCCTGGGCTCAGGAATAAGGGGCAGCCACTCTGCACGAGCTCAGAGGAAGCTACCTCCGAGCCCTTCGTAGTGAAAACAGGTTTGGGGGCATAAACCCAGCCCCAACCCCTCCTTTTCTTCCGGTTCCCCCAAGGTACAGTTAACCTGAAGACGGGAACAGGTGTACTTCACAAACAACGAAACCAGCTCCCATAGGATTTAGCTCTCTCTGTGCTGGAACTACTCCGCCTATGCTCAGAGACTACTTCCACCCACTTCTCCCCAGGATGGAGAAACGGATTCTTGCCTGAATATATTTTTAAAAGTGGGTTTAAAAGGCTACACCACCCTCAGTGGCGTAGCATGGGGGGTGCAGGGGGGGCCGGCCGCACCGGGCGCAACATCTAGGGGTTAGGGGGCGCAAATCCATGGGTTAGGGGGCGCAAATTACCGTATTTTTTGCACCATAACACTCACTTTTTTCCTCCTAAAAAGTAAAGGGAAATGTCTGTGCGTGTTATGGAGGGAATGCCTACGGGTTGCATGCCTACGGATTTTCCTCCTCTAAAAACTACGTGCGTGTTATGGTCGGGTGGGTGTTATAGAGCGAAAAATACGGTACTTGCCTTGCCCCGGGTGCTGACAACCCACGCTACGCCACTGCCCACCCTCCTCCCCAAGGGTTACGAAATGGATTCTTGCCTGTTTTTTGGGGAAAGTGGGTGAGATGCACTCTGTTTATGCTCAGGGGCTACCCCACCTTCCTCCCCCAGGGTTTTGAAATTTATAATTGCCAGGTTTGTTGGGAAAGAGGGTGGGACGCACTCTGTTTACGCTCAGGGGCTACCTCACCCTCCTTTCCAAGGGTTATGAAATTGACAATTGCCTGGTTTTTTAGGAAACTGGGTGGGACGCACTCTGTTTATGCTCAGGGGCTACCCCACCCTCCTTTCCAAGGGTTATCAAATTGACAATTGCCTGGGTTTTTTTTTTGGAAAGTGGCTGAGATGCACTCTGCTTATGCTCAGGGACTACCCACCTTTCTCCTCAAGGCTTACCAAAGTGATAACTGCCTGATTATTTTTTTTGTTTCTAAGTGGATGGGACGCACTCTGTTTACGCTCAGGGACTACCCGCCTTCCTCCCCAAGGGTTATCAAATTGATAATTGCCTGGGTGTGGTTTTTTTTTTTGAAAGTAGGTGGGATGCACTCTGCTTATGCTCAGGGGCTAACCCCACCCTTTCCTCCCCGAGGACTGGGGAACCGTTTCCTCCCTAATAATAATAATAATAATAAATTTGGCCCTGTTCTAAGGGAAACTAAAAGAGAAGGCGGGGGAAAATCTGCCTGGGGGGGTTTGAAGCCCCCGGACCTGTTTTTTTTTCACCGAGAAAGAATCGGATGGGGGACCTGGCATTTTCTGTTGCTGAGTCTGTGCAGAGAGACCCCCCTCCTTGCGCAGTCAGTGATGGAGGGTGTGGCTCACGAGCCCATCTCTCCCCCCATAAAGAACCCCCCCCCCAGCATACCCTCCCCGCTCTCAAAACAACGCGCAACCCCAAATTTTGGCATTTGGAGATGCGCTCTTTGCGCCCAGACACCCGGGCATCCCCGCGCTCTCTATGGAAACCGGAGGTTAGATAGAGACGCGCGCGCGGAGGAGCCGCCACCCACCGCCTCCCCCGCCTCTCTCCCCCCCCCCCCACAAATCAAACCAGCGCCCCCCCTCCTCTTTTTCGCCCCTTTGTGCTCAGGCTTGCAGGAGCTGGGGCTAGAGAGAGAAAGAGGGAAAGAAAGAGAGAAAGAGAGAAAACCATGCTATCCATTTTTGGCTAGCGCAGAGCGCAGGGAAAGAGAGGCGGTCTGAACCCCCCCACCCAGTTCCTGAGCGCCCCCCCTCTCTCCTTGGTGGGGTGCAGGTGGTCATTCTTCCAGTGCCAACCCACGCGCACCCCCACCCGGATTTTGAAAACCTCTCTAATTTCAGACCCTTTTTAACCAAGGATAAAGGAGAATTGATTATTTTTTCGCTCTTCTCCAAAACCCCCCGGTGGTGGTGGGCGGAATCTAAAACTGGAAGGAGACCCCCCCTTTTTTAAAAAGCATGCACCCCCTTCGCCACTAATCCCAGCAAGAGGAGGCGATGGAAATGTCCTTTTGCATCCCGGAGCGGCAAAAAGGGGCGAGATAAGATTTTTATATATTTTTGGAGAGGGTCGGCTCCCTAGATGCGCGCGCGCCCCCGCCCCGTTTCCAGCTGCAAATCGGGGGGGTGCCTCGCAGATGCGCCGGGCAGGTAAGTTTGATTTTATTTTTAAAAAACTGTTTTTCCTCCCCTCGTTTTCTTTCTTTTCTTCTGCCTCCATCATCCCTCTCTCTCTCTCTCTCTCTCTCTCGCTCGCATGCAAATCCAGTCGTCTCTATACCCACCCCATTTTGCGTCTCCAAACAAAGGGATGGTTTGGACTCTGTGTCACGCTGACTGCAATGAGACCCCCCCCCCCTAAAAAAAGCAAGCAGGGGGCTATCTCTCTCCCCCCCCCCGCTCCCCAGCTCACTCTCTGACATTTGCATTGTCCTATTAGAACCCATCCCCGAACAATAGCCGCAAAATATCCAACCCCAAAAAATTAAAGGAGAAAATAAATCGCAGAACAGTCCATTATTATTAGGGCGATTATTCCCAGCCACACATCACTTTGGGTTTTGGGGTGGAAATGGTCTGAGAACCAACAAGAGACACACACCCCGTTTTATGCTGCGATGAGTATTTTTAATGATCAGTCGATCGATCGCTTATAGCCTCTCGGTCCTTGAAATGGAAAAGGGATTTTTTATTTTAAAAAGGATGGATGAAGCTGTCTGGCCACTTGTAACTTCTGAAAGCATCCATTAGCTCTGGGGAGGGCGGGAACACACACACCTTGGGTTTGCGGGTTCCTTCGGAACTCACCGCCACAAGATGCCGGTGTTGGTGGTTCCTTGCCCGCCTTCTGAACGAATCGGTTTATTTCGGCCGCTGACCAGAGAGCTCTCCGCCTTCTTTCGAAAGGGAGTGGGCAGTTTAGATGCACGTTATTGGTGTCGGCTGCCAAATGGAACCTCCATGTGTGTATGAAGTCTATCTGCGAGTAGCAGGGGCTGGTACAAGAGGGTGCTGTGACCTTGTAGGATTTCTCAAACTGGGATTGCTGGATGGAAACGGACCCTGAAACACTTCCCTTATTGGGTTGACTTAAAAAATAATAATACATTTCTACGGCCATTTGATGCATCCTCTTTCAATGTTTTCTTTGCCTCTGCAACAAGAGCCCTGGAGTCAGAAGTTTGCCATTTCTGAGCCTCAGTTGGCCACCTCTGTAAAATGGGTTGATACTGATATTCCTCCTTTTTTGTTATCCCATGTTATAGAAGTAGCCAACAGAGACTCAACAGGGGTATGGCACAAACGCAGCTAAACCTCAGGTCTGGATCTGAGCTGGAGAGGTGCGGAACAAATAATAAAGAACGCAGCAACTCAGAGCATGTGCAGAGTGCACACGTCTCCCTAAGTAAATCCAGGATTGGATCTGGGATCTGGGGAGGGGACTGGATTTCATAACGAAGGACGCCTTGCTCTGGGAAAATCCCAGGAGCTGTGAAATAACTGCTGGGTGAGTTATTTAAATTCATTCTCTCCAATGGACAATATGGGCTTAATCGTTTTTTAAACAACAACAACAAAAACCTGTATTTCACGTTTAAAGCTTGTTTTTTTCTATTTTTTTAAAAAAGATATCTTTTATTAAGTTTCCAATTTTACAATTCCAAATCAACATTTTACAAACTTTAAAATACCCAACGACTTCTTCTCTTTCCGTGGTTCGTTTTACATTTCACACATCTCTGCATTTTTCGCTATAACTGTTCAAATCGGTTCTCCGCTTTCACATCCATCAAATATTATTTCCCCCCGTTTTGTTCTAATCCATCCTGGTCTTTGGGAGACAGTTCACATATATTCTGGCCTATTCGACCTCTTTTTCTTAACGGCGACACGGACCGTTCGTAACACGGGAATATTCTTCCCAACGTGGAGCAGGGGGGGACGCGAAGGCAATCAGCAACAAATCGCTAAAACGCCGTTCGTTCGTCCTGCTCAGGCTGCACAGAAGTAGAATTTCGGTTCCTGAAATTCATTCCGATTGTGCAAGTAAAATATAACAGATGGAATTCTACAGGGTGGGGTCTTAAGTGTGTGAAAACAGTCCAGTTTCAAGGATCCCCAGATGGCAGAGGCGTCAGGTGTCATCCTGGCGTCCGAGAATCTTCACTCGGTGGCAAACAGCCAAAAGCCGAGTGCGAAATACGCCTGGCTAATTTCGAACGCTGTCTGCTGTGGCTTTCGAGACAGATGTTGGGCAAGAGATGTTTCAGAGAGAGAGAGAGAGAGAGAGAGAGAGAGAGAGAGAGAGAGAAAGAAAGAAAGAAAAAGAAAGAAAGAAAAGAAAGAGGAGGTTTCTCCTTTCCATTTTTTAAACTGTATTATGAAGCCGCTTGCGTTCCTTGGATGTGGGAGTGGATTAAATAAGAAAATACAGATATGTTAGATCTGGAAGGGCATGATAATAGATTCGGATGGCATGCGTATTTATGGCATGAGAAAGTACATAAAGGATTTTGCAACCATATAATTAGGAGATCACTTTCAAAAGTGTGGGAATAATATAAAGACCCATTGGAACAAAAGACTCCACAGTGGTTGTCTCCAACAGAGGTAATGGCAATCAAAAAAATAAATAGGGAGGTGATATGGCTTACATATAGGGACCTAGTAATGGAGATAGATGGGAAATTATAATATATAAAGTACCCTATTAAATCTAGAATAGAAAACAATGTATTTTTAAGACTGTGAGAGATATAAAATTAAAATATTAAAACTCTAAAAAAAGTCAATGTAAAGTATTAATAAGGGGTGAGTTTGTGTTTACACCTGGCACCGGGCACCAAATATATAATGTTATTTTGTAGTCTGTTAAATCTGGTGCCAAATTTTTGGATGTTCGTATGTACCGAAAGCGATCATTTCCCTTGGTGGCATGCTGCCAACAACCCCGCCCCCCCAATAGGATTGCAATAAGCCCCCACGCTTTTTACTAAGGGTCCGCGATCGCCGCTATGACCGCTGGGACTCCGGGTATCGATTTGGGTGTTAAATGGGTCATTTTGACAGACAGTGAATCTATAGGACCTGGGGGGACGGGCGGAGAGAAGGGACGTGCATCTAAATAGTGTCAGATCCAATGTCAGTCCCGTTCAGAGTAGACCTGTCAAAATCAATATGCCTACAGTCTGGCCACGCCTGTGGATTTTAACTGGTTGGATCCATCGCTAGTCAAGTTCAGAGTAGACCCGTCGGAATCAACGGCTAACGGTCCTGAGAGATCTGCATTGGCTCACAGAATGTTTCCAAGCACAATTCAAAGGGTTGGTGCTGAGGTTTAAAGCCCTAAATAGCCTCAGCCTAGTATCCCTGAAGGAGTGTTTCCACCCCAGACACTTGGGTCCACCACCGAGGGCCTTCTGGCGGTTCCCTCCCTGCGAGAAGTGAGGTTAGAGGGAAGCAGGCAGAGGGCCTTCTCGGTGGTGGCTCCCACCCTGTGGAACTCCCTCCCACCAGATGTCAAGGGAATAAACAACTACCTGACTTTTAGAAGACATCAGAAGGCAGCCCTGTTTAGGGAAGATTTTAATGTTGGGTATTTTTAATATTATGTTGGGAGCCGCCTAGAGTGGCTGGGGAAACCCAGCCAGATGGGTGGGGTATAATTATAATTATTGGTCTTGTTGGTTTCAGCAGGTCTCCTCTGAGTAGGGCTCAATTGGATCCGACCGGTATAGGTCAGCATGAAACTTTTAAGCTCATCGTTGTGGGTTTGAGTCCCGCGCCGGGCAAAACGGGTTGGGCTAAATGACCACTAGGGTTCCCTTCCAGCTCTACAATTCTGTGATTTTAACTCCTGCTTGTTTTGGCTCTGTGATGTCCCGCGGCAGCGATGAGCAGGACCTAGGCTGAGACCCCGACCCACCAGATTCCTCTGAACCCCACCGCTGACACCATGATCTCGGCAAAGGAGAAGGCCAAGGCTCCGAAAGACAGCATGACTCTTCTTCCCTGCTTCTACTTTGTCGAGGTAAGCAGAACTTTTCCATCATCTATACAGGTAAAGGTAAAGGGACCCCTGACCATTAGGTCCAGTCGTGGCCGACTCTGGGGTTGCGGCGCTCATCTCGCTTTACTGGCCAAGGGAGCCGGCGTACAGCTTCCAGGTCATGTGGCCAGCAGGACTAAGCTGCTTCTGGCGAACCAGAGCAGCGCATGGAAACGCCGTTTACCTTCCCGCTGGAGCAGAACCTATTTATCTACTTGCACTTTGACGTGCTTTCGAACTGCTAGGTTGGCAGGAGCAGGGACCGAGCAACAGGAGCTCACCCCGTCATCGCAGGGATTCGAACCACCGACCTTCTGATCTGCAAGTTCTAGGCTCTGTGTTTTAACCCACAGTGCCACCCGCGTCCCTATATCTTTTGTTTAGGAGAACTTTATTTGGTGGACGTGCAAGATAACCAAAGCATTCTGGGGAAAGATATATACAGTGGCACTTTGGTTCCCAAATGCCTTGGTTCCCAAACACCAAAAACCCAAAAGTGGGTGTTCCGATTTTCAAACGTTTTTCAGAAGCCGAACGTCCGACACAACTGTTGGCTATTGTTTCCAGTGCGCCTGTGCCAATCAGAAGCCACGCCTTGGTTTCTGAACATTTCAGAAGTCAAACAGACTTCCGGAATGGATGAGGTTTGAGAACCAAGGTACCGCTGTATTTGGTGCCATCGAAATTATTCCATCAGGCTTACAGTGGGACCTTGGTTCCCAAATGCTGAAACCCCAGAAGTGAGTGTTCTGGTTTTCAAATGTTTTTCGGAAGCCGGACATCCAACCCCAGACGTTAAACCCTAGGATTTGCCGATCAGAAGGTCGGCGGTTCGAATCCCCGCAATGATGGGGTGAGCTCCCGTTGCTCGGTCCCTGCTCCTGCCAACCTAGCAGTTCAAAAACACATCAAAGTGCAAGTAGATAAATAGGTACCACTCTGGCGGGAAGGTAAACAGCATTTCCGTGCGCTGCTCTGGTTCGCCAGAAGCGGCTTAGTCCTGCTGGCCACATGACCCGGAAGCTGTACGCCGGCTCCCTCGGCCAGTAAAGCGAGATGAGTCGGTCACGACTGGACCTAATGGGTCAGGGGTCCCTTTACCATTACCCAAAATATAGCGCCTGCTTCTCCCCCCCTCCCTTTTGTCTCCCAGCTGCCCATTGTGGCTTCCTCGATTGTGACTCTCTACTTCTTGGAGCTGACGGACCTCTTCAAGCCGGCCAAGGTGGGCTTCCAGTGCTACGACCGGGCCCTTTCCATGCCCTACGTGGAAACCAACGAAGAGATGATCCCATTGCTCATGCTGCTCAGCTTGGCTTTCGCGGCCCCCGCGGCCTCCGTAAGTAGCGTTCCGGCCCCTCCTTCCCTCTTGGGTTTTTATTCTAGCTACAGTCGGTAGAGGAGGATGCGGGTCGTGGATACGGGTCCCACACTGCGGAAAAGATTCCTGCTTTCCCACACCCAACCAGCGTTTCTCGGATGAAAATAGGGACATTATTGTTGTTGTTGTTGTTGTTGCCTTTGACTAGACTTTGCCGTCCCAGGGTCCTTTACCTTTACCTTTTACCTTATTATTATTCTAGTTACAGGTAGGTAGCCTTGTTGGTCTGCTGTAGTTGAAACAAAATAAAAAAAATTCCTTCCAGTATCACCTTAGACACCAACTAAGTTTGTTCTTGGTATGAGCTTTCGTGTGCATGCACACAGTGTGTATCTGAAGAAGTGTGCATGCACACGAAAGCTTATTATTATTATTATTATTCCCTGCCCATCTGACACCAGCCACTCTGGGCGTCTTCCAACATATATAAAAACATAATGAAACATTAAACAAAAAAAACCCACAAAATAATATACAGGCCTGCCTTCATATGACTCGGGGGTTGGATACCTCCATCCCCTCCAACGTTTCTCCCCTGAAAATAGGGACGTCCTCTTCCATCCCCTCCAGTGTTTCTCCCCTGAAAAGAGGGACGTCCTATTCCATCCCCTCCAACGTTTCTCCCCTGAAAAGAGGGACGTCCTATTCCATCCCCTCCAACGTTTCTCCCCTGAAAATAGGGACGTCCTATTCCATCCCTTCCAACGTTTCTCCCCTGAAAAGAGGGACATCCTATTCCATCCCCTCCAACGTTTCTCCCCTGAAAATAGGGACGTCCTATTCCATCCCCTCCAACGTTTCTCCCCTGAAAACAGGGACGTCCTATTCCATCCCCTCCAACGTTTCTCCCCTGAAAATAGGGACGTCCTATTCCATCCCCTCCAACGTTTCTCCCCTGAAAAGAGGGACGTCCTATTCCATCCCCTCCAACGTTTCTCCTGTGAAAATAGGGACGTCCTATTCCATCCCCTCCAACGTTTCTCCCGTGAAAATAGGGACGTCCTATTCCATCCCCTCCAACGTTTCTCCCTTGAAAATAGGGACGTCCTATTCCATCCCCTCCAACGTTTCTCCTGTGAAAATAGGGACGTCCTATTCCATCCCCTCCAACGTTTCTCCCCTGAAAATAGGGACGTCCTATTCCATCCCCTCCAACGTTTCTCCCCTGAAAACAGGGACGTCCTATTCCATCCCCTCCAACGTTTCTCCCCTGAAAATAGGGACGTCCTATTCCATCCCCTCCAACATTTCTCCCCTGAAAACAGGGACGTCCTATTCCATCCCCTCCAACGTTTCTCCCCTGAAAATAGGGACGTCCTATTCCGTCCCCTCCCATCCCTTGTCAACAAGCCCCGCCCACCTTGGCGGAGAAGTTGCCGGGAGGGGAGGGGCTTGCTCTGACCCCGCCCCTCTTCCCTCCCTCCCTCTCAGATCATGGTGGGCGAAGGCATCATCTACTGCCTGCAGTCCAACGTCAAGGGCCGCGCCAGCTCCGAGGGCAGCATCAACGCAGGCGGCTGCAATTTCAACTCCTTCCTCCGCAGGACGGTCCGGTTCGTGGGTAAGTTCGTCCACATCCTCTGGTAAAAGGTAAAGGGACCCCTGACCATTAGGTCCAGTCGTGGCCAACTCTGGGGTTGCGGTGCTCATCTCGCTTTACTGGCCGAGGGAGCCGGTGTACAGCTTCCAGGTCATGTGGCCAGCAGGACTGAGCCGCTTCTGGCAAACCAGACCAGCGCACGGAAACGCCGTTTCCCTTCCCGCCGGAGTGGTACCTATTTATCTACTTGCACTTCATGCTTTCGAACTGCTAGGTTGGCAGGAGCAGGGACCGAGCAAGGGGAGCTCACCCCGTCGCAGGGATTCGAACCGCCGACCTTCCGATCGGCAAGCCCTAGGCTCTGTGGTTTAACCCACAGCGCCACCCGCGTCCCTCTCCCCATCCTCTGAGCCCCCCCAAAAAAACCCCACTTTTCAGGGCATACACAGGGCAGAGACTGTCCGTCTGTCCCTTCTCATTCAGCCTTGCAAAAAAGAAACACACAAAATTCTTAGCATCCTCCCGAAGCCCAAAAAGCAGAAAACTCCGTAGCTCACTGGCAAAGCATCTCCTTCCTTTCCCACCCCCCTTTGCCAAATCATTTTTATTGATTTTCCAAATCTTAACGAATCAACCACAAGCCAAAACTAATTCAATACAGTTTTTCAACATTCCCACACTCAGTCCAAAATTTCCTCTTTTTGTGCCTCTTGCTGCCGCAGTTATTTCTAATTCGCTTTCCATTCCTTATCCTTAGCAGGGATTTTTGTTTGTTATTTTTAACCTATTATCCTTACCCATCTGCTACCCGTTTGCCAATTCCTACATTTGCTGTATTTTAACACTTCCGAAAGCTGTGGTTGCTCGTGAAACCGCAATTGGTCGATAATTATTATTCCTAAAATAAACCCCCTTCCCTTCCTTCTGCATGCACGAGAACCTAATAGTTTGCATTCATTAGATGGTCTCCCTTTGCTTCTTAATTAAGCACGGTCCACTTTGTCCAAGATTCCTCCGGCCCAAATCCACTCTAATTTCCAGTCCATTTATCTCCCTCCTCCTCTCATGGTCTATTGTCCATTTCAAAACAGGAATTTCAATGACATCCACCTTATTGAGCTGATTTACGTCTAAGCTAAACAAGCTCTCACTTAGGGCCTCACTGTCTTGGGGGCCCCCAAAAAATTTAAAGGGAAAAAACACCTGGATGTACATTTCCAAAATATAAAATAAAAAACAAATAGAATAAAACCTACATGCAGCAACAGTGTTTTGTGTTGTGCGGGCTCCTATGGTGTAAGTCAGGGGCCCCGCCTGCTCCCTAAAATATCACTGGTTTGCTCCTTTCTATATATAGGGTGCCGACATTCTGCTATTTATCATTCTTAGCAGTTTGCATCATACGTCTGCACTTATTTCATGTTATGGCAAGTTTCTAGAGACCAGATGATGAGTCTTTGTAAACTGTGTTCCTAAAGGAACTTTAGAAATGTGTTTGCATTATTCAGTTCGTTATGCATCAAAAACCATTTTGAGTTGGAGCATCACAATCATTTCACTATCCATATACTTCTTCTTAATTGCACTTCACTATTAATATACTAGGGACACGGATGGCGCTGTGGGTTAAACCTCAGAGCCTAGGACTTGCCGATCAGAAGGTCGGCGGTTCAAATCCCCGCAAATGACAGGGTGAGCTCCCGTTGCTCGGTCCCTGCTCCTGCCAACCTAGCAGTTCGAAAGCACACCAGTGCAAGTAGATAAATAGGTATCGCTCTGGCAGGAAGGTAGACGGCGTTTCCGTGCGCTGCTCTGGTTCGCCAGAAGCGGCTTTGTCATGCTGGCCACATGACCAGGAAGCTGTACGCAGGCTCCCTCGGCCAATAAAGCGAGATGAGCGCCGCAACCCCAGAGTCGGTCTCGACTGGACCTAATGGTCAGGAGTCCCTTTACCCCTTTACCTATTAATATACTTCTTAACAGTGTTTCAGTCCCACGATGACTTTGATAAAACACATCCTTTGTGATGTGCAAATGTCCTGAGATACCTGTGAAGTCCATAAATGACCATGTAACATATATTCAACACACACAAAAAGTGACAATTTGTTGCGGACAAAGGACAGCTGGACATAGACAGGGGCCCATTCCCTTCAGGAGCTGAGGGCCGCGTCAAACCTCAATCTGGCCCTGTCTGTGGTCCTGGCTTGGCACCAGAAACGGGTTTGGAGAGCTGGATAAGGACTCCATGCCCAGGCTTGCGCCCCTGGGCTCCATCCCTGCGAGAAACAAATATTTTATGTCCCGGCAGGTGTCCACGTTTTCGGTCTCTGTGCCACGGCCCTCGTGACGGACGTAATCCAGCTGGCCACAGGGTACCATGCCCCGTTCTTCCTGACGGTCTGCAAGCCCAACTATACCCTTCTGGGCATCTCCTGTGACGCCAATCCTTACATCACGCAGGATATCTGCTCGGGGCAAGACCAGCACGCCATCCTTTCGGCCAGGTGAGGCTGGGACGCGGTTCCAAAATTCGGTGGTGACCGGGGTAATATATTACCCCGGTCAAATTGGCGAAAATGTACAAAAGGGGAAACAAAGTTTGTTGGAAATGTAAAAATAAAGATGGGGACCATTATCATATGTGGTGGCTATGCGAGAAAATGAAGAGATTTTGGAACCTGATATATAATGAATTACAGTGGTACCCCGCAAGACGAACACCTCGGAAGACGAAAAACTCGCTAGACGAAGGAGTTTTTTGTTTTCTTAGCCGCTTCGCAAGATGCATTTCCCTATGGGCTTCGCAAAAAGAAGCTTGCCCCGGAAGCTCCGGGGATAGCGGGGAAGCGCAGCGCGTCTTCCCCTCTCTCCCCGGACCCCTTTTGAACCAAGGGGCGGCAACGGGGAGAAGCAATTCTCCCTGCTGCCCCTTGCTTTAAAACAGGTCCGGGGACAGAGGGGAAGGCGCGTGGCGCTTCCCCCCTGTCCCCGGACGGTCTCCATAGGAACACATTGATTGATTTTCAATGCATTCCTATGGAGACCGTACTTCGCAAGACGAAAAACTCGCAAGAAGAAAAAACTTGCGGAACGAATTAATTTCGTCTTGCGAGGCAGGCACCACTGTAAATAAACTTTTTAGATACACCTTCCAAAAAAACCCGGAGGGTTAATAGGGGATGAAATAAAAAAAGAAGACCATCAGTTATTTCAATATGCAGTGGTGGCAGCTAGAGTCCTTGTAGCACAGAAATGGAAGTCATCAGAGATTTCAACAGTCATGGAATGGCAGGTAAAACCTTTTGAATATGCTGAATTAGCAATAATGACAAAGTTCACAGAAGAATGGAGTAAATTTGTGACGTATATAGAACTGAACTGTAGAAGTTTAAGAACTACGGCAGGATTAGGATAATTCCTGTGATGTATGTACAAAAGCGGAAGAAAATGTAAGAGGAGATGTGCATTATGAAAACCGCAACTGGGAGGGAAGGCGCGATTTAGCGCAATGTAAATAAGACGACTTTAAGAATGAATGTAAAGATTGTTTTATTTTGTGTGGGTTTTTTTGGAAAATGACAATAAAAAGTATTTTTTTAAAAAAATTCGGTGGTGACCGCCGCCGCCCGCTGGAGCTAAGCGGGGGCCCCCCGAATCGCCCCCACTCTGCACCCCAGCCTGTAGCAATTGCTCCTGTATAACGTTTCCGTTTTTTCCCTTTCCTTTCCCCAGGAAAACCTTCCCTTCCCAACACGCCACGCTCTCCGCTTTCGCCGCCGTCTACGTGTCGGTGAGTCCCCGGTCCCCGGCCGCGATCCGCTGGCTGGATGATCAGAATCGGCTGCTGATTCCTGGGAAACAACTCTGTGATCCAGGCTAGGGTGGGGTTGAGTACAGTGGTACCTCAGGTTACATACGCTTCAGGTTACAGACTCCGCTAGCCCAGAAATGGTGCTTCAGGTTAAGAACTTTGCTTCAGGATGAGAACAGAAATCGTGCTCTGGCGTTCGGCGGCAGCAGGAGGCCCCATTATCTAAAGCGGTGCTTCAGGTTAAGAACAGTTTCAGGTTAAGAACGGACCTCCGGAACGAATTAAGTACTTAACCAGAGGTACCACTGTATTGGGCTACAACAAGGCTCCCACCCCAATCTGCTTCGGTTTCAAGCCTTCGCAGCAAGGGTGGCGAATTTTGCAATCTTTAAAATTACGTTCTTGTTTTTTAAAATGTTTTTATTAGCAATTTCAACATAACATATCATATTCATTATTTTCCCCCTTTTTTCATCACCCCCCTCAAACCCTCCCCCAGAGACTTCCCTCAGTTCCTCTCTCTGATTTCTCAGCACATCTTATATTCTGCATGTTATAAAATTATACACATCCTTACATTATCTGTCTACCATGTTATCATTTTTATTGATCTTCCAAAACTTAACAAATCAACTTAACGAATCAACCTCTTTTTCTGCCTCTCGCTGCTGCAGTTATTTCTAATTCACGTTTCACTCTAGAGACTAGACGATGAGTCTTTGTGTTCCTAAAGGAACTTTAGAAATGTGTTTGCATTATTCAGTTTGTTATGCGTCAAAAACCATTTTAAGTTGGAGCTTAATAACCATTTCACTATTAATATACTTCTTCTTAACTGTATTTGTGAAAAGTTCCCATTCTTCTTTAAAGTCACAGTTGTCCTTATCTCACAGTTGGTGTGTCCGTTTTGCCAGTTCTGTGTAGTTCATCCATTTCTCTTGCCACTGTTCTTTTGTCAGGGTTTCCTTCCTAAAATTACATTTTCAATAGTTTAGCATGTATACTTTGTCATTTTTCCAACTGCCTTTCCTGTTTTCCATGGCGCGGCGGCAAATGTTGAAGGGCAGGACCTTAATTGTGGTGGCCCCCTTAGCTGTGCTCCCGCAACAGGAGCACACAGTCATGACCCAATGAGTCCATAGCATTTCCACCCCCCATCATCCATCCCGGACGCCGGGGTCCAGCTCTGGCAGAAGTTAAGTTACAGGGAAGCAAGAACAGGGCCTCCTCGGTGGTGGCACCCGCCCTGTGGAATGCCCTCAAGGAGATATTTACCTGACTTTTAGAAAGTATCTGAAGGCAGCCCTGGACCGGGAAGTTGTTTTTTTGGAAAGTGTGATGTTTTATTATGTTTCAAAGAGTGCCTTCACGACCCCCGCCGTCAATCTTTGCAGATGTACTTCAACTCCATCATCTCCGACAGCACCAAGCTCCTCAAACCCATCCTGGTCTTCGCCTTTGCCATCGCAGCCGGGATCTGCGGCCTGACGCAGATCACACAGTACCGCAGCCACCCCATCGATGTCTACGTGGGTTTCCTGATCGGGTCCGGCATCGCAGCCTATCTGGCAAGTCTCTTCTCCTAAGACCCCTTTCCCGGACTTTGGGGGGGACACGGGGTTTGGGGACACCTCAAGCTCAAGAGGTCCACGGCGAGTCGGGTCCTGGGTGGGCGAACACGTGAGAATGTTCAGGGAGGCAGGAGAGGATGTATTGCTTATTAATATCCTTCCTAATTTGTGCTGGCAAGTTCTATAACGGGTCGGCAAACATTTCCAGCAGGGGGCCGGTCCACCGTCCCTCAGACCTTGTGGGGGGCTGGACTATATTTTGAAATATAATAATAATTATGAACGGATTCCTATGCCCCACAAATAACCCAGAGATGCATTTTAAATAAAAGCACACATTCTACTCATGTAGAAAAACACAAGGCAGGCCCCACAAATAACCCAGAGATGCATTTGAAATAAAAGGGCACATTCTACTCATGTAAAAACACACTGATTCCCCGACCGTCCGTGGGCCAGATTGAGATGGCGATTGTGCTGGATCCGGCCCCCGGGCCTTAGGTTGCCTACCCATGCCCATCTAGAGTCCTTAAGTCACTTCCCTATCGGTAGGAGGAAACAACAGAGGCCATGCAGATGACACAAAAGGAAAGAGGGATGAGGAGGGATGAGGTTGTTGTTTTTTAAATCTTATATTTTGGAAATGTACATCTAGTTTTTTCCCCCTTTAATTTTTTTGGGGTCCCCCAGAAAAGCAGGGCCCTAAGCTGTAGCTTGTTTAGCTTAGACGTAAATCCAGCACCAGTCTTTAACATCTGTCATTTTCTGCCCTCAAACAGGCCTACCACGCCGTGGGCAACTTCCGCGCTCCGGCTGAGAAGGCCCCGTCCAATCCCCCCGCCAAGGACGCTTTGAGGGCCCTGACCCAGCGGGGCCACGACTCGGTCTACCACCAGAACAAGTCGGTCAGCACCGACGAGCTGAACCCGCAGACACGGCTGGAGGGCATCAACCGTCAGGTTCAGCGCGAGAAGAACTCCCTGGGCAGCCTGAAGCGGGCCAGCGTTGACGTGGACCTCCTGGCCCCCCGCAGCCCCATGGGCAAAGAGAACATGGTCACCTTCAGCAACACACTGCCGAGGGTCAACACGCCCTCGATGGATGACCCCGCCCGGCGCCACATGACCATCCATGTCCCCGTGGACGCCTCACGGTCCAAGCAGCTGATCACCGAATGGAAGCAAAAGTCCGTCGAAGGCCGGGGGATGACCTTGGCCGAGGAAGTGGCCCGGCGGGTCGGCTCCGATTGCTTGGTCGGAGAGGATGACGAACATATCCCGCCGTCGCTGTACCCCACCGTCCAGGCCCGGACGGCCGAGCGCGCCGCCATGGGTCCCCGGGTCCTCATCCAGCCGAGACCCGGAGCGACCCAGCTGGTCCACATCCCCGAGGAAAGCCAGGCGAACGCCGGGGCCAACATTTCGCCCAAGAGCAGCTCGGCCGTGCGGGCGAAATGGATGATGATGGCCGAGAAAGGGTCGGCATCCCAGAGAGTGGCCAACCCACCGCGCCTCATGCAGGTTATCGCCATGTCCAAGCAGCCAGGGATGGTTTCGGTGACACCCAAACACTCGGAGACATCTTCATCGTCCACCAGCTCCGATTCCTCGCAGTACCGGTCGCCGTCGGAACGGGACAGCTCCAGCGTCGTCACCATCGATGCGCACGCCCCGCACCATCCGGTCGTGCACCTGTCGTCCGGGAACGGGCCATGGGAATGGAAAGCCACCCAGAAAGTGCCGGACGGGATGGACACTTACGAGCTGAACGACATGGCCAAGGATTTCCGCGGCTTCCGGCCGGCCAAGAGCGCCGGCGTCTCCCCGGGGTCGTCGGTCAGCGACATCGAGCAAGATGAGCCGCGGTACGGCAGTGTGGCCACCATCAATGTAGCGGCGGGAGTGGGGGGCGGAGAGACCAGCCCGGCAGAAAACATGCTCGGGGGGCCCAGCCGCGAGTCGACGCTGCGTCGCAAGCCGACGAGCCTGACGGTCGGCGAGAAGGACGGCCAGGCGGAGGAGACGGAAAACTTCTACAAGAAGATGCAGGCCAACCGGCGGTTCAAAGACTAGGTGCCGAAACGGGATGGGAACGATTCCTCCCCACGTTTCCAAAATTAAAATTGATTTCGGTTGCCATCTCTGTGGCAAAGATCTCCATTTACCAAGCGTTGAACAGCGGGGATCCAGTGTCTACTTTGGGGAAGCTCTGTGGACCAAATATTTGGGATTTCCTGCTGTTTTTTAGCTAAGGAATTGCCCGCCCCTCTTCTGGATTATCACGGGGACATTGTGGGACCGCTGAAGGGATTTTTAAAAAAATACCTGACAGATTACCGGTGCTGTTGATTTTCAGGACAAGTGTAATTTATCCGTAACTACTGATTGTAATGCTGGCCAGAGCGGGGAGCCTGGAGTTGGGTGGTTTAAACATTACGGAAGGGACGCAGAACCGTACCCCTTGGTACGATCTCCCATCGCCCTGGAGCCCGTGCATTTTTGGGAGGGTGTATCATATTTGGAAAGTCAAGGTGGGCGGGTAATTTAGCTTGCTAGATGACACCTCCCTACCGGTGATGATTCAGAGACATTTTATTTGTCTCCAATGAAAGCGGGGAGGGAGTCTGCAAATACCTGGGGTGCCCAAAAGAGACAGAAGAGGATGATAAAAGTATTGGGAAAAGACAGGATGTCCAGCTAGGGTGCTGGGGGAACAGAAGAGTCCATCGTGTCTGTTCTTCCCTGCAGCGGCCAAGGAGATTATAATAATAATTTATTATTTGTACCCCGACCATCTGGCTGGGTTTCTCCAGATTATACTAGGAGGCGACAGATGTGGTTTACCCCAAGCATTTAGTCTCTGGAGATAGACTGCCCCTGTCCTTGGGGGCTCTGGCTTTTGGCAGGCCCCCCAGCAAGCATCCGAAGTTATCAGGCCGATACGTTTTGTTTGGGGCAGGCGAAGGGGGCATTCTTGGGGCGCTGGATTCTGCCCTCCCCCCAAAATTGGCACAAAGCGAAGGCAGCACTAGCGGGGTAGGGGAGACCTCGGTTGCCCTGTCTGGGGAAAAACGGCGGCCGTTATTAGTCACGAGGCTTCTGGAGCAGATTCTGTCATGCCCCTAAGAATGTGATGGGGAGATATACATATTATGAGGGTTTATAGGGTGGCATGGCTCAGTGGTTGGAGTAGGGAGGGAATGTAAAATGTATAGCCTTATGGGGGGGCCTTTGGGGTTGTAGAGGGGGCGGCACCCCCTCTTCGCATGAGATGGGTTTATTAACTTGGGGGTCGGGATGGGGAGGGAGGAGTGGGGCTCAATTTCAAGATGCAACGTTACCGAGACGTCAAAATTGGAAGTTGCTACCGTGAAATCCCGTATTCCTATAGACCAGGCTCAAACTCGGCCCTCCAGATGTTTTGGACTACAATTCCCATCATCCCTGACCACTGGATGGGAGTTGTAGTCCCAAAACATCTGGAGGGCCGAGTTTGAGGAAGCCTGCTATAGACAACCAGATGTTACCTTAACTTGGTTCCAGATGTTCTTAGACTCCTGCCGATGGGATTCGGAGTCCGGCGACATCCAAAAGGATGTCAGGTTAACAAGGCAGGTTTAGGAAGTTTAAGTAAACCAGGAATGCCCTCGCTGCCGAAAACTGAATACCCCTTTAACGATTATCCATAATTTATCCTCTTCCTGCTCAAGCGAGGGAGTTTCCTGAAAGATGAACTAGCCATGGTTTCCACCAATTTGACGGAATTGCATTTTTAAGCAAGTGCCTAATCGTTGCTAGTGGAAAAGGCTGTCCTTTCTTTGGACTTTGTTGTTAGGAAAGCTTCTGGGCAGACCCCCCACAAGGGTCCCTATTTTCCAGGGAAAGTCCTGGATATACAGAAGCCGTCTTAGTTTCTGATTTGATCCCAGAATACCCTGCTTTCCCTTAGGACGTCTCTATTTTCAGGGGAGAAACGTTGGAGGGGATGGAATAGGACGTCCCTCTTTTCAGGGGAGAAACGTTGGAGGGGATGGAATAGGACGTCCCTATTTTCATGGGAGAAACGTTGGAGGGGATGGAATAGGACGTCCCTATTTTCAGGGGAGAAACGTTGGAGGGGATGGAATAGGACGTCCCTATTTTCAGGGGAGAAACGTTGGAGGGGATGGAATAGGACGTCCCTATTTTCAGGGGAGAAACGTTGGAGGGGATGGAATAGGACGTCCCTATTTTCAGGGGAGAAACGTTGGAGGGGATGGAATAGGACTTCCCTATTTTCAGAGGAGAAACGTTGGAGGGGATGGAATAGGACGTCTCTATTTTCAGAGGAGAAACGTTGGAGGGGATGGAATAGGACGTCCCTATTTTCAGGGGAGAAACGTTGGAGAGGATGGAAGAGGACGTCCCTCTTTTCAGGGGAGAAACGTTGGAGGGGATGGAATAGGACGTCCCTATTTTCAAGGAGGGAAGAAACGTTGGAGGGGAAGCAACTTAGGAGCTATACCGAGCTAAGCTATACTGAAACTCGAGCTTTGAAATGAGTTGGCCTTTTAGTCCTGCCCATTCATTTCAATGGGTCTCAGTAGGAGTTAGTCTGTGATGAATCCTATATATATATATATAGTTTGGGGTAGGTGGAGGGGAAGACTACCCAGCATTGTGGAGGACTCCCCAAAAGGCCTCCGGGAATTCTGGGCCTCTGTTTCCATAGTTACGCCGGCTGGGTACCCGAGCCCTGTGTGCAGGATCCGTCTTAAGGGGAATGTTGGCATGGATAGAAGCGTTTATGTCTGCGAGGAAGGAATGTATAACCTTATGGGAAGATGATAGGGGGGCTGTTGTTTTAATAGGGCCCCCCAACAAATGGCATGGTTAGGTAGGAAAGGGGGGGTCCTTTGTGAAAGGGGAAGCATGGGGAGAAATGGGCACAAGGTGGGCATTAAAGGCATTTATAAAGTTCCTCTCTCCCTGGTACTTTCAAGGAGCAAGAAGATGCATTAAATTGGCAGGTGCCAATTTAAATGTGCCACTGCAAACCTCCATGGTCTTGCTGGCGCCGTGATTTGCAATGCATCCACCGTTCCTGTGAACATTTTTTAATACATATATAAATAGGGGGCAGAAACAGGAGACTTGGAGCCCACCCTTTAAGAACGACCCCCGCAATTCAGGTGTCAGGTGGGTCGTTGCCTTTGAGATATTTTGGGAAGCCTTGCTCTGTCACCGAGAAATAAAAATTAATCCTGGACCGATTTCCAAGCGTGTGGTTTCGAGAGCATGGCGGGGTCGGCGGTGGGAACGGTGCTATGTCAATTCCCCCATCGGAGCCTGCTTGGGTATAGCTGCTGCTGCTGTAGCCAGAGTGCTTTACATTGGCTGCAAATCAACTGCTCATGAAGAACTAGCAGTGTGTGTTAATAATAATTCACCAAGATGAGCTACGGGCCTGGCGTCTTCCCAGATGGAGGCAGCACCCAAGTCAAAATCCACACTCAGCACACACCTCTTCAGCTTCTTCGGCGATCCCTTGTAGCCGAGTAAGATTGTCCTCCATAAACACGGTCTTAACAGTGAGTCCATAAGTGACTGTGGAGGCCGATTATGGATCCCCACGTCCTTCCACAGTGGGGACATTGGTGGGAGTTGATCCCGGTGAGGGTGTGCCAAGCGTGCCTTCCTCTTAGCACGTTTCTCCCTTGCGTCCTGAGTTCGAGTGTCTTCAAAGCCCACAACACCTTTGGTCAAGGCTGTTCTCCAACTGGAGCGCTCACAGGCCAGTGTTTCCCAGTTGTCGGTGTTTACACTACATTTTTAAAGATTTGCCTTGAGAGAGTCTTTGAACCTCTTTTGTTGACCACCAGCATTACGCTTTCCATTTTTAAGTTCGGAATAGAGCAAGTTGCTTTGGAAGACGATAATCAGGCGTCCGCACAACATGACCAGTCCAACGAAGTTGATGTTGAAGAATCATCGCTTCAACACTGGTGGTCTTTGTTTCTTCCACTACACTGGCCTTAGTTCGCCTGTCTTCCCAAGTGATGTGTAAAATATTTCAGAGACACCGTTGATGGAATCTTTCGAGGAGTTGCAGATGGTGTTTATAAGCGGTCCACGTTTCACAAGCATGCAGTAAAATTGGTAGTACAATAGCTTCGTAAAGGAGCAATTTGGTTTCCCTACAAATGTCACTTATGCACAGCTACGCAGAGCAATCTGAAAGCCAGGTTGCATCATCACGGCGGGGAATCCCAGGCCATTCTGCAACCATCTCTTTCTGTTTGCTGTCTCCCGGGAGTTTGGCAAGAAAAAACACTTTCGCCCTTTGCGATTTACTCCTTCCAAAGCAGCTAAGCCTTTAATATCTCCTCGCCGAAGCTTGCTTTTTTTATCTGGGCGCACAAAGCTAATTAGAGCTCAGCTTGGCTGCGAGAAAAAAACCACCAGAATCCTCTTTTTTCCCCCCGGCAGCTGGAAAAACGTTAATGCCTTCCTCCTTCTCGCTTCTGTGCAGAGGAAATGGCCAAATCTGCAATATCTGGGTGAATATTCTGAAAAGGGGATTTCCCACACACACCCCACACACAGAAAAATTCTGCACCAAAAGGAGAGATTCTGCAAATCCACAACGGGACTTTCCGGGGGAAACAAAATCTTCCTTAATTTCATTGTCCGCTGGGAGTTGCTAAGAGACTCCTCATTCCTCTTTGCAGAGCTACAATTTCCAGGTTTCCTTTCAAACCTTCCAGAGTATTTGGTGTCACAGCTGAGAAGGATCAACTTATATATTTAGCCAGTCAACATCTGGCCAGGGTGTGTGTTGGGATTAACTACGAATAGCTTCAGCCACCTGCCTCAGTTCCTCTCGATTCAGGCCCTCTGCCGCCAAAGATGCCATTATTTTTCAAGCTTTATATACCGCCCGGTGTTAAAAAAGGGCACAGGGCATTTGACGGCAAAGGGCACCACTGGCGATCAGTGTCAACACATTGCCTAAAGGTAAAGGTAAAGGGACCCCTGACGATTAGGTCCAGTCGTGGCCAACTCTGGGGTTGCGGCGCTCATCTTGCTTTCTTGGCCGAGGGAGCCGGCGTACAGCTTCCGGGTCATGTGGCCAGCAGGACTGAGCCACATCTGGAGAACCAGAGCAGCGCACGGAAACGCCGTTTACCTTCCCGCCGGAGCAGTACCAATTGATCTACTTGCACTTTGACGTGCTTTCGAACTGCTAGGTTGGCAGGAGCAGGGACCGAGCAATGGGAGCTCACCCCATCATTGTGGGGATTCAAACCGCCGACCTTCTGATCAGCAAGTCCAAGGCTCTGTGGTTTAACCCACAGCACCACCCACGTCCCTAACACATCGCCTAACAACCATGCAAAAAAATAATAATAATTCAGCAATGCACAATATCATTCCTGCAGCAATAATAATAATAATAATAATAATAATAATAATAATAATAATAATAATAATAAATTTTATTTATATCCCGCCCTCCCCAGCCAAAGC
Organism: Podarcis melisellensis; assembly: GCF_964234715.1. Classification (NCBI taxonomy): domain Eukaryota; kingdom Metazoa; phylum Chordata; class Lepidosauria; order Squamata; family Lacertidae; genus Podarcis; species Podarcis melisellensis. Next base: position 1,375,814 of record NC_138536.1, on the reverse strand, counting down.
CGGGCTCAGGGCGGCTAACAAAAATAAAACAGTACAAAAGTACAGCACAAACAACATTCTAAAATCATTCATTATAAAATTGATTCAATAAACTCCACAACCACTGCAGAAAGAGGAGGGGTTCTTATGCCGCTAAGCCCTACTCAGAGTAGACCTGCTGAAATGAGCAGATCAGAATCGGAGCATGCCTTTATGTTTCCAGGAGGTTAATAGGACACAACTGAAGTCCCGTAAGTTGTTACCTGCATAACTTGGGCGCCACTGTAAGACGAACCCAAGTAACTCCAGGAAAATAAGGAAGAGGGACCGCTTTTGCCTGGCTGATGGCGCAGTGCCTCTTGCTAGCTGGGTGGAGGATAATAAAATAATAACTTATAATAATTTATTATTTATACCCTGCCCACCTGACTGGGTTTCCCCAGCCACTCTGAGTGGCTCCCAACAGAATATTAAAAACACGATAAAACACCAAACATTTAAAAACTTTCCTAAACAGGGCTGCTTTCAGATGTCTTCTAAAAGTCTGGTAGTTGTTTATTTCCTTGACATCTGGTGGGAGGGTTTTCCACAGGGAGGGAGCCACCACCGAGAAGGCCCTCTGCCTGGTTCCCTGTAGCTTCAATTCTCTCAGGGAGGGAACTGCCAGAAGGCCCTCGGGAGAGGGACCCCGGTGTCCGGGGTGGAGACACTCCTTAAGGGATACTGGGCCGTTTAGGGCTTTCAAGGTCAGCACCAACACTTTGAATTGTGCCTGGAAACGTCCTGGGAGCCAATGTAGGTCTTTCAGGACCGGTGTTATGTGGTCTCGGCAGCCACTCCCAGTCACCAGTCTAGCTGCCGCATTCTGGATTAATTGCAGTTTCCGAGTCACCTTCAAAGGTAGCCCCATGGAGAGCGCATGGCAGTAGTCCAAGCGGGAGATAACCAAAGGCATGAGTAGGCAAACTAAGGCCCGGGGGCCGGATCCGGCCCAATCGCCTTCTCAACCCAGCCCGCGGATGATCCTGGAATCATCGTGCAACAGTTCAATAAAGATCAGGCTTACAAGCTGCTTTGCTTCTCAATATTCTCTGGTTGGCCTCTGTTATTTCCTCCTACCGACAGGGAATCCTCTTAAGGACTCTAGACGTGTTCATAGATGCCCCATAAGTGAAAAGGAGCAGATTTTTTCTTATGGGTTAAACCACAGAGCCTAGGACTTGCCAATCAGAAAATCGGCGGTTCGAATCCCCGCAATGACGGGGTGAGCTCCCGTTGCTCGGTCCCTGCTCCTGCCAACCTAGCAGTTCGAAAGCACGTCAAAGTGCAAGTAGATAAATAGGTACCACTGCAGCGGGAAGGTAAACGGCGTTTCCATGCGCTGCTCTGGTTCGCCAGAAGCGGCTTAGTCCTGCTGGCCACATGACCCAGAAGCTGTACGCCGGCTCCCTCGGCCAATAAAGCGAGATGAGCGCCGCAACCTCAGAGTCGGCCACGACTGGACCTAATGATCAGGGGTGCCTTTACCTTTAAGAGCATGAAAATATGTCCTCTATTTCCTAAATAACTCATAGGAAAGATCTGCCTGGTCCAGCCTCACGTTTCTCACATTGCATAACCAGATATTACATCTGGAGGTTGCAGAAACGACAAGTTGAAGAGTCGGAGCCTGAGCTAGCTTGCTTTCCTCTTCCCTCCTCTTCCCTCTTTCCTTTTGTGTCGTCTGCTTGACCTCTGTCGTTTCCTCCTACCGATAGGGAAGCCACTTAAGGACTCTAGATGGGCTCTTGGATACACCATAAGGGAAAAGGAGCAAGTCCCCCCCCCCCCGCATAACATCATAATAATAATCGCTCCGTTTATCCAGGATGAACAAATTCAATGTGCAAGAGTGACTAATGCGCCCGTCTCCTCCTGATCTGACACCGAGATGGAAGAGGTTAGGGAAGGAGGGAGCGTGTATCACCCACACTAAATGCTAAATGTGGGCACCCAGAGAGGGGTGGGGGGGGCGGACGGATGGGGTTGCCATGGCAAACAAGACCGAGCGTGGGAGAAAAAGAGGGATTTTGAAAGCAGAGGGGAGTGGAAAGCAAATAGCTCTGAGGTCATGGGGCCCACAGCACCCACTGAGGTCTTCTAATAGGGGAGGGGGCGGAATAGATGGAAACCAGCTTTTTTGGGGGGGGAGAGGTGTCCCCCCCCCCAGGGCAACGTCCCCCCGCCTCGCTTTTCCCACATAGCATGCAGCCGTTCTCACAACTCCCTTGCGATGAAGACAGATGCGCTCCCTCGGCGGCTGGCCTCGCCGTTGCCGCGGCAACGGGTACCGCTCCTCCGAGCATCTCTCTCCATCACCATCGCTGCAAACATCAGGCTTCTCTGTCTCCCCTTCCAAGAGATTGGATGCTACCATGACGCCCTGAGCAGCTCAGGTTGGGGAGCCAAGCTAGAAATTTAATGAAATTTCATTTCCATTTTGACATGTAATTCAGGTTCCATGCAAGTCGTCAAACTCTGCCAGGAACAATCCTCAGATCTTTTCTTTTAAAAGTTCTAAAATTAAATTTCAAGAAAGTATTCCACATATACGCTCCAGTAAGTTTTGGGTTTTTTGGGAAATGGGTGACGCTGTGGGTTAAACCACAGAGAAAGCCTAGGACTTGCTGATCAGAAGGTTGGCGGTTCGAATCCCCGCGATGACGGGGTGAGCTCTCGTTGCTCGGTCCCTGCTCCTGCCAACCTAGCAGTTCGAAAGTACAAAGTGCAAGTAGATAAATAGGTACCACTCCGGCGGGAAGGTAAACGGCGTTTCCGTGCGCTGCTCTGGTTCGCCAGAAGCGGCTTAGTCCTGCTGGCCACATGACCCGGAAGCTGTACACCGGCTCCCTCGGCCAATAAAGCTGTACACTGGCTCCCTCGGCCAATAAAGCCAGATGAGCGCCGCACGACTGGACCTAATGGTCAGGGGTCCCTTTACTTTTTAAGTTTTGTTTTTTGGTTTGTCAACTTCCCGTTCAGTGGCGATTTAGGAGCTTAGGGCCTCATCAAACCTAAATCTGGCCCTGCCTACCTACCTTGAAGGGTTGCTTTGAGGATAAATCGGGGACTGCGTGTGGGGAGAACATGGGTGACCCTGCCAGCCTGAAAAATAAAGGAAAAAGGACATTTCTCCCATCCTCAGGCTTACCAGATGGCAGGAAGTGTCCTTCATCGGAAGCTTTTGAAGCACCATAACAAAAGATAAATTCCTTACCAATGTTCTACTTGTTCTACACCCCAGAGGAAGGGGGGTGGATGTCCTTGCATGAAAAAGCGTGGTGGAAAGGGTCTTGAGAGACAGGGAGAAGTTCCCAGGTAAATGTTTGGTCGTGTCCGCCTCTTGGTGACCCCCTGGACCAGAGCACGCCAGGCCCTCCTGTCTTCCACTGCCTCCCTCATGCTGGTAATTTGAGAACACTGTCCCACCATCTCGTCCTCTGTCGTCCCCTTCTCCTTGCGCCCTCCATCTTTCCCAGCATCAGGGTCTTTCCCAGGAAGTCTTCTCTTCTCATGAGGTGGCCAAAGTCTTGGAGCCTCAGCTTCACAATCTGTCCTTCCAGTGAGCACTCAGGGCTGATTTAATTCCAAATGGAGAGGTTGGATCTTCTTGCAGTCCATGGGACTCTCAAGAGTCTCCTCCAGCACCATAATTCAAAAGCAGCCTTCTTGATGGTCCAGCTCTCACTTCCCTACATCACTACTGGGAAAACCAGAGCTTGAACTATACGGACCTTTGTTGGCAAGGTGACGTCTCTGCTTTTTAAGATGCAGGTAAATGTTAGGATATACTAAATGCAACAAAAGGGCCTCATTTTCTCTCCCCCTCTGGCTTACTTAACTATTCTTGCTCCTTAGACCACTCCGATCCTTTTGGTATTTTGCGTTAATTTTCAATTAAAATATCTCCCCCCGTCACCAAAAGAAATTGCATATACAGGGCAAGGCACACAGGACCAAAGTTTGATTTTACTGTTTACTATTTGATTCTAATGGGTTATCGAATACGGATTCATTTCATATTGGCTGCTTATCGTCAAGTTATGGCGACGTCTTATATTGGATCCGATTGCTACTATTAAGCGTTCGACGTTTTATTAGGTTTTCGTGCGTGTTGGTAGACGTCCAGAGTGGCTGGGGCATAAAATAAATTATCGTTGTTGGCTTTAGATCGCTTGGGCCAGTGGCAACCAGTATAGATATCTGAGCCCAAGCGTTATGTCTTTTTGCCCTCTGTCCATTGCTGGCATGTGCCCCCCAGGTAGCTAAAAAAGACCCCGCCCCCCTCCCGGCCCTTTCTGCAGACAACAGCAAAATATGTGTTTTGTGCAATTTTTCGACATAAAGGCAGCTTATGTTCCTTGGTGGATAGCCCCCTCCAAATCCAGCGAAAGCGTCTTTTTGCAAAGGCTCGTTTATAGTGTAGCAGGAAACCCCCCCCCAATCATTCAGTTTGTACAAACTTCACACACACTCACACACTACATACGCTACGCTTCTGTTATAAATTCATAGAAAATCAACCATACATCGAATCTGCACTGTTCCACTTTCATTTTACTCCATGAAGGAAGGACTACAAAATGGGGAAGGTTTGATACAGGGCAGCCATAATCCCTTGAGCATCCCAGCACATCCACAGGAGCCCTGCCCAGTTGCTATGCCAACCCTGATGGTCCCGGACAGAAGACCATCAAGATCACAAAGAACTTGCATATGGGAGTGGATTCAGCATGGACTGGAACAAAGGATAATGATCAGCTCTTCCCTCTGGGGGCAGGAAACTGCAAAGTCCCCTCTGTCACCTGGAAAGTACTCATGGGGAGGGGGAAAGGGGGAACCAGCCAGGTGACACTCAGGTTACCACAACTCCTCCCTCAACCTCTCCTTTCTATGATGTATGTATGATGTTTCTGGGGGTGGGCTTGGTCTACAGGGTGGTAATTCCAGAAGTCTTTATAAGGTCTTGCACACCATTTTTCTGGGTCCTTCCTCTCTCCTGCAAGTGAGGGGAGCACCCTGTTGCAACAGATCAGTAAAGGCCAAGCCTACAGGCTGCTGTTTTGCTCCAAGTTATCCTGGTTGGGAGCCCTCGGATTTTTCTGTTAACAATAGCTCCCCCAAAAAAACACTTGATGCGTTTTCTATGCCAGCAGAGGACTTTGCTGTCCCGGGAAAGAGCTTGCTGGGAGAGAGAAAAAAACAAAGACAAGAATACAATAGCCAGCCCCCCACTCCCTTTGTGCTTTTCCCCACTGGGGTTGCTATAGAGACCCCTGCAATGTGGCCGAAGGCACATTGCAGGGGTCTCTATAGCAACCCCAGTGGGAAATTATCAGATGTCCCCTATAGCAGTGTTTCCCAACCGGTGTTCCGCGGCACACTACTGTGCCGTCAGACATTGGCTGGTGTGCCGTGGGAGGGAGGCGGGCGAGTCGGGCGGTGAGAGGCGGCAGCGGCGAGGATCCGCGTCGAGCCGGGGGCGGCTCCGCGGTGGTGGTGCCGAGCGGCGGGGCAGCGCGTGCAAAAGGGAGGAGCGCGAGACAGCGGAGGAGGAGGAGGCCGGCATGTCCGGGCAGCAGCAGCAACAACAGCAGCAGCAACTCCCGGCGACGGCTCCTCAAGCCCCGCCGCCGCCCCCTCCTCCGCCCGCTATCGCCGCCACCACCACAACAGCCGCCGCCGCCTCAGTTGCCGCCGTCCCTCAGTCCCTCGCTCTGCTGCCTCCTCCCACCCCCAAAGCTTGGAGGTTCCCCGGCAAGGGGGAGGGAAAAAACTTTCACTTTCGTGCGTCCCTCCCGGCGTGACGCTGCGCGCTGACGTCACGGGGCGGGGCTTTAATGGTGGTGTGCCGTGAGATTTTTTTTCAGTAAACAGGTGTGCCGTTCCCCAAAAAAGTTTGGGAAACACTGCCCTATAGCAACCCCAGTGGGAAATAGAGATGTCCTCTATAACAACCCCAGTGGGAAATTATCAGATGTCCCCAGATATCCAATAATTAACATTTCATTGCCATGCAGGGATAGTTAAAAAAAAAATCTTAAAATTGCAGGACACTCAATTTTATTTTAATGGAGAGGGGAGATTTTGCTTGTTTGCAAAAATGCATTTTGCATGCACCCGAGAACCAAGGGCTGAATTACAACCTTCTTCTTTGGCGATCCCTCGTAGCAGAGTAAGATTGTCTTCCATAAACATGGTTTTAACAGCGAGTCCATGAGCGACTGTGGAGGCCAATTCTGGATCCCCATGTCCTTCCACAGTGGGGACATTGGTTTCCGGGTGGGAGTTGATCCCGGTGAGGGTTTGCCAAGCGTGCCTTCCTCTTAGCACGTTTCTCCCTTGTGTCCCGAGTTCAAGTGTCTTCAAAGCCCAGGACACCTTTGGGAAAGGCTGTTCTCCAATTACAGCGCTCGCAGGCCGGTGTTTCCCAGTTGTCGGTGTTTACACTACATTTTTAAAGTTTCGCCTTGAGACAGTCTTTAAACCAACCGTGCTGTCTGCTTGTGAAACATGGACCGCTTATAAGCGCCATCTCCAACTCCTCGAAAGATTCCATCAACGGTGTCTCTGAAATATCTTCCACATCACCTGGGAAGACAGGCGAACAAATGCCAGTGTACTGGAAGAATCAAAGATCACCAGTGTTGAAGCAATGATTCTTCAACATCAACTTCATCAGACTGGTCATGTTGTGCAGGTGCCTGATGATCGTCTTCCAAAGCAACTCCTCTATTCCAAACTTAAAAATGGAAAGGGTAATGCTGGTTGCCAACAAAAGAGGTATAAAGACTGTCTCAAGGCAAATCTTAAAAAATGTAGTATAAGGCAAATTGATGGACAGGGTTAATACTGATGTGCTATAGCCAACTTTTCCCCATTGGAAGTCGTCTCACTCTAGTATAGCACCTTTCCCTCTTCACCACCAGAAATTTTTAAAAAAGAGATGTGTTTAAGACTTTCAGAGTTCCCCCCATCCCCAGGGAAGCATGGAAATAAATAATAATAATAATAATAATAATAATAATAATAATAATAGGTGCATAAAATGGGAGGCAGCTGGAATTATATTAGGAGGAAGGGGAGTTGAGCATAAAACAAAAGAGAACGAAACAAAAAAAAGGTACAATAATAAAAGTAGGAAAGAAAACAGGAGCAAAGAATACAGAAGACATTTATTGAGAGCCAAAATAAAAGGAAGTACAGATAAGCCAATCGACTGCTTTCTACAATCCAAACAAGAAAAATAAGTAATGGGCTAGAGAAGAAAAGGTACTACGTTCAGTATAGAATAATTTTAATTTCTTTTTCTTTTTTTTTTGCATTACATTTTTCCCCCCTCGTGAGCCAGGCGATGGAATTTCTGGCACGAATGGTAAGCCCTCCCCCCTTCCCCAGCCCCCAATACTGAACCTGTAATAAGCTGGTTATCAAAATATACAATACATCTGTTTTACCAAAAAACGTGGGTTCTGCTGCCCCCTCATGTCTCACAACAGGTATAAAAAATTATAAATATTTACACCTTTTTTTCCTCATTACTCACATTTACATGCAAAAAAACACAGGATCGAAAAGGAGAAAGGGAAGGTGGGGGGGAAAACCAGGGGAGAAAAACCCCCTTCTCTCTCCCCCCCCCCCGGCAACCCAATTAAACTGCTATACGCCTGTGTGCGTCTGAAAACATACCAACTCAACACACGCGGATATAGAAGTCCTCAAAGGTTTGCTGACTGATTCTTAAGCTACTTCTTAAAAAGAAAAAACACGTAGGCAGGGGGAGAGGGGTTGTGATGTCAGAGCGGACCCCCCCAAGACGCAAAGGACGCTTTTTAAAACATAAAAACGGCACTCGAGATCGTTCGTAACCAAGGTTAGCATTTAAAGTGGTACTTTTGCTGGGCGCCGCTGGGGGGGGGGGGTGTGCCTTGTGGTATAACGGTGGCCCCCTTCTTCCTAAATCAACCGGTGGGGGGACGGGACGCAGGGACGGACCTCCACGCTGCGCTAAATGAGCCGCCCCACCCCAGACCCCTCTTCCCCCGTCCGGAGTCCGTTGCCTTTAGAGCAGGGCGAAGGGGGTGGCACGCTACGTTTCTCAACCTGGAGAGCAGCTGCTGGGAAGGCCGGCGGGCGCTCTCGACGCCAGCTACGGATCGGGGGGCAAGCAGGCAGGGGAGACGGCCGCCCGCCAAATCAAACAGCCCCCTGCCTCTTCCCAAAGCATGCACAAAAGGCGACGTGCACAGGGTCAGCCGAGAAAGCAAGGGCCGCCCGACGGCTTCGGATCGGCCCTCGCAGATTCTTTTCCGCGGATGGAGTTATTGTGAGCCCCGGGGAGGTCTGCCAGCCAAGAGGCTCTCCCCCCGCCCCTTTACGCGGGCGACCCAAGGACAAATCCAGACTCAAAAAGACATCCATACACACCTCCAGCATAGATTGCATCCCTGTGATACTGGGATAGATATATAGATTATTAAAAAAAGAAGATTTAAGACTTTTTTTTCTTTCCTTTCCAAAACCCACAGTGACAAAGGGGGGGAAAAGCAAGTCGTCCAACGGATCCAGCAAAGCAGGGAACGCGGGCGACTTGAGAGACAACACCACATACGTCAAAGAGAAGGAAAAAAAAACAAAAACGAACAACAACTTTGGTCCACAATTTGAGGAACTATAACCCTGATATTAAGTAGAAAGATTCTGGTTATCTTAAAATCTCACATGAGCCGAGAGGGTAATGTAAGGCAACATCGGAATATAAAGAAGGCAATATATCAACCCGGGAAAGTTGGAGGTCACAGAAGAATTGTGTTTTTAGGTACTATCTTGGTGCAGAGGAAGAAAGCAATTTGCATTTCTTTAAATAATATAGATAAGCTTGGATTATTACAGTAAGATGACTCCTTTTAAATGTGGGTCCTTTCCTTCTCTCGAATTTGCTACTTTAAATACTTCTTCAAAGTACAACGTTAATCTTCGGAAACGACACTTCATCTCGATAAAACTAAAATTATGTGCTAGTTGGGAGTTGTTTTTTTTCAGCTTACGAACGAAGAAAAAAAAATATTACAAGAGTACAGGATACATGGGTAATAGAAAGAGCAGGTTTAGATATATTTATACCATCTATATAAAAAAAGTTTACGCTATTGCATTTTGCATATATAGATATATACGTATGAATTAATTAGAATATTTGGTCAACTGGAAATATTGCTAGGCAAAGGTAAGACTTGTAGAACAAAATTATAGTAAGAAAGGGGTTAAAACAAGAAGCTGAAACTACTATAGTTTGAGATCAGAGATATATGTTGGTGGTTAAAGAGTGAAATCGAGGTTACAAAAGGAATCTTAGACCAACCCTTTCGGGACGAGCCCCAAATTAAGATTCTGAACACAGATTTGGAGAAGCTGGCTGCTCCGGTTTAACTAATTTACAGTTCCCGCAGCTCTGGGGAATACTTAATGCGAAAAGGGGGACCCCCTTTTCGCTGAAACGCTGGCTGATGGGGCAAAGGACGCCCCCCCCCCAAATTCAAACACAAATACATTATCGGCCCGATTTTGCGAACTTTGCGGGCTGGAGGAACCCCAACTGAGTCTGCAAGTTAAGATACGTTTTACGCAGAGATATATTAGAGGAAGGCTTTCTCCGCCACCCACCCCCCCTCTTCGCAACTTTTAAGAATTTTCCCAATGGCTGCTGTTCTCCCCCCTTTTTTATTTTTACAGAAAAAGCGTCTAAGGCACAAGATGCTTGATGCAAGGCATAGGGGAAAGGGCTCTCCGCCCCCCCCCAACAAAGGAAGGCATCTGTGTTCAGGAAAAAAAAGTATTTTAAGAAAGGGTCAGGCTCGAGATAAAAGGCATTGCTGTGAAGCTGGTAAGCTTTCTGGGAATGGGGGGGTTTTCGTTATTTTCTTAAGAGGGGGGAGAAACTCCCGGAGAGGCTTCTAACCAAGAACTGTAAACTTCTAAGTTGATGGTTTGTTGGGTTTTCTTGGTCAAATCTATATCTAGTCAACCCCACTCACTGCAAGAAAGGTTATAGCGACGTGAATTAAGAACTTGCATTTTTCTTTTTATAAAAAGGAACACCCGGTAAACTGTTTTATCTTTAAAAAAATAAAATCTGTTGTCTTTTTTAAGGTCACTTCAGCTGCAATCTCAATCTCTCTCTCTCTCTCTCTTTAAAGTGGCTTCTTGTTTCTGGAATGACGGAAGTTGTCCCACCCCCATGCCGGTGGCCCAGCCCTTGGGACAAAAAGGACGCCGAGGCCACGAGGAAGGGTGGCGACGGCGCTGGCTTGTTGTTTTGTTTTGTTTCTCAGTCAGGGTCCATATTCTGCCGCGCGGGCGCCTCCGGAAAACCCCCGCCTAGATGGTGGACTTTGAGAAGGAGACGCGCAAGTGGTGGTTCTCGCCCAGGTCGTGGTTGTGGAGGTCGATGAGCGACTGGATGGCCTCGTCGACGGAGCTCATTTGGATGAGAGCCATCTTGCGGTCTTTCCTGCCGGGGGAAACAAAAGCGTTCTGGGTCAGAGAAGGGGAGCGTGCACACAGAGACCACACGTGAGATACCCGTTTCCAAGTTCAAGGCTAAGGAAGAGAGAGAGGGCAGGAGCTGGCAATCCCGGGGGGGTGGGTTTGGATGACCTCTGGGGGCCCCTTTCCAATTCTGAAACCCTACGGCAAACATCGGGAGAGGGAAGGCTGGCCGTTTAGTGGGTTGCCTCACCACGGGGCAAGCCACTCCATTTTCAGCTTTTGTGATCTGGACCAAAACCAAGGTTGAATTTGAAATGTGCCCCGAATCAGATCGGGGAAACAATGAACTAGGGGAACGTTGGCAATCAGGTATGGGCAACCCATCAAAAAGTATTTTCCGTGCCACTGTGTTGCGGCTCCTTCCCTCTGAGGTGTGGGGGGAAGGAGGAGCCTGTAGTCTGAATAACGCTGTATCTGGAGACCCGTGAGTGACATTGCCAGACAAGAGGACATAGCCCAGGTAAAACCAGGGATGTTCCTAGGGGACCAGATTTATCGGACCATACCAGCCCCCTATCTTGCAGAAATCCACTATGTGGAATACCGCAGACTTCTTACAGCGGCTAGATTAAATGTCCTTGACTCTGCGATATTGTGGGGAAGGTACAGGGGAGTACCATACGCCCAGAGAACCTGTCATTGTACCATGGGTGTGGCTGAGTCCACCGAACACATTCTCTTGACTTGCCCTTCTTATGCAGAGCTTAGACAAAATTTTATAGATCCACTCCTATGTCAATTTAGCTTCCTACCTGGAGAAAACCAGGTTTTACACTTGCTGAATAATGTCACTAGAGCTATACCTTCCTTGGTGGCCAAATTTCTTTTTTTAGCTTTTAAGCGTCGCAAGACTATAATTGACTGTATTGATATGGGGCTATCTGTTTAGCCCATTTTAGTGTTGGCTAAGCTCTAAAATCTTCCTGGATGTTTAACTGTGTATTGACAAATGTACTTTTTCTGACTGACGGTCGAATAAAAGGTTGATGATATCTGGAGACCCGCAGGCAACTGGCCCAGTGCAGATACTCATGTCAGGAAAAGGGAAGACATTTCAGAGCCCTGTTCTTACAGGGCAATCTGCCTGGGCTCCAGGACTGCATCTTAAATTTCTAATGCCGAGCTCATCCGCCCAATGCAACACAGTAGAGTAGCTACCAGCGGCAGCTTCCGCAAGGCAACGGGGATCCACACTTACTGGAAGAATTTGAAGCCTTTCACCATCCCACCGTTACTGGAGAACAGCAGCTTGAGGTCGTCTTCGATTATCGAAGGCCTGTGGGAACAGAAGGAGAATATGATTATGCTAAGGTCTGAGCTCTGGAGTTGCTTCACACATTCAAAGGGCCCAATTCAACAACCTCTGGAAAAATAAACATGAAATTCACTGCTTGCTTCACATTGAGATATTAGGTCCTGATATATCAAAGAACCTCTCCCAAAGCAACTCCTCTATTCCGAACTTAAAAATGAAAAGCGTAATGCTGGTGGTCAACAAAAGAGGTTCAAAGACTCTCTCAAGGCAAATCTTTAAAAATGTAGTATAAACACCGACAACTGGGAAACACTGGCCTGCGAGCGCTCCAGTTGGAGAACAGCCTTGACCAAAGGTGTTGTGGGCTTTGAAGACACTCGAACTCAGGACGCAAGGGAGAAACGTGCCAAGGGGAAGGGACGCTTGGCAAACCCTCACCAGGATCAATTCCTGCCCGGAAACCAATGTCCCCGCCATGGAAGGACGTGGGGATCCAGAATTGGCCTCCACAGTCACTTACGGACTCACTGTTAAAACAGTGTTCATGGAAGACAATCTTACTCGGCTACGAGGGATCGCCAAAGACGACGACTTACGGAATATTGGAGAGGTGGAGGGTGGCGGAAGGGGGAAAAATGTTTTGGAAGTTCTTGGAGCCTGGCTTCTTGAAACGGTGGAGGGGGGAGTTGCCGTAGTCCTTGGTCAGCCCCTGGTCTTCCTGCCCTTCGCGGGGCAATTGTACTGTCTGGTGCTTTGACAGAGTGATGCGGATGGGCTTTCCGTGAAGCTTTTGTCCATTAAGGTGGCTCATGGCTGGAGAGAGAAAGAGAGTGTTAAGGAAACGATGGGGCTGTATCTAGGTTCGGAGGGCAGAGCAGACTCAGACGTGCCCCACGAAAAGTTTTTTTGGGGGGGCAAGAGGAAACGCTGGAGAAACACCCCACCCCCACCCCCAGATGCTGATCGTAAGCTAGGGAAACCAACAGTCTGGCTTTGCGGAAATGCCCGGGGGCAGAGGAATAGAAGGTAGTGGTTGCATCAAACTACCGTATTTTTTGCTCTATAAGACGCACCAGACCACAAGACGCACCTAGTTTTTGGAGGAGGAAAACAAAAAAATATATATATTCTGAATCTCAGAAGCCAGAACAGCAAGAGGGATCGCTGCGCAGCGAAAGCAGCAATCCCTCTTGCTTCTGGGATAGCTGCGCAGCCTGCACTCGCTCCATAAGACGCACACACATTTCCCCTTACTTTTGAGGAGGGGAAAAGTGAGTCTTATAGAGCGAAATATACGGTAACTCTTACTCACAGCAGACCCACTGAGATTAATGGACCAAAACTGGTCAGGAACATTCATCTCAGTGGGTCTGCTGCATGCAACGGTTAGCTCATTGCGACCCAAACTCCACTGTGTCCCATAACCAATGGGGAGGTGGCGCTGGGGGCTCTGTGGGAAATGGCAGAAATCGCCTCCCGACTTTCCCAAATGCAAAACCCCGCTGCTTCTCAGTCCCTCCTGAGGATGGAAGGAGCCCTTCCAATTGCAGGAGGGCAACTCTGGATCCAACTGGAGCGATTTCACCTTACACACGGGCCCCTAAATCTTCAGTATGTATCTACAAGAGCCGGGCAAAAACGATTCTCCTCAACCAGACATTTAACATTCAATGGCCTTTTTGATCTATCTGTTGCAGAGGAGAGGGGCTATTGTTTTCTTATTGTTTTGCTATCTATTTGGTGGTTTCACAATTGTATTTTTATGTTGTGAAGTGCCCCGCGATCTTAAGATGAACGGGCAGGACAGTGGTACCTTGGTTCTTGAACTCAATCCGTTCCGGGAGTCCGTTCGACTCCCGAAACTGTTCTAAAACCAAGTCGCGGCTTCTGAAAAACATTTGCAAACCGGAACACTTGCTTCCAGGTCTGCGGCATTTGGGAGCCGATTTGTACAGGAGCCAAGCTCTTCGAGGACCAAGGTACTGTATACAAATTTAATAAACAACAACACAGAAGGCAGCTCCCTTTGTTAGCGCCACTATTATTCCCCAACGTTCAGAGAAGAGGGGATTAATTAATAATAATAATAATTTTATTATTTACCCAGCTGGGCTTGATTGCCATCTGCCATTTGAACCAAGGCGTTTTCTTTCTTATTGAACAAGATCTTCACTCTTTGCACATCACCATACACGCCTTGGGAGGAAGCAAGGGGAGAGGGGGCGGTGGTGAAAAAAAAGGTTATCAAGGAAGAAATCCGCTTGCCTCTAGCCCAAAATCCAATCAAGGCACTTCCAAACCCCCCACCATTGCTCTCACTCCCGCTCGAAAGTTGGGGTTTGTTCTGCTCAGCAGCAGAAAAAAAGGTGGAACGATCTTTAGGTGGAGTTATAAAACACATGTTTTATCTTGGGGGGGGGGGAGTGTGCCCCAAAAAGTCACCCGTGGAGCCTGGAGGGGCCATCTGCACATGCTCTCTCTTCCTGACCCAACGAAACAGGCATGCAAAGCAATCAAAACCATGCACAATGATGTACGAAACAAAAAAAAAAATGATTTAAAAACGGGGGGGGGGGGGGGGACTAAAGCTAGGGTAACGCAAATAATAAAAATCATCCGATCGAAACGGCAAAACCCGCCCGCCGCCCCTTCCCCACCCCCCTGCCGAAAAACAAAACCTCAAAGTGAAATCATAACAATTTTTTAAAAAACAAAGGTAATAAAAAAAGTGTGAATGATAACGTACCGAAAAGAATAAAGAGGCATTGGGGTGTAACTCTCTTTAGAGAACAGCAGAGGCAAGGCAGCGGAGAGACAGGGAAGAGGTAAGGAATCGGAGGGGAGAGCGGAGGTTGCGTAAATCGTCGACAACGAAGGAAAGGTAGAGTCCCCGCAGGAAATGGCGAAATTGGTTGATGGATGATGAAGTTTTCAAGATGGTTAATATTGAAGGGCAGGTTGGTTTCCGAAGAGCAGGAAGGTTTTTTGTTTTGGTTTGGTTTTGGTTTGAGGGGGGTATTTTTTTTTAAAAAAATAAATATATATATAAAAAAATATATTTGTTTCAAGCAACAACAGGAAGCAGAAGTACCGTGCAGTCAGTTGGCAAAGAAATTCCGGATCGGGGAGAAGGGGGGAGGGGAAAATAATAATAATTGAGGGATGGGGTGGAGAGAAAAGGAAAAAAAAGTAGCAAAAAACATAGGTCAGTAAATACATAAAAGAAATATGTAGTGTTCCATCAGTAAAAGATTTATAGATTTCTAAAAACGTACAATACTTCGGTTTTACAGAGGAAAAACTAGTTAATAGGTTGTGGTTGGTTGGTTTTTTGGTTTTGTTTTGTTTAAACCTAGTGGAACACAACAGAAAAAAAGAGCACTTTACTTAAGTAAGGTATAACTAAGAGGGAGAGGCAGTATTGCAACAGAGGGATTCCCAGGCAAGAGGGCAAACTCAGGATCGTGACCACGTAGAACAGTCACGTGGGGTGACGAGGTCCAGGTCAGCCTCCAGGACGTTTCCAAGCACAATTCAAAGGGTTGGTGCTGACCTTGAAAGCCCTAAATGGTCCAGTAGACCAAGGAGCATCTCCAACCCGGACACCTGGGTCCCTCTCCCGAGGGCCTTCTGGCGGTTCCCTCCCTGCGAGAAGCGAGGTTACAAGGAACCAGGCAGAGGGCCTTCTCGGTGGTGGCTCCCGATGCCCTGCCACCAGATGTCAAAGAACAACTAGTACCAGACTTTTAGAAGACATCTGAAGGCAGCCCTCTTTAGGGAAGCTTTTAATGTTTGGTGGATTAGTGTATTTTAATATTTTGTTGGAAGCTGCCCAGAGTGGCTGGGGAAACCCAGCCAGATGGGCGGCATATTATTATTATTCCCCAGATGTTGTCAGGTTGTAACACCAACCACCCCTGGAGACTTGGCCAAACTGACTGGGGACGATGGGAGGACCCTCGTGCCAACAGCATCTGGGGGACGCCACAAAAGGCCTGCCCCACTGAACCCCTTCAGTACGGCAGGCTGCGATGATGGAGAAGGCCTGAGTTCAGGATTCCTCGTGAGCCAGGGAGTTGCCTGGTGGAGCTTGCATGTCCCCCGAGCGAAACTGAGCTTAACCCCCTTCTGCTTACAAAAAGGTTCCCCGACTCGCCGCCAACTTGCTAAGCCGAGAAACTCCAGCGCAGGAACCGATCAAGGGTTGGAGAGAAGGGTCTCCGTGCTCCTCAGACTAGCCACCTGCCATATCGATACTGGTGGGTCCTGGTGACAGTGGTGGGGAACGGGAGGATTCCCTCTGGAGAATACTGCCCCTCCAAACAGTATGCACAGATTAAGTTTCTACAACACTGATTATACAAGCAATGGAAAAAATAAAAAGGTCGAGGAGACGTTAGTTCACAGCTTCACTACAGGTATCGAGGTTTTTAGCCCAAAAGGAGAGAAGCTGGATGGATGAGGGAGCGTCGGAGGAACATACACGCAAGAGGCGCGAGGAGCTGCTCAGCAATTCGCCTACAGGACAGACAAAACCACCGGGGCATTTCAAGAGAACGTGGCGTTTTGAGATTGGAGGTGCAGAGTTTAGCAGGCAACAACACAGCCAACTGCTGTGCTTGCATGGGCTTCCTGGGAAACAACTGCAGCACCAAAAAAGGGGCAGGTGTGTTCAGATTCTGTAACTCCTTCTCCTGTCCCTAAAGACTCTCAGACTCTTAGCGTATTGTGCAGTTTTCTGGTAGAGGTGTCAATCGCCCTGAGGCCGTTCTGCCACCAGGCGGTCCTACCCACCTGTTTTAACCCACCTCCCTGCTTTCCCCCTGTGATTTATACTATAACAGCCCTTTGGTTGCAAGCAGCAAGAATGCAGCCAAGTCTTTGCATGCTCCTCCTAGCTAATGTTATTTCCAACAGGCTCAGGAATTCAAGGATCTATCTGGGAGCTCAACTCTGCGCTCTCTCTGGTCTGTCAATTCAGGGGAGCTACTCAAGGCAGACCACCCCTCCATGCCTTCTTTTGCTAGTCAATAAGGAGAGGGGGTTCTGGTTGCCAGGGCTCAAAGGCCCATCGGGCTGAAGACTAAGGCTTAGTTCCAGTTTTTGTGACAATCTGCATAAAAAGGTAAAGGGACACCTGACCATTAGGTCCAGTTGTGACCGACTCTGGGGTTGCGGCGCTCATCTCGCTTTACTGGCCGAGGGAGCCGGCGTACAGCTTCCGGGTCATGTGGCCAGCAGGACTAAGCCGCTTCTGGCGAACCAGAGCAGCGCACGGAAACGCCGTTTACCTTCCCACCGGAGCGGGACCCATTTATCTACTTTGATGTGCTTTTGAACTGCTAGGTTGGCAGGAGCAGGCACTGAGCAACGGGAGCTCACCCCATCGCGGGGATTCGAACCGCCGACCTTCTGATCAGCAAGTCCTAGGCTCTGTTGTTTAACCCACAGTGCCACCCGCGTCCCACTGAAATCTGGGGCACAACTAACTCACGCCCATTTGGAAAAGCAGGCCTGTTTACGAGTGCCACGTAATTCCAACTCTACAATTCTAGGATAATGTCCGCTTTTCACCTCTTAAGAAACCGGAACTCCCTCACTACTACAAGTTCCCTGAATCCCTTTTGGGCCTCTCCTAAAAAGGTTTAGGCGAAAGCTTACACATTAAAAGTTGATGCTCATTTTAATCTGTAATGTCGCCTGAGAAAGAATACTTTCAGCTATCGATTTTCATAGAACTGTAGAGTTGGAAGAGACACCCTGGATCATCTGGTCCACCCTGCCTTGCAATGCAGGAATTTTATCCATTTTGCTTTTTCATGAACCTGTTTTCAAAGCTGATTTTTATTGAAAATTGGGAGCAAGAATTGCTGGCAGCACCTCATGCTCTGAAAAAAGCAGTTATAGTGGACAGAAAAAGACATAGCGAAACAAATTGAGATTGGTTATTTTCCTATTAAGTTTTTTTAAAAATTTTATAGTGGTTCTCTCATCCATGTCTCTGCTTTGGAGCTTCTGAAACAACCAAGATAAGCAGAAATCCAAGATTCTGGCCACAGCCTTGTCAGTTTCAAGCACCGGGGGGGGGGGGGGGCTCAAGCAATGTACACAAACACATTGCAATAACAACTGAATGCAATTTCACAGAAACCCACTTCAAAGGCAAAGTGGGTCTCTGCTGAATTGCATCCTTTTTTTACACAGAAAATACCAGGCTTCGTTTTTTGTTTGCCTCGAGAGCCTCAGTTTGCAAGGCAGCCAAATGTTCCAACTCAAAAAAGGGGAAAGGGGGGTGGGAATGTTAAAATGGAACTTTAAAATGTTTTAAAAAGTTAAGGAGCAAAAATTAAGTAAGGCACAACAACACCAACAACTTTAAAGGAATTTCGGTCAAAGGTGGGAATGTACCAATGCATGACAAAGGAAATATTTAACTTGCAAAAGGTAAAATGAAGCTAAAGCTGGCAGGGGAGGGGAGGGCAAGGCATTAAGACACCCATGAAGGGGACAGAAGCAACATCGTCACTCCAACTGAAGAGTTCTTAAAAAGTCATGACATGCCAAAGGGAGAAACCAAAGGGGAGGATCTGGGCTACTGTGAGGTCGACCCAAGTAGAGACAAAAGCTTAGGGGGAGATTTCACATTCTGAATTTTTCGCTGTTGGGAGTGAGAGCAGACCAGCTAAACCTTTGCGCTTGGTAAGGCAAGGAAGAGGACAATGGTTTATAAAGGCTTCCACCCGTCTCTCTTTTAAGTCAGGGATGGGGAACCTGTGGCAATGGGAATTGGGGGCAATGTCCGGGGAGCGGCAGCTTCACCCCCCCTCTTGCTTTAAGTCACCCACTTAAGAATTACACCGGGCTGCCCATTCATTTCCCTCTCATTCCAGTTCAGAGAAAGGAAAGGTGTTCGGCATTGTGACGCTTCAGCGTTAAAAAAAGTATTTCGTGAGAAGCGACTGGAGAGATAGGCGAGAGCAGAAAGTAACTGGAAGAAGCAAAAGTAAATAATAATATATAGATATATATGAGAGATATTAAAGTTGGACAGAAGAAGATTGATTACAAGGCTTCCACTAACCTCGGCGTTCAAATTGCTAACCAGCAGAACGGAGTTCCCAGCCCCGGAAAGGCCGGGAATTGCAATCCGCCCTGCGGCTGCCGCTGCGGCCGCTGCTGAAGGGATACCCAAAGGAGCTAGAGCTCCGTGTACATTGGGGACTGAGAGGCCTGGAAAAATTAAAGCGTATTAACCAGTGAATGGAAGTCCACAGCGCATCCTCGGCCGACTCGCCGTGGGGCTGACCCACGGCGCTTCTTTGGAGAGAGGGGGTTTGCGTCTCGGCGGTCCCATCCTCCCTCAACGCAAAGGGCCACAGAGCCTCTCCAGTTCTGCGTTTGTGCTCTCAGGCTTCTGGCAAGAGTTGGGGTGGGGGTGGGGAAAGGCATTTTTCTCTCTCCTTGGGTGCTGGAGGGGCAACCAGACAAGCTCTAGGTGTGTCTGGTTTCCGAACCGGATTCGGCAACATTCCACGGGTTTATCTAAAGCAAAAAATTCCACCACTGGGGAGAGAAGCGGGGGAAAGGGGGGTGCGACACACACAAAAAGCGGTGCATTCCTAAGGGGTCTTTCCACCAATGCATGCCTGGAGGTGCCTCATTCAGTCGGATCATGCACATACCAAACCACAGCTGTGTGCATTCCAGGCATTTTAAAAATATATATATACGCACATATAAATTCTACAAGGGTTTTGTTTTCAGAAGGGGGCCTTTCAAAAGCAGGCGTCTGAACGCCAGCTTGTTTGAAAAGCCCCCTTGCGTGTTACCACTCGTCAAAATTCCTCGCTCGAAACACACCAAAAGGCACGTTTTACCTCTTGTACGCCACAGCACACAAATAAAGAGGAGGGGTGGTTGGTTCTGCCGTTTTCCCATGGGATTACACCACGGGCAGGGAGAGACAGGTACAGGGGCCAAGCATTATCAATATATGCGCCCCGTCACACAGACACCGCTCCCCCCAGACTGCTGTTATTTGCAGCAAGCTTCAGACACAAAGAATCTCACCCGAGATTGCTATAGGGAAGCCTGCTTAGACACTTAGACCAACTGCTACTAGGGTCCTTACCCCAAAAGCAGCAGTGAATCTCAGGACGGTCTGTGATACTTCCCACCCTCCAAAATTCTCCCCTTGGTAACCCCGTAAAGTGCTTCGTCCAAACTTCCTTGGGCCAAATATCTGTTTGCTGCTGCAACTGTGCTACTGTACAAAAGCCGAACCCTTAGTGGTCGGCAGAGTATGGGCAGGATCGTACCCACGAGGACATTGGCATGCTTGGGGGCAATCTCCCAGATTTTGCAAGTAGTACAAAAAGGACTTTTGGGAAATAGATAGGAGTCTCTGGCTATGGAATGCTGAGCATCTGTTGGGGAAACAAATACAGATTTTTTTTTGGGGGGGGGAGAATATCCTGGAAGGGGGGGCAATGCTAGCTGGCACCCCTAAAAAGGAACACTCCATGCCACAGCATTTTGTCCTGGCTTCCCCCTGCTGCAGCTTCCTTAGCTTTTCAAGTTATATACAAAACCCTTTTGCCTTGAGCGTAATTCTAGCCATCTCTCCTTGCTCATTTTGGATGCCCGCTTAGGTATTCACTGGGCTTAAGCATTCACTTAAGTATTTGCCCAGAGTGGCCGGGGAAACTCAGCCAGATGGGCGGGATATAAATAATAAATTATTATAATTATTATTATTACTTCTGTGCGGTTCCTACCTCCCTCCTCTTTGTGAGATCAGCGTTGGGACGTTAAAAAGAGAGGAAATCAGCCCTAATAACCAAAGAGGAAATTTGTCCCGCAGGGATCTTCAAGGATGACAATTATTATTATTTTTTTTAAAAAAACCCCAGGGGCTCAAATGCTGAAACCCCGAGGTCTGCCTAACGCAGATTATGCTGAAGGACTTCGTAATCTCTTCCTTTCCTCAGCTTCCCAGACGGGTTGCCCCTGATTTGCTGGCTGCATTTTGGAGTCTTACAGACCATAAGGGTGAAGGGGAAGGAGCTGCCGGCGTCTGTACGGCAGAACCGTGCGAGTGGCGTTTGGGAAAAGGCAGCCGCCTCAAAAAGGAACAGTACCTGCAGCTTGAGGAATCGCAAAGGCGGGCGGGAAGCCGGCCCCTGTGTAAGGAGAGGCAGAAATGATCCCTGGAGCACCTACAAAAAATAAAAAGAACGAACAAGGGGACCTGTTATTTAGATTTCGTATGGATGCGTACATCAGAAAGGGGCAGCAAGAATGATGTCGCAGCCTTACAAAGCAGCAGCCTGTAAGCGTCGTGCAAGCTAAAGGGGGAAACTGCGCCCCCCCCCCCACATCAGTTCTGGGTCCCTTCCTTGGAGATCGAACAAAACGAACCTTGTTTCAAGAGTGCCAAAGGTTAGCCACCCCTGCTGTAAAACACTCAAGGTATCTTCATGAGGGGGAACAGAAAGGGGTTGCTTCTTTGCTGTCTTGTGGTGGTGATCTTTCATCTAGTAGTGGTGCCTTTTCACCACTTATTTTTTTTGCTAGTTCTCAGATGGCAGAAGCTAAGCTACACGTGTTTAGGTAGCACAGGAAACAACAGTTTGCAACTGACTCTCCCACACTGAGCACACCCACAACTTTACTTATACAAAGCTAAGGCAGATACATTTTGAATCTGCCTCACTAAACAATCTTATTTCTGAGCAAACATGGAGTTTTAATCACAGTCGTACCCTGGAAGACAAACGGAATCCATTCCGGAAGTCCGTTCGACTTCCAAAACGTTTGGAAACCAAAGCGCGGCTTCCGATTGGCTGCAGGAAACTCCAATCGGAAGCCCCGTCAGACGTTCGGCTTTCAAAAATAGTTCGCAAACCGGAACAGTCACTTCCGGGTCTGCGGCGTTTGGGAGTCAAAACGTTCGAGAACTAAGCTGTTCGAAGACCAAGGTACGACTGTATTCCTAGAATTCTGCCCACCCTAGTGTCAAAAATTAAAGGCCGGTTTGCATTAAAGGGTCATGCTTCCTGTAAGATCTATTTTGCTGGCTACCGTGAGATTAGGATACTGGACAAATCCAGCAGGACTTGATTCTTCCAAGCCAGACACAGAAAGGGAACTTGCAGCCATTTACTGCTACTATGACAGGCGGGGAGAAAAGGGCTCAAGCTGAGAGCAGCTTGCCCAGCCTCTGAATCTACAGCCAAGGGAAGCTTTGGAAAACTCTTCCCAGTTCATAGCATGTTTCCGAAGCCAATCCTCACCCCCATCACACACCCCAACCCGCCCCTCACCAAAAGCAGCTGCCATGGTCTGGTCGAGGGAAGGCTGGCTGTCTCCAGAAGGGAGATCTGGCCGGGTATAGTCCCTGCTCTTGTCGTTGTTGTATTTCACGTTGAGGCTGGTGAGCTTGGAGAAGTCGATGCGGAGTGTGCAGCAGGCGTTGTAGATGTTTTGCCCGTCGAGAGACTGCCGGGGGGGACGAGAGGAAGAGAGGCAAAAGGACGGGTTAGGTTCAAGCCAACCAGGGTGCTTCAAGAAAAGATTGCTACTTGTCCAGGACTTGGGGAAAAAACCGAAAGTGAATGCCCGAGGAGCGCATTTGCACTCTCTGTAAAACAGTACTTGAGTACGTCCCCCTATGAGGAATGATCCTTGTTGGGTCTCTCAGGGTTGATGATTAGAAAAAAAGAAACACACCTTTGCAAGGTGGGGGCCCAACTTCTGCATCTCTCCCAAAGGACTATGTGTGGCATGATGAGGCCATTTCCCCTTTTCATTCCGTTTTCAACTAAAACCGTCTCATTTGCAAACCCGCCTGTGCAATTTAGGCCTCTTACCGGTAACTTAACCGCCACCAGCACCCTGCAAGCTTGCAGTTCACAAAAACATATATACATATGCAGAAATCAATGCCTTAATTTTCAGCTGGTCCCATGTTTGCTTCCAGATGGGGCAGAAACACAACCGCCCAAGTTTGCTATTAAGGTAAAATGACGCTGATTCTAAAAACAAAAGTGATTTATAGTTTCTGAATTTGCATGCGGTCTATTAAAAACATCCGGTGTGTTTTAGCTGCCAATTCAGACCCTGCAATGGTCTAAACCAGGCATGTCCAAAGTCTGTTTTGGGGGTCTAATCCGGTGGTTGATGAATTCTGGTTCCCGTGGCAGTACATGTCCTGGGACAAAAATCAGCAACTTCAATCCTAAAAAAACTCAACAACTTTGGTCGGCCCTCACGCATGCTCACTTCATCAAATCTGGCCCTCTTTGAAAGAGGTTTGGGCACCCCTTGGCTTCACGAACCCTTGTTTGACAGGATGCCCGGATTGGGCCGAGGCGAGGCCTGCCTGCCAATTCAAACTTCAGAGCTCTTCTTTGAAGAGACGCAGTGGGGTCTAAGATTGTGACTGTTACATCTGTGCGTCTCGAGAGACAACGGAGTCCACCTAGTGACCTCCCCAGGTGTAGTGGGCTGCCTAGACAACAACCCCCCCCCCTCGGCCTTGCTGATGTGGTTCAAAGGAAAGCAGAGCAAGACGTTTGTCACTGGCTTGGCTGCAGAAGGAGCCTGAAGGCACCCATCCAACCCCCTTAGGGACTCCACTCCCGATTTGTGTAGAGTTTACTCCCACACCTTTCCTTCTCCCGAAGATACCCCAAAAAGGCAGCAGAGGTTTAAGACCAGCATTCTCCTCCACCAAGATGGTCCGCCTTCCCAGGTTGACAAGCCCCACCTGCCCCTCACTTCCCTTTACAGCAGGGGTGGCCAAATCCCAAGAGACTGCGATCTACTCTCGGGGTTAAAGACTGGCAGTGATCTACCCCCTTTTTTGGGGTTCTGGTCAAAGTTGCTGAGCTTTTTAAGGGAGGAGGATAACCCGTTTTTTAGGGGTTCAGGGCTGCTCTACAGCATGTGCAGAAACCGCCTTCTTGCCTTTTGGACCGAATCTTGGTCTTGTCTGCTCACTCCGCCAGAGCCTGTTTTCGCATGCAGGAGAAGCCCCTAACTCATCAAGGGTTTAAGACCCATCGGCTCCCCTCACCTGGCTCAGCCGGCCAGTCGAAGCTATTCCCTGGGTGTGGCCGCTGTCGCATGCAGACAGCTTTCAGGAGCCACAGGTGGGAGCACCCATGTTTAAGCATGCTTTACTCTGCTTCTCCTGAACAGCTGCCTCTTGCAACATGCTTCCCCTTGTGTCGTGGCAGATTCAAGACCGGAAGGAACCACGCAAAGCAGGACTCACCAGTTTGGCGTGCTGGGCGCTCATCGGGTCTGCGTACTGCAACAGCGCCTGGAACTGGTTGTTCTTTGTGAAGGTGATGATTTTCAGCACGGTGCCAAACTTGGAGAAAATCTGCGTGCGCACAAAACAGAAAAGTCGCGTGAAGTAAACTCTGGAAGCTGTGTTTTTGGCCAAGACTGAAGCTCCCCGTTTTGAAAGGGAAAAACATGAAAGCAACGCAGCAGGAAGACTGCAAGTGCTATGGATCTGCCAATTTGCCCAAGGCGCTTATGAAGTTTCACAGCAGAAAAGAAAAAATGGCAAGGAAGGCTCTCCTCCCAACCTGCCTCAGCAGGCAGATCAGATCGCTGCTGCGGATCAGAGGCCCCAAAGCCCCGGACTGTGCCTGGCAACACTAGAGGGCAGCAGAGGCGTAAGGAAACCCACAAATCTTTCTGCTTCTGGAGCGTAGAGTCTACAATGAACAGCTGGAGCCTGGGCTCTGTTGCAAGGGCAGGAAGTGAAGAGCACATCGCCCACAGAGGCTTTTGTGACTTTTTAAAACAAGAGGACCACCCAGAGCAGGAAGAGACCTAATGGCAAATGGGGCCAGGGAAAAGAAAAAGGGTCATTTCCCATCTGACAGGAAAAGGAGGTTTTTTTGTTGCATATAAGCAATGTCAAGTGTGTGCAGCTGAGATGGGAGCTCCTTGCACCCTTATCTGGGAGAGCCGAGAGAAGAAGCCAAACTTTGCTCAAGGAGTTAATGTGTCGCAAGCAGCTTCAAGCGCAGTTAACTTCTGAAAACGCGTTTCGACCTTTAGAACCACACTTTCGGAAGCCTACACCATGCTCTCCCCCCAAAAGGCACAGCCAGAAAATGCAAGCTCAACTCCTTCTGTTCTGTGCCCGGAAAAGAAAAGAGCAGAACTCTAGGACTTTGCACCCAACGTTAGTCGCAGAAAATCCGCTGAAATTAAAGGGCATCTCTTGTCCACGTCGACGGGCCTAGTCACGAGACAAATTTACTTGGGTGCACAGGCCTCTATGCAGATACCAAGACTTGCAAGACAAGGAAAACAGGTCCACAAACAAAACTCAAATATGGGCAGAGAAAAAGAGCTTTCTTCGCCGCCCCACAGCCCCATTTTCTCTTTAATTCTCTTCCCTCGCAAGCTTCTACATGGCCAGAACACCGGGTGATCTTTTCTGGCCAACAACCATCCAAGCCTATTTCATATGAGCTGTGGGGAGGAATTTTTTAAATTAAGAAGATACATCACACACAACCCCGGAATCTGGCTGCTCCCCATGCCAGAGGACCCTCTCTCACCTGATGCAGGACATCCAGGGTGACAGGATAGAAGAGGTTTTCCACAATGATCCTCAGGACTGGGCTCTGCCCGGCCATGGCCATCCCAGCATCCACAGCTGCAGCGGTGGCAGACAGCGCAAGGTTCCCAGACTGCACGGAGTTCACCGCTTGCAGGGCTGCCTGGGCGCGCTGGGGAGCCAAACGTTTTCAGCACGTTAATAAGCAGAGAGGTGGAAAGAGAAAGAGACGAGCGCTCACTCGGCTTCAGAATCATGTTGAACAGGACACTGAATGACAGACATGCAGGGGGGCCTTGGGAACCTGGCCTTTAGCCTTAAGAGATGAACAGGGACGAAGACAAGATGTTTTCTTCATCCTGTACACAAAAGGACAGGGACCCTGCGGTATTCGAGATGCTGTTAAGACTCTCAGGAGCCAGCCAGTGGTCAGGCTGACGCGAGCTGAAGTCCAAGCGACACCTAGAGGGCCACAGGTTCCCCTGCCCTGCTGCACATTGAGTGTGAACTCTTCCAACAGCCACAGGTAAGACATTAACACACCATCTATGTGTAATTCGTTGAAACCGATGGCTTCCATGGCCTGTAAGTAACCAGAATGGAACATGCACGTGCAGGCCAAGTTAATACACGTTACCATGCTGTGAGCCACAGAAAAATAAGGAAGACCTCAGGTCAAGTGTGGGCTCGATCCGGCTAAGTTTCACCCAGAGCAGACACACTGAAATTAAGGGCCGTGACTAACTTAGGTGCATTAATTTCAATGAGTAAATGTTTGTTGGACAGAATCCTTTGTTTCCGTTATAAACTCACTAGGTTACCCTGGGCAAGCTACTTTCAGCTATATTATACCCTTTCTGTATTTAGGTAGGAGTGCAATGTGGATCTAAGCTACAGGGTCTTTTGTAAGGATAATGCAACGTGGCAGTTTTGAGCACCCTACAACACTAGGAAATGTGAAGGCACATCATGAAATACTAAGGTAAAGGTAAAGAGACCCCTGACCATTAGGTCCAGCTGTGGCCGACTCTGGGGTTGCGGTGCTCATCTCGCTTTACTGGTCGAGGGAGCCGGCGTACAGCTTCCGGGTCATGTGGCCAGCAGGACTAAGCCGCTTCTGGCGAACCAGAGCAGCGCACGGAAACACCGTTTACCTTCCCGCCGGAGCGGTACCTATTTATCTACTTGCACTATGACGTGCTTTCAAACTGCTAGGTTGGCAGGAGCAGGGACCAAGCAACAGGAGCTCATCCCATCATTGCAGGGATTCGAACAGCCGACCTTCTGATCGGCAAGTCCTAGGCTCTGTGGTTTAACCCACAGCGCCACCCGTGTCCCCATGAAATACTAGGTAAGGTAAAAAGGAAATAAGTAAGGACTTCGATCTGATCCAGCATGAGTATTCTTAGCACACTCTCTCCTGCCTTTCTTTACCTCACTGGGCTACAGACAAATTATGTACACCTCTTCTCAGCAACGTTGCTGTCACTTGTCTCTTTCCTCGGCAAATTTAAATACAGCCATGGACACAGAACGTTACCCCAAAGCCTTGCTGCTGCTGCTGCTGCTTGAAATCCCGACTCACCGCCTGGTTTGGAGAGTTGTCCGTCTTCAGCTCTTTGTGGTTGGAGAACTGGATGTAAATGGCCTGGCTCCGAAGGACAGGAGTTACCGTGGTGTAGTAGCTAACCATGGTGTTAGCTGCTTCCTCCGTGTTCATTTCTATGAAAGCCTAATTGAGATAGACGGACGTAGAACACGTGCTGCATCAGCCTTAAGTAATCTTAGCCCAAAGGCTGCAGTTCAATTTCTGAACAAGTCATTTCTTCATACACACAGAGCCCTTAAATACCAAATCACAATCTACTCTAATTTGGGCATATTTAAAGGGACATTAAAGGTTTTTTTTTAAGGTGCCTGCATGCCACACAGGAAACAGGGCTCTTAGTGTGCTGGAGTCACTGACTTCACGACGGTTCAGTCTTTGGAAGTTGGGGAGCTAGTAGGCCTCATAGCCGCCCTACTTTCAGCAGTGCTTTCTGACTTAACAAAACTTCAAGCCCCAGCCATTAGGATCCAATTGCCATCAACTGACAAGAAAGATCCCTAACCCATTTTTTTAAATAAGCGAGGATAGTGGAAGGTCAGTCTTCAACAAAAAAATGTGAGGTACACAGGCTGCATGTGGCTACCATTAGCTAGTGTTTGCCTTTGCAAATTGTGTCTGAATTAAGCCTGAGCAACAACAACAACAACGGCATCATGGCACCATGAGGTAGCCTCACACAGCTGCTGCCTCCAAGCTCAGCCTCCGCCTCGGCGCTCTCCTTCCTGATCTGCCCTCTTCCACAACCAGAAATGCATAGCTCTTATTATTCATAGATTGCTCCTCAGCACTTCCATTTTCTGGGCAGCTTGCAAAACGAACCCAGGTGAGCGAGAGCATTTACGTGAGCCTGGGCAAGACGTTTTTACCCAAGAGCTTCAAACTGGGGATGCCAACAAAACTAAGCAAAAAACTTTATACATGCAAGGGATGTCACTGACTTCCAGGCCCCAGGGATGTCAGTACAGTCTCTTATTTTGAGTATCTCAAATTATCAGGTTATCGTTTACCACGCATGGTTTGTCCGGGGGAAGACCACGATCCTGGGTTCAGACGTAATGTTAAGCTACGCCATAGCTTAGGCCCAGGGAGCACAGAAACAGCAGAACTGGAGTAAAGAGTGCCAAGCCTATTATTTCTGCTTTGAGAAGCTGCATGTCTGCTCATTCAACTAAGCTATTATGCCTTCCACTTTACAGCCAATTTGAAACTTGGTGGCTTGCATTTGAAACTAGCTTCTTTATGTCAACCCAACTGGAATACGGTCCCTAAAATTGATATAAGCCCGTTCCTAGGCCTGCTTAGGAAGGAAAACGCCGCCATCTACGCAAACAGTTTCATTTCTCCAAGCAGCTGCAAATCAAGCTATCGATTTGAAGGCTGGAGCTCCTGCAGCTGAAAGTGAAGATTCCTATGGTACAGCTAATCCCTTCTACCTGAGTTAAATGGCTCCACATGCACATACATACCTGGTTCTTCCCTTTCAACATCAGCAGGTTAGTGACCTTGCCAAAAGGTAGCCCCAAGGAAATGACTTCGGCTTCTGTGACGTCACTGGGCAGCTTGCGGATGTGGATTACTCGCGAGGGGATTCCTGCAGTTCTGCTGTCGCCTTTGAACTTTTTGCTGTCATTTCCGTTGGCTGGAAGAGAGATCCGGCAGGGACAGGTGAGGTCTCCGGGGCAACCCCTGGCAACTTCCTCGCCCATGGCAGTCAGATTGAGGAGTCGTGAAATGACGTCACTTCCTAGCCCGTTTATAAGACCTTTCTGGTCACCATTTAGACCAGTCTGTATTAGAACCAGACTGCCCCAGTGGCTGTCTAGTGTGGCTAGCTACTCCAGCAAGGCTGGGCAATAGTAAGCATAAAGTTTAGCGCGCAAACCAAGAGTAATCCGAGGAGGCCTTAACTCCTCTGTGGCTAAAAGGTGGTAACTGAATACAGGAGACACCTGAGTCTTGCAGAGCTATTACACTGATGCCGTGGCCATGCAAAACTGCCCCACCCAACCCCCAGTTTAAACCAGCCCCTAGAACTCCACCCACCACATGGGTTGAGCGTAGCTTCTGGCTGGCAGAAGCGATATAACCAGTGCAGCCAGTTGTGCCTTTGAAGATGGCTGTGCACAGCCTGAGAAACGTGCAAGCCGTCTGGTTACACAACCAGGGAAAGGTTTATGAATCCTTTCGTATTTTTGAGTTCTTAAACGCGCAGCTAGCCTGCATTGTGACCCCTTCCAAATGCAGCTGGGAAGGGAGGATAACCTCTCTTCAAGTTAGCTCTGTGCTGTCAGCAACTCGTGGCCAATCCTTTAAAATCCCCACCCTTGCAAGTGTGATGCGGTCACCGAAATGGGACTTTTAAAGCAACACTGACAGCCTGAAATTTGCTGCGGTAAATTTGGGCCCAGGGAATGCCAAGAAGGGCTTCTGAGTTGTGCCCTTGCAACGCTACGCCGACTGGCCAACCACAAACTTGTAACCGCTTCGCTAAGGCTTTCAAATTCACGGGCTACCTGTCCGGAAGCCTTAGGACACAGAGCTAGACAGTGGGAAAGCAATAATAAAAGGAAAGGAAGCTTCTGTTTAAAACCAAGGCCCCTGGGTTTGCCAAACACCAGCGCAACAAGCACTGACTGGTTCTGCAAAATGCTCAGGCAAGTGTTCAACACATCACCGAATACTCTTCCTACACTCATCTGACATTCAAATACTGCATGGAAGTTTTAATGTTAAAAGGTGGGGCTCAAGAGTCAGTGGTGACTGTGGGCGCGACAGTGAGGGGCCAACAGAAAAAGGCCAGGATCAAAAGTCCAGCTCACCCCCGAATAAAGAGGCATCATTCAGTTCCCAGCTGTCAAGAAGCACCCTGTGTAGTGATCCTAGCAGCATGCCTGAAACAGCAGACCCAAAAAAACAGACCCCTCGTTAAACGCCAAAATATCAGGGTGTTTGAAATGTATGCTTGCAATCTTATCTTCTGCTGGTAACTGTCCTCTGCCCTTACCTGTGCGGGACGCTAGTATAAACACATCTTTAATGAGATGCTCTGGGGCAGGTTAAAGTCAAGGTATTCGTTCTGGGGGTTGGGGGGCGGGCTGCAAGTCTGTTGAAACTTGTAAATCTAACAAGGCAGCAGAGGTTCCTTCCTTGGGGGCAGGGCTGTTGCTTTAACGAAGGAATAAGCATACTGGGGGTGGCGGTGGCTGGGAGGGGGAATATAAGGAAGAGGGCTAACTTTCGCTGACAACTGGGCCCTTCAGGAAAGCGCTGAACTCCTTGGGCTAGCAATGTTACCTGCAGAAGCAGAGGTGCTGCTCATGATAAAAGGTCCGTTAGTGACACAAGTAGAGAAAAGTTCGTCAGATCCCCGCTGGAAGAGAAAGAGAGGAGAGAAGAAAAAAAAAGGTAAGTTGACAGCACTTTTCTAAATTCTACACAGGAACCACGAGAACAGGAGGACAATCCAGAGTTGAAGTGGGAGAGAAATTGAGCGGAAGGGCGGGGAAAGGGGGGAGCCGGAATTTCCAAGCCCGTCCCCTTCTTTCAACCACATGAAATGGAGAAGTCAACGTTAAGAAACCTAGGAAGTAAAAGGGCAGAGCTACCCTGGTAGTGCCCATAACCAAGGGTAAAGTTTATTTTCTCAAAGGCAGCCAGCGTGGTGTAGTGGTTAAGAGCGGTAGTCTCGTAATCTGGGGCACCTGGTTCGTGTCTCCGCTCCTCCACCTGCAGCTGGTGGGTGACCTTGGGCCAGTCACACTTCTCTGAAGTCTCTCAGCCCCACTCGCCTCACAGAGTGTTTGTTGTGGGGGAGGAAGGGAAAGGAGAATGTGAGCCGCTTTGAGACTCCTTCGGGTAGTGATAAAGCGGGATATCAAACCCAAACTCTTCTGCTATCCTTGGAATTATAATATGTTGGACACCTTTCTCAGGCATGGTCAAGGCAAGGAAAGGCTATGAAGGCAGGCTTGAAAGCCTACCTGCACCATTTTAATGCAGGTTGAAGTTGCGAGGCCATTACACTCAACCTACCCAAATGGAGAACGCACTTGCCACTGCAAGCAGCTTACGCCTCAAGCAAACAGCCCTTTTTGCTGGCACTTTTATGTTTCTCAAAAACTTACCGCCTTCACACATTCAGTGTTTACGGTAACTAAGCACACACCTCAGAACAAGAAGCATGAGTGCTACAGACACGCACCCTTCACAGCGTGCAAAAACTCACAAGGCAGGAGGGCATGGGTTTGCTTCTCCACAACTGTGAAATGATCCCAGTGAGACAATGAATCAGCTGGTGGGCAAATGGGCTCTGCAGTTGGAGCAGTCTTCTGCAACCTGGTGGGCTGTGGATGGCTTAGATTATGAATCCCCATTGGCCCCAGCTAAAATGGCTGTGTCGTAGTCCAAATAATATGGAGGGCACCAGGTTGGGAAAAGTAGTTAAGAGTGCTGATTCTTTTGACCAGAGCACATAGACAGCAAATACAGTTGTACCTTGGTTGTCAAATGCGTTGGTACTCAGGCGTTTTGGCTCCCGAACGCCGCAAACCTGGGAGTGTTCCAGTTTGCAAACATTTTTTGGAAGCTGAACTCCCGACACGGCTTCCGATTGGGCGCAGGAACCTCCTGCAGCCAATCGGAAATCGCGCCTTGCTTTCTGAACCGTTCTGGGAGTCAAACGGATTACGTTCGACAACCAAGGTACCACTGTAGTCTGTTTAAGACCCTGTAGCCTTCCATCCTCTCAAGGCAAACACTGCAATGTGAAGGCAGGAAGTCAAGGACAGAAGCAGGGGTGCAATTTGTGACTAGGCAGTTCTACCTTGGAGCAGAGACTTGGAAGAGAATGATGCCTATTAACATTTCCGTGTGAGTCAGGAGGCACACCCAGAACAGCAACAGTAGAGCTCCTTTCAGCACCTGATGCTTAACTGATGGCATTTATTATCTTCCGAGTGCCAACTGAAAACATCTCATGAAACCACAACTAGGAGCTTGCTCAGAGTTCCTTTGCCTTTGTTTTTGCTGGAGATAACAAAGTTGAAGATTTGATACCTGGCATTAAAGTAATCTGCCCCCAACTAAGAATTTGCAGGGCAAACATACAGGAATCTGTGGCAGGAAGCAGCTAAGTAATGCGCCAACCCCCCAACATCCTCCAGCTGCTAAGGAAGAGCTGGTTTTTAACCTCAGAAGTGGCTGGAATAGCAACCGCAATCTGCACTATAGTCGTACCTTGGACCTCAGATGCCCTGGCTCCCAAACAAATCTTGAAACCTGGAAGTGAGTGTTACGGTTTCCGAATGATTTTCGGAAGCCGAACGGACTTCCGGAACGGATCCCGTCCGACTTCCAAAGTACGACTGTATAAACCTTAAACCAGATTTTTAAACCCCTGTGCGAGTGTATTCATCAGGAGTCCTGCTGGGGTGTTCTCGGCAGCGCCGGGAGGTTTCTAACACGGAGATTGTAATAGCGCAGACATTGCCGTTGGATCTAAGAACCCCAAGACTAACAGGCTTCATATTTTGAAGGCACCCACGTATCTGAAGTCTCTACCAGCTCCAGACTCCCAGCCCTGGGTATATCAGCACATTTTAAATCAGAAAGGGCCCCCTCGCCCACCCCGAATTCTACGGCTGCCTTCTACGATTATCTTGTCCTAGATTTTTCAACCGGCCACACAATGGGGCCTTGTTAACAAAGCTTGGTTGCTCTTCCTTTTCAGACTCTCCTGAAGCCGACTGGGTGTCCCCTTTCCTATACAGCAGGAGAAGAAAGCTTTCTGTTAGCTGAAACACTACCTGGTAGGGTGCAGAACCCAGCTGACATTCCCAGCAGTTGCGGCTATGTAAGAAGCCATTCACCACCTCCCACCTCTACTTCACGCCATTCGCCACCTCCCACCTCTCATCATTACTTTACACCTCTAACCTGTTAAAGTAGGCCACGCCATGCAAGCTTTGAGGAAGTGAAACACTTAAGGGCCTTTCGCCTCGATTTTGTTTGCCCAAAGCAAACAGCAGGGCCCTGGCCAACACCCCTGATCAAGCTCTGAGCATGTACATTCTCTGTGGGCCCTTCGGGGTTGCTATTTTGCCCCTATGGCTGCAGGCTGCACTCTCTCTCTACCAAGGATAGGTTAATTCCTGTATTTCCCGTGGGGGGCCAAACTGCAGGGGTCAAACATCAGCCTGAACGACGGCTTGCCTTGGCCCTAGGCTAGAAGGCAGGTGTTTCCAAACATGCAGCCAAACACACGTTTTTAAAACTGCTTCTCTGCTTTCCCCTGTGGGCTCAGCAACCCCGCAATTTAGACCTGCACATCCACTTTCATATTTCATCTCCATGCTATTCCTATAGCCATTCCCACAGCAGCTGCCTCCAGAGGAAGAGCGATAGCCTCAATTATGGCCCACAGCAAACCATTGCTAAATACAATGCCTGAACTAAGACAGCCAGGTATAGTTTTGGAATGCATTGTAATTTCTTTACCCGTTCCAGATAAAAAAATCTTCTGCATTCAGCATGAGGGCAAAACAGATCTCCACCAATGAGACTGCACATTCACTGTAGACATAAATCACTGTACTGGAATACTGTATTGCTGTTTCAAATGGTACAGAGGCCTATAATGTGTGTTTTTTTAATGCCAGATCCTAGAGCAGGCAACCAGCATATGCCTATTTCTTAAAAGTTCTGTTCACAACTACAGAGAGGCAAAGAGAAAATAATAGTCTTACTCTGCTCTCCCTTCTCCATGCCCCAGCCAGACTCCTTCCAGCTACTATGGAGACACGCCATGAAACAAACCTGCCCTTTGAGCGAATCTGAGGGGTGTGGCTATTGTTATTAACCGCTCAGAATTCCTGAGCTCAGAGTAACCAAAGTTATGCAGTCATGCTTGTCTGATAGGGCACTCCACACCCAAGCGAGCTGCCTGCAGCTTTTACAATTATGGGGACAAGCCATGGTTCCGACCTAAACCCAATTTTAAAGCGCTCCTTAACAGCTGGCAAAATTCAGCGGCTACACAGCGAAAGGTGGAATCAGAAGTTCTAGACAGGTTGTTGCATCAAAGGGCTGCATCAAACTAAGTTCTACTCAGAGTAA
Organism: Podarcis melisellensis; assembly: GCF_964234715.1. NCBI lineage: Eukaryota > Metazoa > Chordata > Lepidosauria > Squamata > Lacertidae > Podarcis > Podarcis melisellensis. Next base: position 1,341,680 of record NC_138536.1, on the reverse strand, counting down.
ACCCAGGGAAACGAATGGGCCTCAGTTACTCACGTCCTTCAATTTAAACAAGTTTACTTTGAGTGCAACTAACACTGGCTGCAACCCAAAAGATTAAGGTTTTAGCGTTATGTTGAAAACTTCCCGCAAACTCACCTTGCAATCACACAATTAGGTGAACTTGCCAAAAAGTATCTAGAGGGGAAACTTTGCGCCAGACATAATTCTAGGGCCGGAGTAGGCAAACTAAAGCCCGTGGGCCGGATGCGGCCCAATCGCCTTCTCAATCCGACCCGCGGGCGGTCTGGGAATCAGTGTTTTTACATGAATAGAATATGTCCTTTTATTTAAAATGCATCTCTGGGTTATTTGTGGGGCATAGGAATTAATTCATTATTATTTTTTCAAAATATAGTCCGGCCCACCACATGGTCTGAGGGACAGGGGACCAGCCCACGGATGAAAAAGGTTGCTGACCCCTGTTCTAGGGCCCAGGTTATGTAAGAATTGGGATGGGCCTTATATTTAAAAGGCACGGACCACAACTGCACCTTTGTTATGGAAAAATAGTATGATGACAAGGCAAAGGAGGAAGCAACTTGGCCCTTCGGGTCTATGGCGGGCCCAATTGGCCTGCCACACAGCTAGCTGCCAACCTCTGTTACAGGAGGGCTAGAAACACGCCTCCCCATTTTGAAACCAAGCAACAGAATCACATTTTAGAACGATCACAGCACACTGTAGTGATTTGAAGCCTTTGCCTATGAACCAAGATTGACGTGTAAAACTAGTGGTAACATGCCCAAAACTGTGCAGGACCCAAGCTTTGTGGCGAACGCAGGAGAATCCTGTGCCAGCTTCTGTTCCCAATAACCCAGGCAGTCTTCAAAAGAGGACGGCCGCCCAATAAAAGCTCAGGAATCCCAATAAAGCTTGCAGAGTTGAGGCCAAGGTCACCGCAGAGAAGTGGGTCGCTTGAGAACCTTGGGACATGCTTCCAAGACATGTTTAGCAAGGAAGAAAACATGTGCCGAGCACATGGCATACACAGAGTCAGGATGCTTCCCGCCTCAACTGATGCCAACAGGACTTGGGAACAAAATTAGCGCCTAGCAGAACCAGGGCAACTTGGGTTCTTCAGTTCTTGCACGGTGCATTTAATTGCAATACCTGCTCAGCTTTGCAAACTTCCTAGCAGTATCACTGCTCCACCGCCAGGTCTATTCAGAACCAATAGGACAATAGATAGAGCAATGGTCTGTCTCAGTATAAGGGGGGATTCCAAGTCACCTGGTACTTCTTCCACATGCTGAAAGGCCACTGTTTTAAGGGGCCTTTCTACATGGAAGTGAAAAACTGTACAGTACTGACTTGATGGCTCCAGCCTCACCCAAGGCAAGACTTTGCAAAATTAGAATGCTTTTCATTTACATCAAATTTGGTAGTTTTCCCACAGTGTTTTTATTAGTACGGGCCAGAGTCAATCAGTATAGAAACACTGTTTATTTCATGAAGGGAACATCCAAGTCAGTTTCTCATTTGAAGGAGGCGCCCCTCCCAACAGTAAGGCTTTATGTTACTACCGGCTTCGATAATAACCTCAAGAGGCTAAGCAAAAACTTTAATAACTTTAATTAGGCAAACAGGAACGTACAACCAAACTAATGAAATCAGAACTAACTTGTACTCACATTTCTCTGCAAGAAATTGAGTGCAACATAGCCCAGTGTTTTATATCTGAGATTCAGTTTGTGATTACAATTAGCTTAGCAGTCTGTAAGATGGAAGCACATTTTTTTTGCTCGGAAGTGGCTTCCGCCACCCTGGCATCCTCCAGATGTTTTGCACTACAAGTCCCAACCACCCCGGAAAACACAGCCATGCTAGCTGGAGCTCATGCCGGCTGGACTCAAAACACCTGAAGGGCACCTAGCTGCTGTAGGCTATCCTACTGGGATCGTCACCACAGGATGAGGCCCTTACGATTATTTGATTCCACCCCTTTGCAATTTTACTATCAGAACTTTTAGAAGGCAGAGAGGTTACAGGCAAACAGTGAAAGCAGATCTACGGTCATACACACTTTATATATTTGCATTATCGGTGCAGAGGGATTTTGATCCGAGTTCTCTCGTGATTTACGAATTGTGATAACCTGAGTATCAAGGATTATCATGAGGAAGTTCAGTGAGGATCGTTTATGCAAGTGATATTAGTGCACACTGCTTGCCGTAAACTTTTCTATTATTGGTTATCATCATTGATTTATTTATTGTCTTCTACACAATAAATGTGAAGCACAAGAAAAACTGCAAAAAAGTTTTTTAAAAACATACAACATAGCCAAAACAAAACAAAACACTCATATTAAAGGTTCATTTATTCAGCTGGAAAATCCTGTTTGAACAAATGAATCTTCAGTTGTTTCCAGGGAGTGTACAAAACAGGAAGGCAGCCACGCAAAACTACGGCTCCAAATTACTGTGGAACAGGCCTCAGAACTTTGGATTTTGGAGGATAAACTTTCCCGCAGAGTGCAGGGATGTGCTGGGTATTTAAGGGATAAGGGGTTGCATAGAATGTATTTGTTGATGGATATGTTTTGTATATTTATGAGTGGGGAAAGATCATGGAAAAGCTACTTCTGATGGCTATGCTGTACTCACAAACAAGGCTTCTGGTGTATAAGTTAAACACAAAACAGACCTATTTGCTTCAAGGAATCAACAAAGCTATAAGCATCTTATTGAGAGGATAAACAAGGCCACAGCAAAATGAACCACTTCAAGGCTAAAGGTGAGGGCTATAATTTGAATTGCTCCCTTTACATCGACATACATACTGCAAAAGGAAAGCCAGGCTGCTGTTGCATTACAAAACACGACTTTCTAGACCTTTCCGACTGCAAGTGGCTAGTTTTCCATTTGCAGGGAGTGTGGCATTTTACACAAGATGGAGCATCCAAAACACACAAACACCCCCTTGCAATTTGTGGTGGTAAGACCTTGTCTACCTTAACGTTTCCCAAATACTAGCACGGATGTAAATGAGGGAAACTCCTATTCCCAGTCACTCGGGTCATCTGTTCCCAGCAACGATTCCACTGAAAAAGTTGTGCCAGATACATTCAGAACCAAGGAAACGGGAGTTTCGCCATTTGCAGCGCAGATGGGCACCTCCACACATATACAGCAACATTAACTGCATACCCTACGTGTTTCCCATATTTTTAGACTGCCAAGAAAAGGTCTGCGTGAGTCAATATCCCTTTGTGTCAGCACATGTGGCTCCCATCTGTGGCCAAGCCCGCTCCAGCAGGGTCTACCAAGAGGCAGCCTGTTGCAGCCTTTGAACCGAAGCCGTAAATTGAGGGGCCAGAATTCCTCCGCTCACATTCTTGGCCTGTGGCCCGAAGCCGTAATTGCTGTTCCCATGGCAAAGATCCTGGCTTCCCTACAAAACCAGGTCTATCCAGCCAGGCAGAGCTAATTGCTCTCAAGCGCGGCTCGCAAAGGAGGGGACAATGAAAGGCGTTACGGAGCCTGTGGCGTTTGTATAGTGGGACACAGGCAGTTCAGTCATCGTGGCAAAGGGGGAGGGGTTTGGAAAACGTCAGGGTCCCCCCCACCCAAGGCTCGGTGGTCTGCCATGAGGTATGATTTCACATTCTCTTTCCTGGATTCAGAGCAAGCCAGCGATTAAAATAATTATTTCTATTCCCTATGTTAGGTACCAGCCGATGACTGAACAGCCAGGGGCTCATTACTCAGCGATGGGCCAGGACTGAGAAAATGGAGGCACCAGCAGCCTTCAGTGTTTGATCACCTAGGATTTTAACAGGCCTGCACAGCTCCCATCCTATGATCTATCGCCTTTCAAAAGTCAACAGCGCTTCCTGGTTCCCATCTCCTTTCCAAGTTGTGATTACAGCAGGCTGAACATTCATCCCCCCCCTTGCCTTCAGAAGTGATTTTAACCAGCTTTCGTAAACCAGAGGTCTTGCTGGGCAGAATTTTCTTTATATTTCAAACTTAAAAGACAGGAGCCTGTTGCAAACTAGGTGCCACTGCTCTCAACTAAGTAAGGAACACATCTTTACACTCCTACCAGTAGCTAAGTCTAGTATTTTTACTACATCCCTTCCAGGCAGCACATCCTATCCTTTACTTTCCTTGAGGTTTGCTGTCTCAGCTTTTATGCTGCCTCCACCGCTGTTCCAACCACTGCCATTTTCTGTAGATAAAAGCTTTACTTCAAGGCTGGGTCGAAACTAGCAGGATAAAAGGCCAGGCGTTATTGTGCTCCCAGGGTATAGGTGGTGGTTTAATCGCAAACCAACTTTACAATACAGGCTTGGGGTGTGCGTCAAGGCAGCTGGAGCTGTCCCTAAAATTAGGGACTCGTTCTTTCCCGGGGAGAAATACGTCCAGATCTCTCACCAGACTTCTTTAATAGCAATGTTGTTTTATATTTTCAATCACCAAGCTATCTATGAATTGTCAAGGACATCCTGCATACAACAGAACATTCAAGGACCACTCTAAATGGGCAAAGTGGATGCATGACTTTTGATTAGGAGGAAACTGCCAAGGATTGCTGACTTTTAACACTAGCAACAAAACACCCCTGCTCTCATACAGCTGAAATTAAGGAAGCTGAGTGTGTGCGTGTTAACCAGAAGTGGATTTTTCTGTAGAAAGACTGAGTACCATTATGTTATGCTGTTCTGAACAAATTCCTGTGCTCAGAATTTTTTATTTCTGAGTGGATGTCTTTTGAACTTTTTGATGGATCTTGGGGTTCTAGCAAAAACACAAGTTGCTCAACATAAGCCTTAAGTCTGCCTACACCACAACCCTGCACACGCTGAAATGTGTGCCTGAAAACACACCAGACATTTCCCTACCGTTGTGTGTTCCAGTTCCTACACAACAGACATGTAGAAACGACTATATCAGCCTCGTACCAGGTAACAGAAGTCACAAAACACCAGTTCTTTTAAAAGCAGCTTGTTTCTGTAAGAATGCGGTGGTTTACAGGACAACATACATTTGCTGAAGCAATGAAAGAAAGGAGGAAAAAGGCCTACCTTTGTACCAACTGTTATATCTTGGACAATGCTGTAAGAGAAGGACAAGACATAAAATATTAGATTGGTTTTCAAATACAGGAGGTATAAAAAAAACAACTATGCAACTCTTAGCAAGAAACTCTGTATGCTTAAAATAGTGATGAGGAACCAAGCGCCAAAGGTATTCAGAAATTTACGAGACAGCGAACTGTATTTCTTCCAACAGCAAAGAGCATGGATAACAAGGTAAGCGCTTGCTATTTCTAAGAATACAACACAACTTCCAAGTCAAAAGGGCAGATGTGTTACATGCAGTCACATCTCAGTCTGTAAGTCATAGTGACAATTCACCCCCAAAAGGAGAATTGCTGGCTTACGTTAATTACTGTGAAGAAAACAAGAACTGTTTCAAATTGTACTCTTAACCTTCCACCCAGCTCTGTCCAGCTTAGAGAACCAAGGTTTTTTTTTTGCATTTAATGATGCATAAGTTGCTCTTTATTAAGGGACATTGAGATCTTATCCCTTTCTGCAGACACCCTTGTTATAAATACATGTCTAGAATCAGGTCCTCTAATCTCACTGAGTCCATCTTTTTCCACTGTATCAAAGGGAAAAAACTACTCAAGAAACTTCCCAGCCCTGACTATAGAGCTTGGGCTCCCTAAGCAATGGGGTCCGTACTTGTCCCAACAGATTATTTCTGTTCCCTCACCCCCTTCTCCCCAGCCCAGCATATCAAGACTGCAGTGCTGCTGGTAGCCCTAGTGTTAGTCACAAGGGGAAAGACAGAAGGAAAATGAGAAGGGCCGCACTGCAGGTTGTAAGGTCCCTCAGAGACGCATGATCCCAAAATGAGAGCACATGGTGGCAACCCCAAACTGCTAGGTCTCTCAGAATGGCAATCATGGTTGCAGTTGGTTAAGAGTGTGGTGCTGACAAATCCAAGGTTGTAGATTCGATCCCCATGTGGGGCAGCTGCATATTCAGGTTGGACCAGGTGATCCGCAGGGTCCCTTCCAACTCGTATGAGCCTATGAATTTAAATGGGTCTACCCCTTGGTTGTTTTGCTGTTGCGCTAGGCCACAGTCTGGCTCAGGATGCCTGAGAAATCCAGGCTCATGGCCGAGTCCACCCAAACCACAAGCTGGAAACCACAGGACAAATCTTGGTTGCAGTTCATGGGTTCATCTGGAGAGTGCTCAACCAGAAGCCTGGGTTCGGACAACACAGTAGCCAAACCATGGCTTAGCTCAACACAGCAGCAAGTGGCTGCTTGCTCAAACCAAGCCATGGTTTGGCTTAGCGTTTGTGTGTGAAGGGGGCCAGACAGACAGCCGTACTGCCATACACCTAGAGTTTTAAGACAAAAGGTTTACTTCACCACTCCCCGTGCTCACTTCAATTGATCTCATTTGGCAATTTCAAAGAAACCAGGCCAGGCTGCCTCTGTGTTTAATCCCAGCAAACCACTGGGCTCCCTTGCCCCAACTGCCCACGCATTTCTTCTTCAAAAGCCAACTTCTGACTCCTCACCCCCAGCAGTTCACAGCTGGCGTTAAGTCTGATTCAGGACTAGCTGCCAGGAGTACTACAAGCTAGCAGCAATTGCCATTGCGAACCACTGGCTTTTTTTTTAAAAAAAGAAAAAGCTCAAGTGAGGGAACGCAGGATTTTTACAATCCCACTGGTGTTTAGAATTGCCAGCGGTGACAGATGGGTTTTGTTGAGATCTTGAATGCTTAGTTCAAGTGGACTAATTAAACCCATCTGTGAAATCAGCAGAGAAGCCCAGCCAAAGAGATGCTTTTCGCTGCTTCGTCATCATGCAAATTGTATAAGAGATAAAAAAAATACAGGGTTATTGAAAAGCCATTTTGCTTCTGTTCATCTATAGGAGGAAATTCCCAAGACAGAATAACTCTCAAAAGTTATTCTGAGAGCAATGACTCTTATTTCCTGCTTCTCTGGAGAAGGGCTCATTCAAGGATTATTATTTTTTCACGCAGCAAGTTGAGACAATGGTTTTAAACTGATCATAACCGAGCAACTGTTAGGTTCAGGAAAACCTCAGTAATACCTGATGAGAAATTGTTATTAGCTGCTTAGAAACTATTTTATGTAGGTTTTTGCGTGATCTTCGAGGCAAATCAACAGGGCTCCAACAAAACATACTGAAGGAGTTATTTCCCGTGGAAGAGTCAAGGCTGGGAGTGGGAGGGTGGGAGATACTTACAGGAAACGTAATATATGGACTTTGCCAGCCAAAGGAACTTTGTTATCAGGACCAATTCCTGAGGCTCAGCATTTTAATGGACAGATTTCCTACCAAAGGAAGTCCACTTTTTGCCTCCCATCAGGAAACTGATTTTTTTTTTTTTTTTGCAAAACTACATCTATCAGTGGTAGTCAGCTATCACTTCTTAAAGACAGAGAACTGCATCAAACAGAATGCAAGTTTTGGGTCATCTGAGGATCTAGATGCCATCACTATGCCAATACTCAGCTCTATTTCCTTTTATTCACCTGGTGCCACAGTGAAGCCGTGGAAATCCTCAATGATTTGCCCAGATACACTCATGTATTTGATTTGGTCTAATACGTTGAGGTTCATTCCTGACAAAGATAAGAGGCTCTGTTGGAGAGCAGACAATGTGATCCAGGCTTGGGAGTACAGATGGTTCTGAATGGTAAAGAAGGGTTGCTGATCATAGTTTAAGGGACCTATTCCCATTTATCTGAAAATATTCCTTGTTTTTATTGGATATTCCTTCCACATTCACCAAGGACTGTGTGTGTGGAAAAAACATTCACCCCATCAATAGGAAATAGAAGTTGAAATCAATTGATTGACAATTGACGCAGAATTATTATTTTTTGCAACGTGGCACCAGGGCTGAAATACTTTCGTGCACTCGGTCACACTGGAATTTTAAAGTGGCACTCGGATGCGATGGTTTCTTCCTTCCAGCTCTATACAGGGCTGGTGCCCAAGAAGTTTGATTTCTGGCTCAGAAATATAACTTCCCTTTGTTCAACCTCTGAACCAAAACGGAATGACAGAACAGATTCGGTGGACTGGAACTGCCAGGGACAATATACTGACTAGTTTATTGTGGTTCTCAAGGTCACCTTTAAAAGGTGACTCAAAAGAAAAGCAGAAGTCCCAGGCATACATTGCTCTCCACACCTAGGCAACAAATCCCCACCCAACTACGCCTGCAGGGGAAACTTAGATTCGCATGCAAATTATAGGAGGAAGCATTTTCTAGGTAAATGGAAGGGTGTGGCAGAAATAGGACCTTCCCAGCAAGCCCCTTTTTTTTTTGCAATGCAGAGAAAAACAGGTGGGAAGCTTCCTGGCACACTCAAAGTGGGAGGAAGCGGGAGGGAACAGCCTGTGGGACATTGAATGGGCACCCACACAACAGAAGGGAAAGCCACATGAAGAATGAACTAGAAAACTAGAATTAAGTAGCAGACAGGGAAGCAATGAAACTGCACAAAAACTTTCATTTGCAGACAAGGTAGGGTTAAAATGGAGTATCCTTTCCCCCCCCAAAGCAAAAGAGTACATAAGGGTGTCTCTGTATGCAAGGAGGAGTAACACACACAGTGGAAATGGAAACGGTATTAACTTATGACTAAGGCAGAGGTTTTTAAACGGTGGTCTGAGTTCCATTTGGGTAGCTTGTGGAAAGGCAGCAACAGAGTCAAATTATCTGTACTCAGCCCTGCACTTAATTTTCCTTGATGTGTGGATGGAGGACTGTGCGTGAGTCAGGTGGCTCAATGGAGATGTCAGTCACCAACGTGACACCCAGAAATCTCCACGCTGTCGCAACTGGGCCCATGTCTGTAGCAAAACATGCCCGGGGAATTTCAAACATGGCCTGTTCCTTAATTGTTAGGAGTACAGTGGTACCTCGGTTTTCGAGCGCCTTGGAAGCCGAACGTTTTGGTTTCCGAATGCCAAAAACCCGGACGTAAATGCTTCAGTTTTTGAATGAGCCTCGGAAGTCGAATGGCTTCTGCTGCGCTTTTTTCAATTTTCTCCATTGACTTTGCCAAACGCCCATTGCGCCTCCATTGTCGAATGTTTCAGAAGTCGAACAGTCTTCTGGAACGGATTACGTTCAGCAACCAAGGTACCACTGTATATTACTTCTGTTTGCTAGGCTTCAGGGTTATAGTTTGGGGGGGGGGAGAGAGATATCTTGCAAGGTGGCCTGCCCATGTTGCAAAGTACTGCAACCAGTTACTGCAAGGCAGTTACAGGCTTACCACCAAGGCAATGAGAAAAACTATCTACAAAGTTGACCCAAGGTCAATCAATGATCTCCAGGAAAGTATGCTGACAATGGAACTCCTTTGCGAGAGAATGAGTTTAAAGTTCTCATCTATCCTGGCAGTAAGGGAGAAGTGAACAGGGTTTTTAGTACACTTAAGAGACTGAGGAAAGGCTCACAACCAAACACTTCAGGTACTCAGGGAGAAGGCATTGGAGAAGGGGCAGTTCAGAAGAGAAAATGTGCTTCCAGATAAGGATAGGAAGTGGGGGAGAAGCACAACACAGGCTTCATAAATATAAGTCGTGGGGAGAAGGAGGCAGCTACCCTGACCCATAGAATGGGGTGCTTGAAGCAAGTCGACTGAAGGAAGGAAGCCTGCAAAGCTGTAATTCAGAGAAGATGGGAGAGTACAGACAATATGGGAACCATGGGGAGTGAAAGGTATACTCTGTATCAGGCTAATGAGGATAATCCAAGCCACTAATTGTTCCTTAAGTACATTAAAGGGTGACTGAAGAGACAAGCCCCAAAAATTTTCTTCTTCATCCTTTCACAGCTTTGCACCCCCTTATTTCTTCTTCCACACCCATCGCTCAGTTCACACAGCTTTATTCCCAGCCGCCATTGCTTCCCGGTTTTGGGAAAGGCCATTGCTCAACAGTAGAGCGTCTGCTTCACACGCAGAAGGCGCCAGGATCAAGCCCAAACATCTCCGTGTAGTTGCTGGAAATATCCCATGAGGGTCATCCAGCCCAGCGCTCGAATCTGTTGCCCAAGCGCCCACTGCCCTTTGCTAGACTTGTGGCTTCTCCACACCCCCCAACTTCTCTTTTTAACCCACGTGCAAGATTGCACACACGGACTTCCCTTTTTCTTTTAGATCGCTCAAAGGCCTTTCACAACCGTCTCATGTGATTTTGGGTTCATTCATGAGATAGGGCACATATTCTTGCAACAGAAGGCCAAACCCGAGTGCATCAAAGTTCAGCAGGACTCACCCCCCTAGTTAAGGGTCCTTGCATCCTTAAGAGGCATAAGCAGACCCTATAAGCGCCCCTATTTTCCGGGGACACTCTCAGTTTCTGATGAAATCAAGGAATGTACCACTGTTCCTTAAAGGTAAAGAGACCCCTAACCATTAGGTCCAGTTCTGACCAACTCTGGGGTTGCGGCGCTCGTCTCGCTCTATAGGCCGAGGGAGCCGGCGTTTATCCACAGACAGCTTCCGGGTCATGTGGCCAGCAGGACTAAGCCGCTTCTGGCGAACCAGAGCAGCGCACGGAAACGCCGTTTACCTTCCCGCCGGAGTGGTACCTATTTATCTACTTGCACTTTGAGGTGCTTTCGAACTGCTAGGTTGACAGGAGCAGGGACCGAGCAACGGGAGCTCACACCGTCATTGTGGGGATTCGAACCACCGACCTTCTGATCGGCAAGCCCTAGGCTCTGTGGTTTAACCCACTCGCCACCCGTGTCCTTCTGTTCCTTAGGACATCCCTCTTTTCAGGGGAGAAACGTTGGAGGGGATGGAATAGGACGTCCCTATTTTCAGGGGAGAAACGTTGGAGGGGATGGAATAGGACGTCCCTATTTTCAGGGGAGAAGCGTTGGAGGGGATGGAATAGGACGTCCCGCTTTTCAGGGGAGAAACGTTGGAGGGGATGGAATAGGACGTCCCTATTTTCAGGGGAGAAACGTTGGAGGGGATGGAATAGGACGTCCCTATTTTCAGGGGAGAAATGTTGGAGGGGATGGAATAGGACGTCCCTATTTTCCGCAAAGAAGCTTTGGAGGGGATGGAATAGGACGCCCCTGTTTTCAGGGGAGAAACGTTGGAGGGTATGCACATGTAAACGCCCCCCCCAAAAAGTCTTGGGGGGGGGGCAGAGTAAGGAAAGAGGAAGGGAGGGGAATTAGAAGGAAAGTGAGAGAAAAGTGGGCGTGTCTAAGAGCAGACTTAAGACACTTGGGAACGAAGTTTCACGGGTGGGTTCGAAACACAGGCGGACTGAGCATCCACGGAGCGGGTTGTGAGTTTAGGTGGGTGCTGAAGCGCATGCGCCTTCCTCCGACGCTCCTCCGGCCTGCTCCCCCACCCCTTACTTTATCCGGAGGAGCAGCGAAAGAAGAACTTTAGAACGTCGGGGCCGCGCGCGCGCGCGCGGATCGAACGTTGCCGCGGGAGCGCGCTCGCCCCCTCAGAACGTTCACCGATCGGGAGCGTGCGCGCCGGTTAGAACTTTCGCGCGGGGTGGGTGGGTGGGGGCAGCGCATATGCGCGCGCATACAGAACTTTCGAAAGAGGGAGGGAGGCGGTGGCGCGCGTGCGCGTGCCCGCTCCCCTTTCGCCCCCTCCCCCCCCGTCCTATATTTCACTTTCTACCTCAGAAGGCCTAGTTTTCTCCCCCCCTCCCCTCACGGAACCGGGTTCGAATTCCCCTCAGGCGGGACTTTCCCCCCTCACGAATCCCCTCAGGTAAGCTCCGCGCTTGGCTTTCGCCCCCTCTCCGCCGCCCCTCCCCCCTTCTCTCTCTCTCTCTGAGGTAATTTCTCCTCACAAACCGTCCCCCGCTCCCCTTCCCTTCCGCTCACCCGTCCATGGCACACGAAGGCGACCCGAAAGGGAAGCGGAGCTGGACGCGCTGGAATAGCAGGAGCGGGCTCAACGGCTACGTGTTATATAGACTCACAAAATGGCGGCGCGGGGCGGGACCCGCCCTCGGCTCCTTTTGAGGCGCCGGGGCCCCATTGGCTAGGCGGAGCTGTCACCTTGACGAGGCGGGCGGCGGGGCTCCTCCCGCTCCGTGGCTCCCATTGGGTGCGGCTAGGCGACGGGGGCGGGCTCCGGCTCCGGCGCGCGTTGCGATTGGCGCGATGACGACGTCGCCTCGAGCGTCGGGCGGGAGGCCATTTTGGGGGCGGGCTCGCCTCGCTGCCCGCTCGGTCTTCCAGCGTGGGCGGCCCGCCGGCGGCCATTTTGGGTATGGGCAAAAGAATGCAAGCGCGTGGATGGGTCTTGGAAGCGAACGCGGCGGGCGTCGGAAGCCTGGCACGTGAGGCTCCCGCGGCCATTTTGAGAACGGGCATATCGAACTATATATGTTTCCAGTACTGTAATACATTTGTAGCTGGACCCCGAGTTCAGGTGCTGACAATTCAACAACAAAACAAGTAATTTTAGACCCTGGATTTCATAGTCTCTTTTGAGTCCCCCTAAAAAAAGGGGTAGGAAAAATTCAGGAAATGATTCTGTGATTTGTAGAACTATGGAACTCCCTGCCACAAGGAAGTCGTTCTGGTAAAAGGTTTTAGCAATTCCCAAAGAGGGGTTAGATATCCATAGAAAATGTGCTCCATAAAATGTGCTGGGGGTTGTTTTTATTTTGATTACGTGTTTGGTGTTTTTATATTGTATCCTGTGAGAACTGCAAGGTATAGGGTGATTAATAATAATAATAAAATTAATAATAATAATAATAATAATAATAATAATAATAATAATAATAATAATAATAATAATAGGTTTTCCCAGTAGTGATGTATGGAAGTGAGAGCTGGACCACAAAGAAGGCTGATCGCTGAAGAATGGATGCTTTTGAATTCTGATGCTGGAGGAGACTCTTGAGAGTCCCATGGACTGCAAGAAGATCCAACCTCTCCATTCGGAAGGAAATCAACCCTGAGTGCTCACTGGAAGGACAGATCCTGAAGCTGAGGCTCCAAGGCTTTGGCCACCTCAGGAGAAGAGAAGACTCTCTGGAAAAGACCCTGATGCTGGGAAAGATGGAGGGCACAAGGAGAAGGGGACGACAGAGGACAAGATGGTGGGACTGTGTTCTCAAAAGGACCAGCATGAGTTTGACCCAACTGCGGGAGGCAGTGGAAGACAGGAGGGCCTGGCGTGTTCTGGTCCAGGGGGTCACCAAGAGGTGGACACCACTAAATGACTCAACAACAACATGTCAAGCACTGCCTCTTTGGGGCTGGCGCTGCTCCTGCACCACCATTTTGGGGGCCAGTGAGACTCAGTAATTTTCTCCCATCTCGGGTTGGCCCTGGAGAAATTTCCAGCCGAATTTGGGGGAACCACCGTTGTGTCCAGCTATTTCAATTGCTTTTGTTCGATTTGCTCATTGCAGACAGCAGAAAGCCTGTAACTTTCGAAAACAAACCTGGTTTGCAATGGGGGTTGAATAATTTCGATGGCAACTATAGCTACTGTCAACCGCGGAGGGAGAACATAAGGCGCGTGAGGCAGAAACCGGGAGAAATGACTACATGGTAGTTGGGGAAGGAGACCTGGGGTTGGGGAATGAAGAATGGGAATGCAAGAAAGGCGTTTTAAATTCAGTTTTCTTTGCTTTCATTTCAGGCTCCCGTCTCCAGTTCACCAGCTGTTTGGCAGCAACAGTGGCGCACGCTTATTCTGTTACACGGCTGTATTCGGTTTCGGCCGGGTGGGATGTAATTTCAATGCCAGGTTGTCTTTCTTTGCCCGTGGCAGGATGAAATCGCCCTCCCCTCTACCCCCCATTTAGCCGAGAGACTTGTGAACTTGCGGGCCCGCCAGGGCACTAAACTCCAAACCTTCTGCAAGAGGCAGAAATCTGGGCTCTGCGACTGAAAGGAATCCTGGAAAACCGAGTGTGTTTCTTACTCAGATCTCGTTGCAAACATCAGAGGTTGTAGTCAACAAAGCTTTTCCTCAGTGCAGACCCAGTGATTTTAACTAAACCGAGTTAACTAAACCATTAGGTCCAGTCGCGGACAACTCTGGGGTTGTGGCGCTCATCTCACTTTATTGGCCGAGGGAGCTGGCGTACAGCTTCCGGGTCATGTGGCCAGCAGGACTAAGCCGTTTCTGGCAAACCAGACTTTGGCCACCTTAGGAGAAGAGAAGACTCCCTGGAAAAGACCCTGATGTTGGGAAAAATGGAGGGCACAAGAAGAAGACAGAGGACGAGATGGTGGGACAGTGTTCTCAAAGCTACCAGCAGGAGTTTGACCAAACTGGGGGAGGCAGTGGAAGACAGGAGGGACTGGCGTGCTCTGGTCCAGGGGGTCACGAAGAGGCGGACACCACTAAATGTCTCAACAACAACGAGACTGCACACACAGCGTGCACTTGAAGCACATTTAAGACTCCCTTCCCTAAAAAAATAAAATAAAATCCTGGGAACTGTAGTTTAAGGGTGCCAGGAAGTGTAGCTCTGTGAGGGACTACAATTCCCAGGAAGCCAAATTCCTTTAACGGTATGGTGTGTCGGCCGGCCGTATGATTTTCCTAACCTTTCTGATGTGTGTGCTTCTGATTAAGCAACGAGAACTAAATCAAAAAACCCCAAAGGCAAGGAACAATTTTCAGCAGATTCTGCACCCTGCCAAATCTCCCAAAAATTTTGCAAACGGGCGAGGCTCCATCTTGTTTTGGCATTTTCTGTTCATATAATTTCGACACTTTCCTGCTTTGGGCTGCTCCTTTCTGATTACTCATTTCCTCGTATACACTATGAAAAGAGAGAGGGGGGTGGGGGGGAACCACGCCAGCCATTTCCTGCCTATTGTGGTGCGGAATTTTGTTGAAACCACAAGCTACAGTAGTACAAAATGCCAGAACCTAGACTCCCCAGCACGGCAAATGGTTTCAAACAGCTTTTTTTTTTTTGCAGAAAGTGCAACGTTCTGGGCATCCTCCCCGTTACCGGTCAGTTTATTTCGGCAGTTTCCACACCACTCCTAAAATATACCGTATTTTTCGCACTATAGGACACACTTTTCCCCCTCCAAAAATGAAGGGGAAATGTGTGTGCGTCCTATGGTGCGAATGCAGGCTTTCGCTGAAGCCTGGAGAACGAGAGGGGTCGGTGCGCACTGACCCCTCTCGCTCTCCAGGCTTCAGGAGAGACCCACCGCCAGCCCCACAAGCTCGGGGGACAGCGGGGAGGCGGAACGCCGCCATCCCGCTGTCCCCCGACTTGGCTAGAAGGCTGGCGGGGGGAGAAGCCTGCTCCTCCCCGTCGCCAGCCCCGCAAACTCGGGAGACAGTGGGAGAGGCGCAGCGCGCCATCCCGCTGTCTCCCGACATGGTTTGGAGGCTGGCGGAGGGCTTCTTCCTCCCCCAGCCCCGCAAGCTCCCAGAGCGATGCCAAAGCAGCGCTCTGGGTCCCGTTCTGGGGGAGGGGGGAAGGGCCCTGGGTTCCGTGCCTTGGAGGGGGAAATAATTTTTCCCCTTTATTCCCCCCCCCAATCTAGGTGCGTCCTATGGACCGGTGTGTCCTATAGTGCGAAAAATGCGGTAAAATAAAAATGCATTCCATTTTATATGTGTGTACAAAAAGGTGAATACACCTAGGGCTGAAAAGAACGCTTTGTAGAAGACCTCCTTCCTTCTTTCGGGAGGGTATTCTAAAGCCAGGGTGCCACCACCGAAAAGGACCTGCTACCTTTGGCTCCTTAATGCAGCTTTTCAGCAGAAGGTAGGAATTCCAGAAGCTCGCTTTCTGCATGCTTGTATCAGGGCTGTGTATCATCTATACAGTGGTACCTCAGGTTAAGTACTTAATTCGTTCTGGAGGTCCGTACTTAACCTGAAACTGTTCCTAACCTGAAGCACCACTTTAGCTAATGGGGCCTCCTGCTGCTGCCACGCCGCCAGAGCACGATTTCTGTTCTCATCCTGAAGCAAAGTTCTTAACCCGAGGTACTATTTCTGGGTTAGCGGAGTCTGTAACCTGAAGACTTGTAACCCGAGGTACTACTGTACACATGGCTATCTAGGTGATTCTCACGTCTCATATTTTCCAGGCTAAATATACCCAGCTCCTTCAACCATTCCTCCTGAGATGTTTTTAAGAGTGTTTTCAACTGTTGTAGAAATGGCTTTTTTTGCTTTGAAACCATGCCTCTGCTTGGGGAGGGCGGGCGAGGCATAAATTCAAGAAACAACGGCGTACGAACGAGCAGGTTGTTTGGAAACGATCAAACGCCCAAGATTCGCTTCCTTTAGTTTTTAAAAAGCGGTTCGTTCTGGCGCCTGCATTATAAAGTTCAGCGATGGCTGGCTTATATATTATATACAGAGGTGGCAGAAACATCAACGAGGGACGAAGGGATCATTTTCCGCCCTCCGCACGCCGCAAGGTCCATCGCTAAATAATTCAGGGCAGCGATGGTTTATTCATGCCCGCCAGCTCCTTTCATCTCATCCGAGTGTCATGGAAACTTCCCGTCGGAGCAAACAGATGGAAACGGCCCGGCGTGGTTTCAGAAAGCCATCCTTAAATTCCAACTTGTCTACAGCATCTGAACAACCCTTTAAACAAACAAAAGTGAAAATCACACACAAATTTGCACCCGTCGTTGGTCCTTAAACAAGTAGAAATTAACGGAGATGGCTGTTAATTTCAGTGGGCCTACTCTGGAGCAGGGGAGGGGCAGAAATCGGCTCTGGTTCGCATCTAAAAGCGGGCATGCTTAATTCCCAAAACAATGAGCGGAACAAAACGTGGTCCTTCTTTGAAATTGGCATTTCGTGGTGACAGCAGTCACGAAATTAAAAGACGCCTGCTTCTTGGGAGAAAAGCAATGACAAACCTAGACAGCATCTTAAAAAGCAGAGACATCACCTTGCTGACAAAAGTCTGTATAGTTCAAGCTCTGGTTTTCCCAGGAGTGATGTATGGAAGTGAGAGCTGGACCATCAAGAAGGCTGATCACGAAAGAATGGATGCTTTTGAATTATGGTGCTGGAGGAGACTCTTGAGAGTCCCATTGACTGCCAGAAGATCAAACCTCTCCATTCGGAAGGAAATCAGCCCTGAGTGCTCACTGGAAGGACAGATCCTGAAGCTGAGGCTCCAAGACTTTGGCCACCTCAGGAGAAGAGAAGACTCCCTGGAAAAGACCCTGATGTTGGCGTGCTCTGGTCCATGAGGTCACGAAGAGTCGGAAACGACTAAACAACAACAACCGGGTTCTGCATTGCTGTTTGTCATCCAAGGGCTCAGCTGGAAAAATAGAACACGGTGAAAATAACCAAATCAGGGGTTTGTTTTGTTATTTTCCAGCCATAACCCGCTGGAACGCAGTTCCACCACCTCTACGTTTCGGCTCCCGAACGCCGCAAACCCAGAAGTCAGTGTTCTGGTTTGTTAATGTTCTTTGGAACCCGAACGTCCGACGCAGCTTCTGATTGGTCGCAGGAGCTCCCTGCAGCCAATCGGAAGCTACACCTTGGTTCCCGAATGTTTTCGGAAGTCGAACGGACTTCTGGAATGGTTTCCGTTCGGCTTCCGAGGTACCACTTTATAAGAGAACAAGGGTTCTTGTGAGTTCTGACGCCTCTTTCCCCAGAAAAATGGCACTGGATTACCAACTATCGAAGATGAAGATGATGGACTATATGGAACTTGCCAAACTGACCAGGAGACTCCAAGACCAGAGAGAAGAGACGGTGGAAGAAGATTGGAAGAAGTTTAAGGAATATTTGGAAAAACATGTTAATATTAAAATCTTAGAATAGCTTTGGAAGTGGATATAGGCTGTAGGGTTAGAAGTAGAAGACAGCGTACTTTAAAATATTATTTGTAAGCGATAAAACATGAAGTTATTTTAAGTGTGATTTAAAAAAAATGGTTAGAAACTATGATATATAAAGATAAAGATGAAGTAAAATGAAAATCAGATAGGTGGGACTTGGGGAAGCCTGCTTAATGTTTAAGAAAATAAGGATAGGACAAGAATTTGTTTTTCTGTTTGTGTTTTTTATTTGTGTTATAAAAAGAAGAAAAAATTTTGAAGAAGAGAAACGGCACTGGTAATTGTATCAGGGACAGTCGCTTGCAAAAAAGAAAACATAATGGGTCCATTTGGTGGAACGTGTGATGAGAGGTTAGGAGAAGTTCTCCATCACGACTTGTCCTTCAGCGCCGAAGAGTCTCCCTCTTGTACTTCCTTCGGCACAATGTGGGCAAGGTCTTCAACAGAAGGTTCCAGGAAGCCGAAATGTCTGTTTCCTAAACTTCGCCGCCTCTGAGATCTGACTTGTTCTTTCTTTCTTTCTTTCTTTCTTTCTTTCTTTCTTTCTTTCTTTCTTTCTTTCTTTCTTTCTTTCTTTCTCACCCCCTTCGTTCCCACCCACCGAAGGCTCCTGGGAACTGCAGTCTGTTCCGGGTGCTGGGAACTGTAGCACAGCGAGGGGTTACACTGCAGTTCCCAGAATTATTTTGGGGGGAAGAAATATCCTTTAAACGTGTTGTGTGTCTGCAGGCAGCTGAAGCCGAACGCATGCCTTGCGGCGGAGGCAATCTCCTTAGGAAACACGGACAGTGCAAAAACTCAAGGAAACTGTCTCATCTAACTGGTCACAGTCCCGGCGTTGGGGTAGAGAAACCATGACCATGATCTCCGCACCGTGCCTGAGAAAACTCCCCTTTAATAGCTAGAAATAGGTGCAAGTATCTTTCCCCCGTTAAAAAAATATAGCCCCTTTCTCTGGCCTCTGTTTCTTCTCCTCTAACTGGTTTTTCCTCTCCGGATTCTTTGCATTCTTCCACCCCATCGAGAAATTGAGTGTCTTATTTAGACAAACAGACCCCTTTGCCTTGTGCAAAAGGAAAGGCTCCTCTGATGGCCTCTCTGAGAAATGCAAACTTGTTGCTGCTTTTCTGTGCATTGCACAGACACCTGCACCCATCTCTTTGAGGCGGCCGAAATTTTATCCGCCCAATCGATCGCCCACACTCCTTAGTTCTGTCATGCTGTCCCAGGATTTCCCCTCTCCCCGGGTCCTTCTGGGATTGTCCCTGGATAACCGGGGCACTTGGAGGGGATGCTTCCATACTCACAGAACTGAAGGAGCGCCTCCACCCCCATCGTTCTGCCTGGACGCTGAGGTCCAGCTCCGAGGGCCTTCTGGCGGTTCCCTCCCTGCAAGAAGCGAGGTTACAGGGAACCAGGCACAGGGCCTTCTCAGTGGTGGTGCCCGCCCTGTGGAACACCCTCCCGTCAGATGTCAAGGAGATAAATGACTCTCTGACTTTTAGAAGACATCTGAAGGCAGCCCTGTTTAGGGAAGCTTTTAATATTTGATGAATTATTGTATTTTAGTATTTTGCTGGAAGCCGCCCAGAGTGGCAGGGGAAACCCAGCCAGATGGGCGGGGTATAAATAATAAATTATTATTATTACTACTGCTACTACTAAAGTGGTACCTTGGTACTCAAACACCTTGGTACTCAGACAACTCGGAACCCAAATATTGCAAACCTGGAAGTAAGTGTTGCGGTTTGCAAACATTTTTCGGAAGCTGAACAAGTCCGTTTTGAGTGCCACGCTTCCGTTTTGAGCGTTATACTGAGTTCTGCCGTATTTTTGCTATTTATTTTGCGTTTTCCTTTCTGTGGCTCTTCTTTTGTTTTTATGACTGTGGAACCCAGCTCAGCTACTGAGTGATTGATTGATTGATTGATTGATTTTTGAAACACTTTGGTTTTGGAACGGAATTTCCAGAACGGATTAAGTTTGAGAACCAAGGTACCACTGTATCGGCCTCCCGTGATTTCTCCGAACCTGGAAGCTTTTGCACAGAGCTTGGCTGGGTGGAAGGAGCTGGTTTTTTTGCAGGAGCAAAACTGGAAGCCGTGTCCAGCGGAAATATTGCAGAAGCAGAGCGGAGGCAGCCAGATAAGCGGTTCACATTCCTTCAAGGCTTGCAGAAATAACAATGAGAAATGACGCCATACAGGAAAACAACAACATGTTGCATCTGGGAAGAGCGAATTGACCTTGCTCTGCCTCTTCAAGTACAGTACAGAGTCCCTTCTTCCTGTCTTAAGAGTTCCCTTGCTTCTGGCCGGTGATCAAGAGCCTTGCCGGAATGATATACAGTGATACCTTCAGGTTACAGACTCCGCTAACCCAGAAATATTACCTCAGGTTAAGAACTTTGCTTCAGGATGAGAACAGAAATCACGCGACAGCAGCGGGAGGCCCTATTAGGTAAAGTGGTGCTTCGGGTTAAGAACGGACCACCAGAAGGAATTAAGTACTTAACCCGAGGTACCACTGTATAGGGACACGGGTGGCGCTGTGGGTTAAACCCCAGAGCCTAGGGCTTGCCGATCAGAAGGTCGGCGGTTCGAATCCCCGTGACGGGGTGAGCTCCCATTGTTCGGTCCCTGCTCCTGCCCACCTAGCAGTTCGAAAGCGCGTCAAAGTGCAAGTAGATAAATAGGTACCACTCCGGCGGGAAGGTAAACGGCGTTTCCATGCGCTGCTCTGGTTCGCCAGAAGCGGCTTAGTCCTGCTGGCCACATGACCCGGAAGCTGTACGCCGGCTCCCTCGGCCAGTAAAGCGAGATGAGCGCCGCAACCCCAGAGTCGGCCACCACTGGACCTAAAGGTCAGGGGTCCCTTTACATTTACCAATGTATAACCTTGCATATAACGTTACAGGATGAATAAATTAAGCTCAGTAGCGCAGACCCTCCAAGTGCCCCTATTTCCCAGTCCCGGATTTACAAAAGCTATAATGAAACAAGCCCTTTATCGAGGCAGCATTTGGAGCGACATCTGTAACATCTGTCACAGTGTCTTCCCGCCCTCTGGTGGAAAGCTGGGCGGCATTGCAACAACAACAACAAAGTGAGGACCCCCGAAAAGTGGGGGGGGGGGGGAATAAAATTAACGGAGATGAAGGTCACGTTGGGTTGCAGAGGGCAATCTACTTTCAAAGAGAGTTTCCAAGCACATAAGGACTATCATTTACTTTTAAATATATAATCTGAGCCTGTGTGATTTTTTGCAGAGCTCACATCCACGCTATATATTTCAAACGCAAGGCTGGCCAGAACAAAGGATCCTGAGAACTCTAGTATATAGAAATGAGCAAACCAGGGATATTTTAGGGAGCAGGCAGGGCCCATGACATCCTAGGAGCCCACACAACACAAAACACTGTTGTTGCATGTAGGTTTTATTTTATTCGTTTTTTATCTTTTGGAAATGTACATCCAGGTTTGTCCCCTTTTAATTTTGGGGGGCCCCACAAAAGACTGGGGCCCTAGGCTAGAGCTTGTTTAGCTTCTACATAAATCCAGCACGGGACTTAACATTTGCAAAAGGACGGAGACGAAACGATTTATTCCTCTTTCTTGATCGTATACAAATTATACACATATACATATATGAGCCCGTTGTGACCATGCAGCAACCAAACGAGAGAGAGACCGCTGGGTCCCAGGGGTGTCTCGAGATTTGAGGGTGAGGCACTGATGCTACATGCATGGATCGGGGCCACCTCCTTAGCCGGGAAACAAATAGAACCCGCCCTCTACAAGGACACTGGAAATGTAGTAAAAAGGAAGTTAAGATTTGGACGCTGGAGCTCTGGGTTCAAGTCCCGGTAAAGCCGTGAAGGTTCCTACCCTATCAAGGGTACCCTGTCTGGCCAGAGTGGTGCATGCTCTGGTTATCTCCTGCTTGGACTCCTGCCATGCACTGTCCGTGGGGCCCCCTTGGAAGGTGACCCGGAAACTGCAACTAATCCAGAATTCGGCAGCCAGACTGGGGACTGGGAGTGGAGACCATATAACACCAGTCCTGAAAGACCTACATTGGCTCCCAGGACATTTCCGAGCACAATTCAAAGTGTTGGTGCTGACCTTGAAAGCCCTAAACGGCCCAGTATCCCTGAAGGAGCATCTCCACCCCCATCGTTCAGCCCAGACACCGGGGTCCCTCTCCCGAGGGTATTCTGGTGGTTCACTCCCTGCAAGAAGCGAGGTTACAGGGAACCATGCAGAGGGTCTTCTCGGTGGTGGTGCCCGCCCTGTGGAGCACCCTCCCATCAAATGTCAAGGAAATAAACAACTATCTGACTTTTAGAAGACATCTGAAGGCAGCCCTGTTTAGGGAAGCCTTTAATGTTTGATGTTTTATTGCGCTTTTAATTCTGTTGGGAGCTGCCCAAAGTGGCTGGGGAAACCCAGCCAGATGGGTGGGGTATAAATAAGAAATCATTATTATTGTTATTGCTATTATTCTTAGGACCCCCCGGCCACAAAACAACAGAAGGTGCTGCCACCACTCAGCCACACTGCCAGGAAGGAAGGAAACTACACTATATTAAGATTCCACCCAGCTCAGCTTTCCCCACACGGACTGGCAGCAGCTATGTCAGGCAGCACGCCTCTCACCCAGACCTACATTGAGCTGCCAAGGTTTAAAATCTGGGAGCTTCTGCGTCCAAAAGCGGTGCCTCTGTCCCAAGCCCTAGCTCTTTCCTTTCCTTTTAAAAGTAGATAAACAGGTCCTCATGAACTGATTTTAAGGGGAAAGTGGGAAGCTGCCCATCACTGAGACCATATGCCTGAGTACTGGTTGGCAGCTCCAGGGGCTGAATTCGGGGGTCTTCGGCACTGCCACTGACCTCCCCCTAAAAGGAAGGTTAAGGTGCTAGACCTCACCATCGCAACCCAGAGCCTGTGGAATCGCCAGGATCAATTCTGGGCCGTCTCTCTCGCAATCAAAGAGACGCAGAATTTTAATCGGACATAGATGGGTCGGCAGGATCCGACCACTGGCCGAACCCGGCAAGAGATCGAACAGAAAAACACTTGGGGGACCAGAGAATTAAAAACCAAAGAAAAGCCCCAATCCCGCCTTTGGGAATTCTAGTTCCTCTCCAAGGTTCAGTCGCTGTCGTCGATGGCCCCGCGGATCTGGCCCGTCTCCCAAAGCTGAGCCAGGAGTCCCCTCTGGCAGACGACTTTGGTGGATTTCACAACCTGCAAAAGGAATCGGCGGCTCAGTTAAGAGAACAAGGGCCGCCTTGCCTGGCAGATGAGCTCCCGGGGGCCGTGTGCCAATGGTGAAATAAAATCTAGGTGTACGCTACCTTGAGTCCCTACCAGGGGGAAAAAGGCAGGAAATAATAATAATGATGATGATAGAACATGGGTGACGCTGTGGGTTAAACCACAGAGCCTAGGACTTGCCGATCAGAAGGTTGGCGGTTCGAATCCCCACAACGAGGTGAGCTCCCGTTGCTCGGTCCCTGCTCCTGCCCACCTAGCAGTTCGAAAGCATGTCAAACTGCAAGTAGATAAATAGGTACCACTCCGGCGGGAAGGTAAACGGCATTTCCGTGCGCTGCTCTGGTTCGCCAGAAGCAGCTTAGTCCTGCTGGCCACATGACCCGGAAGCTGTACGCCGGCTCCCTCGGCCAATAAAGCGAGATGAGCGCGCAACCCCAGAGTCTGTCACGACTGGACCTAGTGGTCAGGGGTCCCTTTAGCTTTTTACATTGGTTTTCGAGCGTCTCGGAAGCCAAACATTTCGGTTTCCGGATGCCAAAAACCTGGAAGTAATGCCTCCGTTTTTGAACACGCCTCGGAAGCAGAACGGTTTCTGCTGCACGTTTTTCAATTTTTTTCCATTGATTTTGGAGACCACCCTTTGTGCCTCGGTTGTCGGACGTTTCAGAAGTCGAACGGAATGGATTACGTTTGACAACCGAGGCTCCACTGTAACAGGAACTGTGAGAATGACCAGGAACGTACCAGAGCGTAAATCCTATTGAACTCAGCAGCAGTGGCGTACCGCGCGGGGTGCAGGGGAGCCCGGCCGCACTGGGCGCAACATCTGAGGCTTAGGTTAGGGGGCGCAAATCCACGGGTTAGGGGTGCAAATCCATGGGTTAGGGGGCGCAAATTACTTGCCTTGCCCCGGGTGCTGACAACCCACGCTACGCCACTGCTCAGCGGGACTTCCTTTTGAGTAAAAAAAACGCCTAGGATTGGAGTGCAAGGCTGCACAGTCTGGACCATTGACTACAGAGGGGCTTACTTCTGAGTAAGACAGCGTAAGGCTTTCTCCCTGCAGGGCAAGGGTGCGGTCTTACCTCGGAGTCGATTTCGTCGTGGAGATCGATGCCAGCGTACTGGGGAGGGAAAGAGGAGGAAAATAAGAGAACAGGAAATCTGGCAGGGAGGGAAATATTCTGTAGTGTTAACGGAAAAATCTGAGGGCTCCCTTGGACAAAAACAAAGACACCAACCAGGATAACTTGGAGCAAAACAGCAGCCTGTAGGCTTGGCCTTTATTGATCTGTTGCAACAGGGTGCTCCCCTCATTTGCAGGAGAGTGGAAAGACCCAGAAAAATGCTGTGCAGGGGCTTATAAAGACTTTTGAAATTGCCCCCCTGTAGATCAAGCCCACCCCCAGAAACATCACACATACATCACAGAAAGGAGGGGTTGAGGGAGGAGTTGTGGTGGTAACCTGAGTGTCCTGTCACCTGGCTGGTTCCCCCTTTCCCCCTCCCCATGAGTACTTTCCAGGTGACAGAGGGGACTTTGCAGTTTCCTGCCCCCAGAGGGAAGATCTGAACATTGTCCTTTGTTCCAGTCCATACTGAATCCACTCCCATATGCAAGTTCTTTGTGATCTTGATGGTCTTCTATCTATGACCCTCAGGGTTGGCATAGCAACTGGGCAGGGCTCCTGTGGATGTGCTGGGATGCTGAAGGGATTATGGCTGCCCTGTATCAAACCTTCCCCATTTTGTAGTCCTTCCTTCATGGAGTTAAATAAAAGTGGAACAGTGCAAATCCCATGTATGGTTGATTATCTATGAATTTATAACAGAAGCGTAGCCTATGTAGTATGTGAGTGTGTGTGAAGTTTGTACAAACTGAATGATTGGGGGTTTTTTTTTCCTGCTACAGTAGGAACGGCTGACTGTACACCCCCCAGTGTTTTGCAAATTAGGAACACAGGAAAGGTGTCTTGTGGTGAGTCACAACTCTCAGCTCGGTGTCCGCCCCAATTCAGACTTTCCCAGCTCCGACTGGAGATACCGGGCGGGTCGAACCAGGTGGCCACCTGCACAGCTGCTCTGCTTTTTATTTCCCCGAAGGATAATCCAAGATTCTAGCCCTCTTGATTCTAAATAAATGCCGGCTTTTAATCGGAAGCTGCCTGGGCCAGGCCTCCATCTAGTTCAGCGCCGCCTGCATTGACGGCCAGTAGTGGCACGCTAGGGCAGGCATTCCCCAAACTCAGCCCTCCAGATGTTTTGGGACTACAACTCCTATCAGCTAGCAGGAGCAGTGGTCAGGGATGATGGGAATTGTAGTCCCAAAACATCTGGAGGGCTGAGTTTGGGGAATGCCTGCTTGGAGCCCGGCTTTGGCTGGGGAGGGCCGGATATAAATAAATTATTATTATTATTATTAAAATGGGGTTTGTTCCCCCTGGAGACGCCAGCGATCAAAACCGGAGAATTTCTGCATGCAGAGCGGACACTTTCCCTTCCGTTGGTTAGAGTGTGGTGCTGATAATGGCAAGGTTGCAGGTTCGAGCCCTGTAAGGGACAGCTGTGTATTCATTCCTGCGTTGCAGAGGGGGTGGACATAATAATAATAATAATAATAATAATAATAATAATAATAATAATAATAATATATTTATACCCCACCATAGCTGTCAACTTACAGATTTGAAAATAAGGGACCAGCAGCCTCGGAAATAAGGGACCAGCAGCCAAAATAAGGGATTTTCAGAGTACAGGTATGTTCGACTTCTGAGCCCCTCCGAGCCAAAGGCAGAAAGCCCAGCCAGCAGCCAAGCGAAGCCTCAAGTGGTGGTTCCCACAGCGCAGCAACCCGGCAAAGGGGATGCAGCAAGGAAAACCACCGTCACCTCTCCGCTGGGAAGCGCTGAGCAAAGGCGAGTCCCCAGGCAACGTGGCCGATTTGATTGGCACAAGGAATGCAAGCTCCACCCCCCAGTCGATCTTAGACTCCTTATTGGGTGAGCAACGCAGCCAAGCAACACAGCTGGAGCCTCCCTCCTCCCTGGCCTGCAGGGAGGGAGGGAGAGGAGCTGCTTCCTTTGAAACCCGGGAAATTTAAGGGACATCATCAATAAGGGACAGCAGCTGGACACGGCGCTGGGATAAGGGACTGTCCCGCCAAATACGGGACGGTTGACAGCTATGTACCCCACCCATCAGGCTGGGTTTCCCCAGCCACTCTGGGCGGCTTCCAACAAAATATCAAAATACAGTGACAAAATATTAAAATGCAGGGTCCCTTCCAACGCTACGAGTCTCCTATCTAAGGCATCAACCTCCGCCCCCAACACCCCATTGCAGCAGAGGCTGGCAAGTCCCTACCTTTCTTCCCTCCCGCTGCCTCTTCGTCTTTTCCTCTTCCGCCGAAGGACGCTGCGCTCTCCAGTCCAGTTCCGAGGATCGTTTCCCCGCGTAGGCTTGCCGCAGAGACGGCGAGGGAGACGAGCTCGCAGGGAAATCAGGAGCAGCCGCGGCTGATACGCAGTAGCTGTCGGCAATTCCTGAAGCAGCTGGTGGAGGGAATTAGAAGAGAGAGTTAAATTAAAAAAGAAAGAAACCAAGCGCAGAGATGTCTCAGGGCCTTCTCGGTGGTGGCGCCAGCCCTGTGGAACACCCACCCATCAGATGTCAAGGAGATGAGTAGCTATGCAACCTGAGAGCAGCCCTGTATAGGGAAGTTTGCAATGTTTAATGTTCTATTGTATACCTGAAGGAGCATCTCCACCCCCATCGTCCAGCCCGGACACCTGGGTCCATCTCCAAGGGCCTTCTGGCAGTTCCCTCCCTGTGAGAAGCGAGGTTACAGGGAACCAGGCAGAGGGCCTTCTCGGTGGTGGCGCCCTCCCATCAGATGTCAAGGAAATAAACAACTACCTGACTTTTAGAAGACATCTGAAGGCAGCCCTGTTTAGGGAAGCTTTTAATGTTTAATGTTTTATTGTGTTTTTAATATTCTGTTGGGAGCCGCCCAGAGTGGCTGGGGAGACCTGCCCAGATGGGCGGGGTATAATAAATTATTATTATTATTATTATTATTATTATTATTATTATTATTATTATTATTATTATTAAGTTGGCAACTAATGGGTTATTATTATTACTGAATAAGACGTCCCTATTTTCATCTGAGAAATGTTGGAGGGGGAGGAATAGAACGTCCCTATTTTCACGGGAGAAACGTTGGAGGGGATGGACTAGGACGTCCCTATTTTCAGGGGAGAAACGTTGGAGGGGATGGAATAGGACGTCCCTATTTTCAGGGGAGAAACGTTGGAGGGGATGGAATAGGACGTCCCTATTTTCAGGGGAGAAACGTTGGAGGGGATGGAACTATGGAACCCCCAAGTCAAGGAGATAAGTAACTAGATAAGTAACTTGTGACCGCCTTTCCTTATGGTCGCAATTCTGCAAACCTTTCTGTGCTGCCAGCCGCCTAGAGCGGGGTTCTAGCTACGGAAAGGCATCGTGTGAATGAAATGACGGCTGAGTTGATGCGATTCGCCGTGACACGTGAACCAGCTGGCATCCACTCCCCAACCCTGCCCCTCTCACCCGAGCTCTGCGACGACGTCCGAGAGGGTGGCACCACCGTCCCAGTTCTCCTGCGCTGTTCCTGGAGCTCCACTTCCCTTTGCAAAGCGTCCTGGATCTCCTGGTCAATCAGGGCCGACATCCGGGGTCTCCGCGTCTTCACGGTGTACAGCTCCTCCCGGGGAGCGGACCCCTCCAGCCTGCCCTCTTTCCCCCGGGAGGTCAGGGGTTCCTGGTCGCCGGTAGATGAGAACTTGAGCTTCCTCACCGGGATGGCAAAATGTCCCTCCCGCAAAACCGCAGGCTCCTCTCCCGAGTTTTCCGGTAACCGAGACCCAGAGGAATCCACCCGCTGGCCTGTGTCGTTCCGGTCAAAAGGGGGCAAGTCACCCCTTTGCTTTCTTCCGCTGGCCAAAGAAGGCTGGTAGGCCTCTGAGGTCGACTTCACGTCCTGGCCGGCCGTCCTTTTCCCGGGGTCGCCGTTCTGGGCCTCCTCTGGCTCCCCCAGCATCCTTGCCGTCATGGGGGCAGCCTCGTCCCTTTCGAACACTTTCCGGCGTTCCGATAACTCCTGTCGGACCCCCTTGTCGTACGTCCCAGAGAGCAGCCTCCCTTCCTTCTGCAGGTCCTCCTCGCGCCTGCTTTCCTGCTCAATCTCCCTCTGCACGAAGAAGGAAACGGTGTGTTTTTCTTTTCCTTTCCGGGAGGAAACCGGCGGCGTGTCGGCCGACAGCAACAGAGGCTTGGTTTGGATTTCCACCAGCTCGTCCCGGCTGTTGACCCGCTGGATCCCCCTCTCTTTGCGGTGGGCGTCCTCCCTTTCCATCGACAGACGGATTTCCCGCTCGATGGGCGTCTCATCCGAGGACCCCAGATCTCCTTCAGCAAGGCCTTGGCCACCGGTCTCCCAATCCAGAGGTCCTCCCGCCTCCTCTTTGATGTAGACCCTTCTTCCATCAGGTGCCACGACGCTTGAGTTCTGGGGCATTTCTGCCAGACCATAATCCCAGCCGCCTCCAGTCGAGTTTTGACAAATAGGGGCTTGCTTGGGAGATGTGGACTCTGTTCTTTGGAGAACGTGACTATCTGCCCCCTCAGTAGACCAACCAATTCTTCTCTGGCCGTAGACATCAGGAATCTTCTCCCCTTCCGTCCCCTGAACGTTTTGCGTTGTCCGCGAGCTGGGCGCCGGTTTCCTCGGCCCCAGGAGCATCTTGGGGTTGGCCTTCTCCAACTCCAAGAACTGTTGCCGAGCCATGGCGAAATTGATCTTCTCAGTGTCTATGTTTTGAGGGTCGACGGGGCTGCTCTCCCAGCGCGAAGAGGGGTTGTCGAAACAGACCGCGAAGCCGGTGGAATAGCTCCTCGTCCCCGGGGCGGCTTCTCGGCCGGTGTTGATGGCCTCCAGCTCCTCCGTGGAGCTCCACTTTTCAGCCATGGTGGTGCTCTTCCTCACCACTTGGTTGCGGATGATCTCCCGCCGTTCTTCCTCCAGCTCCTCAGCTTTCTCCGGCGAGGCCTCCTCAGGACGGATCCTGTACCTCAACTCCTCTTCGTCCCCGTCGTAAAGCCTCGAAGGCTTCGTCTCGCCTTTGTAGGCCCGGATGTCGTAGAGCGAGCCAGATTTGACCACCTCCAGCTTGGACTCTCTGTCCGGCGGTGAAGTCCAAAGGTCCTTCCTCCCATTGATGGACTTTGACCCGTTTTCGGGCGGCTCGGCCATTCCCCACCTGTTCCCAGCCCTCTCCTCATGGTGGTGGCCCAAGTCAAAATACTCGTCGCCCGTCGCCTCTTCAAACTTCAGCTCCCTTCGCGAACCGGACTGGGGGCTGCCCGGTTTTTCGTCTTCGGGGTCTGTGCTTGGAGACGAGGTGAAGACAAGCCTACGGATGTACATTTCTTGTTTTCGAAAGCAGGTTCCTCAGAGTTTTCCCCTTAGGAAGTGAGAAGATGTTCTGTAGATGTCCTTCACAGGTTGGGTGTTCCAGTGGCGTTGCGCAGCCTTCACATCAGGAACAGGGCTTTGTGGTCCCTGGGCAGCAAGAGGGGGAGAAATTATATATTCATATTCATACATCCAGTACCTAGCAAGCTGCCTTCTTCTGGGTTAGATTGACTGCTGATATAGCCCAGTGTTGCTACCCTGGAAGGTGAACCAGAAACTGCAAATAATCCAGAATGCGGTGGCCAGACTGGGGACTGGGAGTGGAGACCACATAACACCGGTCTTGAAAGACCTACATTGGCTCCCAGGATGTTTCCGAGCACAATTCAAAGTGTTGGTGCTGACCTTGAAAGCCCTAAACGGCCCAGTATCCCTGAAGGAGCATCTCCACCTCTATCTTTCAGCCCGGACACTGAGGTCCAGCTTAATTCATTTCAGAGGTCTGTACTTAACCTGAAACTGTTCTTAACCTGAAGCACCACTTTAGCTAATGGGGCATCTTGCTGCTGCCGTGCCGCCGGAGTACGATTTCTGTTTTCATCCTGGAGCAAGGTTCTTAACCTGAAGCACTATTTCTGGGTTAGCGGAGTCTGTAACCTGAAGCCCAGTACACCTGAAGGAGCGTCTCCACCCCCATCATTCAGCCCGGACACCAGGGTCCATCTCCCAAGGGCCTTCTGGCGGTTCCCTCATTGCGAGAAGTGAGGTTACAGGGAACCAGGCAAAGGGCCTTCTCGGTGGTGGCACCCTTCCAGCAGATGTCAAGGAAATAAACAACTACCTGACTTTTAGGAGACATCTGAAGGCAGCCCTGTTTAGGGAAGTCTTTAATGTTTGATGTTTTATCGCGTTTTTAATATTCTATTGTTTTTTTAATATTCTTTAATATTCTATTGGGAGCTGCCCACAGTGGCTGGGGAGACCCAACTGGATGGGCAGGGTATAAATATTAAAATATTATTCTTATTATTTCAGGGTTCCAGGCAGAGATTTCCAGAGTGGTTTAGCAATCAAATCCCTCTTTGCAGGCAACTCTTGTTGTTCTGCAAGGGGAACCAGAATCTCCTAACTCTAGGAACCCTTAACAAACTACGCTTCCCAAGTTTTTTTGGGGGGGGGGAGTCACAACAACTTTTTGGAGCCCCTCCCCACAAGAAAAAACCCCTAGCTACGCCCACGGTCCCTCTGCAGTTTTCTGATTCTATTATTCTAAGGCAGACCTGCCTTATATTAGAGGCCACCCTGGCAGAATAGCAAAACACCGATTGCCCTCTGCTGGGAGAAATGAGAATTTATCACTCAGGATGCCGAAGAATTGATGCTTTTGAATTCTGGTGCTGGAGGAGACTCTTGAGAGTCCCATGGACTGCAAGAAGATCCAACCTCTCCATTCTGAAGGAAATCAGCCCTGAGAGCTCACTGGAAGGACAGATCCTGAAGCTGAGGTGCCAAGACTTTGGCCACCTCATGAGAAGAGAAGACCCCCTGGAAAAGACCCTGATGTTGGGGAAGATGGAGGGCACAAGGAGAAGGGGACGACAGAGGACGAGATGGTGGGACAGTGTTCTCGAAGCTACGAACATGAGTTTGACCAAACTGCGGGGGGCAGTGGAAGACAGGAGGGCCAGGCATGCTCTGGTCCAGGGAGTCACGAAGAGTCGGACACGACTAAACGACTCAACAACAACAACAATGCCAGGGAGACGAGATCAAGGTGGTTGGGTTGCTCATAGTTTTGTTCGCAGAACCATAGGCCCCCACCTGCCTATCTGGTTTTGCAGAAGAGAGAATTAACAGAAAGCCGCAGGTCATAAATGGGAGTTTCGCAAGCTGTAAAGGGCATCAGACATTGACGCCAGGGGCCGAGGAAACGGGCGACAACGCAAAACATTCAGGGGATGGAAGGGGAACAGATTCAGGAGCTTAAATCGCCGCTTGGCAATCGGGGAGGGTGGTATTTCGCTGGCACCCACCAGGGAGGACATCTTCAGTCCTTTCATCCACCTGGCCCCAGCAGGGCCTTGAAATATGCCCAGGAAGGGAGATCTGAGAATTAAACCACGCGGTAGGGTTACCTACTGCGAGCCACTGTTTTCTCCCACCGGGGAGAACAATGCAGTCCTTGTTTCCTTCTCCTCTCACTGTGTTTGTGTGTGTCTGAATTAGTTTGCAATTCCAGGGTTTCTCTGTCTGGTGGTGGAGAACGCCAGCTTGCTTCCTCGCCCTCTTTGGAAAACCCAAGCGAGTTGATAAAGGTAAAGGGACCCCTGACCATTAGGTCCAGTCGTGGCCGACTCTGGGGTTGCGGCGCTCATCTCGCTTTACTGGCCGAGGGAGCCGGCGTACAGCTTCCGGGTCATGTGGCCAGCAGGACTAAGCCGCTTCTGGCGAACCAGAGCAGCGCACGGAAACGCCGTTTACCTTCCCGCCGGAGTCATACCTATTGATCTACTTGCACTTTGACGTGCTTTCGAACTGCTAGGTGGGCAGGAGCAGCGACCGAGCAACAGGAGCTTACCCCATCATGGGGATTCGAACCACCGACCTTCTGATCGGCAAGTCCTAGGCTCTGTGGTTTAACCCACAGCGCCACCAGCGGCCCAAAAGGCGAACGCTATTCCAGGCTGCATTCCAACCCTAAAATGTATTTTAATATTTTGTTGGAAGCCGCCCAGAGTGGCTGGGGAAGCCCAGCCAGATGGGCAGGGTATAAATAAATTATTATTATTATTATTATTATTATTATTATTATTATTATTATTATTGGCTTCAAGTTCCAAGACAGGAGATCCCGGCTCAACATTAGGAGAAACCTTCTGGTGCTGAGAGCCGCTTGACCGTGCGATGGACGGAAGGTCGTGGGCTCTCCTTCCTTGGAGCTTTTTAAGCAGAGGTTGGGTGGCCATTCCTGCACTGCAAGAGGGTTGGGATGAATGACCTCTGGGGGTCCCTCGCAACTCAACCATTCTGTGATCTCTTGTTTGCTTGCACCTATCTTCCAACAACGTGTTCCAAATCATTTCTCCTGGCGCCGACAGAGCTCTTCAAATCAGGGACCACCGTCAGGTCGGATTTTGACAGCGGCGTCACCTGCGAGGCTGGCATTCCACAGCCTCACAACGCCCTGCTGCTGCCGCCGCCCCGGGAAGGACTTTTGACTTCTTGGCTTGAGATAAGATCCGTGGGGTGGGCAAAGTTCGGGGAGGGGCAAACCGCTGATGGAATGTGCACACCTTAAAATAATTTGGCCGAAGTGGAAAGAGACGGACAGGTTCGGGGCGAGGTCAGGAATTCCTGAGTTGGCATGGCACCTCTCTGATTGGCAAGAGGGACTGAAATGTCAAGTTGGAAACCTTTAAAGCAGGGGTCGGGGACGCAGGTGGCGCTATGGCTTAAACCACAGAGCCTAGGGCTTGCCGATCAGAAGGTCAGCGGCTTGAATCCCCACAATGACGGGGTGAGCTCCCGTTGCTTGGTCCCTGCTCCTGCCAACCTAGCAGCTTGAAAGCACGTCAAAGTGCAAGTAGATAAATAGGTACCACTCCGGCGGGAAGGTAAACGGCGTTTCCGTGCGCTGCTCTGGTTTGCCAGAAGCGGCTCAGTCCTGCTGGCCATATGACCCGGAAGCTGTACGCCGGCTCCTTCGGCCAGTAAAGCGAGATGAGCGCCGCAACCCCAGAGTCGTCCATGACCGGACCTAATGGTGAGGGGTCCCTTTACCCTTTACCTAAAGCAGGGGTCAGCAAGCTTTTTCAGCCACGGCCGGTCCTCTCTCCCTCATACGGGGATCAAACCTTGAGCGCTTTCCGCTCCATCCTCTAACATGCCAGGGGAGGTGTTCACAAGTGGGCTTTGGCCTCTCTGAGCCCCACACCTGACGCTGTCCCCAGGAGGACTGGGCACAACCTGCTTGCAAGACCCCTTTTTTAATTAATGCATTTTTTAATTGAGCTTTCGTCAGGCCAGCTGCCCTCTTGATCCTCCCAGAGGCAGCTCTGCCTTCCCTTCAAATCCCACCCAAAGCTCTCCATCCCACGGGCGGGCGGACCCTGCGCCATCCCTGTGCCCACCGCCGAAACCAACCTTCCGAAACCGAAATCCATTCCTCCTGTCGCAGGCTGAGCAAAGTACGTTCCTCTGTTTCTGAACCCGGAGCAAAGAGCGTTTTCCGCAAGAGGCAGAAACCACACGGGGCCTTTTCACTCTCTCTGTCTCTCCCCTCGTCTCACCCCACAGAGAGGCCTCTTAGGGGGCACCCTAGCTGGATTCGAATGAGGCACAAGCACACTGGGAGTGCGCAGGCTGCGCCAGCCTGATAAGAACCTCAAAACACCCCTCCTCCCTGGCCGGCCGAGGAATTCTAGGAACGAGCGGAGGGCAAAATAAACGTCAAGTTTCAAAAACGGTTTCGTGGCTCAATGCCTTTCCCGGGTGGTTCCGCTCCTGCCAGCTTCAGAGAAAGCCACAAATCTGGGATCAATGGCCTGGAAGTCAAGGGTCTCTGGCTTAGCGCACCATGCGAGCAAAGTTGGCGTTTTTTTCTTTTAAAGTTTGGGGGCAGAGACAGGAGATATGGGGAGGTCACCTCCAACGGAACCGATCCGGAGGAGATTCGGCACCAGACGAAAGGAAGGGGCTTTCTTTGCGCCGCGCTAGCCTGCGGAACTCACGGCCACAAGTTTTTAGGTAAAGGGTAAAGTTAAAGGGCCCCTTGAAAGGTTAAGTCCAGTCAAAGGCGACTATGGGGTTGCGGCCTCATCTCGCTTTCAGGCCGAGGGAGCCGGCGTTTGTCTGCAGACGGCTTTCCGGGCCGTGTGGCTGGCAGGTCTTAACCACTTCTGGCGCATGGTGGAAACCAGAGCGCATGGAAACACTGTTTACTTTCCCGCCGCAGCGGTACCTATTTATCTACTTGCACTGGCATGCTTTCGAACTGCTAGGTTGGCAGGAGCTGGGACAGAACAACGGGAGCCGGGATTCGAACCGCCGACCTCCCAATCAGCAAGCCCAAGAGGCTCAGTGGTTTAGACCACAGCGCCACCAGACAAAAGAAAAAGGGGTTCTTTGCACCGCACACCTCTAGCCTACGGAACTCACGGCCACAAGATTTTAGGAGAATACGCAGGAACATAGGAAGCTGCTACATACTGAGTCAGATTCTAAGTTCTTAAGATTACCTGTGTTGCATGTGAGCACGTGTTTATATATCACACCCACCCCATGCTACAGTGCGATACGATACAATATAATAACACAACCAGTTTAATTTCCCCTATTTTCAGGGGAGAAACGTTGGAGGGGATGGAATAGGACGTCCCTCTTTTCACAGGAGAAACGTTGGCAGATACGAAATAGGACATTCTTATTTTAACTGGGAGAAATGTTGGAGGGGATGGAGTTATGCGGCCCATGCAGCCAAGGAGATAAGTAACTATACAACTTTTAGACAGCTGAAGGCAGCCCTGAACGAATTTTTTTTTTAAGTTTCATGTTTTATTCTGTTTTTTATATGTGCTGGAAGCCACCCAGAGTGGCTGGGGCATGCCAGACAGATGGGTGAGGTATAAATAATAAAATTATTGTTATTATTGAATACAATGTCCCTTTTTTTTAATCGGAAGGTATGCCACGATGGCCACAATTTCCAATTAAATAATAACGATTTAATCCCTCTTCCCAAAGATCTCTGGGAATCATAGGTCCAGGAGGAGAATATGAGTCCTCTTACCACGTCTATGCGGTTCCGACTCCTCGTTCTCGATCCAGGAAGGTCTCTGGCTACAGGATTGTCTCTCGGGGACGGAGGCAACTCAGTTAGGACGGTTAGGACCCGAAAAACCGCTCTTAAGAGCAGGTCCAAAAATCAAAGTCCAGGGCTTCTGACGCCAGAGCCACACCCTCGACGTGGCCACATTCCCACAGGGCAATAGAAACTGGAGTTCTTTTCCTTTGCATCCCAGCAATTATGGGCTATTAAAAAAGGGGATTCTCACGGGACTGGCGCCAAACTCCAGCCTTCCCAAGGACAGTTTATTTCCCGTTCGCTCCAGGTTTGGTTCCCCTGCCCTTCTTCTCATCCGATGGCAACTGGGTGTTGCGGAAGCTGGCATGGAGAGTTTCCTGATCTTGCCCATGGGACGATGGAGAGAGATGATGCCCTTAATTTGGGTAATGTCATCCCCTCCAACGTTTCTCCCCTGAAAATAGGGACGTCCTATTCCACCCCCTCCAATGTTACTCCCTTGAAAAAAGGGACGTCCTATTCCACCCCCTCCAATATTTCTCCCCTGAAAAAAGGGACGTCCTATTCCATCCCCTCCAACGTTTCTCCCCTGAAAATAGGGACATCCTATTCCATCCCCTACAACGTTTCTCCCCTGAAAATAGGGGCGTCCTATTCCATCCCCTCCAACATTTCTAATTTAATTATTTATACCCCGCCCATCTGGTTGGGTCTTCCCAGCCACTCTGCGTGGCTTCCAACAAAAGATTAAATATACATTAAAACATCAGTCATTAAAAACTTCCCTAAACAGGGCTGCCTTCAGATGTCTTCTAAAACTCAGATAGTTGCTTATTTCCTTGACATCTGATGGGAGAGGGTGCTACCACCGAGAAGGCCCTCTGCCTTGTTCCCTGCAACCTCGCTTCTCACAGGGAGGGAACTGCCAGAAGACCCTCGGAGCTGGACCCCGGCATCCGGGCTGAACGATGGGGGTGG
The DNA here is from genome assembly GCF_964234715.1 of Podarcis melisellensis. Classification (NCBI taxonomy): domain Eukaryota; kingdom Metazoa; phylum Chordata; class Lepidosauria; order Squamata; family Lacertidae; genus Podarcis; species Podarcis melisellensis. The sequence continues at coordinate 1,305,282 of NC_138536.1, read as the reverse complement.
AGACGCTCCTTCAGGGATATTTTGGAAAGTAAGATGCTCTCTCCCAGCGCTGGCGCTATTTGTTACCTGCTTGTCACTGGTCAGACAGGTTGGTTCAGGTGGAGGAAACAAATTCTTCAAGGAGGCTGGGGAGAGGGGGCAGAATCGGCTCTGCGATCTCCTCGTCTTTGCCGGTTCGGCAACAAACCAGCCGTTCTTCTGGATTAAACGCCTGGCCCTTGCGCAGTCGAAATCTTGAAAATTGCATCCGAACACATTTTTTACTTTATCAGCCAACATTTTCGAGTCTAGCATCCAAATTCAGCCTCTCTCAACCTGTGGGTGCCCAGATGTTGTTGAACTACAACTCCCATCACGCCTAGTTAGCTACACACACACACACACACACACACACACGTAATAAACAAAAACAGATTGATGTTGAATCCTGACAAGACAGAAGTACTGTTCTTGGGGGACAGGAGGGGGGCAGATGTGGGGGACTCCCTGGTCCTGAATGGGGCAACAGTGCCCCTGAAGGACTAGGTGTGCAGCCTGGGAGTCATTTTGGAGGCACAGGTCAAATCTGTGTCCAGGGCAGCTGTTTACCAGCTCCATCTGGTACGCAGGCTGAGACCCTACCTGCCTGAGGACTGTCTCGCCAGAGGGGTGCATGCTCTGGTTATCTCCCACTTGGACTACTGCCATGCGCTCTATATGGGGCTCCCTTTGAAGGTGACCCGGAAACTACAACTAATCCAGAACGCGGCAGCTAGATTGGTGACTGGGAGCGGCCGCCGAGACCACATAACACCGGTCTTAAAAGACCTATATTGGCTCCCAGTATGTTTCCGAGCACAATTCAAAGAGTTGGTGCTGACCTTGAAAGCCCTAAATGGCCCAGCAGACCTGAAGGAGCGTCTCCATCATCATAGTCCAGCCCGGACACCGGGGTCCATCTCCCGAGGGTCTTCTGGCAGTTCCCTCCCTGCGAGAAGCGAGATTACAGGGAACCAGGCAGAGGGCCTTCTTGGTGGTGGCACCCTCCCTGTGGAACACCCTCCCACCAGATGTGAAAGAGAACAACTACCAGACTTTTAGAAGACATCTGAAGGCAGCCCTGTTTAGGGAAGCTTTTAATGTTTGATGTATTAGAGTATTTTAATATTGTTTTTGGAAGCCGCCCAGAGTGGCTGGGGAAGCCCAGCCAGATGGGCGGGGTATAAATAATAAATTATTATTATTATTATTATTATTATTATTATTATTATTATTAACACACACACCCAGTAATTTAAAAGGCCACATATTGTTGAATTATCCAGACCATGTTTTTTTTAAAGTCTACCTCGCCGAGCAAGTACCGAAGCTAAACTGAGAAATCTACATGTACACAGTTTTGGGGGCTGGAATTATGATTTTGGGATTAAATATTCCCCCCTTCTTACCTGCACCTTTGGAAGTCTAGCGTCGTACAAAGAAACCACTGCAGGGGGAGTTTATCTAAGCATCCTTGCTCTGGAACAGTGAGGCCGACCTGGGTCTTGGACAGTGCTTCGGAAAACAGGAGAAGCCGCCGGGATTGGGAGCCAAACTGAGGAGGAAGAGGAAGCCAAGAGCGGCTGGGAGTACACCTGAACAGGTAGAAGCTACCTTGTTCGTCAACGCACAGCCAGCCCTCCGGGGTAAGAGGCGGTCTGCGAGGAGGAAGAGATCAACGGCGGGATTGGAATGTGAGTTAGAAGCAACCAGGAGTGTCTGCTTTCAGCGCTGCTAAAATCTGAGGGTGTGGAGCGTCCTTCTCAAGAGAGCGAAAGGGACAAGGACTTTGTCATATTGTGACATTTCTCTGCGTCGGAAGTGTGTGTGTGTGTGTGTGAGGAATTGCAGACAGCTTCCCCCCCCCCCCAGCGTGTTCGATTACATCTGTCTTCTTCTTCTTCTTCTTCTTCTTCTTCTTCTTCTTCTTCTTCTTCTTCTTCTTCTTCTTCTTCCAAAATTTTAATGCGTACAAATTTTTGTTACCTTTATCTATTGGACACACCAGGGTCCCTCTCCCGAGGGCCTTCTGGTGGTTCCCTCCCTGCGAGAAGTGAGGTTACAGGGAACCAGGCAGAGGGCCTTCTCGGTGGTGGCGCCCGCCCTGTGGAACGCCCATCGTCCAGCCCGGACACTGAGGTCCAGCTCCGAGGGTCTTCTGGCGGTTCCTTCCCTGCTAGAAACGAGGTTACAGGGAAGGCCTTCTCGGTGGTGGCACCCGCCGTGTGGAACACCCTCCCATCAGATGCCAAGGAGATAAACAACTCCCTGACTTTTAGAAGACATCTGAAGGCAGCCCTGTTTAGGGAAGCTTTTAACATTTGAAGTTTTATTCTGTTTTTATATGAACTGGAAGCCGCCCAAAGCGGCTGATGGGAAAATCAGAGAGCCAGTATGGTTTAGGGGTTAGAGTGACTTACCAGGAACTGAGAGACCCGGGTTCAAATCTCCCCTTGGCCCTGAAGCTCACTTGGTGTGACTTTGGGCCCGTCGCTGCTTCTCCGCCTGACTTAGTGAGGTTACAGGGAACCAGGCAGAGGGCCTTCTCGGTGGTGGCGCCCTCCTGCCAGATGTCAAGGAAATAAGCAACTATCTGACTTTTAGAAGACATCTGAAGGCAGCCCCGTTTAGGGAAGCTTTTAGTGTTTGATGTTTTGTCGTGTTTTTAATATTCTGTTGGGAGCTACCCAGAGCGGCTGGGGAAACCCAGCCAGATGGGTGGGGTATAAATAAGTTGTTGTTGTTGTTGTTGTTGTTGTTACAACAGCTTCACCAGCCGTGGGTTTATCAGTTCACCTGAATGTGTCTATTCTCAGAAGGAAAGGGTCAGGCCTTTCCCTCGCCTCTCTGCACCAGGAGCAAAGCAGAGTTGGGCCATCCACAGTGGGCAGCAGGGCAGACCTTGCCGCTGGGTGACGCAGGGGTGCAGCAGGCAGACTCCTTTTGCAGGTGGGGTGGATTTAATTCCCCCCGAGCACATTCTTCCAAGACTCACCTCCAGGATCCACAGCCTCGTTTACCGTATTTTTCGCTCTATAAGACACACCAGACCACAAGATGCACCTAGTTTTTGGAGGAGGAAAACAAGGGGAAAAAATTCTGAATCTCAGAAGCCAGAACAGCAAGAGGGATCGCTGCGCAGCGAAAGCGGCAATCCCTCTTGCTGTTCTGGCTTCTGGGATAGCAGCGCAGCCTGCATTCGCTCCATAAGACGCACACACATTTCCCCTTACTTTTCAGGAGGGAAAAAGTGAGTCTTATAGAGCAAAAAATACGGTAATCCCTCGACCCTTTTCCGGAGGGATCCTGCGGTCTCCAACAGCTTGGCTTTATTTTTGGGGAGGCCGGCCGCGCTGCTCTGGCGTTTTCTAGGATTTGCTGGGAACAAAAGACCCAAACCCTGGGAGCTAAGCATAAGCTGACTGGGGTGTGTGTGTGTGTGCAATCCAGGACATTGTTGGCAACCTCAAACAAAAGGAGGGGGGCCTCATGGGGTGCTGACCGGGCAAAATGCAGAGACCGGAATATTGCTGACCAGGGTGACTTTGGAGCACCCATGGGTGGGGTGGTCAAGAGCCTCATGTTCTACCGACCGAGCTATCGGCCAGGCTTTGTGGTTTTTCTCCCTCCAGATATACTAAACTGGCAGCGATCTACCCAGTTGTTGAACCTTTTTGGGGGGAGAGACCCAAAGTTATTGACCTGTTGGACATGCCTGGCATACCGCATTTTTCGCTCTATAAGACGCACCAGACCACAAGACGCACCTAGTTTTTGGAGGAGGAAAACAAGAAAAAAAATATTCCGAATCTCAGAAGCCAGAACAGCAAGAGGGATCGCTGCTTTCACTGCGCAGCGATCCCTCTTGCTGTTCTGGCTTCTGGGATAGCTGCGCAGCCTGCATTCGCTCCACAAGACGCACACACATTTCCTCTTACTTTTTAGGAGGGGGAAAGTGAGTCTTATAGAACAAAAAATACAGTAATTTGATGCCCTCTCCCCCCAGCTCTGACAAGCGAACGATAACGAGACTTTTTTGTTCTGCTTCGTGTCGATCCGCATTCAGGAAGCTTAGGAAACAGCTAGAGATAATTGAGCAGAGAGGCTAGGTACTACTGCTCTTTTCTTTGATGGGGTCCCTGCTTCAGGCCGGCGGCTAAACCAGCAACGCTCCTCGCCTGCATTTCTGCTTGCAAGTGGAAAAGTTGCAGTGCGTTGAGTTAAAGCTTCACGCGTCCTGCAAGTTGAACCTTCACCTTGGAGTTCGGTGCAGTTTACTCTCAGGGATTGGAGATCAGATAAATTGTGCATGACGTTGACCCTATCCAATGCAGGCATTTGAACTCTCCTATGGGGCATGGCTAGGAACCTTCCTTAGATGTGTGGTTGTGTACTCCTAGAGACAGTGACTGTGGACTCCCCTTGGGGACTTGGCTATGAATCCCTTCCTTTCAGAATACCGGAGGAGGAGCAAAAAACTGCTCCAGCTAAGGAAAAGACACTAAGGCAAACAAGAGGGAAGGGGGTGTTGAAAGGAAGCAGCTGATCGGTGGGATCGGGAGAGAGATAAGGGGGTAGGTAAAAGCCCAGGGATCCTCAGGATTTTTGCATTGGGTCACCCCAAATTCACCATCAGATCACGTAGCATGTCCATGGCTACAGCCTGCATCAAAAATATCACACACCCACTGTTTGGTGGGGCCGCAATGGTGCAAAAACGTGGTTACAAAGCATGGATCCACATGGATCCTCAGGATTTTTGCATTGGGTCACCCCAAATTCACCATCAGATCACATAGAATCATAGAATCATAGAGTTGGAAGAGACCACAAGGGCCATCGAGTCCAACCCCCTGCCAAGCAGGAAACACCATCAGAGCACTCCTGACATATGGTTGTCAAGCCTCTGCTTAAAGACCTCCAAAGAAGGAGACTCCACCACACGCCTTGGCAGCAAATTCCACTGTCAAACAGCTCTTACTGTCAGGAAGTTCTTCCTAATGTTTAGGTGGAATCTTCTTTCTTGTAGTTTGGATCCATTGCTCCGTGTCCGCTTCTCTGGAGCAGCAGAAAACAACCTTTCTCCCTCCTCTATGTGACATCCTTTTATATATTTGAACATGGCTATCATATCACTCCTTAACCTCCTCTTCTCCAGGCTAAACATGCCCAGCTCCCTTAGCCGTTCCTCATAAGGCATCGTTTCCAGGCCTTTGACCATTTTGGTTGCCCTCCTCACAGTGGCCACAGCATGAACCACAAAAATCATACATCCACTGTTTCGTTCAGAATATTTTTTTTCTTGTTTTCCTCCTCTAAAAACTAGGTGTGTCTTAGGGAGCGAAAAATACGGTATATCCCTTTCTACTGCTGCTTGCTAGCAAACTGCGAAACTGCAAACTCAGGGGCGCGAATCCGTCCTTCCGACCTGTGGCAAAAGATGAGGTGTGTTGGCTAGCCATGAAGCCAGCTTCCCTGTAGAAAGGAGTAACCTTGGTCTCAGATGTGGCCCTCCGGCCCTCTCGATCCGGCCCTCGGAACTGTCCCCAGGCCACGCCCCTCTGTGGCCACACCCCCTCCTTAGGCCACGCTCCTCGCCAGCCCTGCCTTGTGTGTTCCTTGAGTTCCTGGCTACAATGCACCCTCAAATCCTTGCTTGGGGCTGGAGGGAGGATAGCAAAGGTGTGTATGTAGCAAATTAGCCCAACTCTGCAAAGGCAAGATTGACTGACATGTGTTGCCCTGCCTACTTTCCCCGTGGCCCCACCCACTGCTAATATGTGGCCCTCCAGGAGCTGTGTGTGGCCCCCCAAGTCCCCTCCCAGACATACTATACCCAGAGTTCCCTGGGAAAGAAGGATTGGCTGTTAAGCCACCCTGGGAACTCTAGTTCTCTGAGGGGGTCAAGAGCCTCTTAGCTACAGTTCCCAGGGTTCTTTGGGGGAAGCAAGGAGGCTTCGCAGCAGAGAACTCTGGGAAGTGTAGTTCTGCAAGGGGAACAGGGAGCCTCCCAGGAAACTCTAGTTCCCAGGATTCTTCAGGGAAGCTATGAGTCGTCGCAGCAGAGAACTCTGGGAAGTGTAGTTCTGCAAGGGGAACAGGGAGCCTCCCAGGAAACTATACTTCCCAGGATCTTTGGTGGGGAATCCATGGCTGTTTAAAGGGGGGGTTGCGTCAGTGCGTCAAACACAGAGGTGTGGGAATTCCCAATTGTTCAGACAGGCAAAGAGAGAGATCCACAGATCTGGTTTCGTCCCCCCAGATGATTCACACCTTTATTATTATTATTATTATTATTTTGCCCTGTTCAGGCATATTACAAACCAACCGGCGGGGAAACAGCGGCGAGGTTGGTGGCAGGGAGAGGCGGGACATCAAAACAGCTGGTGGTGGGTGGTCGATAAAGCTGGGGAGACTGCGACAGAGGACCGGGGGCACGAAGGAGGGCTTGGGGGGTAGAGTGGGAACCCCCACATCTTACACGCTAGATGAGACAGAGGAGCGAGCGAAGGGGGCGGACGCACCAGTCGTGACATCCCCGGAGAACCTGATGGTAAGGTAAAGGGACCCCTGACCATTAGGTCCAGTCGTGGCTGACTCTGGGGTTGCGGCGCTCATCTTGCATTACTGGCCGAGGGAGCCAGCGTACAGCTTCCGGGTCATGTGGCCAGCAGGACTAAGCCGCTTCTGGCGAACCAGAGCAGCGCACGGAAATGCCGTTTACCTTCCCGCCGGAGTGGTACCTATTTATCTACTTGCACTTTGTGCTTTCGAACTGCTAGGTGGGCAGGAGCAGGGACCGAGCAACGGGAGCTCACCCCGCCATTGCGGGGATTTGAACCGCCGACCTTCTGATCGGCAAGCCCAAGGCTCTGTGGTTTAACCCACAGCACCACCCGCGTTAGTGCCCTTACTCAAATCCAGGCTGCCTGACTGTTCCCTCGCATGGTCTTCACATAAGTCCAGGTTCTCGCTATGTATATTTCTCCGAATCGCGGCCATTTGGCTGTTCTGGAGTGGCACTGAGGACAGGAGAAGAGGTCGGCTGGCCGGTGGCGTGGCGTAGACGTCCAGCTGTCCTGGTCTCCTCCCCGATAAGGGTGGCTAAGGGCGGGGGACAGCGGGCACGATGGCCCACGTCCAGCAAGGACACGGCGTTGGCGTTAAATGTCTGGCGCCTGTTTGAGAAGGCAGGAGAGCAGTTCCTATCTAGTCTCCTCCACCTGCTCCAGCCCTAAAAGCCGGGCTTGGGGAGGGCAAAAGTTCTAAGGGGGGGTCAACTTCTTGGTCTGGACAACGGAGTTTGGGGTCCCAGGCCAAAACCCCCCCAAAAATAAAGCCCATCGGATCAGACGTTTGGGGAGGTCTTGGCAACCGCCTCCCCAATGTTGTTTCAGAAGTTATTTTGGGGGGTGCGAAACTCTCCCCTTCTGCCCCCCATTCTTCAGCTCCCCATAACGAAATGGGGGAATGTGTGGGCCTGCTCGCCTCTGCCTGGTGGCAGGGATCCAGACTCCATTGACCCAAGGCATAGCTGTCAACTTCCCCCTTTTCTTGTGAGGAATCCTATTCGGAATAAGGGAATTTCCCTTAAAAAGGGGGGAAACTTGACAAGGGATCCCAAGGGATTCCCGGAATCTGCTCAGTTCCTTCTCCCTACACTCTTGAAAGCGCAGTCCTGAACTCCCTGACTCCCTAGCATCTCCTACCATCCACCGATTTATTCTTTTATCGCGCAGTAAATGCAACAATCCCACACCGGTTTATAAGCTTGGCGTTGTCCTAACTTCCGAGCGCAATCCTGCAAGCATCTTAGGGCCCAATAACCGTAGTTATCTCCGCTCAACTTTTCCTCCTCAATATTTTCAATTGGCACTGGTTTTTGGGAAACCTCCTTTGCCCTCGCCAGTCTCCCCATCCTGAAAAAACTGGCTTGGTCTGTGGAAATTTGAGAGGCAACCCCTGTCAAGACAACATCGTTTTCCAACCCCAGAGACGGGGGGACGGAAGGGAGAGACACCGCCCCACTTCCTGTTCCCATTTTGGAGCCGCCATGTTGGGAGCAGTGATATAACAGATGTGAGGAGTTGCGTCTAAATGGACCTACATCCCCTCCAATCTTTCTCCAGTGAAAATAGGGACGTCCTATTTCATAGTAAAAATGATGTTGATGATGATGATTTTATCATTCGTACCCTGCCCATCTGACCCTGGGCAGCATCGGACGTCCCTATTTTCATGGGAGAAACGTTGGAGGGGATGGAATAGGAAGTCCCTATTTTCAAGGGAGAAACATTGGAGGGGATGGAATAGGACGTCCCTATTTTCAGGGGAGAAACATTGGAGGGGATGGAATAGGATGTCCCTATTTTCAGGGGAGAAACGTTGGAGGGGATGGAATAGGAAGTCCCTATTTTCAAGGGAGAAACATTGGAGGGGATGGAATAGGACGTCCCTATTTTCAGGGGAGAAACGTTGGAGGGGATGGAATAGGATGTCCTTATTTTCACAAGAGAAACGTTGGAGGGGAAGGAATAGGACGTCCCTATTTTCAGGGGAGAAACGTTGGAGGGGATGGAATAGGATGTCCCTATTTTCAGGGGAGAAACGTTGGAGGGGATGGAATAGGATGTCCCTATTTTCACTGGAGAAACGTTGGAGGGGATGGAATAGGATGTCCCTATTTTCACTGGAGAAACGTTGGAGGGGAAGGAATAGGACATCCCTATTTTCAGGGGAGAAACGTTGGAGGGGATGGAATAGGATGTCCCTATTTTCACAAGAGAAACGTTGGAGGGGAAGGAATAGCACCTCCCTATTTTCAGGGGAGAAACGTTGGAGGGGATGGAACAGGACGTCCCTATTTTCACTGGAGAAACGTTGGAGGGGATGGAATAGGATGTCCCTATTTTCACTGGAGAAACGTTGGAGGGGATGGAATAGGACGTCCCTATTTTCAGGGGAGAAATGTTGGTGGGGATGGAATAGGACGTCCCTCTTTTCAGGGGAGAAACGTTGGAGGGGATGGAATAGGACGTCCCTCTTTTCAGGGGAGAAACGTTGGAGGGGATGGAATAGGACGTCCCTATTTTCAGGGGAGAAACGTTGGGGGACATGAGATGAGCAGGCTGGGGATCCCTCAAGGCACTTCCTTATGCCAACTTGGACCAAGGGGGTCAACAGAGGGTGGCCTTCCACGCATCACAAAGGGGGCACAGAAAGGAGACGCGGGTTGGGATGAACTTTGCGGATGCAACTTCAGGAACAGCTGCTAGCGCTTAATACGTCTCTGCATAGCTGGGGAGGCAGAAGCAGATGTGGGCATAGCGGCGGGAGGCTGGGAGCCTTCCAGTAGGTTGTGCCAGGGCTTGTGACGGGCACAAGAGCAGGAGGAGGCAGCTGATGGGCAGAGTAAGCCATTGACTGACGAGGGGAAACACTGGTCCAAACAGATATACACTGACCGACATAAATCTGGTGCAAATTTGTCCGGCGCGTACCTTTCAGAGCACCCAGCGACACCCCTGTTAGGCGGGCCGCCCCGTGATTGCAAAGAGGGTGGTTGATCACCCCGTAGGGTGAGCCGTAGTTGCTTGCGTAAAAGCACCCCAGGGGAGGGCAGGAACCCTGTTCTGGAGGCCCGTGAAACCCAAGCGACACGCCCTAAGCCCTGGCAGCTTTGGCACTTCAAATTTGGCAAGGGGGGGCGGGCGGGCAGTGGAACGACAAGCCCCTTGGAGCAGCCAAAGTTTGCGGTAGGCTCCGCTTCCCATCAGCCTCAGAGGTGGCCCAATGGTCAGAGGTGCTGGGAAGCCCACCCCCTAATCTAAATCCTTTCTGTCCCTGCTCCTCAGCCAGCTCACCTGCTCTGTCTACACCTGACTGGCCTCCCCAGCCTAGCTAGAACCGCCCGCCTGCCTCACCTCCTTGTCTGAGCCTTCTGCAGCCATGCTGATCATTGGGACGGATCAGGCCCTCCCAGCTGGCGCTCTCGGCTTCGCTTGCCGGCCCTCACCTAAGCGAGTAAGTATCTTTTGCCAGCGGTGGTCGCCAGGGCAATTTGGGTCTGCGAGGCAGGAGGATGTCAGCAGGTGGCGCCAGAGGAGCCAACTCACAGGATCATAGAGTTGGAAATGACCCCAGAAGGTCCTCTCGTCCAAACCCCACCCACGAAATAGAGGAATCTCAGCTAAAGCATTCGTGGCAGGTGGCCTCCTGACCTCCTAGTTTCTCAAAAAGGGGCAACACTGAGAATGAGAGGAAATTAGCAGTCAGGGTCACCACCTTAGGGTCTGGTTGCAGTGAGAAGGTGGGCTGAGGATCCACCAAACACGACCGGTCGGTGCCCCCGTTTTGCTCGAACCGACCAGCCTCTCCTGTATTTTCCTCCTGACCGGGTTTCGGTTCGGAACCGCCGGTCAGTCCTACAATTTTTACAAGCCAGAGAGGTAACCGTCGAAGAATTAAGGAGGGAAAACGAAGCCACGTCAACACTGACGGTCTCAGAGCTGTCAAGGTCCGACCATTGCAATCTCCCCAAAACTTCTTCCGGGACTCTCACGACGCTTTCCCATGAAGCTGCGGAGAACGGGATTGTCTCGCCGACGGAGCAGATTGCCAAGCCCAGTGTCCGGATGTTTCCTCTCAGACCACAGCCGATTCCCATCACCCTGGTTTCCCTCCCCCCCAAACACCGTGTTTTTAAACATCAGCAGGGCAGGGTGTGTGTGTGCGAAACTAGGTTTTACCGGCCTGGATTCTTTCGTCGGCATGAGAACCTGGCCAGTGACGTTCTCGGAGATCCCAGAAAGCGATCTCTGAAGGTTGGCAGATTTGCAAAAGTCCCCAGAAGCGCGAGAACAAAGAGTCTCCTTAATCAATGTTAAATTTCCTTCTGCAGAAAGAAAGTCCGTTGACGGAAAACGTGCCGAAGTGGCGGAAATCCCAAAACGCACCCGATTCCCTTTCTTTCATATTCGGTTGAGCGCGAGTCCAAGAAACTTTGGCCACAGCGGTTTAAGGTTTCCCGACTGGTTCTGCTTCAGAGCAGGGGTGTGGGGCAGAGGACGCCGCCGTCTAATAAATATATTTCGCATCTGTTCCGTTTACGAAAAAGCGAATCAAGATGAAATGGGACGTAGCAGGGCCATTGCTGGGCCGCCACCAACTCTTGCATTAGAATATTTCCCCAGTCACTTAAAGGGAACAGAAAAACAAAACCTCTGGGAGCGGTGGGAACTGCATGTCTTGTTAATTAAAAATTAAAAAAAAACAACCACATTAAACCTAGGAGTTTGTGGAAGAGGTGGGAATTATGGGGGGAGAGGGAGGGGAGAGAAGGCAGTCCTGATTGGCTGTAGAGTCGAGGGGGGGCGCCTTACATCACCGAACAACATTTGCAGCGCTGTTTCTTGGCGTCGAGATCTTGCTCTGCGTCTTTGGGGTCGGTGCTGTTGGCTGCTGGTGGCTCCCCGGCTTGGTTCTCCACCTTCTGGGGGACGGCCGTCGCCACCGCGCTGCCGTTCGGAGGGGCGTGATCCTTCCCTGCCGCCGACGCTGCCTTGTTCTCGGCGTCCTCGATCACCACCAGCTCCGCCCGAATGGTGCCTTCGAGACCCAAGACCTTCTTGGTTTCGTCCTCGTCCTCCACGTTCTGGTAGCCCATAAAGATCATGGTGACCGGCTTTTCCTCACTGGGTTCGGGGCCTTGGCCGGCCGGCATCAACTTGGGAGTTTCCACCGGTTTCGCCTGGACACCGGTGATCTCCTTCCTCGGGGTGGCCTTCTGGCTTGGCGGGTTGCTACGGGGTTCCTTGGCCGCCTCTGACGCTTCGCTCAGGGTCACCTCGTCGGCCTTGTGGATGAGCTCGTCCACCTCAGAGGAGCTGAGCTGCTGCAAGCCGTTCTCCAGCGCCCCGTCTTCGACGCGGACCGCGTGCACCACTGCAAGAAAAGAGACAAAGCGAAAAAGCCTTGAGCCCCAACATGGAACCATGCTCAGTGATTAAGAGTGTTTCATCGGCGGGCAGAACGACTCAGGTTCAATCCCTGCCCGTGGACTGTCTGGCCAGAGTGGTGCATGCTCTGGTTATCTCCCGCTTGGACTACTGCCATGCGCTCTCCGTGGGGCTGCCTTTGAAGGTGACCTGGAAGCTACAACTAATCCAGAATGCGGCAGCCAGACTGGGGACTGGGAGTGGAGACCATATAACCCCAGTCCTGAAAGACCTACATTGGCTCCCAGGACACAATTTAAACCTACATTGGCTCCCGGGCACAATTTAAAGTGTAGGTGCTGACCTTGAAAGCCCTAAATGGCCCAGTAGACCTGAAGGAGCGTCTCCACCCCGGACACCGGGTCCCTCTTCCGAGGGCCTTCTGGCGGTTCCCTCCCTGCAAGAAGCGAGGTTACAGGGAACCAGGCAGAGGGCCTTCTCGGTGGTGGCACCCGCCCCGAGGAACGCCCTCCTGCCAGATGTCAAGGAGATAAACAACTACTTGACCTTTAGATAACATCTGAAGGCAGCCCTGTTTAGGGAAGCTTCTAATATTTGATGAATCGTTGCATTTTCATATTCTGCTGGAAGCCGCCCAGTGTGGCTGGGGAGACCCAGCCAGATGGGCAGGGTATAAATATTGTTGTTATTATTACTGCCTCTGCAAGGACCATCAGAAGTTGCGATCTTTCCCTCACTTACCTTGTAGTAAACCCATTGACTTCTCTGGATTCAAAAGAGCCGTAGAATTGTAGATTGGGAGGGACACCCAGCGGTCATCTAGACCAACCCGCTTTGCAATGCAGGAATCTCAACTAAAGCATCCATACATTGACAAGCTCCAACTCCCAGCGGCCAGCATGGCCAATGGTCACAGACGATGGGAGCCTGAGCCTTGCAACACCCAGAGGCTCATTTCTGCGTTACCTCCTGCGCAATAGATATTCAAGAAGGCCTCTATTTAAAAGACGCATTCCCTCTTAAGAACCTGCAGAAATCCTAGGGGGGGTTTTACGCTGCGCCCCGTGGCATCTGCTCAAGCTAGGGGAACCTATTTATTTCATTTCATTTCAAATAGTTTCTACGCTGCGTTGCGTTTCGCGGTTGGAAGGGAGGCCCCTCTCCGTGGCTTGCAGCCGAACGTAAAGCATCACATTAAGATTTGTGCGTTTGCAGAGATGGCAAAAATGACGACATCCCTTGTCCTCGCCGTTTTCTGGACCCTGCGTACCTTTCATCTCGTCCTCGTACACCTTGACCCCCTGAACCGAGCGGTCTTTGGGCAGCCTTGTGGTGCTGGACAGGACCTTGGTCTCGCCCGTCAGTTTGTCCTTCTCCACCGTGATCTCCACGGAGTACATAGCTGGGGGGCAAACAGGAGAGTGAAGCCCTGCTGCCCCGCCGAGGCTCCCGGGGCCCCGACTCCCGCTGGAAAGCAAGGCGTGTGTCGCACGAGCAAGGCGTGAAGCGGGTGCAGAGGCGGCAAGCTCCAAAGTGCAAGGGGTGCGGTTAGAAAGCGGCGCGCAGGGTCCGCCCGTCCCCGAAAGGAGAAAGGGAGCCTCTCATCTACAGTGCCGAGCGCAGCCTGCGAAAAGCAGCCCTTCCCTGCTTCGTGTGGGTTAATCCCCATTGGTGCCCAGTTGGACTGCACCTAGCGAGGAAGTATATATAAAGGGACCCCTGACCATTAGGTCCAGTCGTGGCCGACTCTGGGGTTGCGGCGCTCATCTCGCTTTATTGGCCGAGGGAGCCGGCGTCCAGCTTCCGGGTCTTGTGGCCAGCAGGACTAAGCTGCTTCTGGCGAACCAGAGCAGTGCACGGAAACGCCGTTTACCTTCCCGCTGGAGTGGTACCTATTTATCTACTTGCACTGGTGTGCTTTAGAACTGCTAGATTGGCAGGAGCTGGGACCGAGCAACGGGAGCTCAGCCCATCCTGGGAATTCGAACTCGCCGATCGGCAAGTCCTAGGCTCTGTGGTTTAACCCACAGCGCCATCCATGTCCATATATATATATACACACACACATACATACATACAGCAGTACCTTGGTTCCCAAACGCCGAAACCCCAGGAGCGGGTGTTCCGGTTTTCGAACATTTTTCAGAAGCCAAACATCCGACGCGGCTGTCGGCTATTGTTTCCGGGGCGCCAATAAGAAGCCACAGAATTTTGAGCAAGCTGTATTAATTTTTATAATAAAGGACTTGGATAGAAGAAGAAGAAGAATGTTTTTGAACATTTCGGAAATCAAACAGACTTCCGGAATGGATTAAGTTTGGCAGAGATTTACAGAAGATAGGAAGAAATATATGAACTATTTGAACTGTAATCGACAAATTACGTGAGTAGGACTACAAGAGGTTTTGTAAGGAGAACTGTATGAAATATTGCAAAGAAGAGAAAGAAGAGAGATATTAGTTATACTATTTAAAGGTAACAGTGAAAGTAAGAAATGTAAATTAAGTGATAAGGTTGGAAAATTTTCACATGTGATTGAAGCCTGGAAGAAATTTAAAGACTATTTGAATAAATATTGTAACATTAAAAAATTAGAAGCTACCTGAAAGTACCATATAGGCCTAGGTTTAAATTAGGACATAATGAAATAAATGAGATTTAGAACGTTAAGAAAAAGTTAGGAAACTTGACTATAATTGGAATATTGTTTTTGGAATAATGATATTGGAAAACTGCTACGTTCAGTTACAAGGAAATTCAGACGGGAGGAAGTCAAGTAATATGTTTGTGACATTGGAAGTTTAATTAATTAATTAACTTGTATTACTTATGCTTTTGTTGTTCTACTCTTTTTTATTTTTGTTTTATTCGTGTGTGCTTTTTTGTTTCATTTATTTTATGATATGTGTTAGGTTTGTATGAAACTCAATAAACAATATTGTAAAGGAAACAAAAATGGAACAGCCGGACACCCAGCTAGTAATATGCCTTAATACTTGCTCCAAAACGTGCGACGCAAGGCCAGAACGTTACTTCTGTTCCTTGCCGTGCCCGATCTTTACGGAGCAAATTGCATTTGTGCCCAACGCAGTTATATAAATGACATTTCAGCCCGCGGCATGGAAACCTATCGAGCCGAGCCCCTCGCTGTGAGAGGACTTATTTTATTTTATTTTTTTGGCACGTGACAACTCTGCTGCGAATAATGGGCAATGGCCCTCTTTGTGGAGGGGGGCGGTCTCCAGCTGCCTTTGGGATGCTTTGACCTTGCAAAAGGTCTTCTCTGACCTTTGAAACCTCTGGCGATTCAGGAATGCAAGGCTGGTTCCCAGGAAGGAGGGAGGAACCAGCCAATATAATTTCCTACCCGTTCATTAAAAAAAAAAAGGAACAGGTAGGAAATGAAATTGGCAGAGACGTCACCTTGCCAACAAAGGTCCGTATAGTTCAAGCTCTGGTTTTCCCAGCAGTGATGTATGGAAGTGAGAGCTGGACCATCAAGAAGGCTGATGGCCGAAGAATGGATGCTTTTGAATTCTGGTGCTGGAGGAGACTCTTGAGAGTCCCATGGACTGCAAGAAGGTCAAACCTCTCCATTCTGAAGGAAATCAGCCCTGAGTGCTCACTGGAAGGACAGATCCTGAAGCTGAGGCTCCAAGACTTTGGCCACCTCAGGAGAAGAGAAGACTCCCTGGAGAAGACCCTGATGTTGGGAAAGATGGAGGGCGCAAGGAAAAGGGGACGACAGAGGACGAGATGGTGGGACAGTTTGACCAAACTGCGGGAGGCAGCGAAGACAGGAGGGCCTGGCGTGCTCTGGTCCAGGGGGTCACGAAGAGGCGGACACAACTAAACAATTAAACAACAACAACCTGTTCTTTTACCCCCAATCCCACCCCCCTGCCCATATTCAGAATGCCAGACCTCCAGGGCTGGCCTGAAGTTTCTGGGTCCGCCTGCCCCCCTCCAGGTGGCTAGTGAGGAGCTCAAGGCTCAAGGTGGGCGAGTAAATTTTCACTCCTCATCTTCATTTATATATTAAGAGGATGGCGAATGCAGCTTGCAAAATTCGCTCTGGTAGGAGCTGGCTGCAAATGATAGCCGATACCTTCCAACACAGAGGTGTTCCCTCCAACGTTTCTCCCCTGAAAATAGGGACATCCTATTCCATCCCCTCCAACGTTTCTCCCCTTAAAATAGGGACGTCCTATTCCATCCCCTCCAACGTTTCTCCCATGAAAATAGAGACGTCCTATTCCATCCCCTCCAACGTTTCTCCCCTGAAAATAGGGACGTCCTATTCCATCCCCTCCAACGTTTCTCCCCTGAAAATAGGGACGTCCTATTCCATCCCCTCCAACGTTTCTCCCCTGAAAATAGAGACGTCCTATTCCATCCCCTCCAACGTTTCTCCCCTGAAAATAGGGACGTCCTATTCCATCCCCTCCAACGTTTCTCCCCTGAAAATAGGGACGTCCTATTCCATCCCCTCCAACGTTTCTCCCCTGAAAATAGGGACGTCCTATTCTATCCCCTCCAACGTTTCTCCCCTGAAAATAGGGACGTCCTATTCCATCCCCTCCAACGTTTCTCCCCTGAAAATAGGGATGTCCTATTCCATCCCCTCCAACGTTTCTCCCCTGAAAATAGGGACGTCCTATTCTATCCCCTCCAACGTTTCTCCCCTGAAAATAGGGACGTCCTATTCCATCCCCTCCAACGTTTCTCCCCTGAAAATAGGGATGTCCTATTCCATCCCCTCCAACATTTCTCCTGTGAAAATGGGCTTAATCTAACTTCAGTCCTACTACTCAGAGTAGACACCCAGCATGATGTACTTTGGCTCATTCGTATAAAAAGTCTACTCTAGGTAGGGTACAACTCCCCGCCTTGAGTCAGTAAATTCCAGGTGAAATCCATTCTTCAACGCTTTATCCATTCCAAACAAACAAAACCATTAAGTTCTGCAGTCGGAATTAAAGTAACGCAGATCTATTTCTCCGAAGCTGCCAATTAAACCTTGGCGTCAGAATATCACCCAGCGCATCTCGTCTCCCCTAATGTCATTTCCTCTAACCTAGAATGCGTTAGCGCTTATCTAACTCTTCCCACTTTCGATTCCCTGGCGAGGCTGAAATAACGCAAATTGATTTCATCTTGAGCTGTGGAGTTTGGTTTCTGCCGCCGGAGCGAAACGGATGCAAATCTGTTTGTTTAATTAATTCATTTTTAAGAACCCAATTATTTCCCGCAATTAGAACAAATGCAAATCTATTTATTCACAAAATTTTCCAATTAGATCCTGCCATTAGCACTTCCCAGTATTGTTTGTTTATTTGGAGGGAATGAGAGGAGAAATTGTGGGCCGAATCTGGGGAGACCGTGTTCCATTCTCCCCTTTGCCATGCCAAACGTCACCCCCCTGAAAAAACCCCACGGTGACGGCAGTGAAGAAAAAGCACTCTGCACTTTCTCAGAGGCACTTCTGCTCAGACATACGGTTCCAGCACAGAGGGAAGAGTTTTGTTGCAAGATATGGGCCAGGCAGAATGGGAACGGGAATTTTTAAGAACTGCAAGACTAGGGCAAACGAAGAACATTTTTGGGGGATCAGGTGGTTCCCCCAGATTCAGCTGAAAATGCAACAGATATTTAAATTGCTCTGATTCGATTTGCTCAACGTGAACAGCTAAAAAAGCCTGTAAAATTTGGATAACAGTCCTGATATGCACCGAGGGTGGAATAATTTCGATTGCAACTGTAGAGAGAGATTTGCATAGGGGAAGTTTTTAATGTTTAATGTTTTATAATGGTTTCGCGTATGCTGGACGCTGCCCAAAGTGGGACAGGTACAAATAAAATAAAATTATATATATAGAAGGAGAGAGAGCACTAGCCTAGAAGCAAGCAAGACGGGGAAATTGACAAAGCAATTCTCGAGTGCATTATTCGGTTTTGAGTTTAAGCACGGCGCTCTCTAACCCAGGGCCGGATTTCGGTTTGACGTGGCCCTCAGCTCCTGAAGGTAATGGGGCCCTTCATATGTCCAGCTGTCCTTTGTCAACAACAAATTGCCGCTGTTTTTTGTGTTGAATATATGCTACATGGTCATTTACGGACCTCATAGGTATCTCAAGCCATTTGCAAGTGTGGCCATGCAACCAGTCCATGCAGAATGTCGGCACCCTGTATATAGAAAGGAGCAAACCAGTGATATTTTAGGGAGCAGGCGGGGCCCATGACTTACATCCGAGGAGCCCACACAACACAAAACACAGTTGCTGGATGTAGGTTTTATTTCATTTATCTTAGATTTTGGAAATGTACATCCAGTTGTTTTTTTCCTTTAATTTTTTTTGGGGGGCCCCAAGAGAGTGTGGCCCTAAGTTATAGCTTGCTTGCTTATATGTAAATCCGACACTGGGATAGCTGATAGATAGATAGATAGATAGATAGATAGATAGATAGATAGATGATAGATAGATAGATAGATAGATAGATGATTGATAGATGATAGATAGATAGATATAGATAGATAGATAGATAGATAGATATAGATGATAGATAGATAGATAGATAGATAGATAGATGATAGATAGATAATATTTTGGAAATGTACATCCAGTGTTTTTTCCCCCTTTAAATTTTGTGGGGCCCCCTAGAGAGTAGGGACCTGAGCTATAGCCTGTTTAGCTTATATGTAAATCCGACACTGGCTTAGATAGATAGAAAAATAGATAATATTTTGCATACATGTACATACACGTTGCTTTTCCCCTTTAATTTAATTTCCCTTTAATTTTTTTGGGGGGGCCCAAGAGAGAGGGGCCCTAAGCTAGAGCTTGTTTAGCTTATATGTAAATCTGGCACTGGCGTAGATAGAGATTAGATAGATAGATAGATAGATAGATAGATAGATAGATAGATAGATAGATGATATAGATAGATGATATAGATAGATGATAGATAGATAGATATAGATAGATGATAGATAGATAGATAGATAGATAGATAGATAGATAGATAGATAGATAGATAGATGATAGATAGATGATAGATAGATAGATGATAGATAGATAGATAGATAATATTTTGGAAATGTACATCCAGGGGTTTCCCCCCCTTTAAATTTAAAGCTTGTTTAGCTTATACGTAAATCCGGCCCTGCTCTAACCCATCAACTAAGCCATGTGGGCTTTGCCCCCCACAAAAATGTTGGGCGTTACCCCGAGATAGTTAGACCACCCCACCCCACTCCCGGCGAAAGCGGGCGAAAGCAGCATGCCGCTACAGTCAGGCAGAGGGGCTTGCCGTCGTCCCCCCAGCTGCCCCATTTCTGGGGGCCCAAGAGCGTAAAGGATTAGTGCGCCCATAAGAGCAAGAGGCCACGATCCGACCTACCTGCCTTCCTCATTCCACCGCCTTCCACCACTTTAACAGGGCTGTTGGAGACTCTGTTTTCCACTTGGGGGGCGAGGAGGAGAAGGGTGGGGAGGGAGTTAGAATCAGAGAATCACAGAACTGTCGAGTCGGAAGGGACCCCCTGAAGGTCATCCAGCCTGACCCCCTGCGAGGCAGCCGGGCCATTGGGACCCGAACCCGCAACCTTGGCATTACCAACCTAGCAACACAGCAGGACAACGCACTGCTCCCTGCTCTGAGGCGCTGCTTCTGCGCATGCGCGGTTTATATTAAAATAATAATAATAATAATATTTTTTTTTTTATACCTTGCCCTCCCCGGCCAAGACCGGGCTCAGGGTGCCTAACACCAAATATAAAATACAGTTAAAAAAAACCAAACAACTCCCCGAAATTGATTAAAATACGGCTTAAAATGCAGCCTCGTTTTACTGGCGGCCCATAAATCAAGACCGTAAGGAGAGGGAACGTCAAATATTCACCAGGGCCAGCTATCCCCGCTGGTCCTGGCAAAAGGGCTGAGGGAAAATTTGTATGCAGGATCCTATATAAGGGGTTCCATCAAAAAAGAATAAGAGGTTTAGTGCTTCTGCGCATGCATGCGCGGCGGCGAAGAAACCCGGAAAAATACTTCCAGGTTTGCCTCGTTCGCATCCCCGATACGTAAGGGGAGGTACGACTGTAGCTCCTTTTCGAAAACCCCCTGGGTCCAGCTGGGATTGAAAAACGGGGGTAGAGGACCTCCGCCCTCTAAGGAAGTCAGGGGTTCGAGTCCTAACCCTCCAGAGCAGGAGAAAACCTTCGGGTCTTCGGGTTGCGAACGCGGCAAACCAAGAAATACCGTATTTTTCGCTCTATAGGATGCACCTTGTTTTAGAAGGGGGGAGAACAGGAAAAAAATTAATTCTCTCCCTCTCTGCTCAGCGCCCCTTCGGCGAAGCGGCAGGAGAAATGGAGCCCCTTCCATTTCTCCTCCCGCTTCGCCGAAGGGGCGCTGCACAGCTCTCCCTCACTGTTGGGAGACTCTCTCTCCGGGAGAGTCTTGCTCTCCCGGCTTCAGCGAAAGGAACCCGAAGCCTTGGGAGCGCAGCGCAAGTTCCCGCTGTGCTCCAAAGGCTTCAGGCGGCTATTCCTGAAGTCTGGAGAGCGAGAGGGGTTGGTGCGCACTGACCCCTCTCCCTCTCCAGGCTTCAGCGAAAGCAACGCAAAAGCTCCGGAGTGCGGAGGGAGAGCTCCCTCTGCGCTTCGGAGGCTTCGCGTTGCTATCGCTGAAGCCAAGGAGCCTGCATTCGCTCCATAAGACACACACACATTTCCCCTTCATTTTTGGAGGGGGGAAAGTGTGTCCTATAGAGCGAAAAATACGGTATATGCTTCCAGGTTTTGCCGCATGCGCAGAAGCAGCCTGTGTGCCGTGCGCGCAGAAGCATTCAATCGTGCCATGCGCAGAAGGACACCTCCACTTATGGACTTTTGGGGATACAGCCGGGCCTCTGGAACGGATCCCGTCTGTAACCAGCGATACCACTGTATTGGAAGATGTCTCTCCTATTTTCCTCTTTTCCAAGCTAAACATCCCCAGTTCCTTCGACCATTCCTCATCCGGCTCAGTTCCCAGACCCTTGATCATCTTGTCCACCTTGTCAATATCTTTAAATTCCGGCGCCCAGAACCGGACACAGGATTCTAGCTGTGGTCTGACCAAGGCAGAACAGAGCGGGACTCTGACGTCCTTTGATCTGGACACTGGACTTAGAATAGCATTGGCCTTTTTTGCCGCTGCGTCACACGGTGGGCTCACATTCAGAAAAATTCGGGGTATAAGCACTTGTGCAAAATCATGGAAACAAAGCATGTTTTCTACACCGCATCAATCAGTCTGTCAAGGAACTGCAAAAGAAAATGTTTGGGGGATGCTTCAGTTATTAGGGTGTAGGGAGACTGCATCCAATAACTAGAGCCTCTCTGTCTTATCCGTATTGAACTTCAGTCCAGGCAAGCGAGTCTGGGGAACCACCTGCCACTAGATAGAACCTCTTTGTCTTATCTGGAATGAACTTCACTTCAGGCAAGGAAGCCTGGGGAACCACCTGCCACTAGATAGAACCTCTTTGTCTTATCTGGAATGAACTTCACTTCAGGCAAGGAAGCCTGGGGAACCACCTGCTACTGGATAGTTGATCCCCGCGGTCCCTTTGAAAGGATTCTGGTTGCTGTGGGGTTTTTAGGACCTTGCAAGGAGGTCTTACCTGGATTGAACTTCAGTCCAGACAAGCAAGCCTGGGGAACCACCTGCTACTAGATAGAACCTCTCTGTCTTATCTGGATTGACAAGCAAGTCTGGGGAACCACCTGCCACTAGAACATGGGAAGGCAAAGTAAGGCCCAGGGGCCGGATCCTTCCCAATCGCCTTCTGAATCCAGCCCCCGGACGGTCCAGGAATCAGCGTGTAGAACGTGCCCTTTTATTTAAAATGCATCTCTGGGTTATTTGTTTGTTTCGATTAATTTGCATAAGGGTGTTGGTGCAAGCAAACAAACAAACTAAGGTACCTACCTTTGGCCGAGCCTAGAGGAGTCTGTGGAAAAAGAAAGCAGATATTAAGAGGAGGGAAAATATTTATATATATTTATATGGAGTATATCAAAGTTTAAAAACACGGGAGGCAGACCAGCACCCTCTGATGAATTTGAGGTGGTCTTGGTCACACAACCCTGAGGGGCAGGCCAGGCTGAGATTTTTATATATAAATAGATTTCTACCTGCCCCAGCCGCTCTGGGCGGCTTCCAACACACAGAGTTGTAGTAGTAAAAACATCAAGCATTAATAGCAACAATCTGGCCCGATATAAAAAATGGCAATAAACAGCTCATATCAAATAAAGCAATATTCAATAATCCACTAGGATCCCATAGTATACGGTGAAATTATACATCAGCAAATAATAAGTTAAGCGGTTTACACTTATCTATCTATCTATCTATCTATCTATCTATCTATCTATCTATCATCTATCATCTATCTATCTATCATCTATCTATCTATCTATCATCTATCTATCTATCTATCTATCTATCTATCTATCTATCTATCTATCTATCTATCTATCTATCTATATCTATCTCATTTTTATGTCTTTATTATCTATGTATCTACCTATCTCTATCTATCTATCTATCTATCTATCTATCTATCTATCTATTATCTATCTATCATCTATCTATCTATCTATCTATCTATCTATCTATCTATCTATCTATCTATCTATCTATCCACCTGCCCCAGCCACTCTGGGCAGCTTCCAACACTAATAATAATAATAATAATAATAATAATAATAATAATAATAATAATAATAATATTCTCAGGCTGAGGGGGGGGGGGAGAAGGACTTCGTCTTACCTTCGGTGTACGGGGCGCCTTGTCCTCCTTGCCCCCCGCCCGCGTCTCCTCAGCCATGTTCTCTTTGGTGGACGACGCTGAGATCCCGTTTTCCAGTTGCTCCAGCTCCTTCTCCAACCTGGAAGAGGAAAAACGGCATTGGAAGGGAGCGGAGATCACATAACACCGGTCCTGAAAGACCTGCATTGGTTCCCAGGATGTTTCTGAGCACAATTCAAAGTGTTGGTGCTGACCTTTAAAGTCCTAAATGGCCCAGTAGACCTGAAGGAGCGTCTCCACCCCCATCGTCCAGCCCGGACACCTGGGTCCATCTCCGAGGGCCTTCTAGCGGTTCCCTCCCTGCGAGAAGCGAGGTTACAGGGAAGCAGGCAGAGGGCCTTCTCGGTGGTGGCGCCCTCCCATCAGATGTCAAGGAAATAAACAACTATATGACTTTTTGAAGGCATCTGAAGGCAGCCCTGTATAGGGAAGTTTTAAATGTTTTATTCTAATTTTAATATTCTGTTGGGAGCCACCCAGAGTGGCTGGGGAAACCCAGCCGGATGGGTGGGGTGTAAATATTATTATTATTTAATTCTATGACTCCACAAACATGCCTTTCCTCCAAACTGAAAAGCAACCTTTGCAGAGATTTGCTTCTGACTGGGGCGACCGCCAGGTCCGCTTCATCCCCGTGCAAACTTTGAAAAGACTCAACAAAGGGATTGTCTCGCCCGGGAGACCCGGAAGCAGGAGGCGAGGAACAGCTACCGACTCTCTCTCTCTCTCTCTCTCTCTCTCTCTCTCTCTCTCTCTCTCTCTCTCTTTTTGAAAAGTTTTTATTGTTAAAATAATTCAGCATTAATACACACATATTGCGAATATACAAGCATACCAACATACATTTTATAAAACCCTTAAAAATATTCAAACATACCTACATTCAGTCCCACAGAGAATTCCTTTTCCCATCCACCCCCCCTCACCCCACCTTTGTGTTAGACTTCCAATCTACTCAATTGCAATTTCTTTCCACTTCTATTACTTTCTTTCACACACCTTTAAGCTAATTTCATGCTACTTTTTCTATTACACATTGTTATCCATCTTATTTAGTATTCCAGTATTTAAAACGGAACTTGTTTATTCTAATAGGAGTTCCGATTTTTCAATATGGTTTTGCAAGTATCCTTTAAATGCCTTCCAGTCCCTGTCTATCCTCTCTTTTGAGATCCTTCCAATTTCTCCCATTGTTTTGGATATATTGTAGTACTCCAATAATTTGGCAAGCCACTCTATTTTTGTCGGTATCATACCACTTTTCCAATTTTTCGCAATCAATAGCCTTGCGGCTACTGTTGCGTACAAATATAATGTCTTGTCTTCTTCGTTAGACTTCCTGGTACTGTTCCCAATAGAAAACCTTCTGGTGTTTTCCTAAATGAATATATAACGAAATGAAAAAAAAAATGTTTAGATATTCATTTAGCTACCGCCTGTCTCTTAATCGGAAAGCAGAGATGGCTTTGTGTATCGACTGCCTGCCAGGACCCCTTTAGAGCAGGAGAAGGGGCTCTGGAAGGAGGGGAGAGAATGCTCATCCCTGGAAGAAGACGGTTTCCTCGGTTTGCATATCCCTCTCTAAACCTCTCCCTTTCCTTTGGCCTCCCAAAATGCGGACCTTCAGCCCTAGCCAAAGGGAGAGGTGCAGCCTGGAACAGACACATAGAAGCCTTGCCAGTGACGCTCTGTTCTCCAGGAGAGGCAATTTCCCCCAGAGGAGTCTGCCGTACGAAAGACATCAATGCAGCGGCCGGCATATGATAATAATAATAAATTTTTATTTATACCCCGCCCTTCCCGGTTCAAAAACCGGGCTCAGGGCGGCTAACAACAAATTTAAAGCACTTAATTGTAAAAGCAGCATAAGATACGGTATAAAAACACGAATAACAATAAAATTCGAAAATCAGTTTAGGGGAAATAAGCATTGGGTAATCGGCAGGGCTGGCTGGCTGAATTGGTCCTACTTGGGCCAGCGAGGAGGCCAGGGGAGAATTAGCTGTGGGGTCTCAGAGCGGGTGATCTTCATAAAAGGGGAAGGGGAGGGAAGGGAATTAATAGATCAGGCTGAATTCAAATTAAAGGCCAGGCGGAATAGCTCTGTCTTACAGGCCCTGCGGAAGGAAGTTAAATCCTGCAGGGCCCTGGTCTCCTTGGACAGAGCATTCCACCAGGTCGGAGCCATCGCTGAGAAGGCCCTGGCCCTGGTGGAGGATAATCTGACTTCCTTAGGACCCGGGACGTCTAAACTATGGTTCTTCATGGACCTTAAGGTCCTCTGCGGGGTAGATGTCTTCTAAAAGTTTGGTAGTTATTTTTCTATTTGACAACTGGTGGGAGGGCGTTCCACAGGACGGGCGCCACCACCGAGAAGGCCCTTTGCCTGGTTCCCTGTAACTTGGCTTCTCGCAGCAAGGGAACCACCAGAAGGCCCTCGCCGCTGGACCTCAGTGTCCGGGTAGAACGATGGAGGTGGAGACGCTCCTGCAGGTATACTGGACCGAGGACATTTAGGGCTTTCAAGGTCAGCACCAACACTTTGAATTGTGCTCGGAAACGTACTGGGAGCCAATGTAGGTCTTTCAAGACCGGTGTTATGTGGTCCCAGCGACCGCTCCCAATCCCCAGTCTGGCTTCCGTATTCTGGATTAGTTGTAGTTTCCGGGTCACCTTCAAAGGTAGCACCACGGAGAGCACATGGCAGTAGTCCAAGCAGGAGATAACCAGAGCATGCACCACTCTGGAGAGACAGTCTGTGGACAGGGAGGGTCTCATCCTGCATACCAGATGGAGCTGATAAACAGCTGCCCTGGACACAGAATTGACCTGCGCCTCCATGGACAGCTGTGAGTCCAGAATGACTCCCATGCTGCGCACCTGGGCACAGTGACCCCATTCAGGACCAGGGAGTCCTCCACACCCACCTGCCCCCTGTCCCCCCAAAACAGTCCTTCTGTCTTGTCAGGATTCAACCTCAATCTGTTAACCGCCATCCATCCTCCATCCGCTGAAGATTTTAGCTGGGTCTTCGCTTGGCCATGCCTGCAGCCGACAACACACCTTACCTCTGGATGCTTTCTTCCAGCTCCTTGGCCTTCAAGTCGTCCTCTTGCATCTGTTTTTTCAAGGCGTCCCCTTCCTCGGCCGTCGACGATGGGGCTCCTTCCAGCAACCATCTTTCCCTCAAGGTCTTTGACTGGGAGGCAAAGGGAGGAATCGTAGAGTCGTACAACTTGGAAAAGACCCCCCAAGGGGTCATCTGGGTTATTGTTGCTTTTTAAATTTATTTAAAGCATTATTTAGCATAACCTCGGTTGCCGAATGTCTCTGTATGACCTTAAGCAAGTTCTGGCAAACAGTGAGCGGCCCCCTTTATCAAGGTGCCTCCCCCCCACCCTGATATTTTGGGGAGCGGGTTCAGATCCCGATCCCTTCCGGCAGCTCTCCCTACCTTTAAGTGTTGCAACTGACGCCGGTCGTCTTCCAGCTGCCGCTTCTTGTTTTCGATCTCGGCTTGGCGCTTCCTCTTCTCCTGAAATCGCAGGCGGAAAGGAGGACAGGAGGAACAGGGGGGAAGACAAAAAGTGAGTGGCAGCCTCCCCAAAAGTTAAAACAGACTCCTGGGGGGGCCCTGAGGTCTTTCCAAAGTTCCCACCTGGTTTCCCCCTTGGCCATGAGTTAGGGAGGGCGGTTACATTTTCCTTTTTTATTATTTTTTAAAAACCTTTTTTGTGTGAATATTTCAAACTACAACGGGATTTGCCCCTGCAATACAATGCAGTTTTGGTATGTTATTTCCCCTGACGTACATGTGCTGTGCACATCTTTTATTTTTTATTTTGCAAACATCTGTCGGTTGCAGAACTGCATCGCAAAATCCAAGCGCGGCCGCATTTTGTTTCTCTCTCTTTTTAATGCTTTATTGGTTTTGAAACTGTAGAACGGAAATACTCAATAGATGGTGAAGACAAAATAAAAATAAACAGCCATTCGTTCCTTAATTGATACTTCATCATTTTATAATTGAATTTATAAATTTTAGAAATTGAATTGATAAAACATCATTTTATAATTGAATTTAACGTAACCTCTGATCTTCGCATTGCGTTCCAAAATTGGATTCTTCGAATCCACACTTCGCTTTGTTTTCTCCACGTTGTTTGGCTTAACTTTAAATTTTATGAAGTTATCCGATTTATACATAGAAACTCAGTCGAAACCTGTCAACCGATTGATATTTTGACATTCTTTTACCCAGACGTATTCCACCTATATATTTTTCGGTTCTCGTTTCGTTCCAGAAAACGCAAATTTGACAGGTTTGCCTTTGAAGGCGAACTGGATCAGCGTTTCGCTTCCGCTGAAGACAGGGAACATTTTCGAGCCCAAGAGTGAGAGAGCTCAAAGAAGATACAGAAAAGCAATTTTCTCCGAAATGGGACGTCTTTGGACTCCTGCGGGCCTTCAGCCAGCAAACCTCGAACAAGAATCTGTTGTTGTTTGCAACCGGGAGAGAAATTCCATCCCTCTCAGGGCTGCTCCGTGCTTGATTTCCCTCTCGAAAGGAGGGCAAGAATGTGTTGCAAACAAGGGATGCTTTTGTTGTCCTCCTCTTGGACAGCAGAGGCTCCCCGTCGCCCTAGTTAAATCAAAATCCCGCTGGGAAAACAGAAATTGGGGGGCAGCCCCATTCATAATAATAATAATATAATAATATTTTATCATTTATGACCCACCCATCAGGCTGAGTTTTCCCAGCCGCTCTGGGCGGCTCCCAATCGAATATTAAAAACAATACAGCACCAAACATTAAAAGCTTTCCTAAACAGGGCTGCCTTCAGATGTCTTCTAAAAGTCAGGTAGTTGTTTATTTCCTTGACATCTGATGGGAGGGCGCCACCACCAAGAAGGCCCTCTGCCTGGTTCCCTGTAACCTCGCTTCTCGCAGGGAGAGAACCGGCAGACGGCCCTCGGGAGGACGACCCCGGAGTCCGGGATGGATGGTGGGAGTGGAGACGCTCCTTCAGATATACTGGACCGAGGCCATTTAGGGCTTTCAAGGTCAGCACCAACACTTTGAATTGTGCTCGGAAACGTCCTGGGAGCCAATGTAGGTCTTTCAGGACCGGGGTTATATGGTCTCCACTCCCAGTCCCCAGTCTGGCTGCCGCATTCTGAATTAGTTGTAGTTTCCGGGTCACCTTCAAAGGGAGCCCCACGGAGAGCGCATGGCAGTAGTCCAAGCGGGAGATAACCAGAGCATGCACCACTCTGGAGAGTCAGTCTCCAGGAACGCCCTCCCGCCAGATGTCAAGTGAATAAATAATTTGTTTAAGCAACTCCTGTTTTAGGAGTGTTGGCATGGGGAGAAAAAAGACTCGAAAGAGGCGTCTAATTTGTGCATTTCCCTAATCTGCATATTTTGGTACACATTATTGCAGGGCTGGAAAAACTCCTTTGCAAAATTTGGAGAAGCGTGAATATCATAGCTTGGCTCCGTTCCAGTTGGTGCCATGTTTCCAAAAGGAGAAATGAGTTAAATGCAAACGGAATCGCACCTCCCGAAATTTGCACTTCCAAAAGGGACCCCCCCCCGCTGATATTTCAACACCCAAAGAGGGTCTCTGTGGAGGAGAGCGCTTTTTCCACTGGCGTGCAAAAATGTAAAATGCAAAAAATAATAATCCACCCTCTGTTGCATTTCCGGAGGTGGCCGGGACAAGGGGAGTTAAACCCTGGAAATGTCTTCATTCCGGCCCCACATGGAAAAACCAGACAATATTCCTTTGGCGGCCAAGCCTGCCGCAAGCTCTTCCAAACGCGTCGCCTGCCTGCCAAGCGATGATCCATTTCTCTCTCTCCTCTTTTCGGAACAGCCTGCAAAGATCGCCTCCCTCCCTCCGAACTTTTTGCAGAGTGTTGCAGGAATTTATGTATAGGTTTGGGGGGGTTGCCCTTCCAGCAGATCTCATGCACATGCAACCCACTACCAAAACCAGCACCATCGCTTTTGTGACTTTTGTGATTTGTCCCCACAAAACACTTCATCGCAGTTTCTTCCTGTCTATTCAAAGGGCCTCTGCTGCACGATACCAAAGAATTCACTGATCAAAGTATCTCTGTACTGGCTCACAGGGAAAACTTCAGAAATTCCTCTAGACAGGTGAGCTCAGCTCCTCAGCAGCCCCTCTGCCTGAGTGACAATCCCTGGCTTCCTGATACCTGAGGGCCAGACAGGTAGCCATGCCAGAAATAACAAACCCAGATGAAGACAAAAGGGTGGGATGAACTTGGCTGGGAAAGAGGGAAATGTAAATATATATTTTGTTCCACTTGATGGGTGTTTGGTGGAGGGCAAGGGGAACCATGGGGCAGGGTCCAGGATGCTCAGATTGCGGCCACCAGACCTCCCCTTTCATGATGTAACCGTGATGTAATAGTGATGTAGTTTTGGGGGGGGTGTAATGGGGGTTAAAAAGGTAAAGGGACCCCTGACCATTAGGTCCAATAGTGACCAACTCTGGGGTTGCAGCGCTCATCTCGCTTTATTGGCCAAGGGAGCCGACGTACAGCTTCCGGGTCATGTGGCCAGCAGGACTAAGCCGCTTCTGGCGAACCAGAGCAGTGCATGGAACCGCCGTTTACCTTCCCGCCGGAGCGGTACCTATTGATCTACTTGCACTTTGATGTCCTTTCAAACTGCTAGGTTGGCAGGAGCAGGGACCGAGCAGCGGGAGCTCACCCCGTCATTGCAGGGATTTGAAAAGCCGACCTTCTGATCGGCAAGCCCTAGGCTCTGTGGTTTAACCCACAGCGCCACCCATGTCCCTGTAATGGGGATTAGCAGCTAATAAAAGTTTGGGGGCTCTTTTGTTTGGGGCTTCCATCCTGTTCCACCTGGTGGCAGGTGGGAGTCCTGTCATGAGACAGTCTTCAATCAAGACCAAGGCGACCGGCTGCTGTTTTGCTCTGGGATTCCTGGCTGGTGTCCTTGTTTTTTGTCCAAGGGAGCCCTCAGATTTCTCCGTTAACAGAGCCTCACGTTCATTCCGAGGACGGACACAGAGCTGGCCGGAGTCTCTTTGCTCCTGACGGTTTCTCTTCTCTCTCTCTCTCTCTGTCCTTCCTTTCCCTCTGAAACAATCTCTCCTTTGTTGTGAAGGGCCTGTATCTAGCGGACAGCATCAGAAAAAAACGAGCGTCCGAAAGAGGACTTCAAGGTACGGGCGGGCAGCCAGGGCCAAAGCGGCGCTGGGTGTGCCTTCGTTTGGCTGATTCCGGGTTAGATTAACCAGCAAGGTGCCCTGGGTGAAAGGGACACAGCAGCTCAGTTGCAGAGCACACCTGCGCATGCCTCAGCTTGCCCACCTAGGGTGAAACATGACCATAATAATTTTATTATTTATTCCGCACCCATCTGGCCGGGTCAGCCCAACCAGTCTGGGCAGCTTCCCACACATATATAAACGTAATAAAACGCCAAACTTCCTGAAAGAGGGCTGCCTTCAGATGTCTTCTAAAAGTCTGGTAGTTGTTGTTCTCTTGGACATCTGGTGGGAGGGCGTTCCACAGGGAGGGCGCCACCACCGAGAAGGCCTTCTGCCTGCTTCCCTGTAACCTCGCTTCTTGCAGGGAGGGGACCGCCAGAAGGCCCTCGGGAGATGGACCCAGGTGTCCGGTCTGGACGATGGGGGTGGAGACGCTCCTTCAGGTCTACTGGACCGTTTAGGGCTTTCAAGGTCAGCACCAACACTTTGAATTGTGCTCGGAAATGTCCTGGGAGCCAATATAGGACCGGTGTTATGTGGTCTCCACTCCCAGTCCCCAGTCTGGTTGCCGCATTCTGGATTAGTTGTAGTTTCTGGGTCACCTTCAAAGGTAGCCCCACGGAGAGCGCATGGCAGTAGTCCAAGCGGGAGATAACCAGAGCATGCACCACTCTGGCCAGACAGTCTGTGGGCAGGGAGGGTCTCATCCTGCGGACCAGATGGAGCTGCCCTGGACACAGAACTGACCTGCGCTTCCATGGACAGCTGTGTGTCCAGAACGACTCCCAGGCGGCGCACCTGGTCCTTCAGGGGCACAGTCACCCCATTCAGGACCA
Source organism: Podarcis melisellensis (assembly GCF_964234715.1). Lineage (NCBI taxonomy): Eukaryota > Metazoa > Chordata > Lepidosauria > Squamata > Lacertidae > Podarcis > Podarcis melisellensis. The sequence continues at coordinate 1,274,336 of NC_138536.1, read as the reverse complement.
GGGAGTCCCCCACACCAACTAACTTCCCATCTCTTGCAGGTCTTGGAGAATTATGAGAAGGATGAGAGCGACGCCGACATTTTTGTCCCCATTATCCTGTACAACTCGCTCCGGTCCGTGTTTGACCGCTTGAAGGAGCAACAGGGGCAGGGTTACACCGTTCAGGACCATTCAGACACGCCAATTTTAAAATCCACCATGAGGACTAGGATCTTGTAGCTCAGCCACTGGGCGTCTGCTTTGGCAAGCGGAAACTCTCACCGGGAAAGTTTGGGACAGGACCCTGAGTTTGAAACTCAGGCGAGCTGCCGCTCAGGCAACCCTGAACTAGACCGGGGCCCCTTCTTCCCACAAACACATGTTGAAAAGCCGTAAGATGCAGCCTCGGCCATCTCACGCTCAGCGGGGTGCAAAGCTCCGTCCTTCTGAGCTGTTGATAACAGATCATTACAGGACAATTGCGGTGTGTGTGTGTGTGCACTTTCCCTTCCTAGCCTTAAAGCCGACATAAATGCTCTTTGTTGCGAGATCTGTACAGGATGGGTGATTTGGAGAGGCCAGGAACATGGCGTACTGCGAGCGGTGGAGGGGGAACAGCCTTCAGCCACGGGCGCCCAGTGCCAAAAGAGGGGGGGCATGAATCGCGAGCGGTGATTTATTTTCCGGGAAACCGGGGCCAGTCGAGACGCTTGGCTTCGGGCTCCCTGCATTGCATACCTTCCAACGTTTCTCCGGTGAAAACAGGGGCGTCATTACGGGAGGGGGGAGAGAGAGAAAGGGGCAAGAGGCAAAAGACCCCAATGATGCCCTTTTTCCGGTAGTTTCCAAACCCTCTGAGTGTCAGGGACACTCCCGGATTTACAGAAGCCCTCCCGGTTTCAGATCTGATCCCAGAATGTTCTGCTTTTCCTTAGGACGTCCCTGTTTTCAGGGGAGAAACCTTGGAGGGGATGGAATAGGACGTCCCTATTTTCAGGGGAGAAACGTTGGAGGGGATGGAATAGGACGTCCCTATTTTCAGGGGAGAAACCTTAGAGGTGATGGAATAGGACGTCCCTATTTTCAGGGGAGAAACCTTAGAGGTGATGGAATAGGACGTCCCTATTTTCAGGAGAAAAACATTGGAGGGGATGGAATAGGACGTCCCTATTTTCAGGGGAGAAACCTTGGAGGGGATGGAATAGGACGTCCCTATTCTCAGGGGAGAAACGTTGGAGGGGATGGAATAGGACGTCCCTATTTTCAGGGGAGAAACCTTAGAGGTGATGGAATAGGACGTCCCTATTTTCAGGGGAGAAACGTTGGAGGGGATGGAATAGGACGTCCCTATTTTCAGGAGAAAAACGTTGGAGGGGATGGAATAGGACGTCCCTATTTTCAGGGGAGAAACGTTGGAGAGGATGGAATAGGACGTCCCTATTTTCAGGGGAGAAATGTTGGAGGCGATGGAATAGGACGTCCCTATTTTCAGGGGAGAAACATTGGAGGGGATGGAATAGGACGTCCCTATTTTCAGGGGAGAAACGTTGGAGGGGATGGAATAGGACGTCCCTATTTTCAGGGGAGAAACGTTGGAGGGGATGGAATAGGACGTCCCTATTTTCAGGGGAGAAACCTTAGAGGCGATGGAATAGGACGTCCCTATTTTCAGGGGAGAAACGTTGGAGGGGATGGAATAGGATGTCCCTATTTTCAGGGGAGAAACGTTGGAGGGGATGGAATAGGACATCCCTATTTTCAGGGGAGAAACGTTGGAGGGGATGGAATAGGATGTCCCTATTTTCAGGGGAGAAACGTTGGAGGGGATGGAATAGGACGTCCCTATTTTAAGGGGAGAAACGTTGGAGGGTATGCTAAAGGCAGGGTTGGAAGAGGAATGGACAGGGGACCTGGTGTCCAGTGGGCCGTCCGCATGGCGGTGCCCCCGTTTCTCGGATTTGTCCCTGGGGCGAAAATGCCATTTATGTGACCGATGAGCTCAGTTCCTTCCTGGGGAGGGAGGAGGGCGAAAGCAAGACAGCTCGCTATCTCCCGGCCTGTTTTGCATCTTCCCAAACCCGGGTTGTAACCTTGAGAGAGAGCTGCAAATGTGGAACTCTCCCCTCAGCTCGAACGCGCCTCTCTCTGAGACAATGGCATCCTTCTTCTGGTCCCTGACATAGGCCCTTTTCTTCTCTGCCTTTAGAAGCCGGCGAAGCTAAAACATCAGCCGGATGCCAGTGCTGCGCAGCAGGGGTCCCCCGGTAACCCGCTTCCTCCATGAGGAACACACCAACCTTTCCCCGCCATTTGTCACCGCCAATTCGGACAGAGCCGGGCAAACAGAGGTCTTTGGACCCCCAACATATGTGCCCTTTTGAGAACACCGCATTCTCGGGCAGCTGAGCTCGGGAGACTAACAGGGGCCGGCGCCAGGGCTTGGCAAGGCCGTTCCCCTGGCACACACCTCGCCACGGGGGCCGACGAATCTCCTGCGACGGGGAGGTTGGGCCCCCCATGAGAGAAGCGACCCCTTGGAGATGGCCTTCAAACTCTAGGAGCCTCCGAAACCTACAGCGAGCGCTGGCCACCTGCCGAAATCTTCCTCCTCCTCTTCTCTGGATTTGGGAGAGGGCCACGAGCGGCTTCTCATTTTAGGCGTGTTCTGAGAGGTCACTCCTTTTTTGTTTTAAAAAACCCAAACATTTGGAATGGGCACCGTCCAGGGATCGAATGGCTCCCTGTCCCTTGAAGTCAGGCATGGCCAAAGTCTGGCCAGTAGGCCAAATCCAAATAGGGACGTCCTATTCCATCCCCTCCAACGTTTCTCCCGTGAAAAGAGGGACGTCCTATTCCATCCCCTCCAACGTTTCTCCCCTGAAAATAGGGATGTCCTATTCCATCCCCTCCAACGTTTCTCCCCTGAAAATAGGGACGTCCTATTCCATCCCCTCCAACGTTTCTTCCCTGAAAATAGGGACGTCCTATTCCATCCCCTCCAACGTTTCTCCCCTGAAAATAGGGACGTCCTATTCCATCCCCTCCAACGTTTCTTCCCTGAAAATAGGGACGTCCTATTCCATCCCCTCCAACGTTTCTTCCCTGAAAATAGGGACGTCCTATTCCATCCCCTCCAACGTTTCTCCCCTGAAAATAGGGACGTCCTATTCCATCCCCTCCAACGTTTCTCCCCTGAAAATAGGGACGTCGTATTCCATCCCCTCCAACGTTTCTCCCCTGAAAATAGGGACATCCTATTCCGCCCCCTCCAACGTTTCTCCCCTGAAAAGAGGGACGTCTAAGGAAAAGCGGGCATTCTGGGATCAAATCAGAAACCGGGACTGGCTTCTGTAAGTCTGAGACTGGAAAATAGGAGCACTTGGAGAGTCTGCAGCCTTGATGTGACTGCGTGGCAGTTCTCAGAGTCTGGTGCTTCACCTATGTGCCAAAATAAATGTGAAAAAGAGTCGATTCTTGCGCCCTCACCCTTCCGGATGGCAGCGGACCAGGAGAGGGTGTTCCCGGTCGCAGGCCCTAACCTGCAAACTCCTCACAGAGAGTGGGGCGAATGGTGAAGATGCACCACTTTAACACAGACCCGGGTTATATTTAGCAATTGCGTTCCGTCCTGCAAGTTTCCAAACAATTCTGAATGTCTTTTCAATGGCGCAACCTGCCCGGGGACTTCCAGGTAAAGCACAGGTAATAATTTAAAAGAATAATAATAGGGATGGGGACAATAGCACCAAATGAATCTCGACACAAGCTGAGATCTGTTTTGGCATGTCCAAGACAGCATCTTAAAAAGCAGAGACATCACCTTGCCAAGAAAGGTCCGTATAGTTAAAGCCATGGTTTTCCCAGTAGTGATGTGTGGAAGTGTGAGCTGGACCATCAAGAAGGCTGATGGCCGAAGAATGGATGCTTTTGAATTCTGGTGCTGGAGGAGACTCTTGAGAGTCCCCTGGACTGCAAGAAGACCCAACCTCTTCATGCTGAAGGAAATCAGCCCTGAGTGCTCACTGGAAGGACAGATCCTGAAGCTGAGGCTCCAAGACTTTGGCCACCTCAGGAGAAGAGAAGACTCCCTGGAAAAGACCCTGATGTTGGGAAAGATGGAGGGCACAAGGAGAAGGGGACGACAGAGGACGAGATGGTGGGACAGTGTTCTGGAAGCGGCCAGCATGAGTTTGACCAAACTGCGGGAGGCAGTGGAAGACAGGAGGGCCTGGCGTGCTCTGGTCCAGGGGGTCACGAAGAGGCGGAGACGACTAAACAACAACAACATCAATGCACAGTTCAGCATTCTGACTAACCAGGAACTAGGAAACAGCCGATTTAAGTTTCTCATTCTCTCCCCCGCCACCAGTATTCAATGGAGTTCTCTTCATTTCCACATCAATTTGCAATTTTTTTAAAAAAATAAAAAGTCCTTACAAAAATTTGCCAGCAGTTTTGTGCAAATTTCCCTATCTGGACAGGGATAGCCTAACTCGTGTCATCTATGCTCTGGTAACCTCCAGGTTAAATTAATGCAATGCTTTCTACATAGGGCTGACTCTGAAGATGGTTCAGAAACTTCAGCTGGTGTAGAATTTGGCGCTAGGTGGCTCACCGGACAGCAAGACGGTTGGAGCCTTCTGGCGGTTCCCTCCCTGCGAGAAGCAAGGTTACATGGAATCAGACAGAGGGCCTTCTTGGTGGTGGTGCCCTCCCATCAGATGTCAAGGAAATAAACAACTTATTTCCTTGACATTTGATGGGAGGGCGCCACCACCGAGAAGGCCCTCTGCCTGGTTCCCTGTAACCTTGCTTCTCGCAGGGAGGGAACCGCCAGAAGGCCCTCGGGAGAGGGACCCTGGTGTCCGGGGTGGAGACGCTCCTTCAGGTCTACTGGACTGAGGCCATTTAGGGCTTTCAAGGTCAACTGGACCTCACTATCTGACTTTTAGAAGACACCTGAAGGCAACCCTGTTTAGGGAAGCTTTTTAATGTTTGATATTTTATTGTGTTTTTAATATTCTGTTGGGAGCCACCCAGAGTGGCTTGGGAAACCCAGCCAGATTGGGGGGGAGTATAAATAAGTAATTAGGGTGACGATGATCCTTTATTAGGATGCAAAATCAAGGACTTACCGCTATGGCCTGCAGTCTTTCCTGCTGAATTGTACTCGTGTCGATGATCCTGGAGAGAAAGACAAGAGGAAGACTTAAGGAGACGGAGGAACTCAGACTTCAAGGGACACATAAAGGTAAAGGTAACGGGACCCCTGACCATTAGGCCCAGTCGTGGCCGACTCTGGGGTTGCGGCGCTCTTCTCGCTTTACTGGCTGAGGGAGCCGGCGTACAGCTTCCGGGTCCTGTGGCCAGCAGGCCTAGTGGTTAAGGCTTGCAAGGCTGTCGCACAGGACATGGGATCGGGGCAGGCGGAAGAATTTAGATTCAATACACTTTTTAAAGCGAATATACCCAGTTGTACTTTGCAAAACAGAGGCTGACGCTTTTCGAACTCTGAATTTTGCAGCCAAGTGCCGTGCCCAAAATAAATGCACAGACCAGGGGTACAGTGTGCGTGTGAAGACGCATACATCGGAACTGGGAACGTTCAGCCGAATCGCAACCCCCAAGGAGCGTCCACTGGGAGAAATTCGCCCCGGAAATGCCGGTGAACTCTCGGTGGCATTTATTTGCCATGTGGTAAAAGGTAAAGGGACCCCTGACCGTTAGTCCATTCGCAGACGACTCTGGGGTTGCGGAGCTCATCCCGCTTTACTGGCCAAGGGACCTGGCATACAGCTTCCGTGTCATGTGGCCAGCAGGACTAAGCCGCTTCTGGTGAACCAGAGCAGCGCACGGAAACACTGTTTACCTTCCCGCCAGAGTGGTACCTATTTATCTACTTGCACTTTGACGTGCTTTCGAACTGCTAGGTTGGCAGGAGCAGGGACCAAGCAACGGGAGCTCACCCCGTCATTGTGGGGATTCAAACCACCGACCTTCTGATCGGCAAGTCCAAGGCTCTGTGGTTTAACCCACAGCGCCACAAGGGACACATAGATGCCCTATAAACATCGAAATCAGCCACCTTGAACCAACACCCACCTCTCCGCCTTGCTGGGTTGTTGTAGAGAGAGAAAACGAGCAAGAGAAGGGATCGTGTCCAACACAGACAAAGGGAACGAAGTAAAACCCAGCTGTTTCCAAAGCTGCATTTTTAGCCGAATCTTGGGGGAACCACGTGTTCAATTTGCTTCTTGCAAACAGCTGAAAGTCTGTACATTTTAACAATAAACCTGATTTGCAACGGGGAGGGCGGAATAATTTTGATCTCACACCTGGATTTTCACTTTTTAAAATACAGTGGTGCCCCGCAAGACGAATGCCTCGCAAGACGGAAAACTCGCTAGACGAAAGAGTTTTCCGTTTTGGAGGTGCTTCGCAAAACGAATTTCCTATGGGCTTGCTTCGCAAGACGAAAATGTCTTGCGAGTTCCTGCGGGTTTTTTTTCCTCCGCCCCTTTTTTCTAAGACGCTAAGACGCTTATCTGCTTATCCGCTAAGCCGCTAATAGCGCTAATAGTGCTAATAGCGCTAATCCGCTAATCCGTCAATGGGCTTGCTTCGCAAGACGAAAAAACCGCTAGACGAAAAGACTCGCAGAACGGATTCTGTTCGTCTTGCGAGGCACCACTGTACTGGTTTAGCAGCACGTTTATCGAGGATTCGCCCTGTGAAGTTTGCAGGAAGATCAACCAACGTCGCCTCTTTCTCGCGCTTCCATTCCGATGGGTTTGCACGAAGGTTTCGCTGCGCCGCAGCTCTCGGTCCTTCGCCCTGCCCTCCCCGTCACTTTCCTTCCTGCAAAAACACCTGCTTCTAGCTGGAAACCGGAATATGCCAATTTGTGACTAAATCCCATCCCAAAATAGCAACTGACCGGAAGTGGCTTTTGATTTGATTTCGAGCTGGTCGGCACACAAATGCATGCGCACACCCAACAATCATCGCAGCACCTTGCCATATAAACCCGAGAAGCCTTTAAAACGCCTTTTTTTGACACCTGCAAAAATTCCTGGTTAGAGAGCGTCGACGCTTTTATGGAACGCCAAACTCTCGGTTTGCAGGGAAAGGAAGCCGGAACCGCTTTGACGCAAGGTTGCGGTACCCCACATGTTGTTTCACGGGGCAACCGGCAAGCCCAAATCTACCGTATTTTTCGCTCTATAAGACGCACCAGACCACGAGACGCACCTAGTTTTGGGAGGAGGAAAACAAGAAAAAACATATTCTGAATCTCAGAAGCCAGAACAGCAAGAGGGATCGCTGCGCAGCGAAAGCAGCAATCCCTCTTGCTGTTCTGGCTTCTGGGATAGCTGCACAGCTTGCATTCGCTCCATAAGACACACACACATTTCCCCTTGCTTTTTAGGAGGGGAAAAGTGAGTCTTATAGAGCAAAAAATACGGTATTTGCTATGGTAACCCATTTCTCTGCATTATTCCTCCTACACGCAGTAGACAGACCCTCCAAGTGCCCCTGTTTTCCAGGGCAGGGCCGGATTTCGGTTTGATGCGGCCCTCAGCTCCTGAAGGCAATGGGGCCCTTTTCTATGTCCAGCTGTCCTTTGTCAACAACGAATTGTCGCTGTTTTTGTGTGTGTGTTGAATATATGCTATATGGTCATTTATGGACCTCATAGGTATCTCAAGCCATTTGCACATCACAAAATACGGGGTTTATCAAATAATATGGGTTTTATCAACAAGAGGTGTAAATATATGGTGCAAACTACTAATAATTATAAAGAGCAAAATGTTGGCACCCTATATATAGAAAGGAGCAAACCAGGGATATTTTAGGGAGCAGGCTAGCAGGCGGGACCCATGACTTACACCATAGGAGCCTGCACAATACAAAACACTCTTGCTGTACGTAGGTCTTATTTTATTTGTTTTTTATCTTATATTTTGGAAATGTACATCCAGTCCCCCCATTTAAATTTTTTTGGGGCCCCCAAGAGAGTGGGGCCCTAAGCTAGAGCTTGTTTAGCTTATACGTAAATCCGACACAGGCATAGATAGACAGACAGACAGACAGACAGATATAGATAGATGATAGATAGAGATAGATAGATGATAGATAGATGATAGATAGATAGATAGATAGATAGATAGATAGATAGAGATAGATAGATAGATAGATAGATAGATAGATAGATAGATAGATAGATAGATAGATGATAGATTATATTTTGGAAATATACACATCCAGGTTCCCCCCTTTAATTTTTTTGGGGGGCCCCAAGAGAGTGTGGCCCTAAGCTATACCTTCTTTAGCTTATACGTAAATCCGGCACTGGCTGTTGCCCCAATCTAGCAGACTCTCGTGTTTCTATTACTGAAATAAAGATTTTTTCTTTTCTCCACCACACAAAGCCCCACCATCCTGGGGGGGCAAGGAAGACTCGGGGAGGGGTTTTATTTCTGTTGTGGGGGCTCAGATACAATGAACCGGACACAGCAGGCGGAATCAAACGACCTCTTCCTTCCCGCATCTGACCCCCCCTTCCCTCCCTCGTCCCTATTCTCCACATTTTTGTAGCTAAAAGCAGATACTTCCTCCTCCGTCTGTTGTTCGCCGCTTCCTACGTTGTCCTGCGTGCGAGTGGTGGCGAAAGCCTTCTGCGCCCAACCGGTCAGAAAATAACCTCCTCCTGTGCTCTTATAATGAAGGCGGGAAAAACTTTTCCCAGTTCAAGAGACACAGTCATTTTAGCCGAAAAAGCACACACACACACACCCTGGGAGGCAGCCGCTTACATCATTAGTAAGATGTTAATTAACCGGGTAGAGAGACAAAAGGGGATTATATTTTTGCACACACACACATACACACACACACCAGATAGAAAAATTTTGCTGAGCCTTGCCCTTGATCATCTCGGTCTCTCTCCTCTGCCCACCTTTCAGCTTGTCCAATCCATCTAAAATTGTGCTGCCCAGAACTGGACACTGTATTCCAGTTGTGGCCTGACCAAGGCAGAATAGACAGCATCTTAAAAAGCAGAGACGTCACCTTGCCAACAAAGGTCCGTATAGTCAAAGCTCTGGTTTTCCCAGGAGTGATGTAGGGAAGTGAGAGCTGGACCATCAAGAAGGCTGATCGCCGAAGAATGGATGCTTTTGAATTCTGGTGCTGGAGGAGACTCTTGAGAGTCCCATGGACTGCCAGAAGATCAAACCTCTCTATTCTGAGGGAAATCAGGCCTGAGTGCTCACTGGAAGGACAGATCCTGAAGCTGAGGCTCCAAGACTTTGGCCACCTCAGGAGAAGAGAAGACTCCCTGGAAAAGACCCTGATGTTGGGAAAGATGGAGGGCGCAAGGAGAAGGGGACGACAGAGGACGAGATGGTGGGACAGTGTTCTCAAAGCGACCAGCATGAGTTTGACCAAACTGCGGGAGGCAGTGGAAGGCAGGAGGGCCTGGCGTGCTCTGGTCCAGGGGGTCACGAAGAGGCGGACACGACTAAACGACTAAACAACAACAACATGACTTCCCTTGATCTGGACACTAGACTTCTGTGGATGCAGCCTAGAATAGCATTCGCTTTTTTTGCTGCTGCATCACAGAGTTGACTCACGTTCAGCTTGCGATCCACCAAGACCCCCAGATCCTTTCTCCCATGTCCTGCTAATAAGCCCGGTGTCCCGCATCCTAAATTTGTGCATCTGGTTCTTCCTGCCTAAGAGCAGAACCTGACCCTTGTCCCTATGGAAATTCGTTTGGTCAAATTGTGTAGTTCCCTCCTTTAGCCAGCGGCGTTGTGCGGGCCGAATTCTTGCCTGCTATCTTTGGTGATCCCTTTTAGCCGAGTAATAATAATAATTTATTATTTATACCCCGCCCATCAGGCTGGGCTTCCCCAGCCACTCTGGGCGGCTTCCAATAAAATATTAAAATACTGTAATGCATCAAACATGTAAGATTGTCTTCCATGAACACAGTTTTAACAATGAGTCCGTAAGTGACTGTGGAGGCCAGTTCTGGATCCACACGTCCTTCCACAGTGGGGACATTGGTTTCCGGGCGGGAGTTGATCCCGGTGAGGGTTTGCCAAGCGTCCCTTCCTTTAGCACATTTCTCCCTTGCGTCCTGAGTTTGAGTGTCTTCAAAGCCCATGACACCTTTGGTAAAGGCTGTTCTCCAACTGGAGCGCTCGCAGGCCAATGTTTCCCAGTTGCCAGTGTTTATACTACATTTTTAAATATTTGCCTTGAGAGAGTCTTTGAACCTCTTTTGTTCACCACCAGCATTACGCTTTCCATTTTTAAGTTCGGAATAGAGGAGTTGCTTTCATAGAATCCTAGAATCCTAGAGTTGGAAGAGACCCCAAGGGCCATGGAGTCCAACCCCCTGCCAAGCAGGAAACACCATCAGAGCACTCCTGACATATGGTTGTCAAGCCTCTGCTTAAAGACCTCCAAAGAAGGAGACTCCACCACACTCCTTGGCAGCAAATTCCACTGTCCAACAGCTCTTACTGTCAGGAAGTTCTTCCTCATGTTTAGGTGGAATCTTCTTTCTTGTAGTTTGGATCCATTGCTCCGTGTCCGCTTCTCTGGAGCAGCAGAAAACAACCTTTCTCCCTCCTCTATGTGACAGCCTTTTATATATTTGAACATGGCTATCATATCACCCCTCTTTGGAAGGCGTTAATCAGGCATTCGCACAACATGACCAGTCCAGCGAAGTTGAGGTTGCTTCGACACTGGTGATCTTTGCTTCTTCCGGTACACTTTGGTCCTGGGTTCAAATTCTGGCGTGCCGAGTGATGTGGGCCACATGGCCACCAAACACTGCTTGTGAGACAAAACCACACCCATCCCTTTCAGATCTTCTTGATTTCCAGAGGGAACGGAAGACTCCTGACAGGGCCGGGATTTCATGTCAAAATGCTCTCTCTCTCTCTCTCTCTCTCTCTCTCTCTCTCTCTCTCATCTTCCCACCCCCACCAGGGCCGAAGCCATCCAGCCCCTTCTCCCTCTCCGCGAAGGAAGCCACTTAGCCGTAATTTATAATGCTGAGGGAGCAGGGAGGAGGGTGCTGAGGATGTCGTTGCCGTGGCAACAGAGATTAGCCCGGCAAGAAGGATGCTCTGGGGGAGCGAAGGAGGTGGCCTTCAGATGAGACTTATCTCACAAATAAATATACCCAGAGGAAGGAGCGGCGTCTGGAACAAGCGGCGTCTCTCGCACACACTTCCCGGCAGCTCTCTTTGCTGCCCTAGGGTCCTGGCAGGGTGCTCCAACCACTATACAACACTGCCTCTCAAGGTGAGGCACTTGCGGGTGGTGCTGTGGGTTAAACCCCAGAGCCTAGGCCTTGCCGATCGGAAGGTCGGCGGTTCGAATCCCCGCAATGACGGGGTGAGCTCCCGTTGCTCGGTCCCTGCTCCTGTCAACCTAGCAGTTTGAAAGCACATCAGAGTGCAAGTAGATAAATAGGTACCACTCTGGCAGGAAGGTAAACGGCGTTTCCGTGCACTGCTCTGGTTCGCCAAAAGCGGCTTAGTCATGTTGGCCACATGACCCGGAAGCTGTACACCAGCTCCCTCGGCCAGTAAAGCAAGATGAGCGCCGCAACCCCAGAGTCGGCCACGACTGGACCTAATGGCCAGGGTTAAGACCACTTGTAAGGGCAAATTCAGTCCCCAAAGCCTTGTCCACAACACAGCCCAGGACTCCCCGCCACGACGACACCCCACACATGTATCAGACCAAGGTACTGCAGTCTATCCCCGGAGAGACGAAGGACTATGTTGCCCCTTTCTCCCTGGGCGCAAATAACAACAACAACAACAACAATAATAATAATAATTTATTTTTCCCCAGCCACTCTGGGCGCCTTCCAACAGAATATTAAAATACAATAGTCTATTAAATGTTAAAAGCTTCCCTAAACAGGGCTGCCTTGAGATGTCTTCTAAAAGGTGACCCAGAAACTGCAATTAATCCAGAATACGGCAGCTAGACTGGGGACTGGGAGCGGCCGCCGAGACCACATAACACCAGTCCTGAGAGATCTGCATTGGCTCCCAATACGTTTCCGAGCACAATTCAAAGTGTTGGTGCTGACCTTGAAAGCCCTAAATGGCCCAGTAGACCTGAAGGAGCATCTCCACCCCCATTGTTCAGCCCGGACACCTGGGTCCATCTCCCAAGGGCCTTTTGGCAGTTCCCTCATTGCGAGAAGTGAGGTTACAGGGAACCAGACAGAGGGCCTTCTTGGTAGTGGCGCCCACCCTGTGGAATACCCTTCCTTCAGATGTGAAGGAAAGCAGCTATCCAATCTTTAAAAGACATCTGAAGGCAGCCCTGTTCAGGGAAGTTTTTAATATTTAATGTTGTACTGTTTTTAACACTTGATTGGGAGCCGCCCAGAGTGGCTGGGGAAACTCAGCCAGATGGGCGGGGTATAAATACCATATTTTTTGCTCTATAAGACTCACTTTTTCCCTCCTAAAAAGTATGGGGAAATGTGTCTTATGGAGCGAATGCAGGCTGCGCAGCTATCCCAGAAGCCAGAACAGCAAGAGGGATTTCTGCTTTCGCTGCGCAGCGATCCCTCTTGCTGTTCTGGCTTCTGAGATTCAGAATATTTTCTTTCTTGTTTTCCTCCTCCCAAAACTAGGTGCGTCTTGTGGTCTGGTGCGTCTTATAGAGCAAAAACTACGGTAATTAATTATTATTATTATTATTATTATTATTATTATTATTATTATTATTAAGGTCTCGCCCATCTCTCCCTGGGACAAAGGGGTCTCTTCCCCTTCTCTCCGGGAACAAAGGTCTCCTCCATAACCCCCTGGGCACAAATATCTCACTTGCCCATCTCTCCCTGACCCAGGGGGCAAAAGCACCCTTCCCTTTGCGGCTGGACAGGGGGTGACCATTGTCCCACCTGCCCCAGAACCTCCCAGCGCAGGATATCTTCCGGAAACCCTCTATTCCGTCTCGTTTTCCACCGTTTCTTTGCCATGCGCCAAGCCCTGCCCCAAACAAAACAACCCTTCTCTCCCTCCATCTGTGCGGAGCCTTGAACCCAAAATTTATCCACCCCTCCAGCTTTTATTTGGGGTGGGGGCAGCGAACCACCTGCTGCGAAAGGGAGCAGAGATGTGGATCTCCCCGGGTGATGATTTCCAGAGGAGCCTAATCTTTGCAGCCACAACCCGCCCTATGATCTCACCCAGCCAAGGTTCAGCGGGAAAACAATTGCAGATATATATATATATATTTTCCTGGGCGTGGGGGGGAAAGGGAAACTTTGATGGAGAAAGGCTGGCTTGGTGTGAGTGTGTGGTTGTTGTTGTTGTTTTAAAAAAGAGAGAAACCATTGGCAATTTTGTTCTGCGTCGCTCATGCGACGCAAGGGCTGGAGGTGCCAAGTGTGACTAACAGGATAAGTGTTCTGCGTGTGTGTGTGTGTGTGTGTTTTCATACGCACGTCCCAAGCCTGGTGTGATTTGCTTCCCAGGCAGAGATAAAACAGACGAATCGCTCGGGAGAGGAGACAAGGAGGCAGCTGGTTTCTAAATGCATCTGGGAAAGGGCTGGGAGACTTGAACTCAGGACACAAGGCAGTTGGGGAGAGCGCTGGACCAAAGGGGTTCTATAGGGGACCCAGAATTCACCCACTACTTTGGCCAGTCAGTATCCCTGTCTACGCCCCCGTCGTCCAGCCCGGTCACCGGGGTCCATCTCTCAAGGGCCTTCTGGCGGTTCCCTCCCTGCGAGAAGCGAGGTTACAGGGAACCAGGCAGAGGGCCTTCCATCCCCTCCAACGTTTCTCCCCTGAAAATAGGGATGTCCTATTCCACACCTTTCAATGTTTCTCTAATGAAAATAAGGATGTCCTATTCCATCCCCTCCAACGTTTGTCCCCTGAAAATAGGGACGTCCTATTCCATCCCCTCCAACGTTTCTCCCCTGAAAATAGGGCCGTCCTATTCCATCCCCTCCAACGTTTCTCCCCTGAAAAGAGGGACGTCCTATTCCATCCCCTCCAACGTTTCTCCCCTGAAAATAGGGACGTCCTATTCCATCCCCTCCAACGTTTCTCCCCTGAAAATAGGGACGTCCTATTCCATCCCCTCCAACGTTTCTCCCCTGAAAATAGGGACGTCCTATTCCATCCCCTCCAACGTTTCTCCCCTGAAAATAGGGACGTCCTATTCCATCCCCTCCAACGTTTCTCCCCTGAAAATAGGGATGTCCTATTCCATCCCCTCCAACATTTCTTCAGTGAAAAGACTGACATCCTAAGGAAAAGCAGGACATTCTGGGACGGATTCTGTGAGTCTGGGACTTTCCCTGGAAAACAGGGACCCTTTTAGGGTCTGTATTCTGCTTACAAAGTTGTCACCACTCCACAACCTCGTGGGGCTCGGAGCTTTGTAAAAAAATTGCAAATGTGATGTCCTGATCTTTGTTGATCTCTCTCTCTCTCAGACAATTCCACTCAGCTGACGAGCAAAATATTTTCCCCCTACTTGCTGATGTGGGGCGTTTTATTCCAGGACTGTAGGGAAAGGTCTAGCGACCTTTTGTCTCTCTCCACACCCCTAACGCGGAACAATAATGTTTGTTTGCCGGCCGGCCCGCCCCAGTTTCTCATTATATCATCGACAAACGACGCATTTTTAAAACGACGCCCCCCTCTGCCCCCTCACTCTTGCACAACACATCATCTGGCACAAGCCTTACGCTACGGTGAGCTGGTCCCAGTTTGTCCAATAAACCAGTTTATTCTCAGAAGAGAAGTCCTGGGTGCGAATTTTGCATAGAGCCGAATAAAGGATCATCGTCATAATAATTTCTTATTTATACCCCGCCCATCTGGCTGGGTTTCTCCAGCCACTCTGGGCGGCTCCAAACAGAATATTAAAAACGCGATAAAACATCAAACATTAAAAAGCTTCCCTAAACAGGGCTGCCTTCAGATGTCTTCTAAAAGTCAGATAGTGAGGTCCAGCTGACCTTGAAAGCCTTAAATGGCCCAGTAGACCTGAAGGAGCGTCTCCACCCCAGACACCGGGGTCCCTCTCCCAAGGGTCTTCTGGCGGTTCCCTCCCTGCGAGAAGCGAGGTTACAGGGAACCAGGCAGAGGGCCTTCTCGGTGGTGGCACCCTCCCTTCGGATGTCAAGGAAATAAACAACTATCTGACTTTTCCATCCCCTCCAACGTTTCTCCCCCGAAAGTAGGGACATCTTATTCCATCCCCTCCAACGTTTCTCCCCTGAAAACATTGCTCCACCCCCCTTCTCCAGTCTCCTGAAATTTCCCCCCCAGTTAGGCATGTGGGGCACAATCTGGATCCAGTCCACATTTAAAGGGAAACCAATCTAATGGTTTGGGGCAGGGATATGAGAACGGAAACCCATCCCTAGTTTTAAATTCCGCCGTTCTCTAAATTTTGCAATGTGGCCATTGTTGGATTGCTCCATAATTCCCTTGGCCTGAGACCACCAGAGGAAGCACTTAAAAAATTTCCTCTCCCAAATCTGCAGACCTCCTTCACGTTAGTTGTTCTTGTTCGCCCAGACCTTCTGCATCGAGGGATCTGCAATGGTCCCTTGGTTCTCAAACGTAATCCGTTCCGGAAATTCCGTTCCAAAACCAAAGCGTTCCAAAACCAAGGCGCGCTTTCCCATAGAAAGCAATGCAAAACGGATCAATCCGTTCCAGACTTTTAAAAACAGCAATTTAAGGTGAATTTGACTCTCTAACGAGACGTTGATCCATAAAACAAAAGCAATAAACGATGTGCCGCAGTCGCACAATCAATCCACCCACCAGTAGCTGGACTGGGTTCCACGCAGTCGCAAAAGCAGAACAGAAAGAGCCGCAAAAACGAAAACGCAAATAGCAGAAACGGACAGACTTTGGTGTGACACGCAAATCGGAAGTGCAACACTCAAAACGGAGCACGTTCAGCTTCTGAGAAAAAGAAGAACACTTCCTTCTGGGTGTGCAGTGTTTGGGTTCCACGTTGTTTGAGTACCAAGACGTTTGGGAACCAAGGCCTTGCAAAATACCTTGCAAAAGAAAAGCCCTAAGCTTCAGTAATGGGTTTCTGAAAATCCAAGGTGGAAAAACGGAAGGAAATCCTGTGTAACGAGGTGATTGGGTTAGCAGGATGGCTACAGACTCCCCAGGGGCGTGGCTACAGACTCATGGGCGTGGCTACAGACTCCCCAGGGGCGTGGCTACAGACTCATGGGCGTGGCTATAGACTCCGTAGGGGAGTGGCTACAGACTCATGGGCGTGGCTACAGACTTCTCAGGGCAGTGGCTACAGACTCCTGGGCGTGGCTACAGACTCCCCAGTGGCGTGGCTACAAAATCATGGGCGTGGCTACAGACTCCCCAGGGGAGTGGCTACAGTCTCATGGGCGTGGCTACAGACTCCCTAGGGGAGTGGCTGCAGACTCAGGGGAGTGGCTACAGACTCAGGGGCGTGGCTACAGACTCCTCGGGGGAGTGGCTACAGTCTCATGGGCGTGGCTACAGACTCCCTAGGGGAGTGGCTACAGACTCATGGGTGTGGCTACAGACTCATGGGCGTGGCTACAGACTCCCTAGGGGAGTGGCTACAGACTCATGGGTGTGGCTACAGACTCCCCAGGAGAGTGGCTACAGACTCATGGACGTGGCTATAGACTCTCCAGGGGAGTGGCTACAGAACCATGGGCGTGGCTAAAGACTCCCCAGGGGAGGGGCTACAGACTCATGGGCGTGGCTACAGACTCCCCAGGGGAGGGGCTACAGACTCATGGGCGTGGCTACAGACTCCCTAGGGGAGTGGCTACAGACTCACGGGCGTGGCTACAGACTCCCCAGGGGAGTGGCTACAGACTCATGGGCGTGGCTACAGACTCCCTAGGGGAGTGGCTACAGACTCATGGGCGTGGCTACAGACTCCCTAGGGGAGTGGCTACAGACTCATGGGTGTGGCTATAGACTCTCCAGGGGAGTGGCTACAGACTCATGGGCGTGGCTACAGACTCCCCAGGGGAGGGGCTACAGACTCATGGGCGTGGCTACAGACTCCCTAGGGGAGTGGCTACAGACTCATGGGCGTGGCTACAGACTCCCCAGGGGAGGGGCTACAGACTCATGGGCGTGGCTACAGACTCCCCAGGGGAGGGGCTACAGACTCATGGGCGTGGCTACAGACTCCCTAGGGGAGTGGCTACAGACTCACGGGCGTGGCTACAGACTCCCCAGGGGAGTGGCTACAGACTCATGGGCGTGGCTACAGACTCCCTAGGGGAGTGGCTACAGACGCATGGGCGTGGCTACAGACTCCCAGGGGCGTGGCTACAGACTCATGGGCGTGGCTATAGACTCCCTAGGGGAGTGGCTACAGACTCATGGGCGTGGCTACAGACTCACCAGGGGCGTGGCTACAGACACATGGGCGTGGCTATAGACTCCCTAGGGGAGTGGCTACAGACTCATGGGCGTGGCTACAGACTCCCCAGGGGCGTGGCTACAGTCTCATGGGCGTGGCTACAGACTCCCTAGGGGAGTGGCTACAGACGTCTCTTTTTTTATAATATTTTTTATTCAATTTTCAGATACAAATTCCACCATATCACATTTTCCCACACCTTTTTCTTTTTCTTTGGCTACAGTCTTCTCAGGGGGGTAGCTATAGATTCCCAGACTCATGGGCGTGGCTACAGTCTCGTGGGCGTGGCTACAGACTCCCCTCGAGGGTGGGCAGCTATGGACCCTCCATGGCTACAGACTGCTCTTGGGGTACAAGTGCGAATCGTGGTGGGGAAGGTCACAACCACCCCCACCCCAACATCTATGAAGTCCACGGCCAGAAGGCCCCTTGCCACCCAGGTCCCTGATTTCGTGGCGTCCCCAACCGAGCCGCGTTTTGCCCCCCTTCCCAACCTGGCGATTCGCTTTCCAGCAAGAGAAAGGGGAGACGAGAGTTTGCAGGCGGCCTTCGAATCGCGGCAGATGCATTAGGAGGGCGGCGGCGGAGAGAGATGCTTCGCTGGCGGAGCCCGGGGAAAATGGAGGCCATGAATATTTGATGGAAGAGGCTGTTTGGAGGAGGAGAAGGCAGAAAAGGAGCTAGATTCCCCCCCCCTTTAATTATTATTTCCAGGCAAGCCTGCTGGAGGCATTTGAGCCGCGTTGATTCTTTCCCACCACACTGAGCGTATTTATGAATGAAGGCCGCTGTTTCTGCTGCAGCCGAACATCATTGCTTCTGCCTCTGTTTCCCCCCACCACCAAAAAAAAAACCCAAACCAGCTGCAGAGGGCAATTCCTCAAGGCCTGAGCCTGCAGGGCTTACTTGGGAGTAAGCTGGGGACCTACCCCTGAGTAAGCACGCTTATAGGGTTGGGCGATGTTAATTCTCCGTCGCACGATCACATCAGGATGATTTTTTTTGGTGGGGAAATCGCTAGCCTGAAGTCATAACCACGTTGAAGGAAAGGAAGAGAAGTGCCTAGCCTCTGCAGGGATATTTTCCTTAACTTCTGGCTCCCTGCAGCAAGCCGCAATGCTGGGAATCTCAGGATCACATCAGAGCACTGAAGGTCCGTCAATTCTGGCTCGAGGTGGGCGATGGCTGGGGGATTTAAAAAAGGCACACAGCTACATCCTTGCAAGGGTTTGGTGTCTCCGCTATGCGAGTGTGACGGGGAAACAGTTGAATCTCTTCCTCATATAATGTTCAACTGTCCCTTACATAGCATAGCCAGGACTAAATTCCTGGGTCCTGCTTTACTGCGCTTGGTTGACAGGCCTGTTGAGTCACATGCCGCACTGCTCTTGCAGGATACAGATCCTTCTGTAACTCTGCAGGTGGCGAGATTCCTGAATGCGGTTATCTCACACACAAAAACCACCAAAAAACAACAACAAAAACTAATCGGACAGTCATGATGAGAGTGCATGACGGATCTCGTCTCCAGTTCTCCTTTTTCTGTGAACCGTCCCTTGGATCTTTCCGGGCCCCAAGCCGTTACTGTCACTGTTCAATGACCACCCTTGCATCGTGGTGTTCCCCTTCTGTTGTTAGATGTATTGGTTTTTATGCTTCTGTGCTTTTATATTTGTACATATTTTATGGGCTAATAGCCGTAAAAATAAATAAATTGAAAATACATCCTTGCAGAGCCTACATTTTGAGGAGTTTAAAAGTCAAAAGGATTAAGTTTGAGAAGCAAGGGACCACTGTATTGGGGCCGAAACCTGGGCAGAGGCGCCCAGGCTTGTGGGCGCCTATGGTTTCCTCTCTGCCTGGGCTGTTGGAGGACCAAACGGGACACAGCTCTCAGACCCTCCCAGTGGAAGGAAGGACCGTTTGGGACCCAGGTGCGAAATGAAATGGAGGGGGGGGCTGCTTTGCATTGCAGAGGGGAGTCGTGGCCGGGCGGCAGTTCCAAAGACTGGGAAAAGCTCTACGGACTCAGCATAACCCGAGCTGACCTTGCTTAGATAAAGCTGCTGGTTCAGCAACTATCTCAGCTGTGAAGGGAATGTTTCGAACGCGGCCAGCATCAGACAGAGGGACAGGGAGAGGGGCTGGCTGGAGAATCCGGCCTCATTTTCAGCCATTCAGAGCCCCATGGACAATGGGCAAGCGAAGCCCATTTAGTTCCGCCTCATTGTGCACAAGAAAAGGGAAGGTTCTGGATTTGAATCACGCTCTGTTGCTGGATTTCGCCACAGAGCGCCTCTTCCCCACTAGGGACGTCCGGAAGTGCAATTTCTGCACCTCCCAAGCCACGTTAAAGCATGGTGACGCCACTCAAAAATGCCATGGCTTCTTCCCTTAAGGCAGGCATGTACAAAGTCTGTTTGGGGGGCAAATTTCAGTTTATTTTCTGGGGTCAAATCCTACTAAAAGCTCAACAGCTTTGGGGTAAAATCCTAAGGCACCCCTGCCTTAAGGAATTCTGGGAGCTGTAGTTTGATAAGCATTTTCTGGGTGTTTGTTGTTGTTGTTTAGTCGTTTAGCCGTGTCCGCCTTTTCTTGACCCCCTGACCAGAGCACGCCAGGCCCTCCTGTCTTCCACTGTCTCCCGCAGTTTGGCCAAACTCATGTTCATAGCTTCGAGAACACCGTCCCACCATCTCGTCCTCCATCGTCCCCTTCTCCTTGCGCCCTCCATCTTTCCCAACATCAGGGTCTTTTCCAGGGAGTCTTTTTCTCCTGAGGTGGCCAAAGTCTTGGAGCCTCAGCTTCAGGATCTGTCCTTCCAGTGAGCACTCAGGGCTGATTTCCCTAAGAATGGAGAGGTTGGATCTTCTTGCAGTCCATGGGACTCTCCAGAGTCTCCTCCAGCACCAGAATTCAAAAGCATCCATTCTTCGGCGATCAGCCTTCTTGATGGTCCAGCTCTCACTCCCATATATCACTACTGGGAAAACCAGAGCTTGAACTATACGGATCTTTGCTGGCAAGGTGATGTCTCTAGTGTTAGTAGAACCCTTTTATTCCCATCCTTGAGCTACAATTCCCAGAGTGTATCAGCAGTCATTTCCTCTTCGCAGCAGAGAACTCTGGGAATTGTAGTTCCGGGAGGGGACGAAGGGAGTCTCCAAACAACTGGCTGTCTCAAACTACAGTTCCCAGAATTCTTTGGGGGGGAAGACATGATGGTTCAAAGCAGCATCACTCTGTAAATGCGACCTCAGTTTCTCATGTCTCCGGTCTTCATTCTCCATCAGTTTGCAATTTTTTCTTTTAAAAGTCCTCGTGAAAATTCACCAGCGGTTCGGTGTGATTTTATTCTAACGCACCCGTTTTAGGATCCAGTTTTGCCTAATATACAGGTTTCTGCAAAACAGTTCCCCGCAATACAGTACAATCCTTGCGCCTTCTTTTCGACAACCATGCATTTTAATGCACAGTTTAGCCCAGTTTTAAGCGTTTTCTATTTCTTTCCCTGCACTACTCATCCAGAAGGAAAACTGCATTGCAAAATTTAGGTAAAGGTAAAGGGACCCCTGACCATTAGGTCCAGTCGTGGCCGACTCTGGGGTTGTGGCGCTCATCTCGCTTTATTGGCCAAGGGAGCGGCGTACAGCTTCCGGGTCCTGTGGCCAGCAGGACTAAACGAACCAGAGCAGCGCATGGAAACACTGTTTACCTTCCCGCCGGAGTGGTACCTATTTATCTACATGCGCTTTGACGTGCTTTCGAACTGCTAGGTTGGCAGGAGCAGGGACTGAGCAACGGGAGCTCACCCCATCATTGTGGGGATTTGAACCGCCCACCTTCTGATTGGCAAGTCCTAGGCTCTGTGGTTTAACCCACAGCGCCACCCACGTCTCCAAATTGCAAAATTTGGAGCGCTGAAAATTTCACAGGACACGGCTGCGATCTGCTGCGCATATTCCTTGGGGAAAGTGTGGGTTGAGAATTTTCGCCTTTGGATGCAAATCAAAAGGGTCTCCTTCGCTCTGCTTGGCCTTCCCCGCCGTCAAAAATAAAGCCTGTCCCTTTCCGTTGAGACCATCTCCTCTTTCTTTTGCACAGGAAACTCAACAACGTGCATCGACAAGTGTAGCAATCAAACAGCCCCTTAAATAAATATCAAATCAAGTTGAGCCGTCTCACCCAGAAAAGAAATCGGAGCTACTGTGGACATCCCTGCCCCAACACACATGTACAGACTTGTGGGCTCCTCCATCCCATGCAACCTTTTCGGTTTCAAAGTACCGTATTTTTTGCTGTATAAGACTCCACTTTTCCCCTCCTGAAAAGTAAGGGGAAATGTGTGTGCGTCTTATGGAGCGAATGCAGGCTGCGCAGCTATCCCAGAAGCCAGAACAGCAAGAGGGATTGCTGCTTTCGCTGCGCAGAGATCCCTCTCGCTGTTCTGGCTTCTGGGATTCAGAATATATTTTTTTTCTTGTTTTCCTCCTCCAAAAACTTGGTGCGTCTTATAGAGCGAAAAATACAAATTAACAAATAAATAAAGTCCGCGGTTCACAGCAGAGGGAACTGAGCTGCAGCTATTTTCTCCATGATTGTGGGGGAAAGCAAATTTTAGCTTTGATCTAGCCTGTTTCCCACAGTGCTCCAGACAGTGGGTTGCATTCCGAGGTAGACTACTCTTGGAAATGGGGGCTCCATTTGGTTCCACCGCCAGGGGCGTCGGAAATAGCACCCAGGCGGAATTTCTGAAAATCTCAGAAATGTACTGGGGGAAACCCAGGTGACCCAGTGTCGGAAGTGTTGATTTCCTCCCTGAAAGGTTCTTAGAAATAGCTCAAAAAGATTGTGGGGGGTTTTTTGGGGGGGAGATATTGGGGGGGGAGGGCTCAACAAATTTGTCACACACACAAAAGGACCCTATAATAGGCAGGTCCGTGAAAAGCTCAAGAAACGACCCGACAGCAGGAGAAGGAAGCCTAAGAAGGTAAGAAAATGCAATTCTCTGCATTTGGGATCCCTGCTTCGGATCTCCGGCAATGCCATTCAGAGACAGGCTGCCGTTGCCAGGTGAGGTCAAGTCAGAGGTAGACTGCGCTTGAACCTGAAAGCTCTATTTTGTGAACACGTCTAACCGCGGCCGAAACCTTCTTGCTCCTCTTTCGCGAAGTTGTCTAATCTGTTTTTAAAGCCATCTGATCCCCAGTGGCAGCAAAAACAAAACACCCCCCAAAGGTGTGATTCTGCAAGGCAGCTTTTTGCAAAATAAGTCTGGGCCAAGTTACTAGGCCACGTGAAGATTTGCCGGTCTGTTTGCGCTTGGGTTGAGCGTTTGGGGTCTGAAAGGGGGCCATGAAGCGGAAGGGAAGGGGTTTTCCTAGAGCTACTCCCTTGCTTGGAAGCTGTTTCTAAAACACGAATCAGGTGGTCTATAAATTTTAATAAAAGATTTAAACAAACATGCACTGGGAAGCTACGGGATAAACTTCGCTGTTGTGCGATGCTCAGAAAACAACCCCCTTTAGCTGAGATGCCTGGACTGCGTGGGGTTGGGCTGGATGACCGCATGGGGTCCCTCACATACAATTCTACGGTTCTGTGAGTCAAAAAAGCAATGCTCTCTGGAGCCCGGGGAACCAGTTTGCAGGTGCAGAGGAGGAAGGGAAGGGCTGAGCGGCTGATTGGATCTACTTTAATCTCCCCGGGAAGCAGGTGGGAGCCTAACTGAAACCCACACTAATGAGATCTAGCCGAAGTTAAGAAACTAGTTGCAGGCCTTTGAGGAACCAGCAGGCCCAGTGGTTAAGGCTTGCAAGGCTGTCGCACAGGACATGGGATCAGGGCAGGCGGAAGAATTCAGATTCGAGCCACTTTTTAAAGCGAATATACCCAGTTGTACTTTGCAAAACAGAGGCTGATGCTTTTCGAACTCTGAATTTTGCAGCCAAGTGCCGTGCCCAAAATTAATGCACAGACCAGGGGTACAGTGTGCATGTGAAGACGCATACATCGGAACTCGGAACGTTCAGCCGAATTGCAACCCCCAAGGAGCGTCCGCTGGGAGAAATTCACCCCGGAAATGCTGGCAAACTCTCAGTTGCGTTTATTTGCCATGTGGTAAAAGGTAAAGGGACCCCTGACCGTTAGGGTCCAGTCGTGGCCGACTCTGGGGTTGTGGCGCTCATCTCGCTTTATTGGCCGAGGGAGCCGGCGTACAGCTTCCGGGTCATGTGGCCAGCAGGACTAAGGCCGTTGCTCCCGTTGCTCGGTCCTAGCTCCTGCCAACCTAGCAGTTCAAAAGCACGTCAAAGTGCAAGTAGATAAATAGGTACCGCTCCGGCGGGAAGGTAAACGGCGTTTCCGTGCGCTGCTCTGGTTCGCCAGAAGCGGCTTAGTCCTGCTGGCCACATGACCTGGAAGCTGTACGCCGGCTCCCTCGGCCAATAAAGCGAGATGAGCGCCACAACCCCAGAGTCGGCCATGACTGGACCTAATGGTCAGGGGTCCCTTTACCTTTACCTATTCCATATTCCACATCAGTCTGCATTTTTAAAGAAACATTCTCATGGAAATCCTTCAGGATTTCAGGCCCCAAATCCACGATATGTTGAAAGGAGCACCACGCCACTTTAAAAAGAGTCCTGGAAACCGTAGTTTCTTACAGGTGTTGAGAGTTGTTAGGAAACCCTCACACACTCTGGTTCACCTCCCAGAGCTAAAATTCCCGGTGTGGTTTTTAAAAAATCAATCCCTCTTCCCAGAGAGCTCTGGGAATTGTAGCTCTGGGATGGAAACACAGGATCTCCTAACAGCCACGAACAAACTACAGTTTCCAGGATACTTTGTTATGATGTTGCTTCGAAAGCATGGTGAAGATGGAAACTTATTAGTACTAATATACCTGTTTCCTTATGCAGTTATGCCTAACGCAAACATTCGGTTCGCGCAGAAACCGTGACTGTAAGCTGCCGGGGGCAGAGACCTGTGCCTGTTTTGGCACGTGCAACCCAAGATTGCGACGGCACGCTAGAAGCAACCTCTAGATACAGCAGGACAAAAGTGGAAATATAGGCAGGGTCAAATGCCAAGACAATCTGGAAAATATATTGCAAGGCGCTTGTGAGAAACAAACCAGGGATCTAAACCGAATTGCAGGGAAATAGTGGGGGGTTTTCCTAATTTGCTCCCCTGCAGGGAAAAAAACTCATTGGCAGATTTACCTTAAAAACTGGAACCTTATTAGAAACCCTATAGCCTGCTTTATTTTTTAAAAAAGGCTTTCTGGTTCTTTCTCCCATGGGAGTGTATCAAATCTGATGCAAACGCTTCCTTTCATTTCTATCTCTCCAGAACAGGAGGGATTTGGAATTTAAAAGCAGGCTCTGAGGAACAGGGGATGTGCTCCCGTTACGTCACGGAACGTCCACAAACATTTGGGGCGGGCACACACGTTGCCAAAAGCCCCGGACCCCCGGCCTGGAGCTGGGAGCGATTCCTTGCCTGTGGAAATGTAATCCTTCTCTCTCTCTCTCTCTCTCTCTCTCGCTCTCTGGTGCATGCTGATGTCAAGACAACTCTCTGGGCTAGATCTCCCGGGAGATTCTGCCTGGCGCCAGCAAATCCTCATGGAGGCTGCTAGGGAAAGCACAAATTATTTTTTTTGTTCTCGGAAAGGAGAGTGGAGGGTGCAGATAAGCAGCTTTACAGAGGTGCTGACTCCCTGGGCCCCTGTGAAATTCCCCACGGAGGAGCCAAGCACCCACAAAATTTCAGTGCCGCCAGGGGCAAAACGTGGCTTTATTTCACCCAGTTTGGCACCCACAGGCCAGTGGCAGCCCCCTGGAGGCTTCAACCCCCCCCAACTAGCCCTCCTGTAAGATACGGCTCTGCCAGGGCATGCCCGCTGCATGGCGCCCACACACAAACCCCGGGCACCCACAGTTGTGGGTCAAAGCTGGCACTCCTAGGAAGCTATCTGCCAAGCTGTTCCCATTCATGTCAGCCTTCCCTTCCAAATTTGTGCCGGGCGAGGTTTCAAGTGAGGGGGGAATCCCAGGACGCCGGGCACCGCTCTGCCAGACGGGTGGGCCGGAAGAGACCCCGTGGGGGGGGATATCCTAGCAAAGGCTGGGTTACTGGTACTGACAGAGGTCTGGCAAAAGGAAATGCACAGAGGCAGCTCTCTTGTTCTCTTGCTGGGCCCAGGCGTCCGAAGTCCTTTTTCTGTACCACCCTGAGAAACCTCTGAGAAGGTTCATCCATCGAGATATTTGGTCTGGAAACCCCAACGGTTTGTTTTATGTTTTTTCTACAAAACCATCCGCAGGTCAGCACCAGGCAGAAGTTGAAATGAACATTTTGAGGGCTCAGGGAGTAAGATTTCTGGGTTCAGACCCCTTTAAAAAATGACACAGGGCCAGTTTTTAGAGAAAAGATGGGCTGGATTTCCAATCAATGATGCTCTTTGCTTTTAACTGTTCTCTTTCTACGATTCCATCCTGCCTGTGGCGGCCCGCTGGTCTCATCTGTGCCTCTGTGTCCATTTCCAACATTTTAGATACAGTGGTCCGTTCTTAACCTGAAACTGTTCTTAACCTGAAGCACCACTTTAGCTAATGGGGCCTCCTGCTGCTGCCGTGCCGCCGGAGCACGATTTCTGTTCTCATCCTGAAGCAGAGTTCTTAAACTGAAGCACTATTTCTGGGTTAGTGGAGTCTGTAACCTGAAGCGTATGTATCCCGAGGTACCACTCTATTGATATTTGCTGCTACAAATGGTTTCACGCTTGCTTTCAACATTTTAGACGTTTGCTGTTTTGACGTTGCTCTCTGTTCGTGGGGAGCTGCCTCGAGAGAACCATGGTTTGAAAGGTGGGGTAGAAATCTCCGAAACGAAAATAATAATAATAATGTAAGGAGCCCTGGAGGGCAGCTGCCGGACAGAGCAGACCGTCCTAAGCTCTATATATACACACACACACAAACAGTGGTACCTCGGGTTACATACGCTTCAGGTTACATGCACTTCAGGTTACAGACTCTGCTAACTCAGAAATATTACCTCGGGTTAAGAACTTTGCTTCAGGATGAGAACAGAAATCGTGCTCTGGTGGCGCAGCAGCAGCAGGAGGCCCCATTAGCTAAAGTGGTGCTTCAGGTTAAGAACAGTTTCAGGTTAAGAACGGACCTCCAGAACGAATTAAGTACTTGACCCGAGGTACCATTGTATACACACACACACACACACACACCACACACACATTGGGTCATTCCCCAGGCCTAGTAACATATTCCATATGGCCGTCCCAAGCCATTTTGCCGCCTGAGGCAAAGGAAAAGATTCCCCGCCCGAATCCCAACAGGGCCGGCCGCTAGATTTTCAACACAGGAGATGGGCAGTGAGGTTCGCTGGGTTCAGGGAAGCGACTCCGGCCCACGTGGCGAAGAGGCAGCTCTAAGCACCTGCAATCCTTCCATCCTCTGATGACTGAGAATCCTTCCTCAGCCTGCCTAATGACAGGGCCAGACCTCCTTTCTCTCTCTCTCTCTCTCTCTCTCTCTCTCTCTCTCTCTCTCTCTCTCTCTCTCTCTCCCTCTCTCTTCCTCCCTGCCCAAGCCCAATGGAAGACGCTTCGTCTTCTCTGTACGCGCCAGGGCTGCCCTTCTTTTTAAAACAACAACAACCAAAAAAATCAGGATTGGAACCGGGGAAGGATGTGGAGAGAGAGAAGAAGGCAGCCGCTGGGAACCGCCTGAGTCACGGCGAGTGGGGAGGGGGGCGAGGAAAGGGGGGGCAGATGGGTGGAGGCTGCCACGCAGAATCACGCAGGAAACAAACAACAGGTAAAAAAAAAAGAGAAGTGAGAGAGATGGTTCGCCCACATGCCAAAATGCAAAACCCACCAATCGTCCCCAAATCTCTTCCACTGGGAAGCTGTGCTTCCCCAACCTCAAAGTGTTGATGAGCAATACGCAGGGTAGGGTGGAGGGAGGGCAAATCTGGGGTGCGGGAGCCCTCTCGGATTTGGGGGTGTCCATACAGCCACGTCTCCCCCCTTCCTTCCCTCCCTCTCTCCACGCAAACAAACGCACAACCGCCGCCTGTGCGCCAAACCACCGACGAACATCAGCCGAGATGGGCTTTGCAGCAAGGGAGAAAAACAGCAAACGCGGAGCGGGGTGGGGTGGGGGGGAGGTTTAAGGAGAAAGGTGCACGCAGAAGGGAGGAAGGAGGGAAAGAGAAAGGAGCTCGGGGAAGAGATGGGAAAGGGAAGACTTACTCCATTTTCGGTGCCGCGGCTGGCGCGCTCCGCTCCTTCAGCCTGGCAACCTTGCAAGGTGCAAAGGAGAGAGGGAAGGAGACAGTGAGAGGCTGCTGGGCTGGATTGATCTCTCTCTCCTTTTCCCTTTTTCCCTCCTCCTCCTCCTCTCCTCCTCCTCCTCCTCCTTCAAGATCTGCGCGTCCCAGGGGCCGCGGAGGAAGGCGGCTGCCGGCAGCAGCAGTAGCAAAGCATCCCCTCCGCCAACCGCTTATTGTCCAGAGCCGACGATGGATGCGCGAGGAGAGGCTGGCTTGTTATGGAGGAGCGCGGGCTGTGGGTGTCCTTGCGCGCTTTGCAAACCGCACCCCCCCCCTCCGTCTCTCTCTCTCTCTCTCTCTCTCTCTCTCTCTCTCTCTCTCTCTCTCTCTCTCTCTCTCTCTCTCTCTCTCTCCAAAATTACAACAGCACCTCCTGCCGGCCGAGGCGCGCCGCCGTGCGTCTTTACGCGCAGACTGTCCGCGCGAGGTTTAGGGCGCGTCTATCTCATTTTTCTCTATATCTATCTATCTATCATCTATATCTATCTATATCTATCTATATCTATCATCTATCATCTATCATCTATCATCTATCTATCTATCTATCTATCTATCTATCATCTATCTATCTATCATATCTATCTATCTATCATCTATCTATCTATCTATCTATCTATCATCTATCTATCTATCTGTCTATCTATCTATCTATCTATCTATCTATCTATCTATCTATCATCTATCTATCTATCATCTATCTAACTATCTATCATCTCTCTCTCTCTCTCTCTCTCTCTCTCTCTCTCTCTCTCTCTCTCTCTCTCTCCAAAATTACAACAGCACCTCCTGCCGGCCGAGGCGCGCCGCCGTGCGTCTTTACGCGCAGACTGTCCACGCGAGGTTTAGGGCGCGCCGGCGCGTCTTCCGCCTGCGCGCACCGCGGCGGCTGCGGGCGGCGCCGGGTTTACCTATAAGCTCAACAAGCTCTAGCTTAGGGCCCCACTCTCTCTCAAAAATTTAAAGGGGAAAAAACAACTGGATGTATATTTCCAAAATCTAAGATAAAAAAACAAACAAAACAGCAACAGTGTTTTGTGACATCACCTTACCAACAAAGGTCCGTATAGTAAAAGCTCTGGTTTTCCCAGTAGTGATGTATGGAAGTGAAAGCTGGACCATAAAGAAGGCTGATCGCTGAAGAATGGATGCTTTTGAATTCTGGTGCTGAAAGAGACTCTTGAGAGTCCCACGGACTGCAAGAAGATCAAACCTCTCCATTCGGAAGGAAATCAGCCCTGAGTGCTCACTGGAAGGACAGATCCTGAAGCTGAGGCTCCAAGACTTTGGCCACCTCATGAGAAGAGAAGACTCCCTGGAAAAGACCCTGATGTTGGGGAAGATGGAGGGCGCAAGGAGAAGGGGACGACAGAGGATGAGATGGGGGGACAGTGTTCTCGAAGGGACCAGCATGAGTTTGACCAAACTGCGGGAGGCAGTGGAAGACAGGAGGGCCTGGCGTGCTCTCGTCCAGGGGGTCACGAAGAGTCGGACACGACTAAATGACTCAACAACAACAACAAAGGCTCCTCTGGTGTAAGTCATGGGCCCTGCCTACTCCCTCAAATATCCCTGGTTTGCTCATTTCTATATATAGGGTGCCGACATTCTGCTATTTATAATTATTAGTAGTTTGCATCATATATTTGCACCTCTTATTATTTCATGTTAATACAAGTTTGCAGAGACTAGATGATGAGTCTTTGTAAATTGTAAAGGATCTTCTGTTACTGCCAAATGCCAATGTTTGCATTATTAAGTTTGTTAGGAATCAAAAATCATTTTAAGTTAGAGCTTAATAATTATTTCACTATTTATGTACTTCTTAATTTGATTTCACTGTCAATGCACTTCTTAATTGTATTTGAGTCTTCAACAATTACTTTGATAAAATTAATATTTTGTTACGTTCAAATGGCTTGAGATACCTATGAGGTCCATCAATTGCCCTATAGCATATATTCAGCACGAAAAACAGCAACAATTTGTTGTTGACAAAGGACAGCTGGACATATAAATGGCACCATTACCTTCAGGTGCTTAAAGGTAAAGGTAAAGGGACCCCTGACCATTAGGTCCAGTCACGGATGACTCTGGAGTTGCGGCGCCCATCTCTCTTTACTGGCCGAGGGAGCCGGCGTACAGCTTCTGGGTCATGTGGCCAGCAGGACTAAGCCGCTTCTGGCAAACCAGAGCAGCGCACGGAAACACCGTCTACCTTCCTGCCGGAGCGGGACCTATTTATCTACTTGCACTTTGAGGTGCTTTTGAACTGCTAGGTTGGCAGGAGCAGGGACTGAGCAATGGGAGCTCACCCCGTCATTGCGGGGATTCGATCCACCGACCTACTGATTGGCAAGTCCTAGGCTCTGTGGTTTAAGCTACAGCACCACCCTGCTTAGGGCGTCATCAAACCTAAATCCGGCCCTGCGAGCGACTCTCTTTTGTTCCCCAAAGGAGAGAGAGACGCGTTTGCATATAGTTGCCTGGGCACCCACAGAATTCCCCATGAAGGGAGCCGGACATCCACAAAATTTGGTGCCAGGGCCAGGCAAGCTGTATGGCACCCACCAGTGGTTTGGCATGTTTCTTTGCAGAGAATTTTCGCAGGGTTGCTTTCTTAAAATAATATTGGGGGAATAAAAACTCCCTTCCTCTCTATCTGTGGTTTTTTTGGGGGGGTGTTTTTTAATGCTATTCTGCTTTTGTTTATGTCGATAAACTTTTAATACTTTTCAGGAAAAAACCCACACCTGCATTTCCGAGTGGAATTAGAAGGGTTGGTGCTGACTTTGAAAGCCCTAAATGGCCCAGTAGACCTGAAGGAGCGTCTCCACCTCCATGGTCCAGCCCGGACACCTGGATCCATCTCCTGAGGGCCTTCTGGCGGTTCTCTCCCTGCGAGAAGCGAGGTTGCAGGGAACCAGGCAGAGGGCCTTCTCAGTGGTGGCGCCCGCCCTGTGGAACGCCCCTCATCAGATGTCAAGGAGATAAACAACTCTCTGATGTTTAGAAGACATCTGAAGGCAGCCCTGTTTAGGGAAGTTTTTAATGTTTGATGTTTTGTTGTGTTTTTAATATCCTGTTGGAAGCCGCCCAGAGTGGCTGGGGAATCCCAGCCAGATAAGCGGGGCAGAAATAATACATTCAAAGACCCTGATGTTGGGAAAGATGGAGGGCGCAAGGAGAAGGGGACGACAGAGGACGAGATGGTGGTACAGTGTTCTTGAAGCTACCAGCATGAGTTTGACCAAACTGCGGGAGGCAGTGGAAGACAGGAGGGCCTGGCATGCTCTGGTCCAGGGGGTCACGAAGAGGCGGACACGACTAAACGACTAAACAACAACAACACCTTACAAAGCGCTCAAGGTGGTGTTCACAATTCTCAACCTCTCCATTTCACCCTCACAGCAACCCTGTGAGGTTGTCCCTCCGAATCCAGAAGTGCAGAGAGAGAATTCTTCGGCTCTTCCAGTGAGATCGCGATCTGGTTTCCAAATCCGGAGCAAGCGAGATCCCTGTCTGGAAAACGACCGACAACACCCCACCCCTGAACTTGGCGATGAGAGACTAGAGAGGGCCATCTGGGAGGGAAGATGTTTTGATTTAGAGGGGCTAAATCTCTTTTACGAGCTCTTCCGGCCTGGGAATGATGCAATTTCTCAGCAAAACAGATCCTCCCAACTTTAAGCCAATCACAGAAGAAGGGGTCACCGTGAGCCAAGTCGCTGAAATATTGCAGGCGGGAGTCCAAAGAGAAGAAGGTATTGATGATACTTCACTCGGCAAACGGGACAAAAACAGTAAATAATATGAGGACAAATTGTATTATTTGCCTGCCTATTATTTGTTGCAGAAGCAGAAACAATTGCAACAGCTGGCAAGGCAAGCACTGTGCCCCCTAACCCAAAAAAGTTATTTACATTGGTACCTTGGTTCTCAAACACCTTGGTTCTCAAACGCCGAAAACCCAGAAGTAAGTGCTTTTGGATGTTTTCCGGAAGCCGAATGTTCAACGCAGCTGACGGCTATTGTTTCCGGGACTCCTGTGCCAATCAGAAGCTGCACCTTGGTTTTTGAACCTTTCAGAAGTCAAATGGACTTCTGGAATGGATTAAGCTTAGCGCTTTGGTTTTTCGGTTCATTTGTTTTTGTGACTGTGTGGAACCCAGTTCAGCTACTGATTGATTGATTGATTGATTGATTGTGTGACTGCAGAAATAGATAAAAGCCCCCCGTCCAAACAATAACTATCATCAGTGCAGGTTGGGGAGAAAAGTTAATTTTAATTTTTATCATCTACAATACTGCCTTATTTATTTTATAGTACAGTGTATTTAATATTGCTTTCATTTTATAGATCCATGGTCTCGCTAGA
Source organism: Podarcis melisellensis (assembly GCF_964234715.1). Taxonomy (NCBI): domain Eukaryota; kingdom Metazoa; phylum Chordata; class Lepidosauria; order Squamata; family Lacertidae; genus Podarcis; species Podarcis melisellensis. The sequence goes on along the minus strand of NC_138536.1, from coordinate 1,242,143 downwards.
TAGTAAAATCCATGTTCAATGGCTGTTTTAGGGGTTGTTTTTCAAAGTGTGGAACGGATCAATCCATTTTGAGTTTGAGAACCAAGGTACCAGTGTAACCTGATTTGCCAGTCTTTTTAAGTCGGGACCGTTTCTTGTTTCCATCTCTGGTCTAACAATATCCAGGCAGGTGTTGCAGCATACCTAAAGAATTTCTTTAAAAATTACAGTATAAAAGGAAACTTCTTGGCAGAATTAGACTGAACCTTGCATTGCAGAAATATAAGTTTGTAGGGACGTTAACAGAAACTATATAAGAAATATGTAAGGGACGCGGGTGGCACTGTGGGCTAAACCACAGAGCCTAGGACTTGCCAATCAGAAGGTTGGCGGTTCGAATCCCTGCAATGACGGGGTGAGCTCCCGTTGCTCGGTCCCTGCTCCTGCCCACTTAGCAGTTCGAAAGCACGTCAAAGTGCAGGTAGATAAATAGGTACCGCTCCAGTTTCCGTGCGCTGCTCTGGTTCGCCAGAAGCGGCTCAGTCCTGCTGGCCACATGACCCGGAAGCTGTAATCCGGCTCCCTCGGCCAATAAAGCGAGATGAGCGCCGCAACCCCAGAGTCGGCCACAACTGGACCTAACTGGTCAGGGGTCCATTTACCTTTTATATAAGAAATATGTAACTGTGCGGTACAAGATAATAAACAGATAAAGTACCATGAGACTAATTGGAAGTCATTTTTAATTTCTTGTTTTACAAGTTTTACAATTGTTCACATCATTAGGAGTACAGAGGATGTTAGTTATAAGAATTTAGTTGTTTCATATATTGCTACTGTCTGTTTGTCAGTTTATAGTTTGTTTACTTGGACCTCTGCATTTTGGATCACTTTCCTCATTCCCACAGCAAGGAAATCCCCCAAAAAACCCACACTTCGCCCCCACCGCTGCCTCGCACCGGGTCAGCAAACTTCAACTTTTCGGGCAAAAGGGCACTCCAATCGTTTTCGTTTTTAGAAAAACAAACCAACCCTCTCGCTAGCAGGCCAAAACATGTCCAGTCCCTGCTTTTGCAAACGGTTTCGATTCTGAAAGCTGAGCTCATCCTCCACACCGCCTGTGCCATTTCTGCGAAGTCAGCCGAATCAGAGGAAAAGAAAGTTTTGAGATAGCTTTGGAGGAGGCGTGGAGTTTGGGGGACGGAGGAGAGTTTTTCCCTGCGCCTGGAGCAGAGATCTCTCTTTTTGGGTTTCGCTTCTGATGGGTGGAGAGGTTTCATACGAGCACTGTCCCCAATCCCCCACCGAGATGCTGAAGAAGCCCTCAAGTCCAAAATGGAAGTTTTGGGTCACTGTCTGCGGTTTGGCTGTCACCTTGGTCCTGTTTTTCACCTTCCTGGCTTTATACGTAAAGGAAAGGAGTGAATGCGAATCGGGGCAATACAACCATACCTTCTCCGCCGAGGACAAAATGACAGGAAGCGATGCACTTCGGCCACAACTGGCAGCTGTCAATCAGAGCCTTGCAAACACCACAAAGAATTGGGACTCCTGCAAAAAAGAACTGGTAATTTATCATCTATATCTATCTATCTATCTATCTATCTATCTATCTATCTATCTATCATCTATCATCTATCTATCTATCATCTATCATCTATCTATCTATCTATATCTATCTATCTATCTATCTATCTATCTATCTATCTATCTATCTATCTATCATCTATCTATCTATCATCTATCTATATCTATCTATCATCTATCATCTATTTGTTTGTTTGTTTGTTTGTTTGTTTGGCTATCTATATATCATCTATCATATCTCTCTATCTTCCTATCTCTATCTAGCTCTCTATCGATCATCTCTCTCACTCTCTCTATCATCTATCATCTATCTATCTATCTATCTATCTATCATCTATCTCTATAATCATCTATCTATCATCTATCTATCTATCTATCTATCTATCTATCTATCTATCTATCTATCTATCTATCTATCTATATCTATCTATCATCTATCTATCTATCTATCATCTATCTATCTATCTATCTATCTATCTATCTATCTATCTATCTATCTATCATCTATCTATCTATCTATCTATCTATCTATCTATCTATCATCATCTCTCTCTCTCTCTCTCTCTCTCTCTCTCTCTCTCTCTCTCTCTCTCTCTCTCTCTCTCATCTATCCAGCCATCTATCTATCTATCTATCTATCTATCTATGCCAGTGCCAGATTTACGTATAAGCTAAACAGGCTCCACTCTCTTGGGAACCTGCAGAAAATTTAAAGGGGAAAAAACCACTGCATGTACATTTCCAAAATATTATCTATCTATCAATCTCTATCTCTATCTATCTATCTATCTATCTATCTATCTATCATCTATCTATCTATCTATCTATCTTTCTATCTATCTATCTATCTATCATCTATCTATCATCTCCCTCTCCCTCTCCCTCCCTCTCTCTCTCTCTCTCTCTCTCTCTCTCTCTCTCTCTCTCTCTCTCTCTCATCTATCTATCTATCATCTATCTATCATCTATCTATATCTATATCATCTGTCATCTACCTATCTTTGTGTACTGGTGATCTTTTGAGAGATCATCCACCCATCGCCTCCATTCTTCCATAAACACATCATCATTCTGCTGCCTTAGTTTGGCAGTTAATTTCACCATTTTAGCAGGGTCCGTCGGTTCACAGGTTGGGGCGACGGGTGCAAATTCCGCCCCCGATCAGGAAGTTCGCTTCCAAACGCACCCATCCACACAAACCTCCTCCAAGGGAAGGAAGAGGCATGTTCAGAGTCCAAGACCGCATCCCAGCCCTTCCGAAATGCCCAAGGAGGTAGTGAAGTGGGGGCCGGGGGCCGGGGAGAGTCCCAGGGGCCATAAAGAGAGAATTAATTGGCAGGCCATGTCCATTGTCCCGGAAGACAGAGGTTCCTCACCCACCACCTCAAACGTCTTGCCTTTCGTTTCCTGTCCATAGCAACATTCGAGGGGAAACATATCTGTGCTGGAAGATGTGAAGGAGGAAGCGCTCAAACATCTGGAGGGTGAGAAAACCGAACGGCGGGGGTCTCAGAAGCCCTGTGGGGCTTGGCAGTTGGGATGGGGAGACCCAGGAGGAAAGCAGAGCCCCTATTGCCCAGGAGTGGGGGGAGGCCAGATTCACTGAAAGGGACCCCCAGCGGTCATCCATCCCACCCCCTGCTATGCAGGAATCTTTGCTCAAGCATCCAGGACAGCTGGCCATGCAACCTTGCTTTATTTTTGTTTTAAATTTTTTTTTTGGGGGGGAGATAGTTTTTATTTGATTTGACAATACAAAACTATAAAGAAACCAAATACGTATCCATATACAGAGATTCCTGCAAATCTCGGGACTCCCCCCCCCCCCCGAGTCCCATTTAAAACATTTAAAACTGCATCTTCTTCCAAACCAATTCTATCAATCCATATTTCCCATGGTCATTGTTACACTACAAGGGAAATCAAAACCCTGCCAGTGTTTCCTTCTGCTTATAGTGGTCCCTTAAACAACTTTTAATTTTTTCCCATTCTTTTGGCAGCTGTCAATCAGAGCCTTGCAAACACCACAGCAGATTGGACATCCTGCCAAGAAGAACTGGTAATCTACCTATCTCTTTTTTTTCCTGTCTATCTATCCATCTATCTAGTGATTTTTTTTCTAGGGGTACTCTCATTTTGACTCAAGAAAACCACCATTTTATAGTTCGGGGAATCGGGGAAAATAAATACAGTAAATGGACAAAAGTACAAAGATTCACAAAATGCTAAGGGGAATGTGTACCCCTGCATACCCCCAGAAAAAAGTACTGAATCTCTCTATCATATTGTCTGTCTATCTATCTATCTATCTATCTATCTATCTATCTATCTATCTATCTATCTCTATCTATCTATCTATCTATCTATCTATCTATCTATCTATCTATTTATCTATCTATCATCTATCTATCATCTATCTATCATCTATCTATCTATCTATCTATCTATCTATCTATCTATCTATCATCTATCTATCTATCTAATCTATCTATCTATCTATCTATCTATCTATCTATCTATATCTATCTATCATCTATCTATCATCTATCTATCATCTATCTATCTATCTATCTATCTATCTCTATCTATCTATCTATCTATCTATCTATCTATCTATCTATCATCTATCTATGTCTGTCTGTCTGTCTATCTATCTATCTCATTTTTCTCTATATCTATCTATCTATCATCTATATCTATCTACTGTATATCTATCATCTATCTATCTATCTATCTATCTATCATCTATCTATCTATCTATCTATCATATCTATCTATCTATCATCTATCTATCTATCTATCTATCTATCTATCTATCTATCTATCATCTATCATCTATATCTATCTATCTATCTATCTATCTATCTATCTATCTATCTATCTATCATCATCTATCTATATCTCATTTTTCTCTATCTATCCATCATCTATCTATCTATCTATCTATCTATCTATCTATCTATCTATCTATCATCATGTATTTATCTGTGTGTACAGGTGATCTTTTGAGGGATCATCCCCCCATCGCTTCCATTCTTCCGTAAACACATCGTCATTCAGCTTCCTTAGTTTGGCAGTTGATTTCGCCATTTTAGCAGGGTCCGTCAGTTCACAGGTTGGGGCGACGAGTGCAAATTCCACACCCATCACCTCCACTCTTCGTAAAGCTTCCCCACCCACGACTTCCAACATCTTGCGTTTTCATTTCCTGTCCCTAGAAACATTCGAGGGGAAACATATCTCTGCTGGATGGTGCCGTCAAAGCGAAGGAGGAGGCGTTCAAATATCTGGAGGGTGAGATAACCGAACGGCGGGGGTCTCAGAAGCCTCGTGGGGCTTTGGCAGTTGGGATGGGGAGACCCAGGAGGAAAGCAGAGCCCCTCTTGCCCAGGAGTGCGGAGAGGCCTGATTCACTGAAAGGGACCCCCAGCGGTCATCCATCCTACCCCCTGCTATGCAGGAATCTCGGCTCAAGCATCCAGGACAGCTGGCCACCCGAACTCTGCTCAGATATGTCCGAGGAAGGAGAGTCCGCCCCCTTCCGTCCCACGGTCAAACAGCTTTGTCTGTCAGAAACCTTTCCCAGATGTTGAGTCGGAATCTCCTTCCTTGTTCCTTGAAGCCACGGGTTCAAGTCCTGCCCTCCGGAGCAGGAGAAAACAAGCTTTCTCTCTCTTCCATAAGAGACATTTGAAGGTGGCTCCCCTATCTCCTCTCAGCCTCCTCTTTTCCAGGCTAAATATACTCAGCTCCTTCGACCGTTCCTCATCAGGCTCAGTTTCCTGATGTAACAGGGAGTTCCACAGGTCTTAAGGCCCGGCTGCGAGTAAAAGCCAGTCGATCCTCAGGGGTTGGGAGGGTGGACCCCCAGAAAGCCCCATCTCAGGGTTTCTGAGACCGAGGGGTGGAATTTGTGAAAATAATAATAATAATAATAATAATAATAATAATAATAATAATAATAATAATAGATTGTCCGCTGCTGGCTTGGAAAAGGGGGGGGGAAGAGAATGATCGATGGGGAATCTAAAAAGCCCTCATTTTCTGTTTCCCAGACGAAAAAAACCGTCTCCAGAATCAGCTCTCCCAGTTGAACAACACCCTGGAAAACTGCAAGCAAGAACGGTAAGAACAGCCGATTAAAATTCTACACCTGTGTAAGGACACCCTTGCGGTGTTCAGCTCCGAAATCCCAAAGTTTTGGCAACCCCAAAGGGCCGAGCGAGGCGAAAAGTCGGTCACACCTTCCTGGTTTTCTGCTTTTAGCCCCAGAGGTAGAGTGTCTCTGGCTGGAGAGGTTTGATCATTAGCCACCAAGCCTAAATGCCCTTCTGTCCCCACCAAGTTAGTGGAATATCGCCACACGAGGGCCTGGAGGTGGTTGGAGGATGGATGGCGGCTAACGGATTGAGGCTGAATCCTGACAAGACAGAAGGACTGTTTTGGGGGGACAAGGGGCGGGCAAATGTGGGGTATCCCTGGTCCTCAATGGGGTAACTGTGCCCCCATAGGACCAGGTGCGCGACCTGGGGGTCATTTTGGACTCACAGCTGTCCATGGAGGCTCAGGTCAGTTCTGTCTCCAGGGCAGCTCCACCTGGGACGCAGGATGAGACCCTCCCTGCCCGCAGACTGTCTGGCCAGAGTGGTGCATGCTCTGGTTATCTCCCGCTTGGACTACTGCCATGCGCTCTCCGTGGGGCTGCCTTTGAAGGTGACCCGGAAACTGCAACTAATCCAGAATGCGGCAGCCAGACAGAGGACTGGGAGTGGAGACCACATAACACCGGTCCTGAAAGACCTACATTGGCTCCCAGGACGTTTCCGAGCACAATTCAAAGTGTTGGTGCTGACCTTGAAAGCCCTAAACGGCCGAGTAGACCTGAAGGAGCGTCTCCACCCCGGACACCGGGGTCCCTCTCCCGAGGGCCTTCTGCTTCTGGCAGTTCCCTCCCTGCGAGAAGTGAGGTTACAGGGAACCGGGTGGAGGGCCTTCTCGGTGGTGGCGCCCTCCCAGCAGATGTCAAGGAAATAAAGAACTATCTGACTTTTAGGAGACATCTGAAGGCAGCCCTGTTTAGAGAAGATTTTAATGTTTGACTTTTTTTGTGTTTTTAATATCCTGTTGGGAGCTGCTCAGAGTGCCTGGGGAAACCCAGCCAGATGGGCAGGGAATAATAATAATAATAATAATAATAATAATAATAATAATAATAACTCAGAAGAAGAGCCCTGCAGGATGAGGCCTCCCGGTGGCTCCATCCCTGGCCCAGTTCCCTGCTTCCAGCAGAGGGAAGCAGTGACCTCGCTTTTGCTGGTCCTCTCATTTAGGGAGGAGACGTCGACTGACGAACCATTTCTTTGTTTCCGCAGAAACAAAAAGGATAAAACAATCCAGCGCTTGAAGGATCAACTCAACACACGACAGACATCTTCCAGCATGGTCTTTTCCCCTTCCTTCCTTATCCCTTCCCTCCTGCTTTTCATAGTACTTGGAGTCCTCTGCAGTCTCCTGTAGTTCCTCTGGCTTTTGCACTTGCAAGCCCCCGAAGAAAACTTCCTTTTCCCCCGGGCTATATTTTTTCTCCTTTAAAAAACCTTTCTTCCTCCTTCGTCGGCCGAACCGCCGCTCCCCCATCTGCAAAGCTGCTTGCGAGATACCACAGGGCGTCCGTACCCACCCACACCCACCAGTCTTGAGTGCGAATCCAGCGTTGTGAGGTTTACCTGTTGCGTCCGAATCCAACCCTGAGGCCGAAACGCAGACATCACTGCCACCTAACATATTGTTGCAAAAACGGGGGGCGCCTTCCCCTCTCTCTGCCCAAGATTTTGGGGAGGGGGTCCCCAGCTCTCACCCCAGGTCTCAGTCCCTTTGGAGAACTGAGGCACGGGGGAGACTGTCATGGCTTTAAGAAAAACAGTTTATTAGGGGTAGGGCCAGCCACTACTCTCTTATCATGTTTGTATTCTAAGTTTGACTTGGCAAAATCCCCCCTGGAAAGCCTAATTTATGATGCAAGCTGTCTGGGAAAATTAATGAGCAAACGCCTAGATTTTATTTCATCGGAACTGAGAATGATGGCGTCTGCTTTAAAAAGACTTACCAGCTTTTTTAAAAAAAGGGAGAGCCTTACAAAATTCACACAGAAGCATAATATTGCTTACTTTAACTCACCTGTGGAAACAACTCAGAAGCTATTAAGAAGAAAAAGGATAACAACAAGAAGATTGAAAGATGGGACTGGTGGACACTAAAAGCAGCAGAAATATGAGATGACTGATCTCGAAGCATGGGAACCCCCAACAAAAATATATAATTTGGCAAAATATTTGGACTTTGTGATTTGTATTGGTATAATTTGGAATAATTAATGTGATATAATTGGATTGTTAAATGGAAAACTTAATAAAAATTATTTATAAAAAAAAGAAATAGAGTTTATTCGCCTCTTTACGCCTCCAGTCTGCAGGCAGGGAGTCCAAATTTTGCAGCACGGCCGTTTCAGGAGGGGCTTGGCCCCCCATAACTGTGCAGTCCTGCAGTCCAAATACTGCTCTTCCTAAAAACTCCTTTATTCAGCATCCCAAACAGTCAGTTCTATGGATGCTTGGAAGTATGGTTAATTCCCCCCTGGTAGGGTTGCCATGTTTCAAAAACTCAAGTCAAAGTGCAAGTAGATAAATAGGTCCCACTCCAGCGGGAAGGTAAACGGTGTTTCCATGCGCTGCTCTGGTTCGCCAGAAGCGGCTTAGTCCTGCTGGCCACATGACCCGCTGTACGCCGGCTCCCTCGGCCAGTAAAGCGAGATGAGCACCGCAACCCCAGAGTCGGCCACGACTAGACCTAATGGTCAGGGGTCCCTTTACCTTTATACCCAGCTTCTTGCAGGGTACTCTAACCACTGCACCACACTGCCTCCAGGCAATTTTTCCCCCTGCTGCTACTGAAGGTGAGAAATGGTCCAATAAGGCAAAATAGAGCCAAACAATGCCATTGCTTATTATGATAGAATCATAGAACTGTAGAGGTGGGTGGGACCTTTGGAGTTCATCCAGCCCAACCCCGCTGCAATGCGGGAATCTCAGCTAAAACAACCTCTGCTTAAAAACCTCCGAGGAAGGAGAATACACTGCCTTCCACCCCTCAGAGTCGAATGGCTCCGACTGTCAGAAAGCTCTTCCTGACATCAAGCCGGAATCTCCTTCCTTGTAACTTGAAGCCATGGGTTCGAGTCCTGATTTGGAAACACCCTCGCTTGGAATTTGGCATGGGGTGGGTGTGTCTCCCTTTGCAGTCACCACAAGCACACACCTTTCTCAGAACTGCTTCACTTCCCAGCAACAGAAACTTCCTCGCTCTCCGTGGCAGACTTCCCCAAACTGGTGGCCAGTCCAACATCCATCACCATACTGGTCAGGACTGGTGGTTGCAGGGAGCCCAGCCCGCTTCAGAGGTCACCCCTGTTGGAAATAAGGCTGCTGTACGGATGCGGGTGGCGCTGTGGGTTAAACCACAGAGCCTAGGACTTGCCGATCAGAAGGTCGGCGGTTCGAATCCCCGCAATGACGGGGTGAGCTCCCGTTGCTCGGTCCCCGCTCCTGCCAACCTAGCAGTTTCAAAGCACACCAGTGCAAGTAGATAAATGGGTCCCGCTCCGGCGGGAAGGTAAACGGCGTTTCCGTGCGCTGCTCTGGTTTGCCAGAAGCGGCTTAGTCCTGCTGGCCACATGACCCGGAAGCTGCACACCGGCTCCCTTGGCCAGTAAAGTGAGATGAGCGCCGCAACCCCAGAGTCGGCCACGACTGGACCAAATGGTCAGGGGTCCCTTTACCTTTACAGAGAGGAGGGGACCCCTTTCCTATCTCCCAGCGGCAGAGTTTCTTTTCATGCTGTTATAGGAATTCTAAGTTATATACAGTGGTACCTCGGGTTACATAGGCTTCAGGTTACATACGCTTCAGGTTACAGACTCAGCTAACCCAGAAATAGTGCTTCAGGTTAAGAACTTTGCTTCAGGATGAGAAGAGAAATCATGCTCCGGCGGCGCGGCGGCAGCAGGAGGCCCCATTAGCTAAAGTGGTGCTTCAGGTTAAGAAATATTTCAGGTTAAGAACAGGCCTCCGGAACGATATACGATATACGATAACTTTATTGTCATTGTCCCATGCAGAACAATGAAATTGAAAAACTACATAAAACTACTACAAAACTACATAAAACGTTCAAAAACCCCTAAAAACTCTGAAACCCCATTTTAAAATACACTATACTATAGAGACCCCTTATGCTGCGTTTAGAACCAGAATTGCTTTTGCGTAGAAACTGTTTCTCAGGCGGCTAGTCCTGGCCTTTATAACCCTGGACCTTCTTCCAGAGGGCAGAAGCTGAAAGAGATCTTTTCCGGGGTGCGCACTATCCTGCGCTATCTCTGCCTCTTTCTTATGGCACCTGGAAGCGTAGATTTGATCCAAGGTGGGAAGAGTGCGCCCAATTATTCTCTCTGCAGTCTTTACAACCCTGGACAGCATTGTTTTTCCCTGGCCGTGCAGCTCCCAAACCACACACACAGACCATAAGTTAATACGCTAATACACTTAATACGATTTAAGTGTTGCAGGAAAAAAAACCCCAATCATTCAGTTTGTACAAACACAACACACACTCATAAGGACTCAACACTGGCTCTTGAATAAGGGGGAAAGGGAGCAGTTTTTCTCTTATAACATCGCTTTCCAAATAAATAAATAAATTCAGTGGCTTGGTTCAGTTTCGATTCCTCTCGGCTGCTGGATTTCACAAATTCCCGGAAATGGAGGGAGGAGGGAGGCCCAAATCTTGTTGCCGGAGGGAGCCAGGAGGAATCACTCTCTGAGATTTGAAAGCTCATGTTTCGAAAGCTCGAGTCGAAAGCTGGTGTTTCCCAACTTGCCTTCGCCATGGATGCACTGCAGCGGGCCGTGCGCAGATCCCTAGAAGATCTGAAGATCATATGGATCACTTCCACCAAGACATGGAGCAAGACCCATTTCTGGTGTGCAGCTGTCATCGTCCTCCAATTCCTTCTATGGATCACTATGCTCCTTTCGGATCAACCACGGGCAGTTTTGGAGCCAGAATGCGACCGAGCCCAACTGCTGGGCAAGGTGGCATCTCTCAAGGAACAACTGGGAGCTGTGAAAAGGGAGATGGAGAAAGGGAAAATGGAGAGCGACAGGCAACTGGCCGCTACAAACCGGACCCTCAGGAAGACCAAGATGGCTTTGGAGAAAGCGATTAAGGGCAGCAATGATCTGCAGACCCAGCTAGCGGCTGCCAACCAGAGCCTGGGCGAGATGCAACAGCGCTGGGAGTCCTGCCAAGCTCAACTGGTAAAACAAGGGCTCTTCGAAGCTGGAAGGGGCTCCTATAATAATAATAATAATAATAACAATAATTTATTATTTATCTGGGACGCGGGTGGGGCTGTTGGTTAAACCACAGAGCGTAGGACTTGCGGTTGGTCGAAACCCCACGACGGGGTGAGCTCCCGTTGCTCGGTCCCTGCTCTTGCCAACCTAGCAGTTCAAAAGCACATCAATGTGCAATTAGATAAATAGATACCTCTCCGGCGGGAAGGTAAACGGCGTTTCCGTGCGCTGCTCTGGTTCACCAGAAGCGGCTTAGTCCTGCTGGCCACATGACCCGGAAGCTGTACGCCGGCTCCCTCGGCCAGTAAAGAGAGATGAGCGCCACAACCCCAGAGTCGGCCACGACTGGACCTAACGGTCAGGGGTCCCTTTACCTTTATTATTTATACCCCGCCCACCTGGCTGAGCTTCCCCAGCCATTCTGGGCAGCTCCCAACAGAATATTAAAAACATGATAAAACATCAAAAATTAAAAGCTTCCCTAAACAGGGCTGCCTTTGGATGTCTTCTAAAAGTCAGTTAGTTGTTTATCTCCTTGACATCTGGTGGGAGGGAGTTCCACAGGGCGGGCGCCACCACCGAGAAGGCCCTCTGCCTGGTTCCCTGTAACTTCACTTCTCGCAGGGAGGGAGCTGCCAGAAGTCCCTCAGGAGATGGACCCTGGTGTCCGGGGTGGAGACGCTCTACTGGGCCATTTAGGGCTTTCAAGGTCAGCACCAACACTTTGAATTGTGCTTGGAAATGTCCTGGGAGCCAATGCAGATCTCTCAGGACCAGGGTTATACGGTTGACGTGAACCAGAAATCCCCTCCGGGCGCAATTTTCAAGGTATTTTTTTCTCTCCTGCTACAGGACAGCACGAAAGAAAAAACCTCGTCTCTGGAGAAGGAAAGGAAGAATCTACAGCAGGAGAACCAGAAGCTCCGAGGTGAGAAACCAGCAGAGATGGCGTCGTGGTGATGGCAGAGCACTACAATGCTTTGGGTTGTCCCCGCCCCATAATAAGTCCAGCTTCCTCCCTCCCACTGAATGGGCCGATCCGAAGCCCACCCTACGAGTGTTAAGGCAAAGATGTGCAAAGGAAGCCGTGTTTCCGCCAGGCAAAAACCAGAGGTTTCCACATCTGTCCCAGTTCATTATATTTACTTACTACTACTACTACTACTACTAATAATAATAATAATAATAATGTATACGATGCTAATTCATAAAGAAAATATCATCTCTCTCTCTCTTTTACTTTCTTTCTTTCCTTCTTTTTCTTTCTTAATTTCTCTTTTTTTCCTCCCTCCCTCCCTCCCTCCCTCCCTCCCTCTCTCTCTCTCTCTCTCTCTCTCCTCTCTCTGCCCCTTTCTCTTCTTTTTCTTTCTTTCTTTCCTTCTTTCTCTCTTTCTCTCTCTCTTTCTCTCTCTCTTTTCTTTCTTTCGCTCTCTCTCTCTTCCTTCCTTCCTCTCTTTTTTCTCTCTCCCCTCTCTTTCTCTTTCTTTCTTTCTTTCTTTCTTTCTTTCTTTCTTTCTTTCTTTCTTTCTTTCTTTCTTTCTTTCCCTCCTCCCTCCCCTCCCACTCTTCCTCTTCACCCTGAAGACCACGTTTGGCTCCTTTGCAAATGACAGACAGTCTGGGAATTTTGATAAATAAACCCCTTTTTGCAACGGGGTGGCGTTGAACAATTTCGGTTGCAGCTGTGCTCCCTTGAGCCTCAGGTGTTCTGGGCTCTGTCAACTCATACAAGGCCCTTGAGGCAAAAGCAGTGTGGGAATCGTGGAATTGTACAAATGGGCACCCCAGCGGTCATCTAGCCCAACCCGTTGCCATGCAGGGATCTCGGCCAAAGGAGCCGCAGCTGATGGCCTGGGGAGATTTCCGGGGGCAAGACAGAGAGTCCATGGGGGCCGCATTTCTCCCACAGGCCTGATATCCCCCATTCCTGGCCATGCAGGGAGAGAGAGTGAGATTTCCAAAAGTCATCTGTCGAGGTGGAATAGATGGGAAATCTGAAAGATGTTTGCTTTCTTTTTCAAAGGGAAAATTGATGGCCTTGAGCAGCAGCTGTCCAGTAAAGAAAGAGAGTTGGAGAGCTGGAGGAATAACCAGCAATGGTAAGAGCGTCTAGGGTGAGTTCATATTTGTTTTTGCATTTCCTCCTGGGTGGGTCGAAGTTTCGTACAATCCTGCCAGGGCCGGATTTAGGTTTGATGAGGCCCTCAAGCTCCTGAAGGTAATGGGGCCCTTTCTGTGTCCAGCTGTCCTTTGTCCACAACAAATTGTTGCTGTTTTTTTGTGTTGAATATATGCTATATGGTAATTTACGGACCTCATAGGTATCTCAAGCCATTTGCCCATGTTGCCGTGCAACCAGTCCATGCAGAATGTAGGCACCATATATATAGGTAAAGGGACCCCTGACCATTAGGTCCAGTCATGGCCGACTCTGGGGTTGCGGCGCTCATCTCGCTTTACTGGCCGAGGGAGCCGGCGTACAGCTTCCGGGTCATGTGGCCAGCAGGACTAAGCCTTTACTGGCGAACCAGAACAGCGCCCGGAAACACCGTTTACCTTCCCACAAGAGTGGTACCTATTTATCTACTTGCACTTTGAGGTGCTTTCGAACTGCTAGGTTGGCAGGAGACCCTATATATAGAAAGGAGCAAAACAGTGATATTTGAGGGAGCAGGCTAGCAGGAGGGGCCCATGACTTACATCACAGGAGCCGGCACAACACAAAACACTGTTGCTATATGTAGGTTCTATTTTATACGTTTTTTTATCTCATATTTTGGAAATGGACATCCCGGTTTTTTTCCCTTGAAATTTTTTTGGGCCCCCAATCCAGCACTGAATTCAGCATCCCAAAACCCTAAAAAGAGTACCAGCGGTCCCTTGGTTCTCAAACGCCTTGGTACCAAAACAACTTGGAACCCAAACAAAACCCGGAAGGAAGTGTTCCAGGTTGCGAACTTTTTCAGAAGCCGAACTTGCTCCGTTTTGAGTGCCACGCTTCCAATTCAAGTGTTAATCTGAGGTCCGTCTGCTTTTTTGCTGTTTATTTTGTGTTTTTGTTTTTGCGGCTCTTTTTCGTTTTGTTTTCGTGTGGAACTGATAGATTGATTGTGTGACTGCAGTACATTGCTTATTGCTTTCATTTTATGGATCGGTGGTCTCATTATATAGTAAAAATCCATGTTAAATCGCTGTTTGGGGGGTTGTTTTTAAAAGTCTGGAACGGATTAATCCATTTTGCATGACCGTCTATGGGAAAGTGCGCCTTGGTTTTGGAACGCTTTGGTTTTGGAACGGAATTTCCGGAACGGATTAAGTTTGGCAACCAAGGTACCACAGTACTTGATGCCTCACAAGCTTGTTGAAATGTATTTTAAAAGGATCCAAATTATGCAGGAATTGTGTCAAGGGGCGGAGGGAACATTAATGCACATGTGGTGGCCATGGAAACAAGCCAAAGATTATTGGGAAATGATCTATCAACCAACCAATAACAGCAATTGATACTTATTTATTATACCATCTATACATCATTTTCTTTCAGCAGAGAACAGTCAGTAAATTTCAAATCTACCTTCCACAGCTTTCCCCAGTCCTCAAATTGTATATTGTGTCCTATACTAAAGGTAAAGGGATCCCTGACCATTAGGTCCAGTCGTGACCGACTCTGGGGTTGCGGCGCTCATCTCCCTTTACTGGTCATGTGGCCAGCAGGACTAAGCCGCTTCTGGTGAACCAGAGCAGCGCACGGAAATGCCGTTTACCTTCCCGCCGGAGCGGTACCTATTTATCTACTTGCACTTTGACGTGCTTTTGAACTGCTAGGTTGGCAGGAGCAGGAGCCGAGCAACGGGAGCTCACCCCGTCATTGTGGGGATTCGAACCGCTGACCTTCTGATTGGCAAGTCCAAGGCTCTGTGGTTTAACCCACAGCGCCACCCACGTCCGTTATTGTGTCCTATAAGGAGGACCCGATTCAATGGACCACATTCTCTTAGATTTCCCTTTGCACAGCAGACCTTGCCAACTGATGCTGAGCAAAATGTCGGACCTCCGGCCCATAACTCCAAGAAGAAGCCAAACGAGGTTTCTCCTGGCAGACCGGGACAAAGATATCGCTGCCTTAGTAGCTTCCTCTTTAGCCACAGTTCTACCCAAAAGGGTTATCCTTTCGGAAAATAGACAGGGCGTAGCAGAACATCCAAATGCACACGACCATGTTGTTGTTGTTGAGTCGTTTAGTGGTGTCCAACTCTTTGTGACCCCCTGGACCAGAGCACGCCAGGCCCTCCTGTCTTCCACTACCTCCTGCAGTTTGGTCAAACTCATGCTGGTAGCTTCGAAAACACTGTCCCACCATCTCGTCCTCCGTCGTCCCCTTCTCCTTCTGCCCTCCATCTTTCCCAACACCAGGGTCTTTTCCAAGGAGTCTTCTCTTCTCCTGAGGTGGCCAAAGTCTTGGAGCCTCAGGTTCAGGATCTGTCCTTCCTGTGAGCACTCAGGGCTGATTTCCTTCTGAATGGAGAGGTTGGATCTTTTTCCATGCAACCATAGTGTGATAGCTTCACCCTCGTCCTTTTAATGATCCCAGTGACTTGAAATGTGTTATATTGTGATGCCAATAAAGGTTCTAGATTTGATTTGATTTGATTTGATTTGGGACTGCATCGCCCCAGAGGCAGCCCTACTGACCCAATATTTCCCCAACCGCTTTGTCTTTCCAGGTTTCAAAACCAGATGCGAGAGAAACGGCAGAATTATCACCAGCTGAATGTCGCCGATGACATAACCAAGAGCCCCTGGTTGATGGGTGTTGTGTTTTTCTTCCTCCTCCTCCTCTTCCTCTTCCTCCTCATAGCCTGTGTTGTCTGCCTATGCCAGTGAAGTGAAGTTGCTATGGCAGATATGAACATTCGGAAAAAGCGACTTCTTTGAGAAAAGAAGCATGATCCAGACCCCCCCCCCCCCCGGAAAAAAAACTTTAACTCGTCATATATCATTTCCCAGAAAGCCTTCACCTCTTTACAAGGCCCCCACGTGTGGTAGAATAAACCTTCCCTTTCTTGACATTTCCAATACTCATTGGTTCTTGTCTTGTACATTTTAGCAAGCTTAGCTGGTGTTAGTGAGAGCTGGACCATAAAGAAGGCTTTTGAATTATGGTGCTGGAGGAGACTCTTGAGAGTCCCATGGACTGCAAGAAGACCCAACCTCTCCATTCTGAAGGAAATCAGCCCTGAGTGCTCACTGGAAGGACAGATCCTGAAGCTGAGGCTCCAAGACTTTGGCCACCTCAGGAGAAGAGAAGACTCCCTGGAAAAGACCCTGATGTTGGGAAAGATGGAGGGCGCAAGGAGAAGGGGAGGACGAGATGGTGGGACAGTGTTCTCGAAGAGACCAGCATGAGTTTGACCAAACTGCGGGAGGCAGCGGAAGACAGGAGGGCCTGGAGTGCTCTGGTCCAAAGAGGCGGACACGACTAAAGAACAGCTGGTGTTAAATACCATCTGTGCATCATTTTCAGGCTAGGACTTAATACGTTGTCGATCTGTCGATTTGAACGATGGCGGGCATCTCTGCCTCTCTGGCTCCTCAAACCAGGAGTACCACGGCCATTGTGAGCCCCAGAGATGTCAGGTCACCATACAGAGTGGTTCCACTGCTGGCTGGAAGCCTCCTTTGCTGCTGCCGAAGATGGGCAATGATTTCTTCCTGATGTTTGCTGTGATGGAGAAAGGCAGAGAGCAAGAAATCAGCTCATGGAGAAAGCGCCACCCCGAGGCTTTCGAAACGGTGTGTCAAATCAGTGCATCGTTTGTGTCGCACGATACGTGCCCGATTCTCTCACAAGGAGTCCATCTAACCTACGGTTCGCTAGTACAGTGGTACCTTGGTTTTCAAATGCCTTGGTTTCCAAACACTGAAAACCCGGAAGTAAGTGTGTTCCGGTTTGCAAACATCTTTTGGAAGCCAGACGTCCGACGCGGCTGTCAGCTATTGTTTCCGGGGCACCTGAGCCAATCAGAACGCGCGCCTTGGTTTTCGAACATTTTGGAAGTCGAATGGACTTCCTGAACGGATCAAGTTTGGCGCTTTTGTTTTTGCTCTTTGTTTTGCGTTTTTTGTTTTTGAGGCCTTTTCGGTTCATTTGTTTTTGTGACTGTGTGGAACCCAGTTCAGCAACTGATTGATTGATTGAGTGATTGATTGATTCTCCCCTGAATATAGGGACGTCCTATTCCATCCCCTCCACCGTTTCTCCCCTGAAAATAGGGACGTCCTATTCCATCCCCTCCAATATTTCTCCCCTGAAAATAGGGACGTCCTATTCCATCCCCTCCAATGTTTCTCCCCTGAAAATAGGGATGTCCTATTCCATCCCCTCCAACGTTTCTCCCCTGAAAATAGGGACGTCCTATTCCATCCCCTCCAACGTTTCTCCCCTGAAAATAGGGACGTCCTATTCCATCCCCTCCACCGTTTCTCCCCTGAAAATAGGGACGTCCTATTCCATCTCCTCCAACGTTTCTCCCCTGAAAATAGGGACGTCCTATTCCATCCCCTCCAATATTTCTCCCCTGAAAATAGGGACGTCCTATTCCATCCCCTCCAATGTTTCTCCCCTGGAAATAGAGACATCCTATTCCATCCCCTCCAATGTTTCTCCCCTGGAAATAGAGACATCCTATTCCATCCCCTCACCAGAACAGAACCAGGTGCCTCATTGCTCACCAACCCACCCCCAACAGCACCTTCCTCATAAGTTGAATGTGAGTCTCACTTACTTTACACCTTGAAGCATCTGTGTCCAGTTTTTCAGGAGCGTGACCTCATCTGGGAAATGGGAAAAAGAGGGCTGTTTTCATTTCCCCAAAGCACAAAGGCCTGGGTGGCAAAACACCTGTTTTTCATGTCGAAGGCTTCGCTGTTTGAATGGCGATGCCCATCAACTTTCAAATAACCTTCAAATATTTTATTGGTCTAGGGACGCGGATGGCGCTGTGGGTTAAAATAGATAGATAGATAGATAGATAGATAGATAGATAGATAGATATAGATAGATAGATATAGATAGATGATAGATAGAAGATAGATAGAAGATAGGTAGGTAGGTAGGTAGGTAGATGATAGATAAAAAAATTAAAAAATGTCCAGCAACACCTTAGAGACCAACTAAGTTTGTTCTTGATGTAAGCTTTCGTGTGCATGCACACTTCTTCAGATAGACATACAGGTAGACAGACAGACAGACAGACAGACAGACAGACAGAAATAGATAGATGATAGATAGATAGATCAACAGACAGCTAGATATAGATATTAAATTTTTATTTGTACCCCGCCTTCCCCAGCCAGAGCCGGGCTCAGAGCGGCTAACCTCATATAGATAACACAATGTGCATAAAAACAAGCAATCAATCAATTAAAATTAATTAAAATCAAAGTTAAAACTGGGCAAATGACAATCCTCAGGTTAAAATTGAAAGCGGTTAATATTCACCAGGACCAACTGTTTCCACTGATATTATAAGGACCTGTGATAGATAGATGACAGATAGATGATAGATGATAGATGATAGATGATAGCTAGATGATAGATAGATGATAGAGAAATAGATAGACAGGTAGATGATAGATAGATGATGATAGATGATAGATATAGATATAGAGATGATAGATAGATAGATGATAGATAGATAGATAGATGATAGATAGATAGATGATAGATAGATGATAGATAGATGATAGATAGATAGATAGATAGATAGATAGATAGATAGATAGATAGATAGATGATATAGCACTTGGGGAGGTTGCCGGGTAGAGCAGGTCAGGGGTGTGGCTTAAGAAAGGGGTGTGGCCTAGGGAGAGGCCCCCGAGGGCTACGTGGAGAGGTTTGGGGGGCCGCCGATCCTGAGGTCCCAGTTCTGCACTCCGCTCCTTGCCCCCCTCCAGCCCCAAACCACCTCCACCTAGGATCTTCCCAAAGCTTTTGAACATCCCAGAATCTCACCTTCCAGGCCTTTAATTTCCAGTTCCTTCAGGCGCAATCGGGTTTTGATCTGGGTCATTTCGGAGCTCAGGCTGGAGGCGTTGGCTTCTAGAGCTCTCTGCCCCGAGGCAAGACATCAACAACGAGAAAAAAAAAGGATTTCCTTTCACTTTTAATCTGCATATCGCCTTTCTATATTACAAGGCGCAAGAAAATCAATAGCAAACGAGAGATAAACTCGGTGGGAACCAGGAGAAGAATCAGCATCCCAAAATAAATTTACCTAGCCCCTTTAATGCGAACGCCTTTAAAAAATAAATAAAATTAAGACCATTTTATTTAAGGAAACATTTTCAGGATTCAGATTTTATGTTTTCTGCTGCTGCTTTAAATTGCTGTGGCTTGTTTGTTTTATACAGAATTTTATCTTTATCCTTTCTCGCTTTGATTTTCCTGCAAACCGTTCTGTATTACTTGTTTTTATTATTGCTTGTTAGCCGCCCTGAGCCCGGCCTTGGCTGGGGAGGACGGGGTATAAATAAAAATTATTATTATTATTATTATTATTTCTACTACTACTACTGTACTTTGTTTTAAAAAGAAGTGGTGGGGTATGCGTAAGAGAAATAAATAAAGCTAGGCGCTTTTGAGTCCCACTTATATCTGCAACCTCCCCCAAAAAGGAAATCAATACCAAGGATCGCCCACGCCGTAATGATCTCAGACGAAAAAGCCACAATAGTTTGAAAAGAAGCAGCTTATATCGAATAAGGCAATATTCAACGATCCATTGGAATGGTAAACAGTCAAATATGAGCAAAGAACGATGACGATGAAGAATTAGCAAAAGGATAAAAGACAGGGAGGGGAGAGGAAAAATTTGGTTAGTGCTGCTTCTTGAAGACAAAAATCTTGAAGACTTTTGCGGTGGAAGCAAAAGCACAGAGCTCTGGTCAGTGGCGTAGCGTGGGGGGTGCAGGGGGGGCCGGCCGCACCGGGCGCAACATCTGGGGTTAGAGTTAGGGGCGCAAATCCACGGGTTAGGGGGCGCAAATTACTTGCCTTGCCCCGGGTGCTCCCATGCTACGCCACTGGCTCTGGTTTTGTCTCGCAAAGGGTTTGGCCACAATCCTGTGCTTGGTTAGCCAGGGATGCTTTGGTTCTGGAGGGCTTACTCCTGGGAAAGCGAAACTGGGATCGCAGCCATGAAGCTCAACCTCCTGCATGTTTGCATGGAAACACATTTTGTTGTTGAACAAGAGGGCATCGATCGGTGATTTTGACAGATTGGCTCACCCCGGATGTGCATTGACAACCAAGGTTAACACTGTCCCCCAACACTATACAGTGGTACCTTGGTTCCCAAATGCCTTGGTTCTCAAACGCCTTGGTTCTCAAACTCCAAAAACCCAGAAGTAAGTGTTCCGGTTTTTGAACGTTTTCCAGAAGCCGATCGTCCGACGTGACTGTCGGCTCTTGTTTCCGGGGCGCCTGCTCCAATCCGAAGCCGCACCTTGGTTTCCGAACATTTTGGAAGTCAAACGGAGTCATGGCGGCTAACACCAGTAAAATTACAATAATGAAGAAAAAGAAGAAGAACTGAAGGCAGCCCTGTTTAGGGATGTTTTTAAAGTTTAATGCTGTATTGTGTTTTTAATATTTGGCCGGAAGCCACCCAGAGTGGCTGGAGAAACCCAGACAGATGGGCGGGATACAAAAATTATTATTATTAGATTGATTGGTATTAGTAATTGTATTATAATTTGGCATTGTTATAGGTAAAGGCAAAGAACCCCTGCATGGTTAAGTCCGGTCAAAGGCGACTATGGGGTTGTTTTTATTATTACAGGTAGGTAGTCCTGTTGGCCTGCCGTAGTCAAAATAAAATAAAATGAACAAATTCCTTCCAGTAGCACTTTAGAGACCAACTAAGTTAGTTATTGGTATGAGCTTTTGTGTGCATGCACACTTCTTCAGACTTCACACTTATTATTATTATTATTATTATTATTATTATTATTATTATTATTATTATTATTCCTTACATTTGCTCCTTGCAAACACCCGGAACCCTTCAAACTTTGAGAATCAACCAGATTTGCAAATTGCGGTTGGATAATTCCGATTGCAACCTCCTATATTTTCACGTTTCGCAGATATTTTAGCAACAAAGATTTTACGCAAAACAAAAGGACGTTTCCTTTGGCTTCATTCTGCCCTCCCCTCTCTTATTTTGCCTCTTCTTGCAACCGCGTATCCAATTCCAACCTGTTTACAAACTTATCCGTTACATTTCCTTCCGATTCCCTTTCTCTTTCTTTTTTGCATCCCATCCTGCGATTTTATTTGGGCTTACCGTGCGGTTCTGGCACGACTCCCAGCGCTTCGCCGCGGCTTGCAGGGTCCGGTTCACGGTTCCCAGGGAGGCCAGGCTGCTGGTGGCGTTGCTGCCCTCTCCCCAGTTCCCTGTCTCCGTTGCCCTTTCGTGGTGCGCAGCGAAATGCGCCAGCCCGGCCACCAAGATGAGGATGGCGGCGAACTCCAGCGCTGCCACGGCCACCCAGAGTTTGCGCTTCCCCCAGCGGAGACTGGGAGAGCTTTCCTTCTCTTCCATGGTTTGGAGTGGGTGCAAAGGGGTGGAGGGGCACCCCAAAACCCAAAAAGCGGTCCGGAGGGTCTTCCCCACCCCCTTCTCCGAGCCTCCCGGGGAGTTGGAACCGAGGGCACCCAAAAGACCGCGGGAAAGAGAGCTCACCCGTTCCCAAATTTGCGCACGGATAAGCAGGTCATTCTCCAGAGAGGAGCAGCGTATTTGGAAGCGATCCTGCTTCAAGCTGAGCAAATCTGAAAGGAAGAGGAAGAGCAGGAGGGGGAGACCAGGAGGCAGGGCTAGGGAATAGCAGCCTTCCTGGTGTTGCTTCGTATAACGCATTATTATTATTATTATTATTATTATTATTATTATTATTATTATTATTAGCTGCCACGTGGGGGATTCTTGAATGAAAAGAGGGACGTCCTACTCCATCCCCTCCAACGTTTCTCCTGTGAAAATAGGGACGTCCTATTCCATCCCCTCCAATGTTTCTCCCCTGAAAATAGGAACGTCCTATTCCATCCCCTCCAACGTTTCTCCCCTGAAAATAGGAACGTCCTATTCCATCCCCTCCAACGTTTCTCCCCTGAAAATAGGGATGTCCTATTCCATCCCCTCCAACGTTTCTCCCCTGAAAATAGGGACCTCCTATTCCATCCCCTCCAATGTTTCTCCTGTGAAAATAGGGACGTCCTATTCCATCCCCTACAACGTTTCTCCCCTGAAAATAGGGACGTCCTATTCCATCCCCTCCAACGTTTCTCCCCTGAAAATAGGGATGTCCTATTCCATCCCCTCCAACGTTTCTCCCCTGAAAATAGGGACCTCCTATTCCATCCCCTCCAATGTTTCTCCTGTGAAAATAGGGACGTCCTATTCCATCCCCTACAACGTTTCTCCCCTGAAAATAGGGACGTCCTATTCCATCCCCTCCAACGTTTCTCCCCTGAATGGGGACATCGTAAGAAAAAGCGGGACATTCTGCGATCAAATCAGAAACTGGGACGGCTTCTGGCAATCCCTGGAAATCAGGGACACGTGGAGGTTCTGATATAGGTATATCTCAATATTTAGCTGCTGATATGTCCCGGTGTTGAAAACAAGATATCGCCCAGCCCTAGCACTTAGCAGAGGTCAAATTACTTGGTGATTTTTTTTAAAGGGCTGGATATAATTTAAGGGCACAGAGGCGACCCATAAACTCCTGGCGGAAAAAAGGCCACAAATAACTCCCTTGTGGTTTTCTTCCCTGCGGCCTGTGGTGAGCCACAGATGAAGGGTTCGTGTGATCGCTGTGAAACCCACGCAGAGCGATTATAGTGAGAGGAGTACGATCAGCGGCACAGTCTCTCTCCTGCCAGGAAGAAGGAGAAAGAGAAGAATGGATCCCTCAGCCATCAAAGCCACCCTGAAGGTCCTGGGCTTGTGTGCGGTTCTTCTTCTGGTGTTGGCCGCCGTGACCGTATCTGTGGCCGTCATGGCGTGGCACTCGGAAGCGGCTCGCCAGCTCAGGGGGTGCCGGGAGCAGGTGGCAAACGAGACGGCAGCTCTGGGGGACAAGGTGGCCGAGCTGGAACGGGAATGGGCCGGGCGCAAGAAGCAGCTGGAGAAGCTGGCCCAGCGAGAGAAGGACTTGCAGAAGCAGCTTGGCCAAGCCAAGGAGAGCAGGAAGAGGCTCAACGCCACCTTGATGGGCTGCTTGGAGAACGTGGTATTTTGGGCTCGGGTGGGAGGGGAACGTTATAGGCCCTATTTTCAGGGGAGAAACGTTGGAGGGGATGGAATAGGACATCCCTATTTTCACAGGAGAAACATTGGAGGGGATGGAATAGGACGTCCCTATTTTCACAGGAGAAACATTGGAGGGGATGGAATAGGACTCCCTATTTTCACGGGAGAAACGTTGGAGGGAATGGCATAGGACGTCCCTATTTTCGCGGGAGAAACATTGGAGGGGATGGAATAGGACGTCCCTATTTTCAGGGGAGAAACGTTGGAGGGGATGGAATAGGACGTCCCTATTTTCAGGGGAGAAACGTTGGAGGGGATGGAATAGGACGTCCCTATTTTCAGGGGAGAAACGTTGGAGGGGATGGAAGAGGACGTCCCTATTTTCAGGGGAGAAACGTTGGAGGGGATGGAATAGGACGTCCCTATTTTCAGGGGAGAAACGTTGGAGGGGATGGAATAGGACGTCCCTATTTTCAGGGGAGAAACATTGGAGGGGATGTAATAGGACGTCCCTATTTTCGCGGGAGAAACATAGGATGTTCGTACGATGTTATGTGCTGGCTCTGCACGGATCTGGGCTCCAGCTGTTTACCCCTGGCCTAAAGAACCCTAAACCCTTTTTTTGGAAACTCTATTTTGAGTCAGTCCGGTGCAGAGACAGCTTATTCCGAGTCTCTGCCACGCCTATCCAAAGTTCTTTTTTCGGGCAGACGTATAATTTTTATCCTCCTCCAGGTACACTCTGCAAGGCCGCTCAGCCCCAGCTTCTCAAAAAAACACATCCTACCACACAATCGCTTGCCGGGCTGGAACAAGGCCAAGATTCTGGGACCTTGAGAGCCTTTGCCGTCCTCCTGGAGAAATATAAACAGACACAATAGCAGCCTTTTCCTGGGAAAAGCCCAACTCTGGAAAACGAATCGCTCACCTCCATTGTTCTCCTTCGAGCAATTTCCTTTTCAGCTGGTGGAGGTTGTAGGGCCGGAAAAGGGGGCTTGGGGAGGTTTTTGTGGGGCCTGAGTCCATTTCCTCTGCCTGCAATTGTCCCCATTATTTCTTGAGGTTTTGCAGAAGCGTCCAGATATTGTCCGTTTTTAGTTTTGTCCTGGTTTTCCCGTGCTCCCTTGGGCACCGGCCAGTCCAACCGCCAGCCCAAAGGGTGAATTTACATCTTTGCTTTGCCATTGTTGAAAGCATTCATGGTTTACCTTCAGTTTTTCCTTCGGGTGGCGCTGTGGGTTAAACCACAGAGCCCAGGGCTTGCCAATCAGAAGGTCGGTGGTTCGAATCCCCGCAACGGGGTGAGCTCCCATTGCTCCGTCCCTGCTCCTGCCAACCTAGCAGTTCGAAAGCACCTCAAAGTGCAAGTAGATAAATAGGTACCGCTCTGGTGGAAGGTAAACGGTATTTCCGTGCGCTGCTCTGTTCGCCAGAAGCGGCTTAGTCCTGCTGGCCACATGACCCAGAAGCTGTACGCCGGCTCCCTCGGCCAGTAAAGCGAGATGAGCGCCGCAACCCCAGAGTCGGTCACGACTGGACCTTACAGTCAGGGGTCCCATTACCTTTACCTTACCATCAGGTTCTCCGGAGATGTCAACAACTTTGGTGGGACCAATCCTAAGAAAAGCTGAGCAACTTTTGGGTAAAGGTAAAGGGACCCCGACCATTAGGTCCAGTCGTGGCCGACTCTGGGGTTGCGGCGCTCATCTCGCTTTACTGGCCGAGGGAGCCGGCATCCAGCTTCCGGGTCATGTGGCCAGCATGACTAAGCCGCTTCTGGCAAACCAGAGCAGTGCATGGAAACGCCGTTTACCTTCCCGCCAGAGCAGTACCTATTTATCTACTTGCACTTTGATGTGCTTTCGAACTGCTAGGTTGGCAGGAGCAGGGACCGAGCAACGGGAGCTCACCCTGTCATCGCGGGGATTCGAACCGCCGACCTTCCGATCGGCAAGTCCTAGGCTCTGTGGTTTAACCCACAGCGCCACCCGTATCCCCAGGGGTTCCTTTACCGTTACCTAATTTTTTGGGTGGCCCGAAGAGAGTGCGGCCCTAAGCTAGAGCTTGTTTAGCTTATATGTAAATCCGGCACTGGCGACGGCAGACCCTCCCCCCTTGCCTGTTTCTTCAAAGGTGGGGCGTGGCCACAGGTGGGAGGGTGCTGTGTGGGCGTGGTCTATACAAGGGGCGGGGCTACAAGTCCAGGACCCACATTGTAAGAGATGCTGCCCCACTCTGTCTCTCTTGCAGACCCGTTTGGATGCCAACCTGACAGAGCTCCACGGTGAGATGTTCACCCTCCAGGCTGAAGGGGTGGAGATGGACGGTCGTAACAGCGCCCTGCTGGGTAATAACGATAATAATTGCAATCATAATGATTTATTACTTGTACCCCGCCCATCCGAGTTGCGGATGTTACAAGGGGAGAGCCACTGAAAAGTCATCTGTAATGATTTCTTTATAGGTCTTGTAAGGTCAAAGCTTACTGGGAAACGATATATAATGAATTGAAAAATATGTTAATAATAATAATAATAATAATAATAATAATAATAATAATTTATTATTTATACCCGCCCCTCTGGCTGGGATTCCGGTCCTACAAACCTGCCTGGGCTCCGAGGTATTCAGGGGCCTCCCTTCCCTCAACCCTGGCACCCTCGGTGGCGACCCATGGCAGGGCCTTCTCGGTGTTGGCTTCCTCCCAGATTCTGCTACATTAGTTGGTTTAGAATGTTATAAAGGCGTCATGTGAATGTGACACCAGAGGGCGACGTAGAGCCGAAATCAGAAGTCAATGGTAATTCCCATTGTGAGCTTTTATAACGGTTTTTTTTCCCCCATAGCGTTTTTTTTATAGCTGTGTAGATCCAGCCTGGAACTCTTTTACCAGAGAAGCTAATAAGAATAATAATAATAATAATAATAATAATAATAATAATAATAATGGCCAAAATTGGAAGTCAATGGTAATTTCCATTGTGAGCTTTTATAGCGGTTTTCTTCCCGTAGGGTTTTTTATAGCTGTGTAGACCCAGCCTGGAACTCTCTCCCTGGAGAAGCTAATAATAATAATAATAATAATAATAATAATAATAATAATAATAATAATAGTAGTAGTAGTAGTAGTAGTAGTAGTAGGAAGTCAATGGTAATTTCCACTGTGAACTTTTATAACGGTTTTTTTTCCAAAGCGTTTTTTTTATAGCTGTGTAGATCCAGCCTGGAACTTTCTCCCCGGAGAAGCTAATAAGCCAATAATAATGATAATAATAATAATATACTTTCCCCCTACCTTGTTGGAGAAGGGGTGGGCTTGGAGGAAGCCTGGAAAGCTTTTTCTGCATTGTGCCGTTGTTCTCAAGCCCGTCTCTCGGCCCTTTCCCGCTCGCAGCGGAGATGTCCCGGTGGCGGCAGCAGGCGGCCAGCTTGGAAGAGCGGCTGGAGGCAGCGGCGGGAGAAAAGGCCGCGGCCGAGGCGGAGAGGGAGTACTGTGAGGCGCGGCAGGCAGCGCTGCAGGAAAGTGTGTAAGTCGAGTCTCCATGTGTCCCGGGGGGAAAGTTACCGTTGGCGTAGTCAAAGTCCGGTCCTGGGTCACTAGCGTGGAAACAGTTCACAAGGAGCGGGGCAAGGTCCAAAGCCGGAAGCCGGGCAGAGACAGAAACACTGGAGGGTCAGGTCTGGGTCCGGGCAGGAACAGGTACTCAACAACGACGTTGCTCCTGCAACCTGGGACCGGGCTGACTGGCCTTTATCTTCTCTGAGGCCAGGGGCGGTCCCGGCCCCCAGGAGACTCGCCTCTCCTGGCCTTAAGGCGAGCACTCCTCCTGGGAGAAACCAGTTCCCTCCGCCTCTCTGCCCTGAGCCTCTGCAGTTCAGGAGAGGCTGAAGGGTTACTGGACCCAGGGGGAGACTCACCTTCCTCTGGCAGGGCCGGGAGAGGCGCACCTGTAGGCACTGTGTCCTTAATCACCTCTGGAGCTGGAGTGGAATCACCTGGTGCCTGCTCCTGAGGATCCGGCACAGGTGCAGGCGCTTCAGATCCAAGGTCCTGCCCCAGCTCAGCCGGCCCTGGAGGCGGGGACTCCTGTGCAGGCTGGGATTCCTCCGGTTCAGCCTCTGAATCGGATTCCCAGGCCATCACACCATGGCACTTTCGACCGTTGCAGAGAAACAAACCACAGAATCTAACACAAAGGTCAGCAACCTAAGGCCCATGGGCCGGAAGCAGCCCATGGGGGTCGCTTAACCGGCCCATGAGCTGCTCTCGAACCTAGCTGGCAGCTTGGCGAGTCCCCGTTCAATGCGCTAAACCAGCGCGGAGCAGGGACTGTCTTCCGCAGCTCCGGAAATCGTTTCTGCGCATGCACAGACGCCGGAAATCACTTCTGCGCAGGCGCGGCTTTGGGCATGCGCAGAAGTGATTTATGGCGTTGCACTGCCCCTGATATAGCAGAGCAGTCCTAGCTAAAAGCTGGTCAAACGAAGAAGGAAGTCAAAAAGTGAGAGGTGTGCTGTGTGACTCGTCCTTTTGTTACCTGGACAGGTGAGGCCACGCCCACCTTCTATCACATGCAAAAGGAAGGATGCTCCAGCCAGGAGGAACAGGAAGCTTCGACCAGCTGGACTAAACATTCCCTCCCATGTCTTCTCTAGCATCGCAAGGAATGTTGTACTTGACTGCCTCTCCTGGATCACGTCCCATACAGTAGCTCCTCAAATATTTCTAAATATATATATCTTGTGGGAACGTTCAGGGTGGCAGGAGAGGATATATTGTTTATTCATATCCTTCCTAATCTTGCGCTAGCAAATTCCTTTACTTAGCAGAGTTTACACCCCCTTTTTACATGCACAGCAGATAGCGGGTCGCAGGCTCGTGTGAGCCTCTCACTATTATACAATTCAGTCAGAAGTTTACTCACACGTTCAGTTCACAGATGGATCCTTGAAGGCAGACTTAGTTACAAAGTATATACATGTGGATCTACCCCATATGGGGGGCATACATTCCCCTTTTACATGCACAGCAGATGGCTGGTCGCAGGCTCGTGTGAGCCTCTCACTATTATACAATTCAGTCAGAAGTTTACTCACACGTTCAGTTCACAGATGGATCCTTGAAGGCAGACTTAGTTACAAAGTATATACATGTGGATCTACCCCATATGGGGGGCATACATTCCCCTTTTACATGCACAGCAGATGGCTGGTCGCAGGCTCGTGTGAGCCTCTCACTATTGTACAATTCGGTCTGTCTTCAGATTGAATTGTACGTTCCTGCTAAGTTCCCTTGAATCCCTCTTAAAAGAATAAAGGCGCCACAGTCTTATTCAAAGTCAATAAAGGAAGTTTACTCACATCAGTTCACAGTTGGATCCCTGAAGGCAGACTTAGTTACAAATATGTACATGTAGATCTGCCCCATATGGGGGAATAATCCCAGTGCTTCTGGTAGCTGAGAGCTAGCAGAGCAGTCCTAGCTAAGAGCTGGTCAAACGAAGAAGGAAGTCAAGAAGAGAGAGGTGTGCTGCGTGACTCATCCTTTTGTTACCTGGACAGGTGAGGCCACGCCCACCTCTAGTCACATGCAAAAGGAAGGACGCTGCAGCCAGGAAGAACAGGAAGTTTTGACCAGCTGGACCACACATTCCCTCGCATGTCTCCTCTAGCATTTCCCAAGGAATCTTTCCTCCTTTTCGAAACCCCATTTGCACCAACCCTAAAAAACACGCACCGAGGTCAGAAGACAAAAGCGAGCGGACCTGAAAACAAAAAAACAAACCTCAAACGTACCTGAAACCGGCAGTTCGAGATTTTTAAAAGGGAAATTGCCTTTTAAAATCTTATTTTTCATGCAAAAGGAAGGATGCTCCAGCCAGGAGGAACAGGAGGTTTCGACCGGCTGGACCAAACATTCCCTCACATGTCTTCTCTAGCATCGCAAGGAATGTTGTACTTGACTGCCTCTCATGGATCACATCCCACATATATTGGTGATAATTTGATGTAGAGATAATCTGTCGGGGGGGCGGGGTCTCGTCAGTCCGCCTCCCCCTTCCTGACGTCTCTTTCTCACCTTTTATCTCCCCAGGCACGGCTACCTGTCTGAAATCGCCTCCCTCCACCGTCGCCTTCAGGGGCGTCCGTCCTCCTCCGGCCGCAGGTGCCCCCCGTTCCGGTACTTATTGTGGGGGCTGGCGATCTTTTTCATTCTTGACCCTCTCGTAAGTTTTCAGAGCCGAGAGGGTTCCCCTGGGGCGATCCCTTGCTCAAAAGGGTGGCGATCACCCTGCCGCGAGAGAAAGATTTGGCATCCGTCACTCCGGCTTGACTTAACCCGGCGCAGTCAAACGTATTCTGCCCACCTTTGCGAATCAGGTTTATTTATCGGAATATGCAGGGTTTGAACTGTATGCAAGGAGCAAATTGAAGAATGGAAGCCGTAGCTTAACGCAAGGGATGCTTCAAGGTAAAGGTAAAGGACCCCTGACCATTAAGTCCAGTCGTGGACGACTCTGGGGTTGCGGCGCTCATCTCGCTTTATTGGCCGAGGGAGCCGGCGTACAGCTTCCGGGTCATGTGGCCAGCATGACTAAGCTGCTTCTAGCGAACCAGAGCAGCGCACGGAAACGCCGTTTACCTTCCCGCTGGAGTGGTACCTATTTATCTACTTGCACTTTGACGTGCTTTGGAACTGCTAGGTGGGCAGGAGCAGGGACCGAGCAACGGGAGCTCACCCCGTCATGGCGGGGATTCGAACCACCAACCTTCTGATCGGCAAGTCCTGGGCTCTGTGGTTTAACCCACAGCGCCACCCAACCCACAGCGCCACGGAAGCCGTAGCTCAACGCAAGGGATGCTTCAAGAGCTCCCCTCAAATTCAACTGGAAAAGCAACTTCGCTTCATGCAAACAGCTCAGAGTCTGAATATTTTGATAATCAACCTGATTTCCAATGGAGGTTGAATAATTCCGATTGCGACTGCAGAACATCATGGATGGTGGATGGGAAGTCAATGGAATGTCTATGGGGAAACGTGTGAAATTTAACAATTAAATAGATAAATGTTTTCTCAAGGGAACCTACATATTCCATGTTGCTAATTGCTGCTGGTTAATATAAAATTGAATTGCTTTTTCTCTGTTTTTGTTTTAACTCGCTTTCATTCATTTTGTCGTTGTCGTTTCAGGAAAGGCTGATCTTTCTCCTCTAGAGCAACTTACCCAATGCCTTCGACATGATGAGAGGTTTTGCGGACCCCTTCCTCCTCTCCCCCAACCCGTTCAAAGTCACAGATAAATACCAAATTCAGATGCAGCTTTGGGGAAAGTTGGCAGTGGAGAGAGACAGATTATTAAACCAGATTGGAATTATAGAACTGTAGAGTTGGAAAGGACCGTGAAGGACATCTAGAAATGCAGGGATATTCTGGGATGATTCAGATCTGTCAGATCACAATTTAAATAAATTTAAATTAAAAAAATTAATTTAAATTTAATGTTCAAATAAAACGTTGTTCTCTGACCCAAATAATTAAATCTGCCTTGTTGTGGTTTTTCCTCTTGATGTTTTCTTCTCCCTTGCGGAAGCAAGGAACGCAACGTTAAAAAGATTCCTGGTGGATCGCGATTCTCTGCTGCAGGCCTGCTTAGATCAGAGTAAAGGGCGCTAGGATTTTTTCCTTGGGTTACTGGAAACAAAAACACCGAAAGAAAAAACCTGGATGTTTTGTCAAATGCCCGGACAGAAATTTTAATTCTGGAAAAGAAGTCGCGTCCGGGGAAAATAGGACATATGGCAACCCAACCCCCTATCTTCTTCTTCCTCTCTGGCGATCCCTCGTAGCCGAGTAAGATTGTCTTCCATGAACACAGTTTTAGCAGTGAGTCCGTAAGGGACTGTGGAGGCCAATTCTGGATCCCCACGTCCTTCCACAGTGGGGACATAGGTTTCCGGGCGGGAGTTGATCCCGGTGAGGGTTTGCCAAGCGTGCCTTCCTCTTAGCCCGTTTCTCACTTGCGTCCTGAGTTCGAGTGTCTCCAAAGCCCAGGACACCTTTGGGGAAGGCTGTTCTCCAACTGGAGCACTCGCAGGCCAGTGTTTCCCAGTTGTCGGTGTTTATACTACATTTTTAAAAAGATTTGCCTTGAGAGAGTTTTTGAACCTCTATTGTTGACCACCAGCATTACGCTTTCCATTTTTAAGTTCGGAATAGAGCAGTTGCTTTGGAAGACGATATTCAGGCACCTGCACAACATGACCAGTCTGATGAAGTTGATGTTGAAGAATCATCGCTTTGACACTGGGGATCTTTGCTTCTTCCAGTACACTGGCATTAGTTCGCCTGTCTTCCCAGGTGATGTGTACAAATTTTCAGAGATACTGTTGATGGAATCTTTCGAGGAGTTGGAGATGGCGTTTATAAGTGGTCCATGTTTCAGAAGCGTACAGTAAGGTTGGTAGTACAAAAAGAGAACATCTAGCAACACCATACCCTATAGCCTGATCTAGCAGGGGTCGTGTGTTGGATGCTGGTGGCGCTGTGGTCTAAACCACAGAGCCTCTTGGGCTTGCCGATCAGAAGGGCGGCGGTTCGAATCCCCGCAATGACGGGGTGAGCTCCTGTTGCTCAGTCCCTGCTCCTGACAACCTAGCAGTTCGAAAGCATGTCAAAGTGCAAGTAGATAAGTAGGTACCGCTCCGGCGGGAAGGTAAACGGCGTTTCCGTGCGCTGCTCTGGTTCGCCAGAAGCGGCTTAGTCCTGCTCGCCACATGACCCGGAAGCTGGACGCCGGCTCCCTCGGCCGATAAAGCGAGATGAGCGCCGCAACCCCAGAGTCGGCCACGACTGGACCTAATGGTCAGGGGTCTCTTTAACTTTACCTTACATTTCCAAAATATAAGATAAAAAACAAATAAAATAAAACCTACATCCAGCAACCGTGTTTTGTGTTGTGTTGTGTCGGCTCCTCTGGTGTAAGTCAATAGGTACCACTGCAGCGGGAAGGTAAACGGAGTTTCCGTGCGCTGCTCTGGTTTCCGTCATGCGCCAGAAGCGGTTTAGTCCTGCTGGCCACATGACCCGGAAAGCTGTCTGCGGACAAACGCTGGCTCCCTCGGCCTGAAAGCGAGATGAGCGGTGCAACCCCAGAGTCGCCTTTTGCTGGACTCATCCAGGAGTCCTTTGCCTCGTGAGTGCAGTTTATGAGTTGACCACGAGGGAGCAGCGTACGATCACTTCATCTTTAGGGATGAAGGAAATTTGGCTTTCTCTCTCCATTTCTGCTTTGCAAACCCCGAGTGTGCATTGCTCCTTTTCATACGTAATTGCACCAAGCACATTTCCCCAAGCTTGCACACATTGTCAGCACCCATGTCTCTTGAGAGATGATGGAGTGCTCCTCCGGGGGGGGGCAAAAAACTGTGAAAGCAGAACCAAAGTGACCTTCCCAGGGTGCAATCCTGGGCCATGCGTCTGGGGGTCCCAGGCTGCCCAGATGACAAAACCCCCCTCTCAGCCGCTTTAGGGAAACTAGAAGGGGAAGAAATGGAGGCAGGGAGAGATTTTACTTTCTGGGGCTCCATGATCACTGCAGATGGTGACAGCAGTCGCGAGATTAAAATACGCCTGCTTCTTGGGAGAAGAGCAATGACAAACCTAGACAGCGTCTTAAAAAGCAGAGACATCACCTTGCCAGCAAAGGTCCGTATAGTTAAAGCTATGGTTTTCCCAGTAGTGATGTATGGAAGTGAGAGCTGGACCATCAAGAAGGTTGATCGCCGAAGAATTTATGCTTTTGAATTCTGGTGCTGGAGGAGACTCTTGAGAGTCCCATGGACTGCAAGAAGATCAAACCTCTCCATTCTTAGGGAAATCAGCCCTGAGTGCTCACTGGAAGGACAGATCCTGAAGCTGAGACTCCAAGCCTTTGGCCACCTCAGGAGAAGAGAAGACTCCTTGGGAAAGACCCTGATGTTGGGAAAGATGGAGGGCGCAAGGAGAAGGGGACGACAGAGGACGGGATGGTGGGACAGTGTTCTCGAAGCTACCAGCATGAGTTTGACCAAACTGCGGGAGGCAGTGGAAGACAGGAGGGCCTGGCGTGCTCTGGTCCAGGGGGTCACAAAGAGGCGGACACGACTAAACGACTCAACAACAACATATTGAAATCAAGACATTAAATGAGCACTATTATCTATTCCTTTTTCCTTCGGGGATAGAGGCCTGCAGGGAACATGTCTCTCCTCCTCAATAGCTTTGAATGCTGTCCCCCTCCCTTTCCCCCAAAGCAATAGACGTCTGGTCACCTTTGAGCTACTCCCGAACTACCGGATTTCGCTCTCGGCTCCTGGGGCTTCCTTTTCAGAGCTAGAAATAGCGCCAGCCGGCCACCACCCTTCCAGGCTCAGAGGAAAACCCAGAGACAGTTCCTGTGGCAATTTGGGCTCTCCGGCCGAATGCGGGACCCTCTTCGCCTCCCTGAATCTCACGCTACAAAGAGAAATAGCACGCTCTGTTTCTTTACCTATACAATCAGCATCCCCTTCTTTCCTCTACCCTCCCCATCCCCTTTTCCTTTCGTGATGCGCCTTTGATTTATGGCGGCTCAAGAGTGGAGATGAAAACCCTCTGAATAAATCAATAAATTGTGTTGTGCCTTGTCTAAAGCTAGGTTAGGGAAAATGTTGGTCACTTCTCCTACCTGGGCAGTTATCTTTCCACAAGGGCCAACATTGATGCTGAAATCTAGCGTCACTGGAGCTCTGCGAGTGCGGCTTTCTCCCGATTGAAGTGCAGAGAGTTTAGGACTGGGACATTTGCAGGGAAACCAAAATGCTCGTTTACAAAGCTATTGTACTACCAAGCTTACTGTATGCTTGGAAAACATGGACCACTTACAAAAGCCATCTCCAACTCCTCGAAAGATTCCATCAACGGTGTCTCCGAAATACTTTACACACCACTTGGGAAGACAGACAAACTAATGCCAGGGTACCAGAAGAAGCAAAGATCACAAGTGATGATTCTTCAACATCTACTTCGTTGGACTGGCCATGTTGTGCGGACGCCTGACGATCGCCTTCCAAAGCAACTCCTCTATTCCGAACTTAAAAATGGAAAGCGTAATGCTGGTGGTCAACAAAAGAGGTTCAAAGACTCTCTCAAGCCAAATTTTTTTAAAAAAAGTATAAACACCGACAACTGGGAAACAATGGCCTGCGAGCGCTCCAGTTGGAGAACAGCCTTTACCAAAGGTGTCCTGGGCTTTGAAGACACTCAAACTCAGGATGCAAGGGAGAAACGTGCTAAGAGGAAGGTACACTTGGCAAACCCTCACCGGGATCAACTCCCACCCAGAAACCAATGTCCCCACTGTGGAAAGACGTGTGGGTCCAGAATTGGCCTCCACAGTCACTTACGGACTCACTGTTAAGACTGTGTTTATGGAAGACAATTTTACTCGCTACAAGGGATCGCCAAAGAAGAAAGAAGGAGTTGCTGGGTGGGTTGGACTAAATGACCTCTGGTGTCCCTTCCATTCTAGGGATTAAAGTTAGTTGGAGCGGAGCCAGACTTTAAAGGACTGCGATTGGAATAATGGGTTTGTTTTGGTATGCAAGCGTTTGACGTGTTTGGGGGGAAACACTTAGGACAGGCGCCAAGAACAATTCAGAAAGACAAAAGGACCCGAACAGATGAACCGAGCAAAGCAGCCAGATATCTGTCCCAAATCGCAAGATGATGGGGTTAGAGCTGGTTAATTGTTTAGATGATTTATAGACTTCCCTTTGCAAAAAGCCGCAGGGCGTTTTGCAAAGAAAAGAAGACGGAGGCAAAAAAACCAAAACCAACAACCCCCAAACAGGGATAAATCCAGGCAACTGCCAATTATTCCCCAAATCCTGGGATGTCTGGCTTGTTAAAGGTGCTGTTAGGAGTTGCTAAGAGATCATAGAATCATAGAGTTGGAAGAGACCCCAAGGGCCATCGAGTCCAACCCCCTGCCAAGCAGGAAACCCCATCAGAGCACTCCTGACATATGGTTGTCAAGCCTCTGCTTAAAGACCTCCAAAGAAGGATACTCCACCACACTCCTTGGCAGCAAATTCCATTTTCGAACGCTAAGCTATTGGTATAAGAAAAAAACCTGCTCCTTTTCCCTTATGGGGTACCCAAGAGCCCATATAGAGTCCTTAAGTAGGTTCTCTATTGTAGGAGAAAATAACAGAGGCCAAGCAGAGAATATTGAGAAGCAAAGCGGCTAGTAAGCCTGATCTTTATTAAACTGTTGCAACAGGGTCCTCACTCATCACACGTAGGAGGGAGGAGGAACCCAGAACATTGGTGCTCAAACCCTTATATAAAGGTAAAGGTAAAGGGACCCCTGACCATTAGGTCCAGTCATGGCCGACTCTGGGGTTGCGGCGCTCATCTCGCTTTATTGGCCAAGGGAGCCAGCATACAGTTTCTGGGTCATGTGGCCAGCATGACTAAGCTGCTTCTGGCGAACCAGAGCAGCGCACGGAAACGCCATTTACCTTCCCGCTGGAGCGGTACCTATTTATCTACTTGCGCTTTGACGTGCTTTCGAACTGCTAGGTTGGCAGGAGCAGGGACCAATAAACGGGAGCTCACCCCGTCGTGGGGTTTCGACCCACCGACCTTCTGATCGGCAAGTCCTACGCTCTGTGGTTTAACCCACCTGCGTCCCTTGTAGCTCAAGACCACCCCCCAAAACATCACGCATACATCACAGAAAGAGGTGGTCCCCAGCAGAAATGGGAATGTGTTGCTTCTCTCCTGTCTGCCAGGAGACCTGATCAATCATGCCTTATCAATTGCCTTTTCTGGGTGACCTGGCCATTCCTTGGAGATGGTCAATACTCAGTTCCTGAATCTCTTACGCATATTGATAGTGCGCTCAGCTGAACAGGTACTTGCCAGACTGTATTTACAGGGAGGCGTAAGTCCCTACAGTCCAAAGACCATTGGAAAGTTTTCCCCATTTCCTTCCTCCTTGCAGGGAAATATTCTGCCTTGGTCAGACCACACCTGGGATACTGTGTCCAGTTCTGGGCACCACAATTTAAGAAGGATGTGGACAAGGTGGAAGGTGAGCAGAGGAGGGAGACTGAGATGGTCAAGGGTCTGGAAACCAAGCCTGATGAGGAATGGTCGAAGGAGCTGGCGATGTTTAGCCTGGAAAAGAGGAGCCTGAGAGGAGATAGGAGAGCCATCTTCCAATATCTTGAGGCCCGTCGCATGGAAGAAGGAGCATACTTCCCTCTGATTTCCTCATTTTATTTCAACCGAAGCCGGACGCCCCCTGGTTTGGGTGGGAAAAACTGAAAAATTGTGGGGGGGGGCAGCAGAAGGAGTGGGGAGAGTAAGCAAGTCTAGTGATGTTCTGAATTCCCCCATGATAAAGGCTTGGATGCTTTAAAACACACACACAATACTATATATTTTTAAATTGCATTTTAAATCAGTTTCCCCCCCCCCATTATGTTTTTACTGTAATTTTACTGTTGTTAGCCGCCCTTAGACTGGCTCTGGCCAGGGAGGGCGGGGTATAAATAAAATTATTATTATTATTATTATTATTATTATTAATCAAATGTCTTTAAAAACAACAACAAACCCTTTTTTGTATGTGCTCCTGCTTTAGGGGCTAAGGACATTCTGGGTGAAAGGGCCTGGGGGGGAGGAAGCAGGCTGAGGTTAGTGGGGTATTGCCCCCACTTTGCCCTCCATGCCAAGGAGACTCTTGGGCTCCTGGGACAGAGCTCAGCCGGTCTAACATCTCAGGATTGTGGGTTGGAGCCCCACAACCGGCAAAAGATTCCTGCACGGCAGAGGGTTGGACTAGAGGATCTTTGGAGGGCCCTTGTCCCTCTGACATTTGACGATACTCCGGTTCCTTCTATGCCTTTGCCCCGGCTGACGTCCTTCGGGGCACCCTGGGGACCAGACTGGCAGAGGCGAGGCCGCCTTGGCCTTGTTCCCGCCGGCCAAAAAAAACAAAAACAAGGGGGAAGGATCCGCCCCCCGAGAAATCTCCCGGTGACAAGGGGGCCCCTTTTGATAACCAGGACCCAGCAGCTTTTTCCGGCTAGGCAGGATGGAGTCAGGCGAGAGGAAGGAGGCAATATAAACACTCGGGGAATTGGAGTCCCCGCCCGGCTGACCCAAAAGCAGCTCCTTCGAGGTTGGCAGTGGCAGTTGTTGGCGAGATGGAGAAGAACCCTTACACGATGGCCAAGCTGGGCTTGGAGTTGAAGGAGAACCCCAACAAGAGGGACTGCGGCTTCTACATGAAATATTTCTTCCTTTTCCTCTCGCTCATCCAGTTCCTCATCATCTTAGGGCTGGTGCTTTTCATGGTGTACGGCAACTCGGAGGAGAGCACCAAGCAACACCAGAAAGCCTTGCAGGAGCAGATCCAGCAATGCAACAAGCAGGGCCAGGAGCACAGCCGAGAGATGGCGGATTTCAAGAAACGCCTCAACGCCAGCCAGGTGGAGGCCAACCTGAACAAGAACAAGGCCAGCAGCTGCAACAAGACGTTGGTGGCCTGCAACAACGAGAAGGTCAGCAGAGAGACCGTCTCTAATGGGGTTGGGCTGAATGATCTCTGGGGGCCCCCGCCATCACCAGAAGCTCGCATATACACAGAGATGAGCCTGTGTGCCACGCGTTGGGGTGTTTATTTCAGACCCTACA
This sequence comes from Podarcis melisellensis, assembly GCF_964234715.1. Taxonomy (NCBI): domain Eukaryota; kingdom Metazoa; phylum Chordata; class Lepidosauria; order Squamata; family Lacertidae; genus Podarcis; species Podarcis melisellensis. The sequence goes on along the minus strand of NC_138536.1, from coordinate 1,204,119 downwards.
AACGTCCCTGTTTTCCAAGGACAGTCCTGGACAGCCGTCCCGGTTTGGATGGAATAGGACGTCCCTATTTTCAGGGGAGAAACGTTGGAGGGGATGGAATAGGACGTCCCTATTTTCAGGGGTGAAACGTTGGAGGGGATGGAATAGGACGTCCCTATTTTCACGAGAGAAACGTTGGAGGGGATGGAATAGGACGTCCCTATTTTCAGGGGAGAAACGTTGGAGGGGATGGAATAGGACGTCCCTATTTTCAGGGGAGAAACGTTGGAGGGGATGGACTAGGACGTCCCTATTTTCACAGGAGAAACGTTGGAGGGAATGGAATAGGACGTCCCTATTTTCAGGGGAGAAACGTTGGAGGGGATGGAATAGGACGTCCCTATTTTCAGGGGTGAAACGTTGGAGGGGATGGAATAGGACGTCCCTATTTTCACGAGAGAAACGTTGGAGGGGATGGAATAGGACGTCCCTATTTTCAGGGGAGAAACGTTGGAGGGGATGGAATAGGACGTCCCTATTTTCAGGGGAGAAACGTTGGAGGGGATGGAATAGGATGTCCCTGTTTTCAGGGGAGAAACATTGGAGGGGATGGAATAGGACGTCCCTATTTTCACAGGAGAAACGTTGGAGGGGATGGAATAGGACGTTCCTATTTTCAGGGGAGAAACGTTGGAGGGGATGGAATAGGACGTCCTTGTTTCACTGGATGTTATGTGCTGCCGCTGTCATTTTCCAATCCTCTTTTACCCTTTTGCAAGCACTATTTGCAATCATAGCAACAGCTGAACATTCAGCCCCTCTTCCCCTTTTAGCAACAAGATGTAGGCAGACAATCTTTCGACCGTCATGACGCAGCTGTTTGCAGACAGCATCTGTTGGTCAGTCCTCTGCAAAATAAGCAGTAACCTTCAGGAGCTGAGGGTCTCATCAAACCTAAATCCGGCCCTGGGGGTTGGGCTGAATGACCCTCGAGTGTCCCTTCCAATTCTAGGATTTTATGAGTCTATGGTACGCAATGTTGTTGGATATTGAATGAATGGGGTGTGGATGGACACACAAACTGAGAGTGCTTTAAGGCCCGTGTAAAAGTGACAAGTTTATTTCGAATTGTTATGTTTTTGTGACGTGCTTTCATATCCAGGAGCATTGAGCGCCCACAAACAGCTCCTAAAGGGATAAGGTGGATATGAATAATTTGTATTGTTAAAATTTTCTTCCTGTCGGTGTTTCTTCTTTATAGCGAATGCCTGTTTGCCATAATGGCTGCTGCATATTATATATTGCATTGCCTGCTGAATAATAATGTTAAGAATGATTGTATTACCCAACTGTATTCCCTGGGTTATGAAAGCACCCAAAAGATGTTAAAGCAAAGATTATGGGATAATGCACACAGTGACTTGCGTTCTCGATCACACGCAGTCTGTAGTCCGTTGGCAGTAGGAGTACAATATGGGCATGTCTTTAAGTTAACACCTTACATTAAAAACCTGACAGTACCAAATTATCGAAGGCTTTTCACCAAAGCCAGACTAAACGTCTTTTATTCTGCAGTGTTGAGAGGAGTTCCCTACCAGGACAGACTTTGCTCATGTGTTCAAGACATCGACTCCATAAAACATATTTTGTTGCATTGTGCAAAATACAAGCAAGCCAGGGCTGAACTGATACTCCCCTCGCTGGTACCTTTCCCGGGAAAATCAGAGGCTCGCTATGTCAGGTTCCTATTGGAAGACTGGACAAATGTTAGAACGTTAGCAGTGGCAAAGTTTTTATCGGTGGTTGCAAGATCAAATGAGCCCTATATTCTAAACAAAATGCTTGTTTAACCTGGAGGTGGGCTGTAGGAATTGTGTATTGTTTTGTAATGATTTGTTGGGTCTCTGGACCGTAATAAAGATTGATGATGAATAATAGCAATAATAATAGAGAAAAAGTAAACTAACCGGAACACAGCCATCTTTTCAAATCCACCCTTCTCTGAATTTTTCAGTGCAGTTCTCCTGAGAGAGTAATGTGTCCCCAAATTCCCGAGCTAATGCGATGTTTGCATCGAATGCTGGAGAATAACGTTCAAGGAAGCATCATGGTGGGGGGGCGGGGGGGAATTGCTTTGCAAATAAAGAACGAGGAGGAAAATGAATCTTAGGCAAAACACACACACACAAATGCGTTTGCCGGGAGAAATTTACGCTGAGGTGCTGATGAATTTCCACGGGGGGGTTTAAAAGGGTGGCATGGATATGTCGAAAACCGAGCTCAAGATTGGGGGTGGGGAAAATGAGAGGAAAGGACCAGTTTCTGCCCCCATCCCTATGAAGGAACCACCTGCCTGGAAACAGGTAAAATATATAAGAGCCTGGAGAATTCCATCAAATCCAACTCAGTGATGTAACGTTGGAGAGTGTTGATCACTTCTCCTACCTGGGCAGTTATGTTTCCACAAGGGCCGACACTGATGCCGAAATCCAGCATCGCCTGAGCTCTGTGAGTGCGGCTTTCTCCCGATTGAAGCGCAGAGTGTTTGAGGACCGGGACATTCGCAGGGAAACCAAAATGCTTGTTTGCAAAGCTATTGCACTACCAACCTTACTGTATGCGTGTGAAACGTGGACCGCTTATAAACGCCATCTCCAACTCCTCGAAAGATTCCATCAACGGTGTCTCCGAAATATTTTACACATCACCACCTGGGAAGACAGGCGAACTAATGCCAGTGTATTGGAAGAAGCAAAGATCACCAGTGTTGAAGTAATAAATCTTCAACATCAACTTCGTTGGACTGGTCATGTTGTGTGGATGCCTGATGATCGTCTTCCAAAGCAACTCCTCTATTCTGAACTTAGAAATGGAAAGCGTAATGCTGGTGGTCAACAAAAGAGGTTCAAAGACTCTCTCAAGGCAAATCTTAAAAAAAAAAGTATAAACACTGACAACTGGGAAACACTGGCCTGCGCGCGCTCCAGTTGGAGAACAGCCTTGACCAAAGGTGTCCTGGGCTTTGAAGACACTGGAACTCAGGACACAAGGGAGAAACATGCTAAGAGGAAGGCATGCTTGGCAAACCCTCACCGGGATCAACTCCCGCCCGGAAACCAATGTCCCCACTGTGGAAGGACGTGTGGATCCAGAATTGGCCTCCACAGTCACTTACAGACTCATTGTTAAAACTGTGTATATGGAAGACCATCTTTCTTGGCTACTAGGGATTGCCAAGGAAGACCTGCAACCAATTCATGTTGATAAACCGTGTTTATGGAAGACAATCTTCCTCGGCTATGAGTTATCACCAAAGAAGAAGAAGAGCAATAAGCAATAAGCAATACTAATTAACACTTCTTGTTGTTTAGTCGTTTCCAACTCTTCGTGTCCCCATGGACCAGAACACGCCAGGCACTCCTGTCTTCCACTGCCTCCCGCAATTTCATTTAACACTAATTAATAGTGATTAATACTGATCAATAATAATTAATAATATTTGAAGCTGCTTTCTCCAGTCAGTGTCAGCTCTGCTTATTTTCCTCAACCACACTAAATCGTTGGATCCTAACCCACCCCCCTCTCCATCTTCCCCCAGTTAAAATGCCATGAGCAGCGAAGACAGGACGCAATTGCCCAACAGATGAGCCGGGAATGCGCTTACAACTTGTACCTTCTGAATATGACGACTCAAGGTAAGAGCAGCCCGGCCCAGGGCACACTGTGGTAATCTAAAACTGTGCTATTTTTACTGTTGTAAGCCGCTCTGAGCCCGGCTTTGGCTGGAGAGGGTGGGATATAAATAAAATTTTATTATTATTATTATTATTAATCTAGCCTTGAGGCTACGGCTGCTGGAAGTTCGGCCGAAGACAGCTGGTGCCCGCTGGTTCTCTGAATGAGTCCCTGAAGGCTGATCAGCCGCAGGTGTACGGTTGGCCATGCCAGGAACATAGCTGTCAACGTTTCCCGTTTGTTAAGGGAAATTCCCTTATTCCAAATAGGATTCCTCGCAAGAAAAGAGAAAAGTTGACAGCTATGGCCAGGAAAGGCTGCCCCTAGAGATCCGTGCAAAGCCCAGCTGCTGCCGGAAATCCTGCCGCCCCCCATAATAATAATAATAATAATAATAATAATAATAATAAATAACTTAGTTGGTCTCTAAGGTGCTACTGGACATTTTATTTTATTTTTTATCTATTCATCATCTATCTATCTTTATCTATCTCTCTATCTTTCATCTATATCTATCTATCTATCTATCTATCTATCTATCTATCTATCTATCTATCTATCTATCTATCATCTCTTTATCTCTATCTCTTTATCTCTATCTCTCTATATCTATCTATCTATCTATCTATCTATCTATCTATCTATCTATCTATCTATCATCTATCTATCTATCTATCTATCTATCTATCTATCTATCATCTATGTATCTATCTATCTATCTATCTATCTATCTATCTATCTATCTATATCTATCTATCTATCTATCTATCTATCTATCTATCTATCTATCTATCTATCATCTATCTATCTATCTATCTATCTATCTAACATCTATGTCTATCTATCTATCATCTATGTATCTATCTATATCTATCTATCTATCTATCTATCTATCTATCTATCTATCTATATCTATCATCTATATCTATCTATCTAACATCTATGTATATCTATCTATCATCTATCTATCTATCTATCATCTATCTATCTATCTATCTATCTATCTATCTATCTATCTATCATCTATCTATCTATCTATCTATCTATCTATCATCTATCTATCATCTCTTTATCTCTCTCTCTCTCTCTCTCTCTCTCTCTCACCTATCTATCTATCATCTATCTATCATCTATCTATCTATCATGTATCATCTATCTATCTAACATCTATGTATATTTATCTATCTATTTCTGTCTGTCTGTCTGTCTATCTATCTATCTATCTCTCTGACCCTTGTGTTTTGGGGGGATGGAAACAGCCCCTTGCTGCTGTCACTGCACACATAAACAACTTTTTCTTTTCTTTTGGCAGATGTTATTTTTTTTGGTTATTTATTGGTAAATAAAAAACAACTTTTTATTTTCTTTCCCACGTATAATACCTTACAAAAAAGCCTCTGTTTTTTTTAAACAAAAGTTATCCAAAACTTTTTTTCCCCCATATCGTTTTGTCTTTCTCTTCCTTTTCGAATGTCCCGCAGTTCGGATTGACTCTCTGCAGGAAAAACTGTCCGCTCTGCAGCTGAGGAGCCAACTGGAGCAGGGTGCCTTGTCCGGCGTCCAGAAAAACCTGCAGGACCAATTGGACCGGACAGAGAAGGAGAAGCAAGCTTGCGAGATCGACCGGCTGGGAGATCAGTCGCGGGTGCAGACCTACCATAACCTGGGTTCCCAAGTCCTGTCCATACTGAATCCCATCCCTGAGAACCTGAGATCGTCCTTTGAGCAAGTCATGGCCAAGTTCACCACGTGCTACCAGGTCGGCAGCGCCCGTCAGGACTTCCGGCTGCTGACAGACGCCATGAGGGACCAGTTCGAGGTGCTGGCCAGGCAGGTGGACCAGAAAGTGAGCAGCGCGGCCGAGGAGAACGGGAGGCTGCAAAGAGAGAAGGCCACTTGCACCCACAGCTTGCAGGAGAAGGAGCGCCAAGTGGGCGCCCAAAAATTACAGTGCGAGAGGGAGAAGCAGATCCTCCGAGATGCCCAGGATGCGGAGACCAAGAAGATGTACGTGGAGAGGCAGCAGTTGGTCGGGGAGAAGGAGACCCTCCAGCTGCAGTTGCACCAGAGCAAGACAGCATGCCTGAATCTCAGGGTAAGGTAAAGGTAAAGGGAGCCCTGACCAGTAGGTCCAGTCGTGGCCGACTCTGGGGTCGCGGCGCTCATCTTGCTTTATTGGCCGAGGGAGCTGGCGTTTGTCCGCCCCGCAGACAGTTTTCTGGGTCATGTGGCCAGCATGACTGAGCCGCTTCTGGAGAACCAGAGCAGCGCACGGAAACGGCGTTTACCTTCCCGCCGGAGCAGTACCTATTTATCTACTTGCACTTTGACGTGCTTTTGAACTGCTAGGTGGGCAGGAGCAGGGACCGAGCAACGGGAGCAACGGGCTTAGTCCTGCTGGCCACATGACCCGGAAGCTGTACCCGTCATCCCCGTCATCGCGGGGATTCAAACCGCCGACCTTCTGATCGCCAAGTCCTAGGCTCTGTGGTTTAACCCACAGCACCACCTGTGCCTCAGGGTAATCTCAGGGTAAGAAGCCGCAATTCTGGCGCTCCTCAGACGCCCGTTCCCTCTTCCATTTTTGGATCATAATTTTATTAGTTTTCCGTTACCGTCCAATAATAGCCTCGTTATAACAAGATCCAATGCTGAGGGCCTTCTGGCGGTTCCCTCCCTTCGAGAAATGAGGTTACAGGGAAGCAGGGACGGGCCCTTCTCGGTGGTGGCGCCCTCCCGTCAAATGTCAAGGAAATAAACAACTATCTGACTTTTAGAAGACATCTGAAGGCAGCCCTGTTTAGGGAGGTTTTATTTTAATGTCCTTTATGAGGCACAGCAAACCACACATGATCAAACAGACACCGTATACAAATTGTGCAAAATACCAGCTCAACGTAACGAGGTTTGTCCCAGTCAGATCTTTAACTTGAGAGAAAATCAATTTGCATAAATAATACAATACAACATTACCACATCACCAATCACCACCCTATTGTTTAGGGATAAAGTGGGCTAATGGAATAAATATCGGGGCAAACGTTATGGGTAGGTATTGGGTATAAAGAGAGGGGCCTGCTGTCGTGACGAGTCCTGGGAGAGCTGGGTTCGAATCTTCCCACTTAGCCATGAAACTCACCAGTTGCTCGCTCTCAGCCTACCTCGCCGAGTTGTTGTTGGGGTTCGAAAGTGCAGAGGCTCCACCAAACCTGGATATAAACGGAACTGGGCACGGAAGGGTTGGCAGGACGGCTGGTTACTACCTGCCGGAGTTGGCAGAAGGGCCGGCGGGGAGCTTCCTGGGGGCCCAAATGTGGCCCTCAAAGCTTCTCCGCCTGCGCAGCTCTGCTGAAAACTCACAGGGCTTGTTCAGAGGAGATATCAGGGTTCTTTGCTTCGCAGGGGACATCTTCGTTCCCCAGCAACCCGTTCGTGAGGCCGGCGAGCCCCGTTTCGTCCGGCGGTGCCAACACGATGGGGGGCACTTGGAACGCAGGGAGAGTCGTGAATACTGCTGGTTCGGTTTCCAGCCCACAAATCTTCCCCGGAAGATCAGGTGCAGTCGTGCAGCCGAACCCCGCCTCCCCAGGAATTCAAATCAATGCTGGTGAGTCAACCCACCTCACTTGGCTCCATCCCTTCCAACGTTTCTCCCCTGAAAATAGGGACGTCCTATTCCATCCCCTCCAACGTTTCTCCCATAGAAAGAGGGACGTCCTATTCCATCCCCTCCAACGTTTCTCCCCTGAAAAGAGGGACGTCCTATTCCATCCCCTCCAACGTTTCTCCCCTGAAAAGAGGGACGTCCTATTCCATCCCCTCCAACGTTTCTCCCCTGAAAATAGGGACGTCTTCTTCCATCCCCTCCAACGTTTCTCCCCTGAAAATAGGGACGTCCTATTCCACCCTCTCCAACATTTCTCCCCTGAAAATAGGGACGTGCTATTCTATCCCCTCCAACGTTTCTCCCCTGAAAATAGGGTAAGCGACCGGTTGCTCCTGTTCAGAAGGCGAAACCTTACCTCGGAACATGTTTCCTTTGTGTTCCTTTAGATCGATTGAGAACTCTGGAGAACAAGAAACCCCCTTTGGAGAATGGGAAGCTGCAGAACCAGCCGCCAGCCGTCCTCGCGGGACAACCACCCAGGTCCTGTAGTGAAAAAATGTGATTTTAATACGTTCCTGGTCTATGGGGCAGAAAGAAGGGGCTGAGCTACTCTTCTGTTGGGTTGCTGGAAAGTTTGGATGCTTCGGGGTCAGAGCCCAGTAGATAAGGTGTGGTGTCAATATGGGGGTGATCCCAGGTTATGGGGGCAGGCGGATCAGGTCCCAGATTTCAGAGAATCACAGGATCATAGAGATGGAAGTCTCGTGTCCAGATCAAGGGAAGTTGGAGACCTTCTCTATTCTGCCTTGGTCAGACCACACCAGGGATACGATGTCCAGTTCTGGGCAGCACAATTTAAGATGGATGTGGACAAGCTGGAAGGTGGGCAAAGGAGGGAGACCAAGATGTTCAAGGGTTCTGGAAGCCATGCCTGATGAGGAACGGTTGAAGGAGCTGAGGATGTTCAGCTTGGAAAAGAGGAGACTTGAGAGGAGACAGGAGAGCCATCTTCCACTATCTCAAGGGCTCTCTCATGGAAGCGTGAGGAAGCTTATTTTCTCCTGCTCTGCAGGTAGGACTCGAACCCGTGGCTCCGAGTTGCAGGAAAGGAGAGCCCGACTCAACGCCAGGAAGGGCTTTCACGTGGTCAGAGCTGTTTGACCATAGGAAGGTCTACGATTCTATGTTCTCCAGATCAGCCTTTCTCAACCTGGGGGTCCCCAATGTTGTACTACAACTCCCATCACCCCTAGCTAGCAAGGCCAGAGCTCAGGGGTGATGGGAGTTGTAGTCCGACAACATCTGGGGACCCGCAGGTTGAGAACCGCTGCTCTAGATCTTATAGATTCGCAAAGTTGTACTCAGGGACCCCTGAAGGTGATCCAGCCCAACCTGCTTACAGTGCAGGAATCTGAGCTCAAACTTCCATGGCAGGTGGCGATCCGAACCTCTGCTTAAAAACTTTCAAGGAATGAGAACTCCACCCTGGCCCTGGCCCTCTTTTAAGCTTGCCTCAACCTTCCCACTCGATTTGTTTTTCTCTAATTTGGTCAGAATCGAGCCCACGCTTCCTAAATACATAACTTCTGGTCAACAAGCCACCATAGATTTAGAGGGCCATGGGGACCATTTCAGACTCGGCTTCCCATGTACTATCTGAAACCCAAGGAGGGCCTTGGTTGCCAGATGTCCAGTGCTGGATGTACATCTAAGCTAAACAAGCTCTAGCTCAGGGCCCCACTCTCTTGGGGGCCCTCAAAAAATATAAAGGGGGGGAAAACCCCTGGATGTACATTTCCAAAATATAAGATTAAAAGCAAATAAAATAAAACCTACATGCAGCAACCATGATTTGTGTTGTGTAGGCTCCTGTGATGTAAGTCATGGGTCCCGCCTGCTAGCCTGCTCCCTAAAATATCCCTGGTTTGCTCCTTTCTATATATAGGGTGCCGACATTCTGCATGGACTGGTTGCAGGGCAACATGGGCAAATAGCTTGAGATACCTATGAGGTCCATCAATTGCCATATGGCATATATTCAACACACACCAAAAGCGACAATTTGTTGTGGACAAAGGACAGCTGGACATATGAAGGGCCCCATTACCTCCAGTAGCTCAGGACCTCATCAAACCTAAATATGGCCCTGCAGATGTGGGGGGTGGGGGGTTCCAGCTCTCCCACCCTACGAAGAATGGGGAACAGCAGGAAGGTTTGTCTGTGTGTCTTTGTGGTTTGGGCTGATGCTGGAAGCGGGAGATACAGAGGCATGTCTCTACCCGGGCTGGATTCGAAACCGTGGCTTGGGGCGTTGGTGGAAACCGAAGCAGGAGGCAAGGTCTTCATGCCGTGAGCCCCTCCATTCTATACTCAGGCTGTACATTTGCAGAAATAGAACCATGAATCCTAAAGCGGGGTTGCCATAGGTGCGGATTTTGCCATAGGTCCGGATGATAGTCATTGTTTGATGGTGGGGCTTTTATCCATTTCCGCAGCCACACAATCAATCAATCAGTAGCTGGTCTGGGTTCCGCACAGTCACAAAAACAAATGAACTGAAAAAGCCTCAAAAACAAAATATGCAAAATAAAGAGCAAAAACAAAAGTGCCTAACTTACTCCGTTCTGGAAATCCGTTTGACTTCTGAAATGTTCGGAAACCGAGGCGCGGCTTCTGATTGGCGCGGGCGCCCCGGAAACAATAACCGACAGCCGCGTCAGATGTTCGGCTTCCGGAAAACGTTCAAAAACCAGAACACTCACTTTCGGGTTTTGAGAACCAAGGTACCAGTGTATCCGAATACGTTTGTAAATATCAATGGCCTACTGTATAAACTCATTCAGAATTTGATTTCTTCCCGCCACAGCGGTTAAAGGAAATGGCGCCAAAGGCCTTCAGGAACAGCACCTGGGAATTAAGACTCGATTGTTGGAAAGGGAAGAGTGCGGAGTTTGGAAATTTCCTCACCTGGAGATGCATTTCGGACGGGACAGGGAATCGAAGCGGAAATGGACATCAGCACTGAATGGGGAAAACTGCCCTCTTCCCTGGTATCTTCCCCCAAACCCTCGCTGCTTCTTGGCGACACAACCGATGCCCAATTTAAGATCTCTTATCCTAAATGTAGCCGGTCCGTTTGGTTTGTTGTGTTTCGCAAGCACACATAAAAATAATAATAACCGCTATTAATGATGGTTTACCTTTCTACTCCCCAACCCCTTAGCGGATCATTCCTTTTCCCTTTTCCCGATCCAGTTTTGGATCAGGAAAGCCCTCGCAAGAAATTTAGATGCTCTAAAAGCAGGCATGTTCAAGAGCTTGATCGCGATCCACTGGTTGATTACACCCCCAGCTTTCCCTCCCAGAAATGAAAGCTCAACAACTTAATCTGAGCAAAATGTGGTTTGAAATTCATACCCTGAATTTTGCAATGCAGTTCCCCAACTGGCGGATTCATGCAAAAAATGCATTTGCTCCGGGAAATTATGCATGGAGACGCATCTGTTGGCAAAAGGCACACACAGAAATGTGTTTATATCCTGTGGAGATCTCCTGGGGGAAATCTGTGTGTCTTAGGCAAAGTTGCAAAGTTGAAAGGTTTTTCAAGGAGGGTTTTTGAAAAAATAGCCGTCGTCCAAAAATGACGTGCAATTGTGGAGAACTGAGTCAGGGGGAGGAAATGAGATAGCAAAATGAACAGTTTGCCTTTCCTACCTTCCAGGGCTGTTGTGGTGATAAAACAGGGTACCGTATTTTTTGCTCTATAAGACTCCACTTTTTCCCTCCTGAAAAGTAAGGGGAAATGTGTGTGCGTCTTATGGAGAGAATGCAGGCTGCACAGCTATCCCAGAAGCCAGGACAGCAGGAGGGATTGCTGCTTTCGCTGCGCAGCGATCCCTCTTGCTGTTCTGGCTTCTTAGATTCAGAATATATTTTTTCTTCTTGTTTTCCTCCTCCAAAAACTAGGTGCGTCTTGTGGTCTGGTGCGTCTTATAGAGCGAAAAATACGGTATGTAACCGCCATTTGTGTCCCCTGGCCCTGACTTTCTTCATAAGATTTGAATGTAAACCACAAATGCTTTCAACAACGGCAAGGCAAAGCTGTAAATTCACACTTTGGGCAGAGTTAACTTGTTGCTGTCGCTTCTAGACATTTCCTACATTTTTGCAAGAGGCAGGGTGGGCGTGCCTATGTATAAATTTTGATATCATGTACGCATTTAGATAGGCCTATATGTCTATATATCTCAGGAAAAAAGAGGCATTATTTAGCTTTCCCGGGATAGACCTTGCTAGCAAGGATGGTTGAATGGAGCTCCCACGTTCATGGCAGTCTATCCCCAATCACATGATGCTGACGAAACATCCTTCAGAAATGAGGGGATCTGTTTCCTTTCCAGACAATGCCAGATTTACGTCTATGCTAAACAAGCTCTCGCTTAGGGCCCCACTCTCTTGGGGCCCCCCCAAAAAAATAAAGGGGGAAAAAACCCTGGATGTACATTTCCAAAATATAAGATAAAAAGCAAATAAAATAAAACCTACATGCAGCAACTGTGTTTTGTGTTGTGTAGGCTCCTCGGGTGTAAGTCATGGCCCCCGCCTGCTCCCTAAAATATCCCTGGTTTGCTCCTTTCTATATATAGGGTGCCGACATTCTGTATGAACTGGTTGCAGGGCCACATGGGCAAATGGCTTGAGATACCTATGAGGTCCATAAATTACCATATAGCATGTATTCAACACCAAAAAAAAGTAGCAATTTGTTGTTGACAAAGGACAGCTGGACATACAGGTGAAACTCGAAAATTAGAATATCATGGAAAAGTTCCTTGATTTCAGGAATTCAACTTGAATGGTGAAACTAATAGATGAGATCGACTTGTGACATGCAAAGCACGATGTGCTTCTACTTCTCAGAGGTCCAATCTCGTTCGATTTGCAATCCTTGTTTTGCTGATTTCCTTGAATATTCTAATTTTCTGAGATGGTTGATTTGGGGTTTTCACCAGCTGTACGCCATGATCATCACAATTATCACAAATCAAGGCTTGACATATCTCGCTTTGCATGTCACAAGTCTGTCTCATATATTAGTTTCACCTTTCAAGTTGAATTCCCGAAATCAAGGTACTTTCCCACGATATTCTAATTTTTCGAGTTTCACCTGTATAAAGGGGCCCAATACCTTCAGGAGCTGAGGGCCTCATCAAACCTCAATCTGGCCCTGTTTCCAGATGTTGGATTCCACCAGCCCCAATGATCAGGGACGAAGGGTGCTTGCAACATCTGGAAAACTGCCGGTTCCACGTTTCTGATCTTAAAGGCAGCACTCCTTTCTGCATGCAACAAACAGAGGAAGGCCTTTTCGATAACAGAGACATTTACTCATGACAGATGCAGACAAATGCAGCTTCTTAAATCAGGGATTGGGGGAAACCTGTTTCCCTCCAGAGGTTGACAATCTCCAATTCCTATCAGCCAGCGGGGCTGAAGAGCAGGGATTTGGGGCGCTGGAGTCTGTCAACATCTGGATGGTCTTTGTTTGTTTTTCAACCTGTCGCTCAAAACGCCAGCGGTTCCCCTGTTCATATTCCAACGCTTGTGAGCTTCCCGGCTGTCCCCTGTTGGAAACAGCGTCCTGGGCTGCGCAGTCACAATTCTGCTTCTGTGGGCGGGAAATAGTTGCTGGCAGAAATAAGTTCTGTTTTCAGGGTTTGTTTGTTTAAAAATAAAAAGAGCAAAGGCATAGGCTGTGGAAATAAAAGGTGTTTTCAAACCCACCTGGAGTTGTTCTTGATTTGGGTGAGGCTGGCACGGGGTGGGTGGGGGTTTGGGTCTCAAAAACACAAGGGCAACAACTTCTACATGAGAGGAAGCAAGAGATCTTTAGCTAGGCGAATACAGCATGACAGAACAATGCAGGAATCAAAACTGACGCCAAGGCACAAGAGCAAGGGAAGAGGTCCACAGATGGACAGAAGCTATGGAGGTGTCATAGAATTGTACAGTGGGGAGGGAACCCCAAAGGTCATACATCCCAGCCCCATGCCATGCTAAAGCATCCCTGACAGACAGAGGTCCCTGTTATCCAGGGGCTGTCCCAGATTTACAGAAGCCCCCCCCGGTTTCTGATCTGATCCTGAAATGTCCTGCTTTTCCTTAGGACGTCCCTATTTTCATGGGAGAAACGTCCCTATTTTCACAGGAGACACGTTGGAGGGGCAGTGCCAGATTTAGGTATAAGCTAAACAAGCTATAGCTTAGGGCCCCGCTCTCTTGGGGCCCCCCAAAAAGCTAAAAGGAAAAAAACCTGGAAGATAGAAAGCAAATAAAATAAAACCTACATCCAGCAACCGTGTTTTGTAGGCTCCTCGGGTGTAAGTCATGGGCCCCGCCTGCTCACCTGCTCCCTAAAATATCACTATCACAATTAATATACTTCTTCTTAACTGTATTTCTGTTCAACAACAGCTTGGATAAAATACATATTTTGTGATGTGCAATCCACACAACATGACCAGTCTAACGAAGTTGATGTTGAAGAATCATTGCTTCGACACTGGTAATCTTTGCTTCTTCTACTACACTGGTATTAGTTCACCTGTCTACCCAAGTGATGAGTAAAAAATTTTGGAGACACCAAATTTTGGAATCTTTTAAGGAGTTGGAGATGGGGTTTATAAGTGGCTCATGTTTCACAAGCATACAGTAAGGTTGGTAGTGCAATAGCTTTGTAAATAAGCATTTTAGTTTCCCTGCGAATGTCCCAGTCCTCAAACACTCTGCACTTCAATCGGGAGAAAGCCAAACTCACAGAGCTCAGGCGATGCTGGATTTCGGCATCAATGTTGGCCCTTGTGGAAAGAATATTTCGTGAATATTTCCCACTGTAAACACAGACAAGGCCAAGAGATGAGACAGAAAGGGGTAAAAGATTATTGGGAAATGATCCATTATAGCTTGAGATACCTATGAGGTCCATGAATGACCATATAGCATCTATTCAACACAAAAAACAGTGGCAATTTGTTGTGGACAGCTGGACTTATAAAGGGCCCCGTTACCATTAGTAGCTTAGGGCCGCATCAAACCTAAATCCGGCCCTGGTTGGAGGGTATGTAATGATGATGGTGATGATTATGGGATGGCAGCCAGAGGGATATGAGCTGCTTCCTAGGAAACGTCTGTTTCTTTCCAGCTGTCTCTGCGTGAGTGGATGAACCCAGAGTCGCCTGCAGAGGAAAAACGGCAGCTTCCCTCCCTTCCTGAGTTGGGTTTTCCCTCCAGATCCTTCGCGCAGGAAAAGGCGGCGTTCCTCGCCACTGAATAACCTCAGGAAGAGAGCGCAGGACAGGGGGTGGTTCAGGGCTGCCTCCTCGCTAATGGTCCTCACCGACTGTGGAGGTTGCCCTCGCGGGCCAAATTTTGCCCAGTCCTCTTCCAAACACATTCAAGTTGCAGTTACAGATATGTAGCCGTGTTGGTCTGCCATAGTCAAAACAAAACTGTGTATCTGTGTATCTGTGTATCTGAGTGTATCTGAAAAAGTGTGCATGCACACGAAAGCTCATACCAAGAACTAACTTAGTTGGTCTTTAAGGTGCTACTGGAAGGAATTTTTTTTGTTTCGACATTCAAGTTGGTGAGTGTCACTGCCGCTTTGCCACTAGCAATCGCGAAGGTTTCCTATTGGGAATAGTGCCAGGGAGTCTAAAGGAAGAGGACAAGACATTATAGAGGTGAAACTCGAAAAATCAGAATATCGTGGGAAAGTTCCTTGATTTCAGGAATTCATCTCGAAAGGTGAAACTAATATATGAGACAGACTCGTGACATGCCAAGCGAGATATGTCAAGCCTTGATTTGTTATCGTTGCCATGATCATGGCGTACAGCTGGTGAAAACCCCAAATCAACCATCTCAGAAAATTAGAATATTCAGGGAAATCAACAAAACAAGGATTGCAAATCGAGCAAGATTGGGCCTCTGAGAAGTAGAAGCACATCTCGCTTTGCATGTCACGAGTCGATCTCATATATTAGTTTCACCATTCAAACTGAATTCCTGAAATCAAGGAACTTTTCCACGATATTCTAATTTTTCGAGTTTCACCTGTAGAGCGCAGCTTCTCAGGTCTGCATATAGGAGAGTTGTCATAAAAGCTCTCCATAGTTAAAAGCAGAAGTCGGCAAATGTGCCCTCATTTTTGCTCTTCAAAATATGGCAGCCCTAGGTAGGCTTTTAAAAATCTGCCTACGTTTCAGGATAACGTCACTATTTCAATTCACATAAGAATGTACGTTTTTGTACATTTTCCCCCATTCACTCATCTTTGTTCTCCCCCTTCCCCATCACTGAATGGGGAAAAAAGAATGTAAATATTAGGCTAAATAGGGGGGAAATTGACCCTTTGGGGGTGTCCTTCCCCAAACCCTTTAGGGAACGTAGCTGCATTAAAAAACCGAATTTTGCACTGAAGGCAAGGCAGTCGTCTCCTGCTCTCCCACCATTTGTGCTGGAAACCGAGCCTTGCAAAAATATTATTTATAGCTGCTTCTAAGAGGCCCCAGAGCTTCCTTGCGCATGGACAACGCCCTCTGTTCAAGAAAACCTCTCTCTAGGATGCTGTTCTCTGTGTGTGTGTGTTTGTGTCCTATTAAATGCATCCTGGGTTTTGTTCCATTCCTTTCGGAAACGAAGTCTTTAACACAAGAGGGAAATGTGAACATGGTCCTGCTAATGAGTTTTTAGGAAAGGAAAAGGATGTGGGGGAGTTGGGGAGAGAGGAGAGGGAATTGCTCACATCCCCAATAAAGAGGAGCAGGTTTGCCGTAGGGTAATTTGCAGGAGAGTAAATGCCAGAATTCGCTCCTGACCGATAAGCCACAATCCCGCAGAGTCGTCCAGGCAAACAGGATGTTCGTTTCAAAGGCGAGGTGATTCACGAATTAAAAGATGATTGATGCAGGTGTTTGTGGCGATGGCTTGGAGTCGCCGGGGGCCAATAAACAGCTGGCCCCCCACAAAAAAAGAACAAGAGGCCTCCAAGGATTCAGAAAGAGTTCATGGAGTTCCCAGATGGCTTCCAGGTCCTGTTTCGTAACCGCAAAGCACATTCTTAAATCCTGGGCGAATTTAAGAACATGGGAAGATACAGGGGCGTATTAAAAAAAACAAAAACCTTTAAGGGGGTGGTTATAAGGGAAAACTGCTCCTTTATGGGTACCCAAGAGCCCATGTAGAGTCCTTAAGTAGGTTCTCTATCGGTAGGAGAAAACAACAGAGGTCAAGCAGAGAATATTGAGAAGCAAAGCGGCTAGTAAGTCTGGTCTTTATTAAACTGTTGCAACAGGGTCTTCACGCCCCACATTCTGGAGGAACCCAGAACAATGGTGCACAAGCCCCTTTATAGACTCCCCTGTAGCTCAAGACCACCCCAAAACATCACGCATACATCACAGAAAGAGGTGGTCCCCGTGAGAAATGGGAATGTGTTGCTTCTCTCCTGTCTGCCAGGAGACCTGATCAATCATGCCTTATCATTTGCCTTTTCTGGGTAGCTTGGCCATTCCTTGGAGACGGTCAATACTCAGTTCCTAAAACTCTTACGCATATTGATAAGTGTGCTCAGCTGGACAGATACTTGCCAGACTGTGTTTGAAAAAGGAGGTGTAAGTCCCTACAGTCCAAAGACCATTGGAAAGCTTTCCCCATTTCCTTCCTCCTTGCAAAGAAATATTCGAGGTCAATTTGGGAGAGTCCAAATGGCTCCAGGATTGTTCTCCTGTTCACGTGGTTTATATACTTGTGGGTGTGTTTCCCTTGTACACTTATGAACACATGGGAGAAATGTTGGAGGGTGTGAAGTTATAAAAGATTCCTGGACTAGATGCCCTTCCAATTCTATGAATCAATGAAATCATGTCATTATTATTCATTATTTTCTTCTCGGAGAAGGATTAGCGTAGGGCACAGCCCCTACTCTCTCATTTTAAATCTATCTCACCCGAACAAAAGCAAATCTCCATTTTCGTAACAGGAAGGAACGTAGAGCCTTGGTCAGTTTTTATTTCTGCAGAAACAGAGGCCTCGGTTGAGGAGAAGGCATAAATAAAAGGAACCTGGCTTCGGACTAGTAGGCAGCCCAAAGTCAGACCACCTTCCTTTCCCAAGCTGAGAAGTGAGGAGGTCAAGTCTTCTGGGAATTCCCGTTCCCGGCAGCTTGGCAGGAAAGGGTCTTTGTGACCTCCATTGTTCCCTGTCCAAACTGGGGGCTGGTGCAGCCAAGTGATAAGGGACGCAAAGAGCCCACAGCTTCTTGGAATCCTGACGTCTGAGCGTGATCGATGGCTCCCCTCGACGGATCGCCACCACTTTCCTGGAAGCCGACACAACGCACCTAGCCAAGGTCACCCTCTGTGAACTCAAAGACCTGTCGAGGAACAAAGCTGGTCACTGGGAGATTCAGGAGCGATGAGGGGAAAGGCGTCTAGTTGTGGAATCTGAGCCCTCCAACATTTCTACGATGGAAATAGGGACGTCCTATTCCGTCCCCTCCAATGTTTCTCCCGTGAAAATAGGGACGTCCTATTCTATCTCCTCCAACGTTTCTCCCCTAAAAATAGGTACGTCCTATTCCGTCCCCTCCAACGTTTCTCCCCTGAAAATAGGGACGTCCTATTCCATCCCCTCCAACGTTTCTCCCCTGAAAATAGGGACGTCCTATTCCATCCCCTCCAACGTTTCTCCCCTGAAAATAGGGATGTCCTATTCCATATTAGGTATTTAGACCTTTAAATGCTGACAGAATCAGATCTCTCAGCCCTGCCTAGCACCAAGTTAGACAGGACTGGAAAACTCCATCTAGCAGCCCTGTGGCTCCACCTAATGGCTGCCTGGGAGAGGGCATGTAATTGCAGAATTGGGAGGGACCCCAAGGGTTATCCAGTCTGACCCGCTTCAATGCAGGAATCCATGACAGGTGTCCATCCGACCCCTGCTTAGACACCTCCAAGGAAGGAGAATCTACCTCCTTCCATCCCACTGTCGAACGGCTCCGACTGTCTGAAATCCTGATGTTGAGTCCGACTCTCCTTTCCTGCAACTTGAAGCCATGGGTTCGAGTCCTACCCTCGGGCGGGTGCCACCACAGAGAAGGCCCTCTGCCTGGTTCCCTGGAACCTCACTTCTCGCAGGGAGGGAACCGCCAGAAGGCCCTCGGAGCTGGACCCTGGTGTCCGGGCTGGACGAAGAGGGTGGAGACGCTCCTTCAGGTCTACTGGGCCGTTTAGGGCTTTCAAGGTCAGCACCAACACTTTGAATTGTGCTCAGAAACGTCCTGGGAGCCAATGTAGGTCTTTCAGGACCGGGGTTATGTGGTCTCTGCTCCCAGTCCCCAGTCTGGCTGCCGCATTCTGGATTAATTGCAGTTTTGGGGTCACCTTAAAGGCAGCCCCACATAGAGCGCATAGCAGTAGTCCAAGCAGGAGATAACCAGAACATGCACCACTCTGGAGACACAGTCTGCAGGCAGGGAGGGTCTCATCCTGTGTACCAGATGGAGCTGCCCTGGACACAGAATTGACCTGTGCCTCCATGGACAGCGGTGAGTCCAGAATGACCCCCAGGCTGCGCACCTGGTCCTTCAGGGGCACAGTTACCCCATTCAGGACCAGGGAGTCCTCCACACCCACCCGCCTCCTGTCCCCCGAAAATGGCACTTCTGTCTTGTCAGGATTCAACCTCAATCCGTTAGCTGCCATCCATCCTCCATCCTCCTTTGAAAGGCTAATACAAGGAGACCGAACGAGCAAAGATCGGAAGTCAGCATAGATGCTTTATTGCCATGGGTGGTAAGAAGAAACAAGACAGTGACTTTCTCGAAAGCTCCTCCATTCAGCCCCCGACGTTAACGCAGACCCCCTCCCCATTTCCCCCCCATGCTTGTGACCCCCACTTCCGTCCCCCAGCCATGGCCTGCAGACCAGATATTCAGCTGTCCCACTCCAAATGTTTGTGGACTCCAAACCGAGTTTATTTTTTCGTCTTTTAATGCAAAATAAAAAATAAATCAATCAATGAGGGTTGCCAACTCCCCGACTGTTTGAGTGCACAGGAGCAGATCCAGGAATGGAGTTGGCAACCTGTATTTTGCTGACTCCATCAATCCACTCGTTTTCATGAATCATACAGCAAATGAAACGAAACAGAAATCTTTGGGGTTTTCCTAAAAGAAAATAAAAGCTCAACAGGTCTTGCGGTGTCCTGGTTTTTTGCTTTTTGAAATGTAGAAACCCTACATTCCCTCCCTGGGAAGTGTGAATCACAGTTTAATAGAAAAGAAGAAGAAGAAGAAGAAGAAGAAGAAGAAGAAGAAGAAGAAGAAGAAGAAGAAGAAGAGAAGAAGGGAAGGAAGGAAGGAAGGAAGGAAGGAAGGAAGGAAGGAAGGAAGGAAGGAAGGAAGGAAGGAAGGAAGGAAGGAGAGAGAAGGAAGGAAGGAAGGAAGGAAGGAAGGAAGGAAGGAAGGAAGGAAGGAAGGAAGGAAGGAAGAAAGAAAGAAAGAAAGAAAGAAAGAAAGAAAGAAAGAAAGAAAGAAAGAAAGAAAGAAAGAAAGAAAGAAAGAAAGAATTCTGTTTCCAGGAAAGCTCAGCCCTGTCATTTGTATACAACTAATCAGTTTTAAATATATTTCCTCCTTTAGCCCTCTGGCGTTACTGATCCTGATTTTGCTAGTGAGGCAAAAAGCTACACACACACACACACACCGCTGGGAATCTTATTTACAGTGCAACACCAGGGGTGTCTACTCACAAGTAAGCCTCGCTGAATTATTCCACACACCCCGGACAGGTTAGCGGGTGCAATTTTTCAGCCTCAGTTGCTCTTTCGGCTGCTGGGGCTTTGAGAAAGCACCGCTCCCAGGCTTCCTAGCGTGTCTGCTCAGCAGTAAGGACTAGCACCTTGTTTTTTAAAAATAAAAACTAAGGGAATTGGGGCTTTTTCTGGCCGAATCATGACATGTTCACAGCCCTGACCTACACAAGCCAAGATTCCTTCCTTCCTTCCTTCCTTCCTTCCTTCCTTCCTTCCTTCCTTCCTTCCTACCTTCCTACCTTCTCTCTCTCTCTTTCTTTCTCTCTCTCTCTCTCTCTCTCTCTCTTTCTTTCTTTCTTTCTTTCTTTCCCTTTCCTTCCTTCCTTCATTCCTCTCTCTCTCTCTCTCTCTCTCTCTCTCTCTCTCTCTCTCTTTTTCTTTCTTTCCTTCTTTGCTTCCTTCTCTTCCTTCCTTCCTTCCTTCCTTCCTTCCTTCCTTCCTTATTTTTTCTCCCTCCCGCCCTTTCTTTTTTCTTTTTCTTTTTCTTTTTCTTTTTCCTTCCTTCCTTCCTTCCTTCCTTCCTTCCTTCCTTCCTTCCTTCCTTCCTTCCTTCCTTTCCAAACCACTTCCCCTCTTTACTCACTCTCTTTATCCCATTCCTCCCCACCAAAAAGCCTGTATGTGTCCTTTCCCACCCTGCGAGGTAGGTTGGGTTCAGAGAGAGAGAGAGAAAGAGAGACTTCCCCGGTAAGCTTTGCAAGTGAAAGGCTTATTTCCCATTTCCGTCGCCCAGAGGCTCTAACCGCTATGCCGTGCTGCCCCTGGTGAGAAACAGCCTCCACCCAACCCCGCAAACACCTTTCCCACCTGCAGCATGGGCTATCACAGTGTCGCGGCAGGCGGACATTCAACCGGTGCGGCTTTGCACAGAAGGGAGGTGCAGTGATGGAACGTCCCATTTAAAGCCTTTGGCGGTGGTGATGGGGGGGCAAAGTGGGGGGCAAAGTCTTCCTCGCAGGCGCTCCCCCAGGAAAGAAAAGGCAAAGCCCGTGAGGATAGGGGTTCAGGAAGACTCTTGAGCAGGCAAGGCAGGCAGCTTGCGTTCGAGGGGAAGGGAGTGGGAAGGGGCTGTGCCGCACTGCAGGGCTGGCCGGTTGGCGTGAAAGGAAGGGAGTTCTCTAGATAGCAGTTCTCCAATATGGAAAAGCCCCCCCGGTTTGAAATGGGCGGTCCTCTTTTCCCGAATCTCATCTGCCTTGTTCCTGGAGTCTTTGCATCTTCAGAATCTGGAAGAGGATTCTCTGAATGTCCTCATCCATGTGTCCCTGGGGAGAGAGAAATTTTATTATTATTATTATTATTATTATTATTATTATTATTATTACAGTGGTACCTCGGGTTAAGTACTTAATTCGTTCCGGAGGTCCATTCTTAACCTGAAACTGTTCTTAACCTGAAGCACCACTTTAGCTAATGGGGCCTCCTGCTGCGCCGCCAGAGCACAATTTCTGTTCTCATCCTGAAGCAAAGTACTTAACCCGAGGTAATATTTCTGGGTTAGCGGAGTCTGTAACCTGAAGCGTATGTAACCTGAGGTACCACTGTATTATTATCATCAACATCATCATTTAAAATTATTATCATTACAAATTATTGTTGTTGTTATTTAAAGTTATTCTTATTTAAAGTTATTGTTATTGACAATTATTGTTATTTAAAATTGTTATTATTATTTAGAATCATAGGCAGTCCTGTTTAGGGAAGTTTTTAATGTTTAATGCTTTATTGTGTTTTTAATATTCGGTTGGCTGGGGAAGCTCAGCCGGATGGGCAGGGTATAAATAAATTATTATTATTATTATTATTATGGAGGATCTGTATGGACAAAGTCTCCCTCCGGGTTGCCCTCCAAGCCTCTGCCCGCCCCCCAAATACCCAGCCCCGATCCCCCAACCTGGCAGGTAAACTCACCTGGATGGCATAGAGAAGGTGTCCCCTGTACAATGAAACGATATTGCCATGCCGTCGCTCAGCCTCCTGGAAGAAGAAAGGGAAAAGGTTTCAAACCCGGGAACCCGGGAACCACGTCCCCAAGCCATCGCCGTAAGAATTCTAAGGTCTCGAATATAAAATTGATGTTTGTAGGTGCGTGAGGTGAAAACGCACAGGCATAGGTCCAGGAATCAGCGTGTTTTTTGCATGAGTAGAATGTGCCCTTTTATTTAAAATGCATCTCTGGGTTATTTGTGGGGCATAGGAATTCGTTCATATATTCTTTTCAAAATATAGCCCGGCCCCCCGCAAGGTCTGAGGGACAGTGGACCCTGCTGAAAAAGTCTGCTGACCCCTGGAATAGGATATCTCTATATTCATTGGAGAAACGTTGGAGGGGATAGAATAGGACGTCCCTATTTTCAGGGGAGAAACGTTGGAGGGGGTGGAATAGGACGTCCCTATTTTCAGGGGAGAAACGTTGGAGGGGATGGAATAGGACGTCCCTATTTTCAGGGGAGAAACATTGGAGGGGATGGAGTTATCTGACCCCCAAGCCGTCTGAAGGTAGCCCTGTATAGGAAAGTGTTGTTTTTTAATGTTTCATTTTATTATGCTTTTCATATATGTTGGAAGCCGCCCAGAGTGGCTGGGGCAACCCAGTTAGATGGGGGAGGCGTATTAAGAGTAAAATTATCATTATGCAATGGGACGTCCCTATGTTCATCGGAGAAATGTCGGAGGGCATGTTTCTGCGACGTGTGTAGGATACTTTTTGGGCAGTCTCGCTGGGCAATTTCATAAGTATTTAAAACGACCTTTGCTCTGGGTCCTCACCTGTTTGCAAGAGGTGGGGCAGGCGGAACTCAGTTGCAACAGAAAAATAAATATATTCCTTGCTTTCACTAGATTCTGCCTCCAACCATTCTTCTCCGACTTAGGGGGCACTGAGGAGCTGGGCTACCAAAGCCGACCCCAATGTTTTCCTATAGCAGGAGTTGCGTGTAACGATATTCTGGGGACGTCAGCGAGAGATGAACTCCCCTTGGCTCGCTCCGTAATTAATCCCGTAAACCCAGATTACTTTCCCCAAACACTGACTCATCATGCAGGAATTAATCTGGATCGGTCAGGATTAATTACAGAGCCAAGCCTTTTGGCAAGAAGTCTCGGGACTGTGACATCACAGGCAAGGATCCCCTGCGCAGATTACTCAGGCAGGGCGGCCAAATCCCATCGTGTTCTCGGTAAGACTCCATGCGCCGAATTTTGGGGAAGGAACTGGTCGTTTTTAACGATGGGCAGCTAGCCAGCGGAACTCACCGCTACAAGATGCCGCAGCGGCCGAGAACGAACGAATGAATGAATATTTGCGTCAGCTGTGCTGATCGCCAAAGAATGGATGCTTTTGAATTTTGGTGCTGGAGGAGACTCTTGAGAGTCCCATGGACTGCAAGAAGATCCAACCTCTCCATTCGGAAGGAAATCAGCCCTGAGTGCTCACTGGAAGGACAGATCCTGAAGCTGAGGCTCCAGTACTTTGGCCACCTCATGAGAAGAGAAGACTCCCTGGAAAAGACCCTGATGCTGGGAAAGATGGAGGGCACAAGGAGAAGGGGACGACAGAGGACAAGATGGTGGGACAGTGTTCTCAAAGCTACCAACATGAGTTTGACCAAACTGCAGGAAGACAGGAGTGCCTGGCGTGCTCTGGTCCAGGGGGTCACGAAGAGGCGGACACGACTAAACGACTCAACAACAACAACAGGGGATGGCCCCCATCGTCCCCTTCCTCAACAAGCTGGCCCCCACGAAATACTCACGGCCAACTGCTGCTCCAGATCTCGGATTCGGCCCTGGAGAGTAGCAACCTCTTGCCGCGACTCCACCTTTGGCGAGGTGGCTTTGGCCGAAGCCTCGCCCGACAGCTCCGAGAGGTCGTTCAGGGCTTCCTTGAGTTTGAAGACTTCCTTGGAAAGCTCTGTGATCTGCAGGGCAACCAAGAGGCAATTTATTCTCCCGGTGCCCGCCCATTCCGACGTTTCCCCCCAATCAAAGAGCATCGCAAAACTAAATGGGTTTTGGTATTTCCTCCTCCATCCAAGCCCATTTTCCTTTCGTGCTGCGTCTCCCCACCCACTGCGAATCCGTAAGCTGCTGCAAACATTTTGCAAGGGTTCCTGGGTGCAGCTTCTTGCTAGCTTCAGTATGGAAACTGTGCAAAATTTGTGTACAGGACATTTGATTTTCCATAGTTGTAGCCAAAAGTTAGCAGCGTTGGAATAACACTTGTAGTTTAAGGGCAAATTTTGGACACAGTGGAGAGATAAAAAGATTTGGGTTATTATAAAAGATTCCGGTAGGAAATGATTAGCAGTAGGGACCCACAAAGGGGAGGAGGAAAGTTCGGGAGATTTCTGTCAACTTGTTTTTATGATTTATGTTTGCTATACAGTGACCCCTTGGTTCTCAAGCACCTTGGTACTCAAACAACTTGGAACCCAAACACTGCAAACCCGGGAGTAAGCATTGCAGTTTGCAAATCTTTTTTGGAAGCCGAACATGCTCAGTTTTGAGTGTTACACTGAGGTCTGTCTGTTTTTGCTATTTATTTTATGTTTTTGTTTCTGCAGCTCTTTTTCGTTTGTTTTTGCGACTGTACGGAAGAATCCAGTTCAGCTACTGATGGATGGATTGATTTTGTGACTGCAGCACATTGATTATTGCAGGCATAGGCCAATTCCAGCCCTCCAGATGTTTGGGACTACAATTCCCATCATCCCTGACCACTGGTCCTGTTAGCTAGGGATGATGGGAGTTGTAGTCTCAAACATCTGGAGGGCCGGAGTTTGCCTATGCCTGGATTATTGTTTTTATTTTATGGATTGATGATCTCATTAGATAGTCAAGTCCATGTTAAATGGCTGTTTTAGGGGTTTAAAAGTCTGGAACAGATTAATCCGTTTTGCATGACTTTCCATGGGAAAGCGCGCCTTGAGTTTTGGAACGCTTTGGTTTTGGAACGGAATTTCCAGAACGGATTAAGTTTGAGAACCAAGGTACCACTGTACAGGGGACGCTCAGGTTTCGAACATGATCCATGTGGGATGCATGTTCGCCACCCGCAGCGGCACATCTGTGCATGCGTGGTTTGCGATTTGGCACTTCTGAGCATGCACAAAGCGCGATTTAGCTCTTCTGCACATGCGCGACCACCGAAACCTGGAAGTAACCCGTTCCGGTACTTCTGAGTTTTGGCGGGTCCGTAACCCAAAAAAAACCACAATCTGAAGCGTCTGTAACCCGAGGTATGACTGTATTTGCAAAATTTCAGTTTGAAAAACCAACCAAATAAATACAGGTGAAACTCGAAAAATTAGAATATCATGGGAAAGTTCCTTGATTTCAGGAATTCAACTTGAAAGGTGAAACTAATATATGAGAGACTCGTGAGATGTGTCAAGCCTTGATTTGTTCTACAGGTGAAACCCGAAAAATTAGAATAGCGTGGGAAAGTTCCTTGATTTCAGGAATTCAACTTGAAAGGTGAAACTAATATATGAGATAGACTCATGACATGCAAAGTGAGATATGTCAAGCCTTGATTTGTTATCATTCCCATGATCATGGTGTACAGCTGGTGAAAACCCCAAATTAACCATCTCAGAAAATTAGAATATTCAAGGAAATCAGCAAAACAAGGATTGCAAATCGAACGAGATTGGATCTCTGAGAAGCAGACACATATCTCGCTTTGCATGTCGCGAGTTGATCTCATATATTAGTTTCACCTTTCAAGTTGAATTCCTGAAATCAAGGAACTTTCCCACGCTATTCTAATTTTTCGGGTTTCACCTGTAGAACAAATCAAGGCTTGACACATCTCACGAGTCTCTCATGTATTAGTTTCACCTTTCAAGTTGAATTCTTGAAATCACGGAACTTTCACACAATATTCTAATTTTTCAAGTTTCACCTGTAAATATTGACGGGCTTCTAGAGACGAAGCCTTCTGATTTTATTTCCCAAACCCAAACGGATGTGTCTGCTCCTCCTCTGAGCGTATGCACGCCCGCACTCACTTTGCGGTCCTTTTCCTTGACCAGCTTGGCCGAGTCCTCGATGTGGCTGTGCAGTTCTCGGATCCGCTCTGACTCGGCCCGCAAGCCTTGCAGCTGCTTCTCAGCGGCCGCCAACTGCGCCTCGGCCGCGTGCTTCTCACTTTTCATGAAGAGGGCCTCTCGCTGGACCTGGAAGACCTCGGTGCAGGTCCGTTCGTGCTTGCGCCCCAAATCGGCCAGCTTGGCGCTCAGGGCGTCCGCCTCGCCCTGCAGCCGGGCGCGGAGCTCCTCGTGCGCCTCCTTCGAGACGGCTCCCTTCAGAACCACCTCCAGCTCCTCCTTGAGCCCCGCGGTCTCCTGGTCCTTGGCCTTCAGCTCCTGCTCCAGAAGCTTCGACTTGGCCTTCAGCTCCCACAGGGTCCCCTCCAGCGCCTCCTTGGCCCGGGCGTGTTCAGCGAGGGGCACCGACCCGCGCCGACAGGTCTCCGCCGCCTCCCGCGCTTCCGCCAATTCCTTCAAGGTGCCCTCGTGGCGCTTCTTCAGCTCCGAGAGGCTCTTCTCCGCCTCGGAGAGGGAGGTCCTCAGCTTGCCCGTCGCGTCCTCCTGCTCCCGTCGAGATGCCAGCTCCTCCTTGGCGGACCTCAGCTCCTCCGCCAGAGCCTCGCGGCTTTTCCGGAGCTGTTCCGCCTCAGCCTCGGCCGCCTGGCGCTGCCCCTTGAGGCCATCCAGCTGGCTCCGCAGTTTGCCGGCCTCCTCCCTCAGGCTCTGACTCCCTTCCTCTTCCAGCTGCCGGGTCTTCTCCTTCAGCTCCCTCACCTCGTCCTCCATGGAAGCGCACCTTGCCAGCAAGGCCTCCTTCTCTCTGGAGACCTCATCCAAGGAGACCTTCATCTCCTTGTCCTCCTCCACGGCTGCTTTCTCCTGAGCCCTCAGACGTCCCTCCAGATCCTTCACCTTCCGATCTCGCTCCTCAAGGTCCAACCGAGCCTGCTGCAAGGCAGTCTTTGTCGTCTCTGGGCCAGCTGCTTCCTCTTGAGCCCTCAGACGTCCCTCCAGATCCTTCACCTTCCGATCTCGCTCCTCAAGGTCCAACCGAGCCTGCTGCAAGGCAGTCTTTGTCGTCTCTGGGCCAGCTGCTTCCTCTTGAGCCCTCAGACGTCCCTCCAGATCCTTCACCTTCCGATCTCGCTCCTCAAGGTCCATCCGAGCCTGTTGCAAGGCTGTCTTTGTCGTCTCCAACTCGGTCCTGGAGCTCTCCAACAGCTCCTTCTCCTCCACAGACAAGATACCCAGCTCCATCTGTTCCTGGAGGAGCTTCACTTCCGCTAGGGCCGCCTGGTACTTCTCCCGGGTGGAGCTGAGCTCCTTGGCCAGCTCCTCCATCTCCTCCTTCCTGGCTCCCGCCTCTGCTTGGCTTCCGTCTCCTTCCGTCCCCAAACCGGAGCTCCCCTCCGCCGCTGTCCCCCCGCCACCCCGAAGGGCTGGGAAGCTGCTTTTCTCCAGAGCCAGTTTGAGGGCCCGGATTTGCTTCTCGTGGTCGGCCTTCAGCTGCTCGTACGCCTCCGCCGGGATGAGCTTGCAGGACGACTCACCAGCTCCGTCGACGGACTTCAGGGCCTCCTGGGCTTCAGCGTGTTGCTCCTTCAAGCGGTCAAACTCGGACCGGAGCGAATCGTACAGGATGATGGGGATGAAGTCGGCCGAGATGTCGGCGTCGCTCTCATCCTTCTCGTAATTCTCCAGGACCTGCGGGAGATGGGAAGTTAGTTGGTGTGGAGGACTCCCTGGTCCTGAATGGGGTGACTGTGCCCCTGAAGGACCAGGTGTGCAGCCTGGGAGTCATTCTGGACACACAGCTGTCCATGGAGGCGCAGGTCAGTTCTGTGTCCAGGGCAGCCCCATCTGGGACGCAGGATGAGACCCTCCCTGCCCACAGACTGTCTCTCCAGAGTGGTACATGCTCTGGTCATCTCCCACTTGGACTACTGCCATGCGCTCTCCGTGGGGCTGCCTTTGAAGGTGACCCGGAAACTGCTACTAATCCAGAATGCGGCAGCCAGACTGGGGACTGGGAGTGGAGACCCCATAACACCAGTGCTGAAAGATCTTCATTAGCTCCCAGTACGTTTCCGAGCACAATTCAAAGTGTTGGTGTTGACCTTGAAAGCCCTAAACGGCCCAGTAGACCTGAAGGAGCGTCTCCACCCCGGACACCGTGGTCCCTCTCCCGAGGGCCTTCTGGCGGTTTCCTCCCTGCAAGAAGTGAGGTTACAGGGAACCAGGCAGAGGGCCTTCTCGGTGGGGGCGCCCTCCTGTTGGATGTCAAGGAAATAAACAACTACCTGACTTTTAGAAGACATCTGAGGGCAGCCCTCTTTAGGGAAGCTTTTAATGTTTGATGTTTTATCGTGTTTTTAATATTCTGTTGGGAGCCGCCCAGAGTGGCTGGGGAAACCCAGCCAGATGGGCGGGGTATAAATAAGTAATTATTATTATAGCTGCGAGGGAGTTCTCCGTTTACCTGTATCTTCTCCATCAGCTCCTTGTTCTTCTGGGTCAGGGAATCAACCTGTCCTTGCAAGGTCGCCAGGAGTTCCTCAGTGGAGACGCTCAAACTCTTTTTAGAGAGCAGAAGCTCAGCCCCTGTCAAAACAAGAGCAACTTTAAAGAAAAGCCGAAATCCCATGGCAACGCATCGCGCTGCAGACTCCGATTTTGACTCAACTCGTCATATTTCAAATGAATCCCAATAAATAACAATAACAAGACGGAACGTAACAGAACATCGCAAACGCCTGCCATCTTTGCTGATTCTACATATTCAAATAAGGTCCTCGAAGGCGGAAAACGTGACCATTAAATACTAATAACAACCATACCTGGGAATTCGAGGAGGTCTCCCTCTTCATCTTGCAGGGTTTCAATGTCATAGCTGGTGTTTTCCTTCTCGTTCTGTGTGGGGCAGGGAAGAGCAGAAAAAACAGGGGTTCAGGCAAGGCAAGATCAACATGAGCCGTTATGGACTGCCGGCTGCCCATGGAGGCGCAGGTCAGTTCTGTGTCTGCCAGCTCCATCTGGTCCGCAGGATGAGACCCTCCCTGCCCTCAGACTGTCTGGTCAGAGTGGTGCATGCTCTAGTTATCTCCCGCTTGGACTACTGCCATGCGCTCTCCGTGGGGCTACCTTGGAAGGTGACCCGGAAACTACAACTAATCCAGAATGCGGCAGCTGGACTGGTGACTGGGAGTGGAGACCACATAACACCGGTCCTGAAAGACGTACATTGGCTCCCAGGACGTTTCCAAGCACAATTCAAAGTGTTGGTGCTGATCTTTAAAGCCCTAAATGGCCCCGTATCCCTGAAGGAGCGTCTCCACCCTGGACACCGGGGTCCGTCTCCAAGGGCCTTCTGGTGGTTCCCTCCCTGCGAGAAGCGAGGTTAGAGGGAAGCAGGCAGAGGGCCTTCTTGGTGGTGGCGCCCTCCCTGTGGAATGCCCTCCCACCAGACGTCAAGGAGATAAACAACTATCTGACTTTTAGAAGACATCCATTTAGGGAAGTTTTTAATGACGGATGTTTTGTTGTGTTTTTAATATCCTGCTGGGAGCAGCTCAGAGTGGCTGGGAAAAATCAGCCAGATGGGCGGGGTATAAATAATAAATTATTATTATTATTATTATTAGATCAACGAGGTTTCCTAGCCAGACCAAGACTATCAGGGATGCTTGCCCCCTGCAAATCCAGATGTCTAGCATATCCCACCACAGATATTGGCTCGTAGGGAACAATGCTATTATTGGGGTAAACCCACAGAAAAAACACCCGTTGTTTTCGCGAATCTGCTGTGTATTTCAAACCCCACCGATGCACATGGCTTGCGGTACCTCCACAGATGACAGACGGCTCCGCAAAGCCGCCAACTCTCTCCCAAGGTTTTCCTTTTCCCCAACTTTCTCCTCCAGCTGTTTCTGAAGCTCTTCCACCTGGTGGGGCAGAGAGAGAAAGAAATTGATCCATTCATTTAGGTAAACGTTTGCAAAACCCCTTATGGTTTTGATCTATGGGCTACCATTAAAACGAGGCCGCATTTCAAATTGTATTTTAACCCGTATTTTAATAAATTGGATGTACATTTCCAAAATATAAGATAGAAAGCAAATAAAATAAAACCGACATGCGGCAACAGTGTTTTGCGTTGTGTCGGCTCCTCTGGTATAAGTCATGAGCCCCGCCTGCTCCCTAAAATATCACTGCTTTGCTCCTTTCTATATATAGGGTGCCTACATTCTGCATGGACTGGTTGCAGGGCAACATGAGCAAATGGCTTGAGATACCTATGAGGTCCATAAATTACCATATAACATATATTCAACACAAAAAACCAGCGATAATTTGTTGTTAACAAAGGACAAATAAAGGGCCCCATTACCTTCAGTAGCTTAGGACCTCATCAAACCCAAATCCGGCCCTGGTTCCAACATTTTAAAACATGAAGCAATAGAAGCAAAAAGCTAGCTGAAAGCAGAGATTGGAGGGCCATCTGTCTGGGATGCTTTAGCTGAGATTCCCACATTGCAGGGGGTTGGTCTAGATGGCCGCTGGGGGTCCCAGCCAACTACGATTCTAGGATCAGCATGGGGGCAATGGGTTCCCTTTTCTAAGAAACGGCATCTTTTAAACTCAAGCCTTTCTCACCCCCTCCTCTCCCGGTCATCTCAATTTGCTGCGGTGTTTAATAAATGCAGTTTTCTTGGTCCTTTTTTAAACCATCCTCGAATATTATCTCGGGCAGATAATAGGCTCACCTGTTTCTGCAGAGTATGCAAAGACCCATCGTCCAGTCGCTAACGGAGACACAAAAAAAAAGGGAGGTGGACAGGATTAACAGAGCCTGAGAATATACACACACACACACACACACATATAGGTAAAGGTAAAGGTACCCCTGCCCGTACGGGCCAGTCTTGACAGACTCTGGGGTTGTGCGCCCATCTCACTCAAGAGGCCAGGGGCCAGCGCTGTCTGGAGACACTTCTGGGTCACGTGGCCAGCGTGACATCGCTGCTCTGGCGAGCCAGAGCCGCACACGGAAACGCCGTTTACCTTCCCACTGGTAAGCGGTCCCTATTTATCTACTTGCACCCGGAGGTGCTTTCGAACTGCTAGGTTGGCAGGCGCTGGGACCGAGCAGCGGGAGCGCACCCCGCCGCAGGGATTCGAACCGCCGACCTTTCGATTGGCAAGTCCTAGGCGCTGAGGCTTTAACCCACAGCGCCACCTGCGTCCCGACACACACATATACAGATATATATATTGTATATACCGTATTTTTGGCTCTATAAGACTCACTTTTCCCCTCCTAAAAAGTAAGGGGAAATGTGTGTGCGTCTTATGGAGCAAATGCAGGCTGCGCAGCTATCCCACAAGCCAGAACAGCAAGAGGGATTGCTGCTTTCGCTGCGCAGCGATCCCTCTTGCTGTTCTGGCTCCTGAGATTCAGAATATTTTTTTCCCTGTTTTCCTCCTCCAAAAACTAGGTGCGTCTTGTGGTCTGGTGCGTCTTACAGAACAAAAAATACGGTATATACAAATTTATTTGCTATTTTTTTCATATTGTTTCCGTACAATAGGACCCTAACCATGTCTCCTGTGACCTGAGTCCTACTCAATTCAACAGGGTTTTACTCTTAAGTAAGTGGGGTTTCTTGCAGACATATAAGGCAGCCTGCCATCTCCCCATCACAGCTTTGCACAGGCCGTTACTCGAAAGCACTCTGCACATGCCTATGTAACCCTCGCTGACTGCATTCATGTGTAAACGTAAACCACTTACTCATGATGCACTGACATTTAATTTTACTGTTTACTATGGGATCCTAATGGGTCATTGAACATTGCTTCATTCAATAAGAGCTGTTTATTTCAAAGCGATTGTGACCGTTTTTAATATCGGACCAGATTGTCGCTATTAATGTTTGACATTTTATCATTACAGTGGAACCTCGGTTTTCGAATGTCATCCATTCCAGAAGTCCCGAAAAGTCCGAAAACCAAGGATCAAAGGGACTGCCGGCAAGTTTAATAGGGGAAATTGAGAAACGCGCCTCAGAAATCGAACGTTCGTCTCCCAAGGCGCATTCAAAAATGGAAGCATTCGCTTCTAGGTTTTCGGCGTTCGGCTTCTGAAACATTCGGCAGCCAAGACGTTCAAAAACCAAGGTTTATATGTGCTGGAAGCTGCCCAAAATGGCTGGGGCAACCCAGCCAGATGGGCAGGGTATAAATTTAATTACAGTGGCACCTTGGTTCTCAAACGCCTTGGTTCCTAAATGCCGAAAACCCGCAAGGAAGTGTTCCGGTTTTTGAACGTTTTTCAGAAGCTGAACGTCCGACGCGGCTGTCGGCAATTGTTTCTGGGGCGCCTTCGCCAATCAGAAGCCGTGCCTTGGTTTCCGAACATTTCGGAAGCCAAACGGACTTCCGGAACAGATTACGGTAAGTTTGGTGCTTTTGTTTTCGCTCTTTATTTTGCCTTTTTGAGGCTTTTTCAGTTCATTTGTTTTTGCGACTGTGCAGAACACAGTCCAGCTACTGATTGATCGATTGTGTGATTGCAGAAACGGCTAAAAGCCCCCCCTCCAAACAATGACCATCATCAGTGCAGATAAAGAAAAACATTAATTTCAATTTTTATCATCTACAATACTGTCCTATTTATTTTATAGTACAGTACATTGAGTCTTGCTTTCATTTTATGGATCAATGGTCTCGTTAGATAGTAACGTTCACGTTAAGTTGCTGTTTTAGGGGTTGTTTTTAAAAGTCTGGAACGGATTGATCTGTTTTGCATTGCTTTCTATGGGAAAGAAGAGTGCCTTGGTTTTGGAACGCTTTGGTTTTGGAACGGACTTCCGGATCAGATTAAGGTTGAGAACCAAGGGACCACTGTATATATGTGTGTGTGTGCCGTACGGCTGAGGGACGGCACGGGAGACAGATCCCGGGGTTCGCCGGGAGCAAGTTCAACCCCGGAGCGCCTCACTTTCTGCTTCAAGGTCTCTTGCCGCTGCTCCAGGCTTCGGATCTTTTGCAGGAGCTGAGCTCTCTCCTGACGCAGCCGCACGATTTCCTCGTAGGCCTCCTGGTCTTCCTGGAGGGTGGGGGAGAAAGAAACCCAAAGCTGAGCGACAAGGGGCTGGTCCCCTTCCTATAACACGAGGGTGTTATAGGAATTATAAGGTCTTCTATATATAATATAAACATT
The DNA here is from genome assembly GCF_964234715.1 of Podarcis melisellensis. NCBI lineage: Eukaryota > Metazoa > Chordata > Lepidosauria > Squamata > Lacertidae > Podarcis > Podarcis melisellensis. The sequence goes on along the minus strand of NC_138536.1, from coordinate 1,170,665 downwards.
CATAAACGTACAAGGCAAACACATACATATCAACCACGTATCTGAAATAGTACAGGAAAGCAATCCTGAAGCCATTTGGACTCTCCCAAATTGACCTCGAATATTTCTTTGCAAGGAGGAAGGAAATGGGGAAAGCTTTCCAATGGTCTTTGGACTGTAGGGACTTACACCTCCTTTTTCAAACACAGTCTAGCAAGTATCTGTTATCAATATGCGTAAGAGATTCAGGAACTAAGTATTGACCGTCTCCAAGGAATGGCCAGGTCACCCAGAAAAGGCAATTGATAAGGCATGATTGATCAGGTCTCCTGGCAGACAGGAGAGAAGCAACACATTCCCATTTCTCCCGGGGACCACCTCTTTCTGTGATGTATGTGTGATGTTTTGGGGGGTGGTCTTGAGCTACAGGGTGGGCAATTTCAAAAGTCTATATAAGAGCTTGTGCACCAATGTTCGGGGTTCCTCTCCTCCCTCCCTGCGTGGGGTGAGCGGGGGACCCTGTTGCAACAGTTCAATAAAGTTCAGGCTTACTAGCCGCTTTGCTTCTCAATATTCTCTGGCTGGCCTCTGTTATTTTCTCCTACCGATAGAGAACCAACTTAAGGACTCTAGACGGGCTCTTGGGTACCCCATAAGGGAAAGGGAGCAGTTTTTGCTCATAACAAGGACATCACCGCTAAGGGATCCTCACCATCGCAGCTGGAACAGGGGGGTCATTGTGATGGGTCCGGGCCGGCTTGGCAGTGATGACTCGGTTGCCCCGTTCGGCAGGAGTCGGGTTGTGGTCCGGTGGGTGGGGGTCCTAATAATAATAATAATAATAATAATAATAATAATAATAATAATAATAATAATTTATTTGTACCTCACCCATCTGGCTGGGTTTCCCCAGCCACTCTGGGCAGCTCCCAACAGAATACAGTATTAGAAACACGATAAAACATCAAACATTAAAAACTTCTCAAACAATGTAGCAGTATATATTTAAACTGAAATTCAAACCCAGAAGTGAATGTTCTGGTTTTTGAACGTTATTTTGGAACTCGAACGTCCGACACGGCTTCCTATTTTCCCTACCTGGCTGGGGGCACTTCCTGGAGGAGGCGGGGCTTTCCTCTTTCTCGGGCTGCTGTTCTTCCCTTTGGTCAGAGAGTGGCGCGGAGAGGATGTCTGGTTTTTATTTTGGAAAAAGAAAGAAATAGATGCGGAAAACGCAAATGAGGTACGCGAGGAGAATGTGCCCCTAGCAACATCGCCTGCCTTGCAAGGATTGGGGGCTCGAAAATGTTACCTGGGAGGACGCTTCAGTCGATTCCTCTTCTGTGGGAAGCAGAAGGAGAGAGAGAGAGAGAGAGAGAGAGAGAGAGAGAGAGAGAGAGAGAACGCAAAGATTGAATTAAATAAGATGGTGAGGGAACAACTAACTTGCGATGCCCAGGTTCATCACCCTGTTAACAACTGAGATGGCTTAGATGCTGTAATACACTTGCTTGCATGAAAGGGTTAACCTGAGCCCTGAGCTCAAGTTGCCAGGCTTAACACGCCTCACCTTCCCAGTCTTCCCTCTTCCTGCTCCCCGGAACAAGCAAGAAGACATGCAGCCATGGCTCCCTGCAAGCGAACCAAATCTCTCTAAAAGGAGATTTCACTGCCTGCGTCTTTGCTAACCCAAATATTGCACGATCCTTTTTTTTCGTAAGGAAACCAACTCCCTCCCCCTTTAAAATCATTTAGAATCTTTTTCTTTGCTTTATTGCTGGCGAATGGAGACTTGTTTGCTTTGGCATTAGTTCTGGAAATGAGTAAAGCTACCGTATTTTTTGCTCTATAGGACTCACTTTTTCCCTCCTAAAAAGTAAGGGGAAATGTGTGTGCATCTTATGGAGCGAATGCAGGCTGCGCAGCTATCCCAGAAGCCAGAACAGCAAGAGGGATTGCTGCTTTCGCTGCGCAGCGATCCCTCTTGCTGTTCTGGCTTCTGAGATTCAGAATATTTTTTTTTCTTGTTTTCCTCCTCCGAAAACTAGGTGCGTCTTATGGTCTTATAGAGCGAAAATACAGTATTTAGATTTGCAGAGCTGAGCGGCTGTGATTTATTCTAGCCTAAGCATTTTCAGGGGAGCATTTGTTTAAAGGACGACGAAGGCAGGTGCAGAGCTGGCCGAGTTTAAACCGTCTTAGAGCCTGTCTCCTCCTCCTGCCTACAGTTCCTCAGGAACGTGGAGACGCAGAAATGGCCTCCGCTTCTCACCAGGAAAAAGCCCAGTTCGACGGAGGGAAGGTATCCTTACCGCTGGCCCAGGAGTGGCGCTGAGCAGCTTCCTGCAGATAGTGCTGGATGAGGGCATTGCCCACGGCCGCGCCGTAATGGGCCGCATCGTGACCCGTGGCGTCAACGAGGCCGACCTTTGCCCCACCGTGGACCAGGACTTCCACCGTCTCCACGCTGCCGTTCTCGCAAGCCACCATCAGGGCTGTTCTGAAGCAAAGACGAGGCCAGTTAAGTTGAGAGGGGTACAGTGGTACCTCTGGTTAAGTACTTAATTCGTTCCGGAGGTCCGTTCTTAAGCTGAAACTGTTCTTAACCTGAAGCACCACTTTAGCTAATAGGGCCTCCTGCTGCCGCCGCACGATTTCTGTTCTCATCCTGAAGCAAAGTTCTTAACCTGAAGCACTATTTCTGGGTTAGCGGAGTCTGTAACCTGAAGCGTATGTAACCTGAAGTGTATGTAACCTGAGGTACCACTGTAGCTTTGTTTGGAACAAGCAGCAGGGAGGCATTGTGGAAGGAAACGGAAATGGCGGAGGGCTTGATTGGATTTGGATTTGATATCCCGCTTTATCACTACCCGAAGGAGTCTCAAAAGCGGCTAGCATTCTTCTTTCCCTTCCTCCCCCACAACAAACACTCTGTGAGGTGAGTGGGGCTGAGAGACTTCAGAGAAGTGTGACTGGCCCAAGGTCACCCAGCAGCTGCATGTGGAGGAGCGGAGACGCGAACCCAGTTCACCAGATTACGAGTCCACTTCTCTTAACCACTACACCACACTTGCTCTGTGATCTGGTCCGCTGTCCGGTGCCGCAGGGGGAAATGGGGAGGTGCAGAGGAAGGATGCCGCCCGATGCCACACACACCACAGCGGAAAAAGGCTCTCACCGTCCACGCTGGTCTCTGGCGTTGACGGCGGCTCCCCGGTGGAGCAGGTACCGGCACAGCTCCGAGTGGCTCATCTTCGCCGCGAGCATGAGAGGGGTCGCGCCATCCTGCCGCCAGAGAAGAGAGTTGACGCAAAGTTAACAGCTAAAACCAGAGAACTTAATGACAACTGTTTCATGGAAGAATAGGTAAAGGTAAAGGGACCCCTGACCATTAGGTCCAGTTGTGGCCGACTCTGCGGTTGCGGCACTCATCTCGCTTTACTTGCCGAGGGAGCCGGCATACAGCTTCTGGGTCTTGTGGCCAGCAGGACTAAGCCGCTTCTGGCGAACCAGAGCAGCGCACGGAAACGCCGTCTACCTTCCCGCTGGAGGGGTACCTATTTATCTACTTGCACTTTGATGTGCTATTGAACTGCTAGGTTGGCAGGAGCAGGGACCGAGCAACTGGAGCTCACCCCGTCGCGGAGATCCGAACCACCAACCTTCTGATCAGCAAGTCCTAGGTTCTGTGGTTTAGACCACAACTAGACTAAAGGTAAAGGTAAAAGTACCCCTGACCGTTAAGTCCAGTCACGGACAACTCTGGGGTTGTGGCACTCATCTCGCTTTACTGGCTGAGGGAGCCAACGTTTGTCCGCAATTTTTCTGGGTCATGTGGCCAGCATGACCAAGCCGCTTCTGGCGAACCAGAGCAGCGCACGGAAACGCCGTTTACCTTCCCGCCGGAGTGGTACCTATTTATCTACTTGCACTTTGACGTGCTTTCGAACTGCTAGGTTGGCAGGAGCAGGGACTGAGCAACAGGAGCTCACCCCGTCACGGGGATTCGAACCGCCCACCTTCTGATCAGCAAGTCCTAGGCTCTGTGGTTTAACCCACAGCACCACCCGCGTCCCTTTCTCATGAAAGAATGGAAGCCTTTAAATATCATAATACCGGTGGCACCTTGGTTCTCAAACGCCTTTGTACTCAAACAACTTGGAACCCAAATGCTGCAAACCCGGAAGTAAGTATTCCGGTTTGCGAACTTTTTCCGGAGGCCGAACCTGCTCTGTTTTGAGTGTTACGCTACTGATTTGAGTGCCACACTTTCATTCTAAGTACCACACTTCCATTTTCCATTTTCCACTCAAATTTGAAGCGTAACACTCAAAACAGAGCACGTTCAGCTTCCAAAAAAGGTTCGCAAACCGCGACACTTCCTTCCAGGTTTGCAGTGTTTGGGTTCCAAGTTGTTTGAGTACCAAGCCGTTTGAGAACCAAGGGGCCACTGTAAAACTGATTAAAAAGAAAAGAAAACAGCCCATTCTTGCAACCCTACCCAGCAGCGGCGGAAATAAACGCAGTGGGAGGTTTTCGTGAATTTGGATCAGAGCTTACCTTGTCCTTGGTGTTCAAGGGAGCCTTAAAGTCGCAAAGGATTTCAAGACAAGAGATGCATCCGTTGACAGCTGCGGAAAAAGAGCAGGAAAAAACCTACTAAGGAGCAAACAAGACGTCTTGCAATTTATTCTACAATGTACAAGACTTTGCACAAGCACTGAAAAATTTACAAGGTCTGCAATTCCCATATTATAATGCGTAATTATAATGGCAGTTCATTCCTTGGTTTTTAGGCAAAAGTTCATGTAACTGAGCTACGGGAACATGAGGTTGTAAAAAAATATATATACCGTATATGGCCCAAGTGAGGTGGGGTTATCACCTGAGATTCACCTGAAGAAGCAAAATGCCCCGGAGCCAGTGCCCACCCCACCCCACCCCCGCTCTCTGGGGTTTGGGGAGATGGTGAAATATGCTGACCTGCATGGTGGAGGGCTGTGCGTCCGTGGCTGTCTGCTATGTCCACAGGACAGGATGCCTGGAAGAGAGAGAGAGAGAGGGAAATAGAGAAGAGAGAGAAAGAAAGAAAGAAAGAGAGAGAGAGAGAGAGAGAGAGAGAGAGAGAGAGAGAGAGAGAGAGAGAAGAGAGAGAAAGAGAAAGAGAAAAGAAGAGAGAGAGTAAGAAAGAGAGAGGGGGGAAGAAAGGGAGAAGAGAGAGAGGAGAGAGAGGAGAGAGAGAGAGAGAGAGAGAGAGAGAGAAAAGAAAAGAAAAGAAAGAAGGAAGGAAGGAAGGAAGGAAGGAAGGAAGGAAGGAAGGAAGGAAGGAAGGAAGGAAGGAAGGAAGGAAGGAAAAGAGAGATATGGAGAAGAAAGAGAAAGAGAGTGAGAGAGAGAGAAAGAGAGAGAGAGAGAGAGAGAGAGAGAGAGAAGAGAGAGAAAGAAAGAAAGAGAGAGAGAGAGAGAGAGAGAGAGAAGAGAGAGAAAGAAAGAAAGAAAGAAAGAAAGAAAGAAAGAGAGAAAGAGAAAGAGAGAGAGAGAAGAGAGAGAAAGAAAGAAAGAAAGAAAGAAAGAAAGAAAGAAAGAAAGAGAGAAAGAGAAAGAGAGAGAGAGAAGAGAGAGAAAGAAAGAAAGAAAGAAAGAAAGAAAGAGAGAGAGAGAGAGAGAGAGAGAGAGAGAGAGAGAGAGAAAGAGAAAGAGAAATAGAGAAAGAGAAAAGAAGAGAGAGAGTAAGAAAGAGAGAGGGGGAAGAAAGGGAGAAGAGAGAGAGGAGAGAGAGGAGAGAGAAAAGAAAAGAAAAGAAAAGAAAAGAAAAGAAGGAAGGAAGGAAGGAAGGAAGGAAGGAAGGAAGGAAGGAAGGAAGGAAGGAAGGAAGGAAGGAAGGAAGGAAGGAAGGAAGGAAGGAAGGGAGAGATATGGAGAAGAAAGTGAAGGAGAGAGAGAGAGAGAGAGAGAGAGAGAGAGAGAGAGAGAGAGAGAGAGAGAGAGAGAATTAAGCAGTGAAAAGGAGCTGAGCCCCCAATCCTACCTGCGGCTTCCTGGGGAGAAAGCCCCATCCCAACCCAGTGGAAAGATAGCCAATGTGGATCCACCTGTTGCCTTGCCTCTCCTTGCAAAGCCGCCTTGAAAACCCAAACCCAAACCCACCCAGTTCAGTTTGGGATATGGCCAAATTCAGTGCGCAGCCGCAATTGAAAGCCGCGCTTGAAGATGCCCTGAGAGTTACCTGCAACAGCTTGCTCACGCACTGCGGGTGTCCATGCTTAGCCGACAGGTGCAATGCTGCGTAGCCTGCGGGGAAGGAAGGAACATGAGATATGGGGTTTTTCATTATAAGACAATGGCCAGTGTCACATTCTGGATTAGTTGCAGTTTCCGGGTCACCTTCCAAAGTAGCCCCACGGAGAGCGCATGGCAGTAGTCCAAGTGGGAGATAACCAGAGCATGCACCACTCTGGCCAGACAGTCTGCGGGCAGAGAGGGTCTCATCCTGCGTACCAGATGGAGCTGCCCTGGACACAGAATTGACCTACCCTCGGGCGGATGCCACCACCGAGAAGGCCCTCTGCCTGGTTCCCTGTAACCTCGCTTCTCGCAGGGAGGGAACTGCCGGAAGGCCCTCGGGAGAGGGACCCCGGTGTCCGGGGTGGAGTCGCTCCTTCAGGGATACTGGGCCGTTTAGGGGTTTCAAGGTCAGAACCAACCCTTTGAATTGTGCCTGGAAACGTCCTGGGAGCCAATGTAGGTCTTTCAAGACCCGTGTTCTATGGTCTCCACTCCCAGTCCCCAGTCTGGCTGCCGCATTCTGGATTAGTTGCAATTTCCGGGTCACCTTCAAAGGCAGCCCCACGGAGAGCGCATGGCAGTAGTCCATGAAGGAGATAACCAGAGCATGCACCACTCTGGCCAGACAGTCCACGGTCAGCGAGAGTCTCATCCTGCATCCCAGATGGAGCTGCCCTGGACACAGAATTGACCTGTGCCTCCATGGACAGCGGTGAGTCCAAAATGACCCCCAGGCTGCACACCTGGTCCTTCGGGGGCACAGTCACCCCATTCAGGACCAGGGAGTCCCCCACACCCGCCCGCCTCCTGTCCCCCCAAAACAGTCCTTCTGTCTTGTCAGGATTCAGCCTCCATAATAATAGCTTTTGCACCCTAAACCCACCTGAGCCGTCGGTCGTCATGGCGTCCGCTCCGTGGGCCAGCATGACTTCCAGGCAATCTGTGTTCCCTTTCGTCGCAGCCAGGTGGAACCTGCGGAACAGACCGACACTTGATCTGCGATTCCCGCATCGCGAGGGGTTGGGCTAGATGGCTCGGGAGGGCCTGACTCTACAATTCTAGGATTTCCCTGTTAATCCAGGGTCCCCGGGGTCGGATGAACCAGTGGCCTAAGCACCCGGCTGATCGAGGGTTTAGAAGCCCCTGGGGTATTGCTTGACAGCAGTGGTCTCCTAGTGGGCAGTTGTGGGGTGGGCAGTGGGATTTCCTGGGGGCTCACCAGATGAAGCTCACCGATTTAAATAAATTAAAATAAATAAACTAAGCAGTTTAGAACTTGGGAACTCCCCGCCACTTGAAATTAAGCAGGCGCCTTGGGGTCAGGCTGGATGACCCCAGGGGACCCCCTTCCAATTCTACAACTCTGAGATTAATTGCACGACTTCACAATGGCTCAGTCGGTAGATCAGGAGACGCTTTGTCTGAGGGCCACGGGTTCGAGACTCGCATCGGGCCCCTTACGGCCGTGCGATTTCCCGACTCTGTGACATGATTTTATATCTCCTCGCAGACACAGATAAGTATGTGACCTGGCGTGTAGCACTCTATGCAACTGCCGCTAGGAAAATTAGAGTAAATTTTATAGCCACCAATTGTAAAGGAGATGGATTTATTTGACCCTAAGCTATATTCTATCTTTATCACCAAACTCTGAATATAATAGCACATTGCATTAATTAACATTATTTTTTAACATGTGGTGATTTCAGACTATAAATTTTACTGTTTAATGTCTTAACCTGTATATTAAGGTCCTTTCAAAGCTCTGTTCAGAGCAGGTAATGTCTTGAATCAATAGCTGTCAACGTTTCCCCTTTTCTTTAAGGGAAATTCCCTTTTTCCGAATAGGATTCCTCGCAAGAAAGGGGCAAAGTTGACAGCTATGGCTCTTGATAATACAAACGTTTTTTGTATTAATCGAGGATATTTTCTTTTAATTGTTGAATGGTTCTGTGCGCGTTGCGGCAGCCTTTGGCTATGTGCAATAAAACTGACTGGCTGATTGTGAAATTCAGGTTATTTGGGCTTACGCCGATTTGCCTTCCGAGTCCAGCTTGGTGGGGACCAGGCCCTTTCGGACGAGGAGCGAGGTGACACGGTCGGCGTCATTGTATTCCACCGCCTGCAGGAGCTTCTCGTCATTTTTGCTCCAGTCCTGGCTCTGTAAACCCCCAAAAAAAAGGAAAAGGAAGAGGGAAAAAATAGCAAAAAGGTCAAGCCTTTTTTGGATCAACACGCCTAGAATGAGAGGTTTGCGGAGCGTGCCAAACTGGCAAATTTAACAATGGAAATGGAAATTTAACAGTGGAAAGCAGAGATGGAGAAGAGGCAGGTTTTAGGCAGGACTGGGAATGTTTTGCCGACAAAGAGCCGTTTTAAACATTTAAAAACCGGTCGAAGGGATGGAGGGAAGCCGAGAGCTCAGCGGAGCAAAGGATTTATTTGTTTTGTTATTGTGTTGAAAAAGAAATTAATAAAAATCATATTGGAAAGCTAAATAGACATGAGGCAAGGAAGATTTGAACGGGGAACAGCAGAGAAATATGCATTTGGTAATAAGAGGGGAATCTAGGTAATAAGATCAGCCATCGCTGATCTAGGAGGAACTAAAAAGAATGCTAAAACACATATTTTTAAAGAAAAGGCTGCTATGCTTTGCAGAATCCTCCTGGCCTCCAGATTGCGGATTAATCACTCGTATTCCCCGGAAATCACCTGGTTTCCACGGCAACGCCGGTTAATCCGAAAGGACCTGGTTTTTGAAGGCCGGGCGCCCAGGACAAGGTCGCTTGACCTCAGGAGATGGCAAAAGCTTTCCAAATAGCCTGGCCAGGGGGATCTCTAAATCAGCTCTTCCCCTCCCATAAAATGCAAAAAACACACCCTGGGCTTTGGGGTGCTGAAATGTCCTCTGTGCTACGCTACAACTCCCAGCACCCGGCGAGGCCGAAGATCAGGGATGAAGGCAGCCGGAGCCTAGCATCCGTAGGGCACCATGTTGGTTAGCTTAGCGGTTCTCCACCTGGGGGTCCCCAGATGTTGTTGGACTACAACTCCCATCATCCCTGAGCTCTGGCCTTGCTAGCTAAGGATGATGGGAGTTGTAGTTCAACAACATCTGGGGACCCACAGCTTGAGGGTACACAGGGATTGCCTCGACTTGCTCCGTAAAACAAAATATAAATGCTTCCTTGCACCAAGACAGATTTAAGAGTTTTTTTCTTCTTCCCTGCTCAGCTCACATCCTCTGAGTGTCTCTGTTTTCCAAGGAGGGTACCAGATTTACAGAAGCTGTCCCGGTTTCTGATCTGATCCCAGAATGTCCCACTTTTCCTTAGTACGTCCCAATTTTCGTGGGAGAAACGTTGGAGGGAATGGAAAAGGACGTCCCTATTTTCAGGGGAGAAACGTTGGAGGGGATGGAATAGGACGTCCCTATTTTCAGGGGAGAAACGTTGGAGGGGATGGAATAGGATGTCGCTATTTTCAGGGGAGAAACATTGGAGGGGATGGAATAGGACGTCCCTATTTTCAGGGGAGAAACGTTGGAGGGGATGGAATAGGACGTCCCTATTTTCAGGGGAGAAACGTTGGAGGGGATGGAATAGGATGTCGCTATTTTCAGGGGAGAAACATTGGAGGGGATGGAAAAGGACGTCCCTGTTTTCAGGGGAGAAACATTGGAGGGGATGGAATAGGACGTCCCTCTTTTCACGGGAGAAACGTTGGAGGGGATGGAATAGGATGTCCCTCTTTTCACGGGAGAAACGTTGGAGGGGATGGAATAGGATGTCGCTATTAGTTAACAACTAATCCAGAATGCGGCAGCCAGACTGGTGACTGGGAGCGACCACCAAGACCATAGAACACCAGTCCTGAAGACCTACATTGGCTCCCAGTACGTTTGGGGGTACAAGTCAAAGTCTTGGTGCTAACCTTGAAAGCCCTAAACGGCCTCGGCCCAGTAGACCTAAAGGAGCGTCTCCACCCCGGACACCGGGGTCCCTCTCCTGAGGGCCTCCTGGCGGTTCCCTCCCTGTGAGAAGTAAGGTTGCAGGGAAGCAGGCAGAGGGCCTTCTCGGTGGTGGCACCTGCCCATCAGATGTCAAGGAGAGAAAGAACTACCTAACTTTTAGAAGACATCTGAAGGGAAGTTTTTAATCGTGTTTTTAATATTCTGTTGGGAGCCGCCCAGAGTGGCTGGGGAAACTCAGCCAGATGGGTGGGGTATAAGCAATAAATTATTATTAATAATATTATTATTTCCCCTCCTCTGTCGATTTATGGGGCGGGGGAAGACGGCAGGGACCAGCGATGTCCGAGAGCTGCTGTCTCAATGGTGAGCATCCGGCAAGGCCTCCGGAGAGGGGGGGGTTGTGTCCTTAAAATATCCTAAGCCAGGGTTTGCAAACTAGGTCGGATTAGAGTATCCCACCAGCCGGCTGCCAAAAAGGGTGGAAGAAGGACAACCGTCGTAGAAGGGAAAACTTAGGATGCCTTGCCCTCCCAAGGAGGTGGAAAGTGTGGACCGGTTTTGGGTGGGCTGGGGGTCACTGCGATGGCAGAGGGCAGATTCTGGCAAGCCACAAACCCCCTTTTCGAGAAACGGTTCTCTCTTCTCGCGTAGGTTTCCTTGCAACAACGACCACCTTGCGAGGCGAGCCAGTCTTAATGTCCCCCCACCCCTCTGCTGGGGAAGGGGCAGGGAGAGGCAGGGAGGGGGGGTCGCGCTGCGAAATATGCAGCCGGAACAAGAATAAAACCCGTAACTGCCCAAGAAATAGGTTTTTGTGTGCCACAACTGCAGCTAGAATTTTGTCGGCCAAAAATTGGAAAACACAAGAAGTCCCAACAGTGGAGGAATGGCAAATGAAGATGATGGACTCTTTGGAGCTAGCCGACCTGACCGGAAAAAATCCGTGACCAGAAGGAGGAGGAGTATCAAGAGGAACGGAAGAAATTTAAAGATTATTTAGCTAAATATGTTAAGATAATTTAAACAGAATTACTTGCGAGTATCAGATTGGCCTAGAACTTAAATTTGTGACGTTGTAGAATACTACGGTAAAAGTTACTACGGAAAGAAAGAAAGATGTTAATTGACCAAGTAAATTTTGTGTGAAAATAGTTTTGGAAAACTGCTACAATGATTTATATGGAAACTCAGCCAGGGGGACTCCAGGAAGTCACCTAACAATGTTAACAAAAATGGAATTATTGCAGTTAAGATAAATGTCTGTTGATTTTTTTTAATACATGTTTGTTATAAATTTGGAAAACTAATAATTTTTTAGAATAAAACCTGATTCAGAGCTCTGGGTCATAATTTATTTATTTATACCCCGCCCATCTGGCTGGGTTTCCCCAGCCACTCTGGGCAGCTTCCAGCAACAAAATTACAAATGCAATAATAAAAACCCTTTCGCTGGGATTCCTGCGTCGCAGCGGGGTTGGGATGGGTGACCTTTGAGGGACCCAATCTTCCCATCTTTACGGTTCTAGTGGGTCATGACCCAGCCGCCATGGGGCCTCTTTTCCCATCACGCATCCTCTTTTCCGGGTGTTAGCTAAAAAGCTAAGAGAAACAGCAAACACTGGGAAATAGAAGGAGAAGCGTTTTTCCTTCCACGGGGTAACTTGGCTGCAAATGAAATAAGGAATCAATTGATCTGCGTTCAAAGTTATTTCTCAGGTGTCTATCCTTGCAAAGGTGAAAAGGACGTGAGGGTGGAGGTCAGGGGTGTTGCAAACGGAGAAAAGGAATGCAGAAAAGGGCACATTATTGGGTTTTTTAAAAAATAAAACAGGTAGATTTAATAACGGAAGAGATTCAATCATGCAGGTAGAAGATGGAAAACAGCGAGATGCGGGTTCGAATTCCAGCTCAGCCGACAGGCTCCCTAAGGTGACCTTTGGGCCGGTCCCCACCTCTCAGCCTCGCAGGGTTGTTGTGAAATGTGGGGAGGGAGGGGGGAGATTATCCCTGGAGGGCAAGGAAAGCTAAAATTGGACTGTAATGAATTAAATTAAATGAGAGAAAGAGAGAGAGAAAGAGAATTATACGTCCCCGATTTCTTCAGTGGATGAGGTTGAAGAAAATTGGCCGTTTGCCCAATGCAACAAAGAAGGATTTATTCAGGGTATACTGGGACAAGGAATATATATTCAGTGAATATTGGGACAAGGAATATATATTCAGGAAATACTGGGACAAGGAATATATATTCAGGGATTACTAGGACAAGGAATAAGGGACAAATTCAACTCTATCGTCCCTGCCCAAAAACAGAAATCACACAAAAAGCACCACCCCTATTCCTTTCTCTCCCTTCCTAAGGCTTTATTCATGGGGGGGGGAGCACATCTGTGTGTGTCCAACCCCCACCACCACCACCACCACGAGCATGTACAGAGTGCATCTCCCTAAAGGCTGGATTCCACCCCACCCCACTCCCCTCTTTCACCAAAAACGAATAAATAAACTGCGACGGTGATTATTCGCCTCCGTAGGAGGACAGAGGAGATGGTGCAATTGCGGGGGGGGGGGGAGTCATCGGAGGGGGGGAGAAAAGGGAGGAGGATCGGAGGGGGGGGTACCCAAAAAATGCAGAATCGGCGGGGGGGGAGCCTACCGCGAAGGAGGAGGCAGCGCAGAAGCAAATTTGCTTCATTGTCCCTCCCAGGAAGTATCGGGTAGCCATCCATCCGATCTCAGCCGGCGGCGCAGGAGAAAGGACCAGGGATGAGGGATGCAGGGAAAGATGAAGGATGCTGGCGAGCGGTCCTGATGCTGGGATAACGGGCAGCAAAGCCGGCTTGCAGCAGCAGATCAGAGGCCAAGGGAGGAGGAGGAGGAGGAGGAGGAGGAGGAGGGAAGCGTCTCCCCCCAGCGGCAGGAGAAGGCAGCCCGGTTCCCTCCCGCCCTGCAAGGTCCTAAAAACCCCACGGCGACCGGAATCCTTCCGAAGGGACCCTGGGGATCAGCTATCCAGTAGCAGGTTGTTCCCCAGGCTTGCTTGCCTGGATTGAAGTTCATTCCAGATAAGACAAAGAGGTTCTATCTAGTAGCAGGTGGTTCCCCAGGCTTGCTTGCCTGGACTGAGGTTCAATCCAGGTAAGACCAACTTGCAAGGTCCTAAAAACCCCACGGCAACCAGAATCCTTTCGAAGGGACCCTGGGGATCAGCTATCCAGTAGCAGGTTGTTCCCCAGGCTTGCTTGCCTGGATTGAAGTTCATTCCAGATAAGACAAAGAGGTTCTATCTAGTAGCAGGTGGTTCCCCAGGCTTGCTTGCCTGGACTGAGGTTCAGTCCAGGTAAGACCAACTTGCAAGGTCCTAAAAACCCCACGGCGACCGGAATCCTTCCGAAGGGACCCTGGGGATCAGCTATCCAGTAGCAGGTTGTTCCCCAGGCTTGCTTGCCTGGACTGAAGTTCATTCCAGATAAGACAAAGAGGTTCTATCTAGTAGCAGGTGGTTCCCCAGGCTTGCTTGCCTGGACTGAGGTTCAATCCAGGTAAGACCAACTTGCAAGGTCCTAAAAACCCCACGGCGACCGGAATTCTTCCGAAGGGACCCTGGGGATCAGCTATCCAGTAGCAGGTTGTTCCCCAGGCTTGCTTGCCTGGACTGAAGTTCATTCCAGATAAGACAAAGAGGTTCTATCTAGTAGCAGGTGGTTCCCCAGGCTTGCTTGCCTGGACTGAGGTTCAATCCAGGTAAGACCAACTTGCAAGGTCCTAAAAACCCCACGGCGACCGGAATTCTTCCGAAGGGACCCTGGGGATCAGCTATCCAGTAGCAGGTTGTTCCCCAGGCTTGCTTGCCTGGACTGAAGTTCATTCCAGATAAGACAAAGAGGTTCTATCTAGTAGCAGGTGGTTCCCCAGGCTTGCTTGCCTGGACTGAGGTTCAATCCAGGTAAGACCAACTTGCAAGGTCCTAAAAACCCCACGGCAACCGGAATTCTTCCGAAGGGACCCTGGGGATCAGCTATCCAGTAGCAGGTTGTTCCCCAGGCTTGCTTGCCTGGACTGAAGTTCATTCCAGATAAGACAAAGAGGTTCTATCTAGTAGCAGGTGGTTCCCCAGGCTTGCTTGCCTGGACTGAGGTTCAATCCAGGTAAGACCAACTTGCAAGGTCCTAAAAACCCCACGGCAACCGGAATCCTTTCGAAGGGACCCTGGGGATCAGCTATCCAGTAGCAGGTGGTTCCCCAGGCTTGCTGGCCTGAACTGAAGTTCAATCCAGATAAGACTGAGAGGTTTTAGTCCAGGGGTCAGCAAACTTTTTCAGCAGGGGGCCGGTCCACTCTCCCTCAAACCTTGTGGGGGGCTGGACTATATATTTTTTGGGGAGGGTGAACAAATTCCTATTCCCCACAAATAACCCAGAGATACATTTTAAACAAAAGCACACATTCTGCTCGTGTAAAAACACCAGGCAAGCCCCACAAATAACCCAGAGATGCATTTTTAAATAAAAGGACACATTCTGCTCATGTCAAAACACCAGGCAGGCCCCACAAATAACCCAGAGATGCATTTTTAAATAAAAGGTACATTCTACTCATGTCAAAACACCAGGCAAGCCCCACAAATAACCCAGAGATGCATTTTTAAATAAAAGGACACATTCTGCTCATGTCAAAACACCAGGCAAGCCCCACAAATAACCCAGAGATGCATTTTTAAATAAAAGGACACATTCTGCTCATGTCAAAACACCAGGCAGGCCCCACAAATAACCCAGAGATGCATTTTTAAATAAAAGGTACATTCTACTCATGTCAAAACACCAGGCAGGCCCCACAAATAACCCAGAGATGCATTTTTAAATAAAAGGACACATTCTGCTCATGTCAAAACACCAGGCAGGCCCCACAAATAACCCAGAGATGCATTTTCAATAACAACTCACATCAGACTTCTTAAACCTGGCCTTGAGACTCTTCATCTCAGCTGCGATCTTGATTTCTGAAACAGACAAGTTAAGAGATCTTAAACATGTAGGGTATTTCTTCAGAAATAAGTCCAAGGGTCTTTGAGTTAAGCATGCCTCCTTTGGGACAGAAATAACCCGGCCTCCGGCCTCTGCAAACATCCCGGCTGGAGTGCTGGGCTGCCCTCGGAGACAACCCAAAACCTCCATCTGCCCCCAAAGGCTTCCTGGCAGGGTTCCATTAAAATCCCATCTTTTGAGATTGTATGGGAAGGGTATAAATAATAACCTTATTATTATCATTGGGCCCTGAATAACTGGTATTAGAAGGTCAGAAGAGACGCTTTTGGCTGCTTCTGCTGCCCTCAGAAGCTCAGGGGAGAGGACAGGACCTTCTCTGTGGCTGCTCCAGAGGGGCCACCACTAAGAAGGACCCGCCTGCCAATCGTAGGGTCCGAGATGGATGCTCTTGGAGGTATTTGGGTCCAAAGCTGTTTAGGGCTTTTATACGCTAGGGGACTCGGCTGCAAATAAAATGTTTAAAATTATTATTATGATGATGATGTTGTTATGAAGGCGGTGAAGGTCCTGTGTGAGTGCCTGGAGGCGGTTGGAGGTTGGATGGCGGCTAACAGATTGAGGTTGAATCCTGACAAGACAGAAGGACTGTTTTTGGGGGACAGGGGGCGGGCTGGTGTGGAGGACTCCCTGGTCCTGAATGGGGTCACTGTGCCCCTGAAGGACCAGGTGCGCAGCCTGGGAGTCATTTTGGACTCACAGCTGTCCATGGAGGCGCAGGTTAACTCTGTGTCCAGGGCACCTGTTTACCAGCTCCACCTGGTACGCAGGCTAAGACCCTACCTCCCCGCGGACTGTCTCGCCGGAGTGGTGCATGCTCTAGTTATCTCACGCTTGGACTACTGCCATGCGCTCTACGTGGGGCTCCCTTTGAAGGTGACCCGGAAACTGCAATTAATCCAGAATGCGGAAGCTAGACTGAGGACTGGGAGTGGCCGCCGGGACCACATAACACCGGTTCTGAGAGATCTGCACTGGCTCCCAGTACGTTTCCGAGCACGATTCAAAGTGTTGGTGCTGACCTTTAAAGCCCTAAACGGCCTCGGTCCAGTATATCTGAAGGAGCGTCTCCACCCCCATCGTTCTGCCCGGACGCTGAGGTCCAGCACCGAGGGCCTTCTGGCGGTTCCCTCATTGCGAGAAGTGAGGCTACAGGGAACCAGACAGAGGGCCTTCTCGGTAGTGGCGCCCGCCCTGTGGAACGCCCTCCCATCAGATGTCAAAGAGATAAAGAATTACCTGACATTCAGAAGACATCTTAAGGCAGCAGTGTTCAGGGAAGTTTTTAATATGTAATGCTGTACTGTTTTTAACACTGATTGAGAGCCGCCCAGAGTGGCTGGGGAAACTCAGCCAGATGGGCGGGGTATAAATAATAAATTATTATTATTATGTTGTTGTTGTTGTTGTTAAAGTGCAATATACAAAGGCAGCACTAGATGGCGATGGTGAGCTATGCAAATTCAACATCTTTTTCAAAACTTTCTCCCCCAAAAAAAGCAGGTTTTTTAAATATACGGCTGTGGATTCCACCTAGGACTAATCCTAGCAGAATTGTGATCTCAGCTTCGAGGCCTTCCGTGTTTCGCACCCAGGGCCCAGAAGAAGGCGGTTGCTTGGGGGATCCATCCCACGTGGGATGCAAAACCAGAACTTGGTTCTCTGGATACAGCCGGGCCGGCCTATTCCCCATCCCCGTGTGGCCTAATTAGAGGGCGTCTTTGCGCCGCGCTAGGGGACAGAGACGAACGCCATACTGCTTTGCAATTTGATTGGTTTATCCAGGGGAACTCAGCTCCACATGGGATAACGCAACAGCCAACAGGGGGCTGGGAATTCCCTGTAGTTTCTGAGAGTAAGCCGGGCTCTAAGAAGAATCTTGCAGAGTTGGAAATGCAACGGAAGCACACTGAGCGTCTGCAACAACTCCTATTAGCAAAGGTCACAACATGAATATTGGGTAGCTCAGCCGGCAGAGGATAAGATGCTTAGTCCGAGGGTGGTGGGTTCGAGTCCTGTGTGGGGCAAAAGATTCCCTTCCATCCCTTCAAATAGGGATGTCCTATTCCGTCCCCTCCAACGTTTCTCCCCTGAAAATAGGGACGTCCTATTCCATCCCCTCCAACGTTTCTCCCCTGAAAATAGGGACGTCCTATTCCATCCCCTCCAATGTTTCTCCCCTGAAAATAGGGACGTCCTATTCCATCCCCTCCAACTTTTCTCCCCCTGAAAATAGGGACGTCCTATTCCATCCCCTCCAACGTTTCTCCCCTGAAAAGAGGGACGTCCTATTCCATCCCCTCCAACGTTTCTCCCCTGAAAAGAGGGACGTCCTATTCCATCCCCTCCAACATTTCTCCCCTGAAAATAGGGACGTCTTATTCCATCCCCAACGTTTCTCCCCTGAAAATAGGGACGTCCTATTCCATCCTCTCCAATGTTTCTCTCCTGAAAATAGGGATGTCCTATTCCATCCCTTCCAACGTTTCTCCCCTGAAAAGAGGGACGTCCTCTTCCATCCCCTCCAACGTTTCTCCCCTGAAAAGAGGGACGTCCTATTCCATCCCCTCCAACGTTTCTCCCCTGAAAATAGGGACGTCCTATTCCATCCCCTCCAACATTTCTCCCCTGAAAATAGGGACGTCCTATTCCATCCCTTCCAACGTTTCTCCCCTGAAAATAGGGACATCCTATTCCATCCCCTCCAACGTTTCTCCCCTGAAAATAGGGACGTCCTATTCCATCCCTTCCAACGTTTCTCCCGTGAAAAGAGGGACGTCCTATTCCATCCCCTCCAACGTTTCTCTCGTGAAAATAGGGTCGTCCTATTCCATCCCCTCCAACGTTTCTCCCATGAAAATAGGGACGTCCTATTCCTGAAGCTGGACCATTCAGGGCTGTCCAAAGGAAAAGGCATTTTTGGGTAAACCACGGAACTCCTTGCCACAAGACACAGCCATGGCCAACAGCTTCAGACGAGGGCCAGACAATTTCCCCGAGAAAGAAAAGGCTGTCTTCAATTTTATGTTTCCCCCTCCGCTGTTGAGAGGTAGAAAAAGCTTCTGGGTACCAGTTGCTGGAGGAGAGAGCTGTGTGCGAATTTCCCTCTAAAGGTGGACCTCTGCACAGAGAGGAGGCTGAGATAGATGGCTCTTTGGCCTAATCCATCTCCAGGATTCCTTTTTCCTCTCCCATTTCCTTTTGCAAAACTTACGGTAGGTGGTCTCCCGGTGGGGCAGCCCTTTGCCTCAGTTTCCCCCTTCGTACGTTGACTTTGAAAGCGCCTTGTACTCCTTCTCCGAAGGCGAGAGACAGGGGAAAAGGGGAAAACAAGATCGGAGGGATCTCCTTACTCGAGCCTGGCTGAAAAGGAGCTTCGACATACTGTATCGGGGTCCTTTCTTGCAGCAGCTGGACGGCGTCCCCACCAATGAGCGGCGGATCCCGGGGGAACGGCCTCTCCTGCCAGCGGAATTGAGTTACCACCTGTAACAGGTAAGGTTACCATCCCAGCCTAAGCAGGAGCTTAAGAGCAGCCTTGTCGCTCCGTTAAAAAGGGAAAAAGAGGGGGTCGGGAAGGGAAAACAATTAGGGTTTTTTAAAGGCAGGGCTGTCAGCTTTCGGGTAACACAGGGTTCTGAGACATGAAGGTATTTGAACATCTTTTAATAAAATAACATTTTATTAATTTTCTAAAAACAACAATACAAAAACAATTAAAACAACGCAAATTGACTTCCCTCTAGTCCCTTCCATGGTTCTATTATTTATCGACATACCACATGTCCATTATTAAATTTAAAACCTATTTAAAAACCTATTTAAATTGATTGTGATTTTATGTAAGCTGTGTTATTTTTACTGTTGTTAGCCGCTCTGAGCCTGCCTTCTGCTGGGGAGGGCGGGATATAAATATATATTTTTTTTGTTATTATACATTCATAACAAAATTACAAGCAATCTTAAAACCCTGCTAATGTATTGAACTGTGAACAATGCTTCTGTGTATATATGCAATAGACATCTTCCATTGCATCTATGCTGCCTGTTATTTAATTCTGATTCATGTTTACGGTGACTAATTCCGCTTTTTAATTGCAGGGATTATAACGATGGAGCAATTAATAACACTAGATAATACGATTTGGCAATTAATGACATGCATCATGCTGTTGATTTAAAACCAAAAGTCATCCAGGTGGCATGTAAGGCAGAAGTGAACATGTTGCAGAATTCAAATGTAAGATAAAATATATGCAAAGGGACTTGACAGGAAGTCAAAGTTGAAGAAAAGATTTTGGAAGATAAAAGGGGGTGAAATATTTACTTTCATTATTATCATTTTGTGTGCGGGTGTGGGTGCACAACGCACATATGTGTGTTGTTGTATGCGATGTTTGGGAGGAAATAAGACGGTAAATAACAAATAACAAACTAAATATTGATGTATGTAATTTTTATTTCTTAATTATATTTAGTGGTAGTACGGCTGTATTGTTTTTTGTAAGATAAAATCATTCAATAAAAATTATTTATTAATTTATAAATTTTATTAATTTTTTTTAAAAAAAAGAGCATGTTGCAGAATTTAAAAAAAAAAACCACCCAAAATATATCTCACAATGTAACAGAATAAATAGCATTTGGACAGCTCTGCAAGAAACAAACGGTGCAGCTACGATGCCTCCCGCTAGATGGCGCTAAACCAGGAAGCGGCTCCATCTGCCAGGAACCAAGATGGCGCCGCCGGCCTCCTCCTCCCGAAACAAGCATGGAGACGACGCCGCCGCGGATAAAACCGCGCGTGCGCAGAAGGAGGCTTTCCGTCTGGCTCCTTTTTTCGGACACGCCCCTTCCGGTCAGCAGTCCTTACCGGAAGCTCCTCAACAAGCGGCGGCGAAACTTTATTGGCAAGAGGGGAAGGGGGAAACAGGCGGCGAGGGGATGTCGGCCAACTACGCGGCGGGGCTGTCGCCTTACTCGGACAAGGGCAAGTGCGGCCTCCCGGAGGTGAGCGGAGGGGACGCGGGGGGGGGAGGAAAGGAAGGGTTGCCATGGATACCGAGACTCCCCCCTCCCTCCCCCATTGGAGTCCGAGCGGGGGGGGGAGGGGCGAGGAGGGCGCCTGAGGGAGAAAGGCCTGGGAAGGACCCGGATGTGGGGGATGAAGGGGAAGGACCCGGATGTGGGGGCTGAAGGGGAAGGACCCGGATGTGGGGGATGAAGGGGAAGGACCCGGATGTGGGGGATGAAGGGGAAGGACCCGGATGTGGGGGGATGAAGGGGAAGGACCCGGATGTTGGGAGATGAAGGGGAAGGACCCGGATGTGGGGGATGAAGGGGAAGGACCCGGATGTGGGGGGATGAAGGGGAAGGACCCGGATGTGGGGGATGAAGGGGAAGGACCCGGATGTGGGGGGATGAAGGGGAAGGACCCGGATGTTGGGAGATGAAGGGGAAGGACCCGGATGTGGGGGATGAAGGGGAAGGACCCGGATGTGGGGGGATGAAGGGGAAGGACCCGGATGTTGGGAGATGAAGGGGAAGGACCCGGATGTGGGGGATGAAGGGGAAGGACCCGGATGTGGGGGATGAAGGGGAAGGACCCGGATGTTGGGAGATGAAGGGGAAGGACCCGGATGTTGGGGGATTCCCTCCCCTCCCCCTCCCGCCTCTTGGCTTTAATGTTCTATTTCCTTCGCTCAGTTCACAGTCTGATGATGATGATGATGATGATTATTATTATTATTATTATTATTATTATCATCATTTATGTTTCCAGTCTGTTTTGCTTTTATGCATTGCTCTTTTCTGTAAGGACCCTTAATAATACTAATAATTTATTATTTATACCCCGCCCCCCATCTGGCTGGGCTTCCCCAGCCACTCTGGGCGGCTTCCAACAGAATATTAAAATACAGTAGTCCGTCAAACATTAAAAAGCTTCCCTAAACAGGGCTGCCTTCAGATGTCTTCTAAAAGTCAGACAGTTGTTTATTTTCTTGACTTCTGATGGGAGGGAGCCACCACCGAGAAGGCCCTCTGCCTGGTTCCCTGTAACCTCGCTTCTCGCAGGGAGGGGACCGCCAGAAGACCCTCGGGAAGAGCACCCTGGTGTCTAGGGTGGAGACGCTCCTTCAGGTCTACTGGGCCATTTAGGGCTTTCAAGCTCAGCACCAACACTCTGAATGGTACTTTCTATAAAACTTAAAGCATTAAAAGCTTCCCTAAACAGGGCTGCCTTCAGATGTCTTCTAAAAGTCAGGTAGTTGTTTATTTCCTTGACATCTGATGGGAGGGCATTCCACAGGGTGGGCGCCACCACCGAGAAGGCCCTCTGCCAGCTTCCTTGTAATCTCACTTCTCGCAGCGAGGGAACCGGCAGAAGGCCCTCGGGAGATGGACCCCGGTGTCCGGGGTGGACGATGGGGGTGGAGATGCTCCTTCCAGTATTCTGGGCCGTTTAGGGCTTTCAAGGTCAGCACCAACACTCTGAATGGTACTTTCCCTCCCTATAAAACTTAAAGCATTAAAAGCTTCCCTAAACAGGGCTGCCT
The DNA here is from genome assembly GCF_964234715.1 of Podarcis melisellensis. Lineage (NCBI taxonomy): Eukaryota > Metazoa > Chordata > Lepidosauria > Squamata > Lacertidae > Podarcis > Podarcis melisellensis. The sequence goes on along the minus strand of NC_138536.1, from coordinate 1,148,823 downwards.
TCAGATTTCTTCTAAAAGTCTTGTAGTTGTTTATTTCCTTGACATCTGCTGGGAGGGCGTTCCACAGGGCGGGCGCCACTACCGAGAAGGCCCTCTGCCTGGTTCCCTGCAATCTAACTTCTCGCAGGGAGGGAACCGCCAGAAGGCCCTCGGGAGACAGACCCTGGTGTACAGGGTGGAGACGCTCCTTCAGGTATACTGGGCCAAGGCTGTTTAGGGCTTTAAAGGTCAGCACCAACACTTTGAATTGTGCTCAGAAACGTACTGGGAGCCACTGTAGGTCTTTCAAGACCGGTGTTATACTGTCTCCACTCCAGTCCCCAGTCTGGCTGCCGCATTCTGGATTAGTTGCAGTTTCCGGGTCACCTTCCAAGGTAGCCCCACAAAGAGTCCCTGATGGGGAAAAGGCAGGTTATATAAATAAACAGAGGAGAATAATTGCAACTTTCCCAGCTGACCTATACTGCGCTTCCTCTTCCTTCCACCCAACCTCCCATTCAGTTTTTTGATCCTCCGGATGAGCTGGACAGGAAAGTCGCCCAGCTGGCCCTCTTGATCCGGGATGCTTCCAACGTGGTTTTCCACACCGGGGCTGGCATCAGCACGGCTTCGGGAATCCCAGACTTCAGGTAAGCGGAACGACAGGTATTTGGGACTTGGGAACTCCCTACACCCCCCCTCCAAGGCCGCTGATTTGTTATGGGTCACCCACGAAGATACTGGGTAGCAGCCCTTCTGTCGGGTACAGATTTGCCCCTCTCTTCCCTGCAGAGGCCCCAATGGTGTCTGGACCATGGAGGAGCGGGGTCTGTCCCCGAAGTTCGACACCACCTTTGAGAACGCGCGGCCGTCCACGACCCACATGGCCCTCTTGGGGCTGCAGAGAGCCGGCGTCCTGCGCTTCCTGGTCAGCCAGAACGTGGACGGTCTCCACGTACGCTCGGGATTCCCCAGGTAAGGGGACGCTTCCCGTGGCTTTGTGCCGTGTGAAGAAATCGCTTTCGTTAAGCTCTGGGACAGCTCGGGGGGCAGAGCATGAGACTGTCGATCTGTGGGTCGCAGGTCCAAGCTATCTGTCATGAATGCCGTGCTCCACGATTCTGCGATTCCATGCATATTTAAAAAAGCAAAGCCTCTGGTCTGATCTCAGGTCCTTTTACAGCATCAAGCTGTCAAAGTTCACACCTTTTCTCCTCCTCTTCCGCAGGGACAAGTTGGCGGAGTTGCACGGGAACATGTTTGTGGAGGAATGCATGAAATGCGGAAAGTAGGTACCCTCTCCGGCGATGTGGGTCCCTCGGCTTCCTGTGGGTGGTGGTGGCGGCAGGGAGATTCCTCCCCCTGGTTCCAGCTGCCTCCTTTGCAAAATTAATTGCGAGGATGTGGCACAGCAGGGAAAGGGAATCAAAACGACTGAGGTCGGGAGGGGGGGGAGGAAAGGCCGCAGTATTTGGGGCCTTAATGCAGCAGTGGGGAACCTTTTTGCCGCTGCCCAAGACGCTGCTGAATCACAACTCCCACCATCCCCAGTCGTCGATCGTGCTTCCGTGCAGGGGGCCTGGTGGGAGTTGTAGTTTGGCGGTGCCTGGAAGGTCACATCTGGCAGCCCAAAGGCAGCTCTCACCAGCCCGGGTGTTTTGGGAACTGGTAGGACAGTTGCCGAGGGACGTGGGTGGCGCTGTGAGTTAAACCACAGAGCCTAGGGCTTGCTGATCAGAAGGTCGGCGGTTTGAATCCCTGCAATGACGGGGTGAGCTCCCGTTGCTCGGTCCCTGCTCCTGCCAGCCTAGCAGTTCGAAAGCACGTCAAGTGCAAGGAGATAAATAGGTACCACTCCAGCGGAAAGGTAAACGGCATTTCTGTGCGCTGCTCTGGTTCGCCAGAAGCGGCTTAGTCCTGCTGGCCACATGACCCCGAAGCTGTACACTGGCTCCCTCGGCCGGTAAAGCGAGTTGAGCTCCGCAACCCCAGAGTCGGCCACAACTGGACCTAAGGGTCAGGGGTCCTTTACCTTTTTAGGACAGTTGCCAACCCAAACAGCTGGCCTGGAAAGGTGGGTGGGTGGGTCAGGGAGGAAAACCCCCCAACTGGAATGGACCTTTGCTGCAAGGTCTGAATTGCAGGGGCAAGTGGTGGATCGAAGAGGGCAGGGATTTCTCTTCTCATGGCATATCTACTCCTCACTTGCTCCCAGGAAACCTCCACTCCTCCCTCTGTGTGTTTGTCTTTAAGGCAGTATGTGAGGGACGCCGTGGTAGGCACCATGGGCCTGAAGCCCACCGGCCGGCTGTGCGACGTCTCCAAGCGCAGAGGCCTTCGGTCCTGCAGGTACGTGGTGGGGGAAGGTTAGGGCTAGTAATTGTGTGTCATATTTTAATAGCCGCCGCACAAAATTTTGACCACCTGGCGAGTTATACCATGGGGTTGTTCTCTAGCAGCAAGAAAGTCTTCAGAACTTGCCGTGCATGTCTGGGGTATCGCACCTAGCTGAATAGAATTAAGCATTTCAAATGAACCCCACAAGTTTGTGTTTCTTGTTTTTATTTATCCATCTAAAACTCTCCCCACCCCAACCCCGCTTTTTCTCAAAAGAGGGAAGCTAATGGACACCATCTTGGACTGGGAAGATTCCCTGCCTGACCGGGACCTCAATCTGGCAAGTGAAGCGAGCAGGTAAGGGTATTTTATTTATTTTTATTTTATTTCATTTGTTGTTGAGTCGTTTCGTCGTATCCGCCTCTTCGTGGCCCCCTGGACCAGAGCATGCCAGGCCCTCCTGTCTTCCACTGCCTCCCGCAGTTTGGTCAGGCTCATGTTTGTAGCTTCGAGAAGACTGTCCCACCATCTCGTCCTCTGTCGTCCCCTTTTCCTTGTGCCCTCCCATCTTTCCCAACATCAGGGTCTTTTCCAGCGAGTCTTCTCTTCTCCTGAGGTGGCCAAAGTCTTGGAGCCTCAGCTTCAGGATCTGTCCTTCCAGTGAGCACTCAGGGCTGGTTTCCTTCCAAATGGAGAGGTTGGATCTTCTTGCAGTCCATGGGACTCTCCAGAGTCTCCTCCAGCACCAGAATTCAAAAGCATCCATTCTTCGGCCATCAGCCTTCTTTATGGTCCAGCTCTCACTTCCATACATCACTACTAGGAAAACCAGAGCTTGAACTATACGGACCTTTGCTGGCAAGGTGATGTCTCTGCTTTTGAAGATGCTGTCTAGGTTTGTCATTGCTTTTCTCCCAAGAAGCAGGCGTGGCATCTGCAGTGATCATGGAGCCCAGGAAAGTAGAATTTATTTTATTTTATTTTATTTTAATTTATTTATTTTGTCCCCTCCCCTGCAGGAGAGCCGATTTGTCCATCACTCTGGGGACGTCCCTGCAAATCAAGCCCAGTGGAGACCTTCCTCTGTTGACCAAGAAGAAGGGAGGGAAACTGGTGATTGTGAATCTCCAGCCAACGAAGCACGTGAGTTCAGTTCGGGCCTCACCGGCAGCTCAGGAACTGCAACCAGTCTTAGAAACTCAAATATATCAGCTAGGTGCCAAATGCCTCCTTAAACCAAGGTTGCGGTCAGCGAAACAGAATGTCTAGTTGTCACGATTTAAATCACGAATTTGGTTATCACGATTTAAATCACTAGTCAGTATGACTTGATTTAAATCATTTTATTTTATTTTACAGAAAGACTCAGCCTTGCTAGTATCATCTTAATATTTACAACCAGAGTAGTTTTTACAGTTGTATCCAAAATTACTGATTTGGTTATACTATTAGAAATAAATAGACCGGTAATTACGAAATTATGGTGAGGTTTAATAAGTTAACTTTTCTGCTGTACTTTATAGGAAGGAGACAAATAACCATTTCCTTAATAAGAATTTAAACAATTTATTTAACTAAAACAATGACGTTATAGTGTATGTATCCATGTTTGTTTACTGATGCGGTTAAACAATTTTCAAAAAAATAAAAACTTAGACTGAGTTTAGGCACACATGGGAAACTTAAAACAAATCATTATTTCCTGATGAATAGCCTTTGGTCTATAATGTAACTTAAATAGAAAATCTTTAGAAAGATTCCTCCCTCCCCAATAAAGCATTTCATTTTAAAAATCTGATTTAAATTTAAAAATTCTGATTTAAATGGGAAAAAAAATCCGATTTAAACTTTTAAAAAATCCAATTGAAACGGAAAAAAATCCATTTTTGAATTTATTTATTTTAAAAAAAACCCCGTTGATTTTCATCCACCCTGCTTCGTAGGCCGCCTCGGCGCTGCCAACCCCCGTCCCCCACCTCTCTCTCTTTCCCACTCCTTCAGGACAAACACGCCGATCTGCGGATCCACGGTTACGTGGACGACGTCATGGTAAAGCTCATGAAACACCTCGGCTTGGAGATCCCCGAGTGGACGAGGCCGCTGGTGGTGGAGAGCGCGGAACTCGCCGAGACCAAAGCGTTCGCCAAGCCCGGCACAGACTTTAAGTTCCTGACCAAGGCGGAGCCCCTGGGGGAAAACCCGGAGGACGGCGCCTCTCCGAAGCAGGAGCCCTGTGCGACTCCGGACAGCGACCGCGTCGTAGCCAAGCGTTTGAAATTGGAGCCTCTGCCCACCTGATGGATCCCATGCGCATCCGTCTGTGTCGTCTGTCTTAGAAACATTTTTTTTACTTGTATATAGGACTTTTCAAAAGACCATCCCTCCTTGTTTATGTGGGGTTTTTTCCCCACCATAGGAAAGTTTGTCTCCTTTTCACAAGTCTACTTGCACGCTCCGTCCCCACGAGATCGCCTCCAAGACCTCGTTTGTACCTAACGAGGCAGCCACAATTTCCCACTGAGGGGTCTTTTCCCCCCACATTCTCCACCCTCATTCCCGTGCCGGCGGAGAAGTTTCATCCGCATATGGACAAAAAAAGCGTTTATTGCGGGAAACTCATACTAAAATGCCGGCGGGTTTTCACGAAGTTAAAAATAAATCGCCAAATTCCTGGAGAATGGAATTTAAGTTCGGGGGAAGTAAGCAAATGAGGGAAACCAAAAAGTGGCAAATTTGTCCATCTCTAATCCAAAATAAGCACTATAATAGGAGTGGAAGAATCAGTGAAATTATAAAATGATGATTTCCCAGAAGCAATTTTCCTCGAGTTACTGGGTCCGCTACATGAATTTTTGGTCATGTCAATGGTTCTTTGAAGCCTTAACCCAAGGTATGTTGTTAGTATTATTATTATTTATTATACGATGGCACTCATCGGATTGACCCAGCCACTCTGGGTGCTTGGTGCTCAGAATAAAGTTTCCCTGCGTTCCCTTGGCGAGCAAACCACTTTGGGGTTCTTATTTATTGCGATGCTTCCGAAACTGCCTCTCTGCCCGACAAACAAATCGGAACCTGGCCCAGGTGTGGTTGTGCAAACATGTTTGGAAAGCGAGCTCAGGGAGCAGAAGAGCTCAGTGCCGTGGGTCGTCACTCAGTCTCCCCTCTGCAATTACAGAAACAGCAGTCATTGCAGCAATTACTTTGCTGAACGATGCCCAAAGGGAGCAAAGGACAGGGCCAGTTTTCCTTCGCTCTCTGCAACTTTTTGCAGCTGGTCTCTCTGCTGCAGCTGCTGCCCCTGGAGTCTCAGACCTTTGCTCCTCCAAAACGCTTCCTTTCCCTGGGTGCAACCACAAATAGGGAGGTGGGCACTGAACTAGTTGTTGTTGTTGTTCAGTCATTTACTCGTGTCCGCCTCTTCGTGCCCCCCTGGACCAGAGCACGCCAGGCCCTCCTGTCTTCCACTGCCTCCCGCAGTTTGGTCAAACTCATGCTGGTCACTTCAAGAACACTGTCCCACCATCTTGTCCTCTGTCGTCCCTTTCTCCTTGGGCCCTCCATCTTTCCCAGCATCAGGGAGTCTTCTCTTCTCCTGAGGTGGCCAAAGTCTTGGAGCCTCAGCTTCAGGATCGGTCCTTCCAGTGAGCGCTCAGGGCTGATTTCCTTCCGAATGGAGAGGTTGGATCTTCTTGCAGTCCATGGGACTCTCAAGAGTCTCCTCCAGCACCAGGATTCAAAAGCATCCATTCTTCGGCCATCAGCCTTCTTGATGGTCCAGCTCTCACTTCCGTACATCACTACTGGGAAAACCAGAGCTTTAACTTTTGTTGTTGAGTCGTTTCATTGTGTCTGACTCTTTGTGACCCCATGGAGCAGAGCACGCCAGGCACTCCTGTCTTCAACTGCCTCCCACGGTTTGGTCATGTTCGTAGCTTCGAGAACACAGTCCAACCATCTTATCCTCTGCCGTTCTCTTCTTGCAGTCCATGGGACTGAACTACAGTGGTGCCTCGCAAGACGAAATTAATTCGTTCCGCAAGTCTTTTCGTCTTGCGAGTTTTTCGTCTTGCGAAGCACGGTTTCCCATAGGAATGCATTAAAAATCAATTAATGTGTTCCTATGGAAACCGAACCGCCTTCAGACCAGGTCTGGGGACAGTCTGTCCCCCGACCTCTTCTGAAGGCTGGCGGGGGCGAAAGTCTTTGCTTCCCCCCCACCTGCCTTCCCGGGACAGCGGAGACTTTTCCGCTGTCCGGGGCGATCTTAAAATGCTGGCGGGCGGCAGCGAAGCCTTCGCTGACGCCCGCCAGCATTTTAAAAGCATTTTAAAAGTCTTTGTCCCCCTGCCTGCCTTCCCGGGGGCTTTTAAATCGCCCTGGGACAGCTGAGAATTCCTCCGCTGTTCCGGGGCGATCTTAAAATGCTGGCGGGCGGCAGCGCTGCCTTTTCCGCTCTCCCGGAAAGGCAGGCAGGAGGGAGCAAAGACCTTTGCCCCCCGCCCGCCTTCGGAAGAGGTCCAGGACCTCTTCCCAAGGCGGGTGGGGGGCAAAAGTCTTTGCTCCCCCCGCCTGCCTTCAAAAGCCGTCCGGGATAGCGGGAAGCGCTTCCCTGCTATCCCGGACCGCTTTTAAAATGCTGGCGGTGGGGAGCAAAGCCTTTCGCCCCCGCCGGCCTTCCTGGACCTCTTCTGAAGGCCGGAGGGGGGGGGAAAGGCTTTGCTCCCCACCGCCAGCATTTAAAAAAAGGTCCCTGAGATTTCCCTATGGGCTTTCGTCTTGCAAAGCAAGCCCATAGGGAAAATCGCCTAGCGAAGCATCGCAAAAACCGAAAAACCCTTTCGTCTTGCGGGTTTTTCGTCTTGCGAGGCATTCATCTTGCGGGGCACCACTGTATTGGCTTTGCCTAAACTCAAATCCCCCCCGCTCTAATATCCCGAGTGCTGCAAGATCCCAAAAGCGCCTGAACTAAAACGGTCTATCAAAAAATTCACTCTGGTGGTTTATCACCACAACAGCTACTCACTTTGGGTTTTGGTAAAGCAAACAGTCTAATTTGTCGGCGCCTAATCGAGCGTCAGAACAACTTGGCCACAAGAAGGAGATTTTGCCCATGGCATGACTATTTTTCATCTACGCATCTTGACACTCTGGCACCCTATCTACAAAACCTAGCAATTCTAAAATATAGGCTCGCTTTTACCCTCGCAAGATTGAATGTCTTTGCCCTCGGCTGGACTTGAGGGACCAGGTTTCTTCGCTTTCTGAAAGTCTAGAAAGCATTTGTTGAATATTATTTTTTGCTCCGTCATTAAAAACTCTGAAACAGCAGTGATAATCAGTGGTTGTTTTATTGTATGTGTCATATATAAAACATTTCGCTTTCAGGCCGAGGGATCTGGCGTTTGTCCACAGACAGACATTGTTCTTTCGTTTCCAACTTTTCTTTCTAACTTCCAGTACAGTGGTACCTCGGGTTACATACGCTTCAGGTTACAGACTCCGCTAACCCAGAAATTGTACCTCAGGTTAAGAACTTTGCTTCAGAATGAGAACAGAAACTGGGCTCTGGCGGCGGCGGGAGGCCCCATTAGCTAAAGTGCTGCTTCAGGTTAAGAATAGTTTCAGGTTAAGAACGGACCTCCGGAACGAATTAAGTACGTAACCCGAGGTACCACTGTACTTCTGTCTTGTGGGGGGCGGGGGATTTTGGTGTTCAGGTCTTTTCCTGACGATGCAGCCTTCCTTTTGGGGGGGGTCTTTTCCCTAGCAAGAGCTGCAGGGGGGTGGGGGGGTCTCTGTGCCTATTCAGCCCCCCTTGCAGGAAGGGGGGGACCTCAGAGAGGGAGACCCCACTCCCACCCCATACTGGGGGGTGTCTTTTTTGCGTGGGGGCCCCACTCCTCTGGGGGGGTTGTCTTTTCCCTAGCAAGAGCTGCAGGGAGGTGTCTCTGTGCCTATTCAGCCCCCCTTGCAGGAAGGGGGGACCCCAAGAGGGAAACCCCCCCATATTGGGGGTGTCTTTTTTGTGGGGGGTGTTAAAGGCCCCACTCCTCTGTGGGGGGGTGTCTTCTCCCTAGCAAGAGCTGCAGGAGGGCAGAGAGTGGGGGGTCTCTACCTATTCAGCCCCCTTGCAGGAATGGGGGACCCCCAACGGGAGACCCCACCCCATATTGGGGGTGTCTTTTTTGTGGGGGGTGTTAAAGGCCCCACTCCTCTGTGAGTGGGGGGGTGGCCCCCTCCCCCCGGACTCACGTGGACGGGGAGCTTCTCCGAGGCGGGGGGCGCCGCTGCTCCCCCGGCCGCCATGCTGGCGCGCCTCCTCCTCCCCGCGACCGCGCGCACGCTCGCTCTCGGGAGCCAGGCCGCGCGTTTGCGTCAGCACGCAGCGGCACGTCGCGAAACGGCCTCAGCAGCCAGGCTTGGGAAAGGAAAGCGGGCGGAACCTTTCTGGCGAGGGGAGAGGGAGGAGGCCGGAAGGTAAAAGGGACCGGACCAAAACAGAAAAAGACCGGATGCGAGGGAGGAGGGGGGAGCCGGAAGGAGCGGGAAGAGAGAGAGGGAGAGGGCTAGAGCGGCCCGGAGCAGTAGAGAGGGGAGGAGGGAGCGGGAGAGAGGTGGAGACGGAAGGGAGAGGGAAAAGGGAAGAGGGACACACGCCCTCAGAGGGAAATGGTGAGGGGTTCTGGGTAGGGAAAGGGCTGTAAGAGAGGATAGACGTAGGAAAGGGTAGAGGGGCCTCAGAGGTACGAAAGAGGTAGAGCTCTGTGGCCCCTCTACCATTTTCTTAGCTCTATCGTCCCCACTTCTCCCAATTCGACCTCTGAGTCCCCTCTACAGTTTTCATAGCTCTATGGCCACACTTCTCCCAATTCGACCTCTGAGTCCCCTCTACCCTTTTCATAGCTCTATGGTCCCCAGTTCCCCCCAATTCGACCTCTGAGTCCCCTCTACCCTTTTCATAGATCTATGGTCCCCCAGTTCCCCCAATTCGACCTCTGAGTCCCCTCTACCCTTTTCATAGCTCTATGGTCCCCAGTTCCCCCAATTCGACCTCTGAGTCCCCTCTACCCTTTTCATAGCTCTGTGGCCACACTTCTCTCAATTCGACCTCTGAGACCCCTCTACCCTTTTCATAGCTCTGTGGCCACACTTCTCTCAATTCGACCTCTGAGTCCCCTCTACCCTTTTCATAGCTCTGTGGCCACACTTCTCTCAATTCGACCTCTGAGACCCCTCTACCCTTTTCATAGATCTATGGTCTCATAGGCCACAGAGCTATGAAAAGTATAGAGGGGTCTCAGAGGTCGAATTGCGGGAACCGGGGGACCATAGAGCTATGAAAAGTGCAGAGGGGTCTCAGAGGTTGAATTGAGAGAAGTGTGGCCCTAGAGCTATGAAAAGTGCAGAAGGGTCTCAGAGGTCGAATTGGGGGAACTGGGGGACCATAGAGCTATGAAAAGGGTAGAGGGGACTCAGAGGTCGAATTGGGGGGACTGGGGGACCATAGAGCTATGAAAAGGGTAGAGGGGACTCAGAGGTCAAATTGGGGGGACTGGGGACCATAGAGCTATGAAAAGGGTAGAGGGGACTCAGAGGTCAAATTGGGGGAACTGGGGGACCACAGAGCTATGAAAAGTATAGAGGGGACTCAGAGGTCGAATTGGGGGGACTGGGGGACCATAGAGCTATGAAAAGGGTAGAGGGGACTCAGAAGTCGAATTGGGGGAACTGGGGGACCATAGAGCTATGAAAAGGGTAGAGGGGACTCAGAGGTCGAATTGGGGGAACTGGGGGACCACAGAGCTATGAAAAGGGTAGAGGGGTCTCAGAGGTCGAATTGGGGGAACTGGGGGGACCATAGAGCTATGAAAAGGGTAGAGGGGTCTCAGAGGTCGAATTGGGGGAACTGGGGACCATAGAGCTATGAAAAGGGTAGAGGGGACTCAGAGGTCGAATTGGGGGGACTGGGGACCATAGAGGTGTGAAAAGGGTAGAGGGGACTCAGAGGTCGAATTGGGGGAACTGGGGGACCATAGAGCTATGAAAAGGGTAGAGGGGACTCAGAGGTCGAATTGGGGGAACTGGGGGACCATAGAGCTATGAAAAGTGTAGAGGGGTGTAGAGGTCGAATTGGGGGAACTGGGGACCGTAGAGCTATGAAAAGGGTAGAGGGGACTCAGAGGTCGAATTGGGGGGACTGGGGACCATAGAGGTGTGAAAAGGGTAGAGGGGACTCAGAGGTCGATTTGGGGGAAGTGGGGACCGTAGAGCTATGAAAAGTGCAGAGGGGACTCAGAGGTTGAATTGGGGGAACTGGGGGACCACAGAGCTATGAAAAGGGTAGAGGGGTCTCAGAGGTCGAATTGGGGGAAGCAGGGGTCACAGAGCTATGAAATGGGTAGAGGGGACTCAGAGGTAGAATTGGGGGAAGTGGGGGCCACAGAGGTATGAAAATGGTAGAGGGGTCTCAGAGCTATGTAAAGGGGGTAGAGGGGCCACAGACCTATGAAAAGGGTAGAGGGGACTCAGAGGTCGAATTGGGGGAAGTAGGTGTCACAGAGCTATGAAAAGGGTAGAGGGGTCTCAGAGGTAGGAACGTAGAGGGGCCACAGAGCTATGAAAAGTGCAGAGGGGTCAGAGGTAGAATTGGGGGAACTGAGGGCCACAGAGCTATGAAAAGGGTAGAGGGGACTCAGAGGTCGAATTGGGGGAAGTAGGGGTCACAGAGCTATGAAAAGGGTAGAGGGGTCTCAGAGGTCGAATTGGGGGAACTGGGGGCCACAGAGCTATGAAAAGGGTAGAGGGGTCTCAGAGGTAGAATAGGGGCAGAGAGGCTCAGAGCTATGAAAATGGTAGAGGGGCCTCAGAGGTAGAAAAGGGGTAGAGGGGCCACAGACCTATGAAAAGGGTAGAGGGGCCACAGAGAGGCCACTCCTTCCCTCCTAGCAGTTTGAAAGCACGTCAAAGTGCAAGTAGATGACCACTCCGGCGGTAAGGTAAACAGCGTTTCCGTACGCTGCTCTAGTTCGCCAGAAGTGGCTCAGTCCTGCTGGCCACATGACTCGGAAGCTGTACGCCGGCTCCCTCGGCCAATATAGCAAGATGAGTGCCACAACTCCAGAGTCGGTCACAACTGGACCTAACGGTCAGGGGTCCCTTTACCTTTACCTAAAACTATTCCCCAATATTTCTGGGCATATTTACACTGCCGCCACCTACGTATGAAAGTTCCCTCAATCTCTTCTTCACATTTCCAACACAGTTTGGAACCTCTCTTGTACATGTTAGCCAATTTTACTGGGCGTCAGGTACCACCTATAGAGCATTTTTTCCTTTTTCAGATAGTGGCTTCCTCCTCTTCTGAGCACATCAAGTGAAAACCTCCGAGCAATTTCATAAAAGCCATATACCTAACCGAATTCCTTTCTGATTTATTTCCACATATTCATCCACATTGTGTACTCATTGTTTGAGCGGAACTCTCTCCCTGCTTCAGTCGGCCCCCGGTACGAGTGCCAAATTGCGGTCCGCTGGTGCGAACAAAAATCTCAAACAGAACACAACCTACAAACAAATGCAGAGAAGCTTTGGCTCTATGCAAATATTCACTCAAAGAAGCCAGATAGATGCTCAATTATTATTTTTATTGCTTAAAAGGAAGAAGATGTTGCTCTACGCGGTCTGTTTCCAGGAGGTTATTTCTGCTCGAACTGAGAGCCGTGAAATAAGAAGCGAAGGGGAAGATTGCTGACGATTCGTTGCTCTGAAGCTGATCAGAAGAAGAGGGACCGCGGAGCCTTAGCTGGTTACACGGGAAAACTTGCTTGCTGTGCAACAGCACATGTATTTTTCCCTCTGAGCAGGTACAGGTAGCCACCGACACCCCACGTAGTGCCCCAGCTACGGAAGGAAGAGAGGGCGGGTGTTAAGTTGTGGGTGACCATATCAGACGACACAGCGATTCTTCAAACAGCTCTTGCTTATTCACAGGCCAGGACAGAACTGAACTGAAGAGCTCAGTCAGCCTGCTTATATAGAGCTCCAGAACAACGTTACTGTAGCAACTTTCTAAAACTATCCAATCACTGAACGTCGCTTTCGATCCTTCATTTGCATAACTATCTACAGTATCCCCCTGCTGGCCCAGGGTGAGAACTTCAGTACACAACAGAGGGAGAGGGTCATTTTAAGAAGGAGAGCATGACGCATTTAAGCATTGGTCATTGATGGACCTACTAGGTATCTCAAGCCATTTGCACACATTGCCCTGCAACCAGTCCATGCAGAATGTCGGCCCCCTATATATAGAAAGGGGCAAACCAGGGATATTTTAGGGAGCAGGCTAGCAGGTGGGACCCATGACTTACATCCTAGGAGCCTACACAACACAAAACGCTGTTGCTGCATGTAGGTTTTATGTTATTTGCTTTAAATCTTATATTTTGGAAATGTACATGCAGTGTGTTTTTTCCCCTTTACATTTTTGGGGGGCCCCCAAGAGAGTGGGGCCCTAAGCTAGAGCTTGTTTAGCCCATACGAAAACCTGGCACAGACTTGGTGGTGGTGTGTGCAAGCTGCTCTGTGATCTTTGGTGGCATATAAATTTAATTAATATTAATACTAATATCTACCCACTCTGGAAGAATGGCAGATGAAGGTGATGGACTGTATGGGATTGGCAGAAATGACTGGCAGAATCCGAGACCAGGGAGAAGAGTCGGCGGAAGAAGATTGGAAGAAATTTAAAGACTATTTACAGAAATATTGCAAAATTAATGAATGTTAGAATGATGTCGGATAGAAATTAAGTGGTTTCCAGCTGTAATGCTTTAAGAGAATATGGAAAAAAAGGTTTAGAAATAGGTTAAAATTTATTGATAAGGACTTGCTGAACTAACAATTTGAATTGGAATACAAAAAAGGGAGGTACGAGGAGGTCTGGGAAATAAGTTAATGGAAAATAAGTAATGGAAACTCTGTGTGTTTTTAATTATTTTCATTTTTGTATTTTTGTTATTTTTTATTTTTTTATTTTTATTGTATTACTATTGAAAACTTTAAAGAATATTCTTTAAAATAATAATAATAATACTAATAATAATACTAATAATATTGGAACCAAGGTGGAACTATGTAGATGACAGACTGAGATGCTTTTAACAGGGTGCTTTTAACAGTTTGCCCCTACAGTACGGCCTAAACCGATTTGAGAATGTTTCCTCTGGCTGCAAAAAAATCATCTATAAATATCAGAAATAAGTGAATGTCATTTGCTTCTTTGGAAACGGCTCTGAGCCTTTTCTCCCGGAGGTTCCCTTAGGGCAGTGATGGCCAAACTTGCTCCCCCTCCCCCCGGCCGTTTTAGGAGTTGAGACTACAATTCCCATCATCCCACTGGTCCTGCTTAGCTAGGGATGATGGGAGTTGTAGTCCCCAAACAGCTGGCGGGCCAAGTTTGGCCATCACTGCCTTAGGGGTTTCCAGATGGTGCTCCTCTCCATCCAGCCAGTTCATGACATTACACGACGGTAAGCCCTGCCACACAAATGTGACTCCGTCCGGGGCCTGTCATCCACTGATGGGGCGGTCAGAGGAAGTCGAGCATCTGTCTAGTGGTGGCGATCCAGGATTTTAGCCAGCCTAAAAGTGATACCTTTAGATGGGGGCAGACGCTCCACCACTGACCCACCACCCATTTCCTCCATGCTGCCCTTCTCCACAATGATCAACGCCTTGCTATTTTCGTTTATGGCATAGCTGTCAACTTACAGATTTGAAAATAAGGGACCAGCAGCCTCGAAAATAAGGGATCAGCAGCCAAAATAAGGGATTTTCCAAACATAGGTATGTTCGACTTCTGAGCCCCTCCGACCCAAAGCCCAGCCAGCAGCCAAACGAAGCCTCAAGCGGTGGTTCCCACAGCGCAGCAACCCGGCAAAGGGGATGCAGCAAGGAAAACCACCGTCACCTCTCCGCTGGGAAGCGCTGAGCAAAGGCGAGTCCCCAGGCAACGCGGCCGATTTGATTGGCACAAGGCATGCAAGCTCCACCCCCCAGTCGTTCTTAGACTCCTTATTGGGTGAGCAACGCAGCCAAGCAACAGAGTTGGAGCCTCCCTCCTCCCAGACCGGCAGGGAGGGAGGGAGAGGAGCTGCTTCCTTTGAAACCCGGGAAATTTAAGGGATATCATCAATAAGGGACAGCAGCGGGACACGGCGCTGGGATAAGGGACTGTCCCACCAAATAAGGGACGCTGGACAGCTATGGTTTATGGTCCCCAATGAAACACACAAAGCACAAGCATTCTCTGTCCTGCACCTTTCATTCCCACCTTACCTGTTCTTTATAATCCAATAAGGAACCCCGCGTTCTTCACCGTAGCCAACCACCAGAGCAGAATGGGTCACCTTTCTTCCACAGTTGGGGTTGCCAAAGATTCCTGGACAAAGGAGAAGTTGGGGACAGAGGGAGGGGAAACAATTCAATCATTAAAAGCAGTGAACTTTGGGGGGGGGCGTTCCTGGTACTTCCTTGAGTTGTCTCTGTGAGAGGCAACTCGCCTATGCTTTTGCTGCCCCTCTGCACTGATATCACGGCAAGAGCAAAGGTAAAGGGACCTCTGACCATTAGGTCCAGTCATGGCCGACTCTGGGATTGTGGTGCTCATCTCGCTTTACTGGCCGAGGGAGCCGGCGTGCAACTTCCGGGTCATGTGGCCAGCAGGACTAAGCCGCTTCTGGCGAACCAGAGCAGCGCACAGAAATGCCGTTTACCTTCCCGCCAGAGCGGGACCTATTTATCTACTTGCACTTTGACGTGATTTCGAACTGCTAGGTTGGCAGGAGCAGGGACCGAGCAACAGGAGCTCACCCCGTCGCAGGGATTTGAACCGCCGACCTTCTGATCGGCAAGCCCTAGGCTTTGTGGTTTAACCCACAGCGCCACCCGCGTCCCTGTTATTCAGCATCAAATTTACCTGAACGATAATGGTGTAAGAGGGAGACATCCAGTCCAACAGAAACTGGCCCAAACCTGGCCACAGCTCGTTGCAAAGCAACCTCATCATTTCTTCGAATCTGTCTGTAGCCTTTGCAAGTCCCTGCTCGGATAGAGGCACGGTACCGGCACTTTCCAACCTGCAAAGAAGTGGGAAACCAAAACTTGCATTTTCTATGTTGGGAAGGGTGGAAGCAATTCTCTGAAACGCACCCAAACCAAACCGTTTATTTAAGAAAGCATCTTCTTCTAACAGAGCAGTGCGTCGTTCATTTGACAGGGTTGGTTACGTCCTTTTTAAGCCATCTAGCTCTCTCTGTATGTATTTGATTCCTTTGCTACGGCTTTTGGCTGACACAAATTTAGATTCTATCCATCTGTCTCCCTTGGGATATGATAAGGCCACCATCAGGCCGAGTTTGCAAAAGGCAGCCCTGTGCCAAATGTGCTACCTGCCTATTGCTAAATCGATTGCTAATTCGTTGTCCAGAAGCCTTCACATTCCTATGAACTGGGAAGGAAGGAATTATTATTATTTTTTTGACAATCCTTTGGGGAGGAGGGCAAAACCAGACTGGAACTGGCACCCTGAGACAAAAGTCACACCTATGCTTAAACAGGTGGAGATGGCTTTTCCCTATGAGGGGGTCGGTCAGTTCCCTTTCCCAATACTTTTTTTAAAAAGCGACCTGCATCCAAATTTTGTTTCTCTTTTCCGCCCTGCCAAGCACTGCTCAGGGAAAAGAGCTAGGAAATAATTATCTGGATTTTCTATTATTTCCCCTTCCAGCCTAAGTTTTGTTATCGTGTTCTGTTTTTGTCTCTTCCTTAGTTGCCAGGCTAACAATTTGCCTGGTTTATCTGCAAACTCAAAACTTCTTTGATTTAAAAATTTAATTTTCCATTCAATCTCTTGATTTATCAGTGTCGAAAATTGTACCTGCAACATTTTTATATTCTGTTTGCCTCGGCTGTCTTTTGGATTGGTTGCTAATTTCTTTTCATTACATATTGTTTGTTATAATATCTCTCCTTTTCCCCTCTCTCTTAGTCTTTTTTGAATTGAGTTCTGCTGTATCCAAAATCCTCTTATTGCAGCCTTTGAGGAGTCCCATTCCACATTTATATACACTCCTTTATTTAAGTCAAGTTCAAAATAGCCCTTCAATGTATTTTGTGCCTTCTCCAGTATTATTTGATAGTCTAGCAATGCATCATTTATTCTCCATCTAAATGAAGGAGGTTCTGTTGAACCTGCATGAATAATAATAATAAGAAGAAGAGTTTGGATTCGATATCCCGCCTTTCACTCCCTTTAAGGAGTCTCAAAGTGGCTCACAATCTCCTTTCCCTTCCTCCCCCACAACAAACACTCTGTGAGGTGAGTGGGGCTGAGAGACTTCAGAGAAGTGTACAGCTGCATGATTACAAAATTGCAGGTCTTGTCCACACTTTACCTTTCCAGTGTATGGGTAGGAGGCCCATGAGGCGATACCCTTGTTTTCCCCCACATATTGGAAGGCTTCCCTTGGCAACCCTCCTTGGCACCCATGGCTGCCCTGTGACCCGGAGCAATCCACCAGGTTTTGCACGCTCAACGGGACCAGCCTTTTAGTCCGACGAGCATTCAAAGCTTCCAGGGCTCCAGCGGCGCTGAACGCCCAGCAAGATCCACACCTATTCGGATACTCCTGTGGGGAAAGATAAGCAGTTTGATCCAGACTCTGTTCAGGCCATTTGCTCTCCAGCCACGTTGTTGAACCCTCGGCTAAGGAACGCACTCTATGAATGAGACCCTGAAGGACAGGAATCATGGCTGGATAGGAGCAAAAACCAGCAGAGAGCAGGGATGTTGGAGAACTCTGCCACAAATGGAAATCGCCACCCGATGCATATTCGTCAAATGTCACAAGCAAATTACAAATAGCATTTGCTACTATCATTCAAAGCCTGCCAGTTTTATGTAAATAGTTGCATTGTTTTCTGCATTTTTATTATTAAATTTTGACTGTCCTTCCTCTGAAGAACATATCTCCTTTCCATTGAAATTGATTGAAAGTGATAATGTGATTAGTTGCTTATGCAATAGCAAGATGACTGTGTTGGGTATAAAAAGGTAAAGGTAAAGGACCCTTGATTGTTAAGTCAAGTCGTGGCCGACTCTGGGGTTGCGGCGCTCATCTCCCTTTACTGGCCGAGGGAGCCGGTGTACAGCTTCTGGGTCATGTGGCCAGCAGGACTAAGCCGCTTCTGGCGAACCAGAGCAGTGCACGGAAACGCCGTTTACCTTCCCTCCAGAGCGGTACCTATTGATCTACTTGCACTTTGACGTGCTTTCGAACTGCTAGGTTGGCAGGAGCAGGGACCGAGCAACGAGAGCTCACCCCGTCATTGCAGGGATTCGAACCGCCGACCTTCTGATCGGCAAGTCCTAGGCTCTGTGGTTTAACCCACAGCGCCACCTGCGTCCCTACCACCCTCTGTAGGCACTTCCTATCAGTTGATGTCAAACCAGCGTCCCACACCGTGATGCAGTATGAAAGGACACTTTTTGTTGTGGACCAGTAGAAGGAGATCATCAAATGTTGATTGACATCATTGATTGACAAACAGCTTTCTTTGGCTGAAGCTGAGCTGCAAGAGACTGGAAGGGGAAGTCCGCACGACAAATAGGGATGCTCACCTTCGTAACAAACTTGGCCACTTAAGGCTTCTCACGTGGTGTTCTACTCACCTGATTTTTCACTGGGGTGACATAGCCTTTCCTGCGCCAGTCCAAGGAGCGAGGAATCTTCAGATTGAGCGATTCTTCAAAAAAGGTCTCGTTGCCTTCATGTTCTCTGGACGGCTCAGAAAGACACCCTTTCAAACGCTTCTCAAACTCTTCTTGAGTCTGAGGAGAGAAGAGATATCAACGCCAACACTTCACTTTGTCTTCAAATGTCTTCAAAACTCCTGTCATGTCACAGATCAGACCGTGAACCAGCACACCATCAGCTGAAATACAGCCTCACTCAGCCTCACATTCTTTAATCAAAGAGCAGAAATGGTTTGCTGAATATTTACAGACAACTTGTAAATAGATAAGAACATTGGCAGGGTTATTGTAATAACCTGCAGTTTCATAAGGAGGAGAAGGAGAAGAAGGAGAAGGAGGGAAGGAGAAGGAGAAAAAGGAGGAGGAGGAGGAGGAGGAGGAGGAGGAGGAGAAGGAGGAGGAGGAGGAGGAGGAGGAGGAGGAGGAGGAGGAGAAGGAGAAGGAGAAGGAGAAGGAGAAGGAGGACACAGAGATGGAGAGAGGATTAGCTAGCTGTGAGGTCCAGGATATGAGCCACAGTCCACTTACCAAATCACTGAACTGATTTATCCCCAACCTATGGGTGTGTTTCCCTTGGGAAGCTTCGCTGTTGTGCTTTGCAATGACCCGGAGGTTGTCCTCCCATATCGCTCTCCTCCGCTCTTCTTCACCCTTCTGCAAGGAAGCCTCTTGGTTAAGAATGAACGGACATGAGTTGGCCAAAATGTATAGGTGTCAGGACAAATTGTGTTGGAAATGTAAGGTGAAGGAAGGGAACTTCCTACATATGTGATGGTCCTGTGCTAAGGTTAAGGCTTTCTGGGACATTATCTACAATGAATTAAAAAAGATACTAAAATATAACTTTAGCAAAAAACCAGAGGCATTCTTATTAGGGCTAAGGCTCTGTGGTTTAATTGTGGGTGTAAGGGAGGCGGGTGGCGCTGTGCGTTAAACCACAGAGCCACCCGCCTCCCTTACACCCACAATCGCTCCTGCCTTAAAGAGGGCACAGGGAGGCCTGGAGGACCGTAGATTTGGATATCACTGAGGCACCAGAACTGGGTTGGCCGAGGACTTGGTGGCCGTAGCCAGACAAAAGCTAAAACTCTTTACACCCTGCTTTGGAGAAAACCCTACTGAACCCAAAAAGACTCCCTCCTGCATAGACAATAATGGGCTTGTGGCCTTCACGGATGAGGCAGCCTGAGCCAGCAAGATAATTTCTGTGCCAGTACAGAGAGATACCTTGCCCTCAGCATTTCTTCCCTGGATTGGCACCCTGTGCATGTTCAGAAACACATCCATATTTTGAAATCCTGGTTACATTGGCACAAGCTCACCAAATAGTAGTCTTTGTTGTGGGTCATCTTCCAGTCTCTCCAGGCTTTATCCAGGGCTGGGTTCCAAGCTGTGGCAAATGTCCCCAGCAAGACCAGCCCGGTCAGGGCCACCAAAGAGATGAGATGCATTTCTACATAGGGAAAAAATTAGTCATTTGTCACTAAAAAAAAAGAGGTCAAATTCTAAGCCTACCTGTCTGGAATCCCTCCTTGAATCAATGCCCCATGTCCTTTATTTATCTGCTTGTTTGCTTCTTAGTTCAATAAAAATATCATGTGGCAGGGAGTTCCGCAGGAGGGGCTTAAATTTCAGGAGGCAAGTCCTTCCTCGGATATTCATTCCGCCTCTTTTCAACCCCCTATTTTGAAACAACTGATTCTGAATAATTAAATCGGAACGTCTCCACCCAGAACTCAGCTCCTCATTTCAAATGCCAGCATCAGAAGTCAGCATCGCCCCGACTCACCTGCTTAAAGGGTCATGTCTGAGTGAATAAAACCAAAATTTACCACTTGAGATATTTGAAGAAATGCTAATGTTAGAAGGCGAAGTCTTTGCCAAATGCACACCCAGGGAGAGACTGATGTCAAAAGAGTGAGACTCTTTTAACCGCATCCCAGATACCCCACCAATATTTTTTTCTCATGTTCCCAAACTCTCTCCAATATGGCTTTCAGTTCCCAAAAATGCAACATACCTCTCTTCCCGCCAAAAGGGTCTTGTCCTTCTGTCCTTGTCTCGTTTCTCTCTGTAGTAAGGAGCATCTCTGGTCCTCTTTTTATAGGTGAGACTCCACTCAACATCCTGTCCACTATTCCTTGCGACATTCTTGCCTCATTGATTCTGTGGGAGTCCAGAAAACCCATGGATGTGAGTGCTGGGTTCTGGGTTCATCTTTCCAAACTCTCAGATTGCACAACTTTTCTAAAGAAATAACGTTTTTCAGGGTGGAGCAGAAATCGGTTCGATTTTTTCCCGTTGCCGTTATTTGCAAAATATTTGTTCAGCCTTTATTGGCCTTATTTAGAGAATAAAATGGTTGCAAAATATGTTGGTGGCGTAAGGGTGATATCTCAAGAAATCTCAAAATCCATTCGATTTTGGACAGGGATCTGGGCAATGAGTCCCTCATAACGGCCATATGAACCTGAGAAGCTAAATCACAGGATGTCCAGAGATGAGAAGAAAAGTCCAGACCAGAGAATAATGGCAGCTTAAGTTGATGGATTATGGCAAAAATGACCGGAAGAAGCAGAAATCCGGGGGGCCACAATTTTCAAAAGGAATGGGGAAAATACATAATTTATCTTAAAAACCATTATAAAAGGCTAAAATCATTAGTAGGATTGGAATGACACTTGTATGTTGAATTTTGGATAGAACGGAGATGTAAAAAATTTGGATTATTATAAAAGATGCAGCAGGGAACGGTTAACAAAGGACCCACAAAAGGGAGGAGGGAAGTTCGGAAGTTTCTCTGGAATCTTGTTTTTAAGTTGGTTGCTGGATAATTGATTGGAAAACTTCAAATTGAAAAACTAAATACCGTATTTTTCGCTCTATAGGGCGCACCTGACCATAGGGCCGCCTAGTTTTCAGAGGGGGTAATCAAGGAAAAAAATTGATACCCCCCCCCCCGTGCACTTCTCCCAGACTTTCTCCCTGCTATTGTGGGAGGTGGGGGAATTCCCCCATCTCCCACAAAAGCCCGCAGGAGGGAGAAGGGACGGACTCGGCCAGTCAGTCCCTTCTCCCTCCTTGGGAAAAAGCCCCCAAGAGTAGCACGCTCTTTAAAGGCTGCGAGGCTCCTGCGGGCTTTTCTATTAGATGGGGGAATTCCCCCAACCCATAGAAAAGCCCGCAGAAGCCGAGCAGCCTTTAAAGAGCGTGCGGCTCCTGCGGGCTTTTCCACCGAGCTTGTGGGGCTGGCGGTGGGGGGAAGCGCTGCTTTCCCCACCGCCAGCCTCAAAGACCAGACTCTCCTGGCTTCAGCGAAAGCAACGCGAAGCCTCCAGAGTGCAGGCTTCGGAGGCTTCCCGTTGCTGTCGCTGAAGCCAGGGAGCTTGCATTCGCTCCATAGGACGCACACACATTTCCCCTTCATTTTTGGAGGGGGAAAAGTGCATCCTATAGAGTGAAAAATACGGTAAAAAAAAAAAATCACAGAATGTCAGTGCCTAAGGAATCAGGTCATGAAAGCAACTTGAGCCCCAAGTTGGTTACATTTCTGTAGATTAATGCAAGAATCCTGAACTCTGCATCAGTAGCAAATCGGCAGCCCTTGCAACTCTCTCAGCAGATGAGAAACCTGTTTTAAAGGAACCTTCCGCCCCGGCAAACGGCAACGGCAACACTGCTCTACCTATAGCGACGGCGAAGAGGACCTTCTTCTCGCTGCCTCTATTTTATCTGTAGAAACCAGCAGCAGGAGACCCTTTCAGGGGGTTTGCAATTTAACAATTTCTTAGGAAGCCAGAGTGGTTGAGCTTTTTTTATTATTATTATTTTATTATTTTGGGGGGAAGGAGATCGCTGAGGGACCAGAGATCTACTAGGAAGATCTACCAGTAGATCGCGATCTACCTGTTGGACGTGCCTGAAGTCGGTGAATAAATGAGCTGCTTAAGTTAATTTGGATATGCAGAAGGTATTGAAAATAAATGGAAAGAACCGCAGAAAGAGGGGGAAGGAAGTCAAATCTTGAAAAAGAAGTTACTCTATAGATGCCAATGCCTCCG
Organism: Podarcis melisellensis; assembly: GCF_964234715.1. NCBI lineage: Eukaryota > Metazoa > Chordata > Lepidosauria > Squamata > Lacertidae > Podarcis > Podarcis melisellensis. Next base: position 1,126,629 of record NC_138536.1, on the reverse strand, counting down.
TCCTCAGCTTGCATCACCAGATTTTTGGTCAGAATTAGCTAGTCAGATGTAAAGCAGGCAGAGAAAGAACAGAGTAGTGGAGGTCTTCTTCTTCTTCAAATTTTATTTATGCTTTTCAAGTTTATACATTTCACTGATTTTTACAATCATTTTAACATTTCAAAATTTGACTTCCTTCCCCCTCTTTCTGCGGTTCTTTCCCTTGAGAGGCTGTGGCCTCTCCTTCCTTGAAGGTTTTTAAGCAGAGATTGGATGGCCATCTGTCAAGGAAGCTTTACCTGAGATTCCTGCAATGCCATGGGGTCAGACTAGATGGCCCCTGAGGTGCCTTCCGATTCTACGAAAAGTCTTGATAAAATCATGCTTCAGATGCTGACGCGTTGCCACAAACCCAAGGATTTCTTAACAGGTTTCCAGATAACAAATCGGTATTTTGTAACAGGATCTACTGACTGTTTCAACATCACCAGATGTGCATCGATAGCACCAGATGCTTATTTCAGAGTTGCAAATGGAGGTGCGTGAGCCCATTTTTAATCTAGTGGAAGAATAACAGGGAACAATATGGCAATTCAAATGGAATTTGTTCCTGTTAGCAGGTGGTAAAGTAAACTTGCGCTCTCCGTGGGGCTGCCTTTGAAGGTGACCCGGAAACTTCAACTAATCCAGAATGCGGCAGCCAGACTGGGGACTGGGAGTGGAGACCATATAACACCGGTCTTGAAAGACCTACATTGGCTCCCAGGACATTTCTGAGCACAATTCAAAGTGTTGGTGCTGACCTTGAAAGCCCTAAAAGGCCCAGTAGACCTGAAGGAGCATCTCCACCCCCATCGTCCAGCCCGGACACCGGGGTCCATCTCCCGAGGGCCTTCTGGCGATTCCCTCCCTGCGAGAAGTGAGGTTACAGGGAACCAGGCAGAGGGCCTTCTCGGTGGTGGCGCCCGTCCTGTGGAATGCCCTCCCATCAGATGTCAAGGAAACAAGGAGGGGATGGAATAGGACATTCCTCTTTTCAGGGGAGAAATGTTGCAGAGTGTGTGTGTGCGTATTATATCAGCAAACAATATATATATATATTTGTCAAATCGTTTTTATTGATTTTTCCAAATCAGCCACAGACTAAAACAAATTTAATACAATGTTTCCAGAAACTGATTTCCCGCACTTTGTTCTTAAAGCACCCAAGGTTTCCCTCTTGTTGCTGCTTTATTTTCCTAGTTCCCCACTTTTGAAACACCGCAACAGAGTTGATTTATTTATTTTTTTAATGGCCTTTCCCGGCTCCTCAATTTTATTTCCAACAAACTGGATGAATCAAGAAGAAGAAGGAACATTTAGCAAAGCATGGAAATACGTGGCTATCTTTTTTTGCTAGATCTTTTTTAAAAACAGAATATATAGCTGTAAATATTAAATGGTCCCCCTATCTTAACTCAAATAACAACAATCAGCCTCCTCTCAACTCCAAGAAAACTACGACACTAATAAACAGCAGCACAATAGTCAGAAAAAACCAGATACGGAATGGAATTTATTTATTTACTGTACAGAATAATTTAACTTTAAAATTCTGTTAAATTATCTTACACTTTTTCTTACTAGATGATCTTTGCTGTTGAGGTGAGGCCTCAGGAGAATAATGTAACATTTGGGGAAGAAAACACAACCAAGGAGACCAGCGCCGGAAGCCAAGATGGAGAAGATCTCCACGGCCACCGTGAACTTTCCCTTGGTGCTCAGGTAGGTTGGGACGAAGGATACCCAAACGCTGCAAAAGACCAACATGCTGAAGGTGATGAACTTGGCTTCGTTGAAACTATCGGGCAACTTTCTAGCGAAGAAAGCCACCAGGAAGCTGACCAGGGCCAGGAAACCCAGGTAACTCAGGACGGTGTAAAACATGGCGGCCGAACCTTCGTTGCATTCGGCTACAATCTCTCCCGGCGTGGAATGGAAGTCCAGATTTGGGAATGGCGGAGAAGTTGCGAGCCAGACGGTGCAGATAACGGCTTGGATAAACGGGCAGGCCACCACAATGGAGTTGGCCGGTTGTCTCCGCAAAACCTTCCTCGCGACGTTTCCCGGCTGGGTGGCCACGAAGGCCAGGACGACCGTGATGGTTTTTGCCAATACGGAAGAGAGGGCAACAGAGAAAACGGTGCCGAAAGCCATTTGACGGAGAAGGCAGATGGTCTTCTTGGGACGGCCGATGAAGAGGAAGGAGCAAAGGAAGCAGAGCTGGAGGGAGATGAGGAGGACGTAGGTGAGGTCTCGGTTGTTGGCTTTGACGATGGGTGTGTCGCGTTGTTGAATGAAGATCGCCAGCACTAGGGAGGTTGTGAGGAACAGGAGGAGAGCCAGAGAAGCTAAAACCATCCCAAGAATATCTTGGTAAGAGAGGAAATTTTTCTTCTTGGAAATACACTGGTCTTGGTTTTGGTTTGGGTATTGATCTTCGGGGCACTTGGCGCAGTGAACTGCGTCTGGTTCAAAGAAACAGAACTGAGATACTTCACACATGCAATGAACAAAAAAAATTCCTTCCAGTAGCACCTTAAAGACCAACTAAGTTAGTTCTTGGTATGAGCTTTCGTGTGCATGCACACTTCTTCAGAAAGTTTCCAAAATGAGAACAAAACCAAGTCTCTTGGACAAACAGGACAAACCTTACGCCAAAGAATAAACGGACATAAATCTGACATCAGGAATCACAAGACAGAGAAACCAGTAGGAGAACACTTCAATCTCCCAGGACATTCTATACAAGATCTCAAAGTAGCTGTTTTACTACAAAGGAATTTCAGAAATAGACTGGAAAGAGAAGCTGCTGAATTGCAACTTATTACCAAACTTAAAACCATGGAGAGACCTGGTCTGAACAAAGACATTGGATTCTTATCTCATTATACATGACAAAGCCATTTTTCACCTTCTCACCCCTTGCTTTTTCCTGTAAGACCTATTGCAGTCGTTAAGAGTCGTCAACAGGCTCATCATAGCTATCTGCCAATCACCACCCTTCTGAGTAATACCCCTCCCCACCTTCTCACTATATAGAAGGGTCTGGTGACTTCTGTTTCAGTGTATCTGAAGAAGTGTGCATGCACACGAAAGCTCATACCAAGAACTAACTTAGTTGGTCTTTAAGGTGCTACTGGAAGGATTTTTTTTGTTTGTTTTGACTATGGCAGACCAACACGGCTACCTATCTGTACATGCAATGAAGTTTGTTTTTGTGTTATTGACCCAATGAGATGGAGTCATTCACCCAAACATTCCTGGAAACCTTATTCCTTAAACTATTCCTCTTCCCCTCGCCCCAGGTTTCTGTCTCTCTCCAAGCCACTCTTGTCTAAACAACTTCCGCACTTTGATTTGGGTGTCTAAGTTGGACCTACCTGTCTGGTCAGAGAAGGTCCCTTCTGGGCAAGAGACACATTCGTAGCAACAAACCAGCCTCCCCTCTAGAACGTTTCTGCTCTGTCCCGGAGAGCAACTTTCTACACACCTGGAGAATGGGGTCTTCTAAAATGGGGAGGGGGGGAAATAACATTGCTGCATGAGATGAACGTTTCTCTCTTGCTACTTCGAAGAACTTCCGTCTTGCTGATAACAGGTGGACAACTCGTGGGGTGAGGGAAACATGTTGGTAAGTTATTTGGCACCACAAAAATAGAAACCCAGATCTCTTAATAATAATAATAATTTATATCGTGTCATCTATGCACATAGCTCTGTACAGAACTAAGCAATAGAATAGAATAGAATTTATTATTAAGACCCGGCCCATCTGGCTGGGTTTCCCCAGCCACTCAGGGCGGCTTCCAACAGAGTATTAAAATATGAACAATACAATACAAATTAATAATTTTAACATGCATCATTCAGAAGTCATTTCATTACATATCATAAAACCAGCTAGCCAAAACAGCTATTGCAGTTCTGGACTGAATCAACAGAAGTCGAGTGTCCAACTCAAGGGAAGTCATAGTCCCAATTTATTCTGTCTGGGTCAGGCCACACCTGGAATACTGTGTCCAGTTCTGGGCAGCACAATTTAAGAAGGATGTTGACAAGCTGGAAGGTGGGCAGAGAAGGGCGACCGAGATGGTCAAGGGTCTGGAAGCCATGCCTGATGAGGAACGGTTGAAGGAGTTGAGAATGTTTAGCCTGGGAAAGAGGAGGCTGAGAGGAGATATATCTTCAACTATCTGAAGGGCCGTCACATGGAAGCATGGTACAATTGACACACCAAGGAAGTGATACCCATTGCATCGTTTTGTATGAAAATGAGAAGATTAACATGAGTTTCTGGGGAACCAACCCAAAGGCGATTCCAACAATCTAAGCAAGAAATAACCAGAGTTTGAGCTAAAAATATATTATCATTATCAGCCTGCAAGACAGAGCTGTTCCACCAGGCCTTTGGCCAGGGCACAGCCTGTCTCCCTCCCTCGGCAATCTTCGCGGAGCTCTGGCCCAATGGTTGCCAGTGGCTTGAATTAATTAATTTTATAATGAATGATTTTAGAGTGTTGTTTATGCTGTACTTTTGTACTGTTTTATTGTTGTTAGCCGCCCTGAGCCCGGCTTCGGCTGGGGAGGGCGGGATATAAATAAAATGTATTATTATTATTATGCTAGCTACGTTACGGAGAATGGAATCTAGTGCAATAGTCAATATTTACCGTAGTCAAAAACTTTCAACTAAATAAAAGCCATTGGTTTGATTCGGCAAAAGATGCTGTTACATTTTCAAAGGATTTGGAAGCAATTTTTCAAGCAAGGGATTCATAGAATCATAGAATCACAGAATCATAGAAGAGTTGGAAGAGACCCCAAGGGCCATCGAGTCCAACCCCCTGCCAAGCAGGAAACACCATCAGAGCACTCCTGACAGATGGTTGTCAAGCCTCTGCTTCAAGACCTCCAAAGAAGGAGACTCCACCACACTCCTTGGCAGCAAATTCCACTGTCCAACAGCTCTTACTGTCAGGAAGTTCTTCCTCATGTTGAGGTGGAATCTTCTTTCTTGTAGTTTGGATCCATTGCTCCGTGTCCGCTTCTCTGGAGCAGCAGAAAACAACCTTTCTCCCTCCTCTATGTGACCTCCTTTTATATATTTGAACGTGGCTATCATATCACCCCTTAACCTCCTTTTCTCCAGGCTAAACATGCCCAGCTCCCTTAGCCGTTCCTCATAAGGCATCGTTTCCAGGCCTTTGACCATTTTGGTTGCCCTCCTCTGGACACGTTCCAGTTTGTCAGTGTCCTTCTTGAACTGTGGTGCCCAGAACTGGACACAGTACTCCAGGCGAGGTCTGACCAGAGCAGAATACAGTGGCACTATTACTTCCCTTGATCTAGATGCTATACTCCTATTGATGCAGCCCAGAATTGCATTGGCTTTTTAGCTGCCGCGTCACACTGTTGTCTCATGTCAAGTTTGTGGTCAACCAAGACTCCTAGATCCTTAGCAAGTTGACATGCTCTTGTCTTCTGTCTGCCCCAACCTAAGAATTGGACATGAATATGGAGTATTCAGATTGTCTGCACCTGAGTAACCCACACGATTGCATCGGGGTTAATGCTGAAGTCCTCTCCTGGGGCTGCGTGAGGATCCAAACCTCCAACTTTCACTTCGGCCCACGAACCGTTGGGGAAGTAGACGCCGTTCAGAATATCATAGGCTGCCGGTCTCTTGTCATGTTCCGTAAAATATATCTCATCCCCAGCCGTGTTGTTAAACCGAATCTTCCTCAAAGAGGACAGAATCTGAAATTAAAGAGATATGTGATAGTATTTCTAACACCTGATAAATTATCTAAAATGTATAAGAAGGTTTCTAATAACTGCTGCAAGTGCAAATAGATGGTTCTCTTTTTCCCCCATATGCGGGGGACTTGTAAAAAAGTGAGGGTATTTGGGGAAATGATATGTGATGAGATGAAAAAGATGTTTGAACCGAATATACAAAAAACAGCAACAACAAACCCTCCTGAAGCTTTTCTTCTAAGGATTATAGGGACAGAAATTGCAAAGGAGATGGTTAAATTCTTTATGTATATAACTACAGGAGCTAGGATTCTTTATGCTCAGAAATGGAAAAAGTTCCCAGTAGAGAAGAACAGATCAGCAAAGTTATGGACTATGTCGAATCAACAAAGCTAACAGCTAAAATGAGATTGTTGGTGTTTTGATGGTTGCTTTATTTTTTTGAACAATGGAAGCATTTCCCCCCGGGGTTATTTGAAGAAATACTACAGCATGAAGAATCCACCAGCAGGTTTTGAACTATGAGCGACAGAACAATTAAAGTTGCAGATAGGTAGCCGTGTTGGTCTGCCATAGTCAAAACAAAAAATATTTTTCTTTCCAGTAGCACCTTAAAGACCAACTAAGTTAGTTCTTGGTATGAGCTTTCGTGTGCATGCACACTTCTTCAGATACACTGAAACAGAAGTCACCAGACCCTTCTATATAGTGAGAAGGTGGGGAGGGGTATTACTCAGAAGGGTGGTGGGAATGGCTGATTGGCAGATAGCTGTGATGAGCCTGTTGACGACTCTTAACGACTGCAATAGGTCTTACAGGAAAAAGCAAGGGGTGAGAAGGTGAAAAATGGCTTTGTCATGTATAATGAGATAAGAATCCAATGTCTTTGTTCAGACCAGGTCTCTCCATGGTTTTAAGTTTGGTAATAAGTTGCACACAAAAGCTCATACCAAGAACTAACTTAGTTGGTCTTTAAGGTGCTACTGGAAAGAGAGAAAAAAATTGTTAGAACAATTAAAGATTATTGCCTTGAGACTCTGTATTTTAAAAATAGGGGAGACAGGGTTCGGCAAAGCAGGGGGTGGATAAGAAAAACATGGCAAATGTGGCGGGAAGTTGATAATGTTTAAAATGGGTGCTGGAGTTTTTATGTAGAACTTTTGGAAATTTAATCAGAAGTGAAATGAAAGAGGTTTGTCAAGTTGCGGTTGTGAAACGGGTCTGGAGACATATTGTGAGACGACCATTGTGATGAGTTGACTTTGGACCTGCCCCCTGTTTTTCTGAAAGAGAAAAGATTGCTGTGACTCGAATTCAAGTGAAGGTCAGATATCTGGTCCAGGTGGGGAGACTGAGCAGCCTTTCAGAAAAAGCCCCATGGCGTCTCTGGGCTCTTTGGAACTTCCTTGACCCTCACTGACATCTTCTCGGGACTCCAGAGAGGGTCTTCTCATGAGCCAACTCTCTTGCCATTTCCAGGTTCAAACTCAACGATTTGATGGTTTCCGGGCGCCACGTGGATACGCAGTTGCACACGAGTCGATCGTGTGGAAGTGGGGAACACACCTGTACCTGATTCTGCGAAGACGTTACCTGCCAAGGCTGGAGAGTCAGAAGTCTCTTGCCGCGTGGCACCATTGCAAGTTTGGATCCAGTTGAATACATGGCGTCATGCAACGCGTGGGCCATAGAATAGACAGCGTTGTAGATGCTGTAACTGTACCCAGTCATCTTCTTTGAAAACACAAAGGTTGGGAGATCCTCTGGGTTTTCCTGGCCTGTGCAGTTCCACTGGTTCTTCGAAACGTTCTGGTCCGGTTTCAGAAATTTACAGTCAAATACCACTTCCCACCAGCCACGGAGAAAGATGTCCTCCGGAGACCGGTATGGATCTAAAGCAGAGAGAAATTTGTTGAACCCAGGCACTTTTCTCGTGCGGATTTTGAAGAAAATGGACCCATGGAAATGTTTCAGATACTTAAACGTTCTGGTGGATCTCGCAGCAGCAAAATCCCACCGGGATGTCAGGATCCAAACCTTCCCAACTGAGGTCCCCTTGTTTTTCGTCAGTTGGGTGATGGGCGCCATTAAATATCTGATGGAATTGGCGTCTACAAAGAAAACCACCGTCTGAGCCTCACTCCTGTAAACCTTTGAAAATTGTTTCGCCCATTGTTTCAAATGCGGGAAAAGGACGTGGGTTTCTGGCACAGCCCTTTCCGTGAACGCCACACAGATGTCGTTTCGGGCGAGGAGCAGTGCCAAAGTCCGGATGAAAACTTCGCCGCTGTCATCCTCCGAAGCAATGAGTCCCACCCAGTTCCAGCGGAAATGCAAGAATAGCGAGACTAAACCCCTGAACTGAAGGATCTCGTTGGGATCGATGCGATAGAAAGAACGAGATGCAAATCCCAGTTTGGGTGAGTCGTAACCGAGCTGAAAGAAGGAATGGGTTTATTTCCCATACGATACGATCATCGTTATTGTCATTCTCCATATAGAACAACAAAACTACATCAGTCATTCAAAAACCCACAAGCCTGCTGTCCCAGCCTGGTTAGCCCCCTAAAAACTCTGATACCCCATAAGTGAATACAATATACTCACATAAAGACTACCTTACACTGCGTTTAAAACCAATTGTATTTGGATAATGTTTCTCAGGAGGCTAGTCCTAGTCTTTATAACCCTGTACCTTCTTCCAGGAGGCAGAAGCTGAAAGAGATCATTTCCAGGGTGTGCTATTTCTGCAGGTTTCATATGGCACCTGGAAGCGTAGATTTGATCCAAGGTAAGGAGAGTGCGGGACACGGGTGGCGCTGTGGGTTAAACCACTGAGCCTAGGGCTTGCCAATCAGAAGGTCGGAGGTTTGAATCCCCGCGACGGGGTGAGCTCCCGTTGCTTGGTCCCTGCTCCTGCCAACCTAGCAGTTCAAAAGCATGTCAAAGTTACCTTCCAGCTCTGGTGGGAAAGTAAACGGCGTTTCCGTGCGCTGCTCTGGTTCTCCAGAAGTGGCTTAGTCCCGCTAGCCACATGACCCGGAAGCTGTACACCGGCTCCCTCGGCCAATAAAGCGAGATGAGCACTGCAACCCCAGAGTCGGCCACGACTGGACCTAATGGTCAGGGGTCCCCTCCCTTTAAGAAGAGTGCACCCAGTTATTCTCTCCGCAGTCTTTACAACCCTGGACAGCCTTGTTGTTTTTTTCTGGTAGAAAAGGTGCCCCACACACCATGGAGTTGTTTTGCAGAGTGTGTATTTTGTATCCCTGCGCCGAAGGAACCCAGAACCCTGGCCGATTTCTCTCCTTACCTGTGGGATCTTGAAGGCACTCAAGATCGACGCCATCTGCCTCGACGTCTTTGAGTCGAGGCTGCCAATGATGGACAGCAGCTTGTCCTTCTTGTCGCAGTTGTAGTTTGGCACCATTTGTCTCCGCGTGGAGATGAGGGCAAGGCTGGCTTCCGTGGGCTTGTTTGCAAAACTGCTTTCCTGGTAGATACGAAAGCCCAGAGTGGTGTTGGGCAAAAGCATCAAATCCCTGTTGAGTTCCTGGATAGCAAAACCCAAAGCCAGAATATACTGGTAGTTCTTGGGCATGGGGCTACAACGAGAGTAGTAACATTTTCTGAGAATCCTCCAGAAAAACAGTCTCTCAAAGGACCTGCTGATGGCATTTTACTTTTGGCATGATGTACTTTTGAGAGAGTATTAACTTATGGTCTGTGTGTGTGGTTTGGGAGCTGCACGGCCAGGGAAAAACAATGCTGTCCAGGGTTGTAAAGACTGTGGAGAGAATAATTGGGTGCACTCTTCCCACCTTGGATCAAATCTATGTTTCCAGGTGCCATAAGAAAGCGGCAGAGATAGCGCAGGATAGTGCGCACACCGGAAATGATCTCTTTCTGGAAGAAGGTCCAGGGTTATAAAGACTAGAACTAGCTGCCTGAGAAACAGTTTTTATTCAAATGTGATTTTGATTTTAAATGCAGTGTAAGGTAGTCTCTGTGGGAGTATATCTGATATCAATTATGGGATATCAGAGTTTTTAGGGGGCTAACCAGGTTGGGATAGCTGGGATAGCAGGCTTGTGGGTTTTTGAATGTCTGATGTAGTTTATTTTCAATTTCATTGTTCTGTATGGGACAATGACAATAAGAATTATCGTATCGTATCGTGTGTAATAGGAGTTTAACTTTAAAAAAAATGATTTCCTGTATCATAAAGGGCTTAGAAACTCCGAAAAAGGGACCAATTCTTCTCAGTTTCAAAGTACTTTCCCTCCCAAAAAATACTCAGGGTCTTTGGGGATAATTGTGCACAGCTGAAAACACTGGCAGCCTTAAGATAAATTCAACAGTGTGAATAAGTTTTGATGGATGCAGCAATAGAATACTGAATATTGTTGTTTTTGGGGAAATGTGTAAAATGAACCATGGAAGGAGAAGAAGGGAAGTCATTGATATCTTAAGGATGTAAAAAGGAGTGCTTTGAGTTGTGCCACAGAAAATTTAATAAAAACTGGATATAAAGGTTATTATTGCACTTTAAAAAAAATACTGGGCTAATCCACAATTTCTGCCTCTCCGAGAACTTACATGAAATGGGGGGAGTCCCCTTCTCTGAAATACTGTTTAAAGGTTAACTTTCTGACCAGAGCTCTGAAGAGAGGCAAATTCCCACCGACAATGAGATCACCTGGGCTGTAGCAGTTTTCCTGGAGTCGCAAAGGTCTGATGAATTGTCTTCTGGCCTTCAGCATCGCACAGCTGTCCTGCGGCAACAGCCAACACAAAAACATCAACCACATTATCTGCGACCGGAAAAATATTATCTCTCCCACAGCAATTGCACTTTTGCAGAAACCGATTTCCGAACCGCCCAATTTCATCAGGGGTTTCAGATAATAGGATAAATATACCGTGGTCAAAATTGCCATTTTTCCCATCCCAGCCCCTCCAGGAAAAGCTCGGAATATTATTATTTGCTTTTAATCACAGGCATTCTTTCTTGCGTTCTTCGTTTTCTTTATTATTGGTATTTAGAAACCCCCCAAGGAGCGAAGAGGAATTGCGACAACTTTAAAGAAAAGAATGAACGCCCTCTGCGTAATTCTAGGTTCTCACCGCAATTTGGCGAGGGGCGGAGGGGGAAAAACATGTTTTCATCATAGGGACTGGGCTGTTGTTGTCAAGTTATGGTTTTTCGGGTGGATGTGAAATGGAACGCCTAAATCAAAAAATGGCAACCAAAGCAGCTCCCACAAAATCCCTTAGTCCAGGATGAATGGTTTGGAAAAAACTGGGGCATGGTTGTAAAACAGTGCCAGATTTACGTAAACAAGCTCTAGCTTAGGGCCCCACTCTCTTGGGGGCCCCCAAAAATATTTAAAGGGGAAAAACAACAACTGGATGTACATTTCCAAAATATAAGATAAAAGACAAATAAAATAAAACCTACACCCAGCAACAGTGTTTTGTGTTGTGTCGGCTCCAAGGATGTGAGTCTTGGGCCCCGCCTGCTAGCCTGCTCCCCCAAATATCCCGGGTTTGCTCCTTTCTATATATAGGCTGCCTACATTCTGCTATTTATCATTCTTAGTAGTTTGCACCATATATTTGCACCTCTTATTATTTCATGTTATAGCAAGTTTCCAGAGACTAGATGATGAGCCTTTGTAAACGGTGTTTCTAAAGGAACTTTGCCAAATGCCAATGTTTGCATTATTAAGCTTGTTATGGATCAAAAATCATTTTAAGTTAGAGCTTAATGATTATTTAACTATTAATCTACTACTTCTTCATTGTATTTCACTATTAATATACTTCTTATTAATTGTATTCCAGTTCAACAATGACTTTGATAAACTACATATTTTGCTATGTGCAAATGCTATGTGGTTTGGATACCTATGAGGTCCATAAATGACCATATAGCATATATTCAACACAAAAAACAGCAGCAATTTGTTGTTGACAGCTTGACATATAAAGGGCCAAATTACCTACAATAGCTGAGGGCCACACCAAAACTCAATCTGGCCCTGCTAAGCAGCCAAAAACATTAGCAGGATCTCTGCAACTCTTGTAATGTAACAAACACTATGGACAATATGGATAGATACAACATATAGATTATGAAATAATACACAGTTGAAAATGTTGACAATAGGACCCCTGGAGGGGATGGTGGGAAGTCAAAAGATTCAGGTAGATAGACAGATAGACAGATAGATGATAGATGATAGATAGATAGATAGATAGATAGATAGATGATAGATAGATAGATAGATGATAGATAGATAGATAGATAGATAGATAGATAGATAGATAGATAGATAGATAGATGATAGATAGAGATAGATAGATAGATAGATGATAGATAGATAGATGATAGATAGATAGATAGATAGATAGATAGATAGATAGATAGATAGATAGATGATAGATATAGATAGATAGATGATAGATAGATGATATAGATAGATAGATGATGATAGATAGATAGATGATAGATGATATAGATAGATAGCGATAGATAGATGATAGAGATAGATAGATAGATAGATAGATAGATAGATAGATAGATAGATGATAATAGATAGGTGATAGATAGATATTTGGCATTGTTACAACTTGACGTTTGTCAAATCAAATAAAAATGATTTTAAAAAAAAAAATATTCCGTCATTTCTGCAACATCTGTCCTGCGATCAAATCTTGGGAATTTCACTAAGCAGGCGCTGGCTGCAACTGCTGGGAGTTATAGCGCAGACTGCCCAGAGGGCGCCAGCCTAGCAATGCCTGGCTGCCAGGCAGGAAAGGAGCCCGGGGCTTCGAGATCTGATGCACCCATTTTGGGGTTGAAGAGAGAAAAACAAGGGGAAGAACGTCCGTCTAGCAGGAGTCAGCTGCTCTGTATACGCAGATGCGAAATTGGGAAACGACAACACAGACCACGAGGACTGACACAATTGTTGTGGCTGAGACCTGCGGTACGGGGAGGTGTACAAATTTAATAGTGATACTTCCTTTTTAACATTCCTTCGAGTTATGAGATGTGCTTTAGAATTCAACACAGATTTGGAGATTTTAAAACAGAAACATAGATTTGGAGATATAAGGGAGGGAATGAGTCAGATAACCATGAAATGAATTAATTAGCAAAGGGAATATAAGCAGGTATGTTTGCTTTTGTTTTCAAGGGCACATTGTCGCCTGCAAAGGTTGAAAAGGCAGAATCAGGAATTTAACGCTGCGGCCCAACGCAGGTTGACTCAGAAGCAGGGACGTGGCGGTGGAATTCAGTGAGGTCTGCATTTTCCAGATTAGAAATTCAATTCATTCTGCGTTTTAAAATGTGAACCGACCTACGCTCCAAAACAATACAGAAACGAAAGCACAACCGTCTTTTGAAATTTGCACAGTTTTGAATTTTCCAGTGTACAAACAAATGGGAGAAAAGCAGTGACAAACCTAGACAGCATCTTAAAAAGCAGAGACATCACCTTGCCGACAAAGGTCCGTATAGTTCAAGCTCTGGTTTTCCCAGTAGTGATGTATGGAAGTGAGAGCTGGACCATCAAGAAGGCCGATCGCTGAAGAATGGATGCTTTTGAATTCTGGTGCTGGAGGAGACTCTGGAGAGTCCCATGGACTGCAAGAAGATCCAACCTCTCCATTCTGAAGGAAATCAGCCCTGAGTGCTCACTGGAAGGACAGATCCTGAAGCTGAGGCTCCAAGACTTTGGTCACCTCAGGAGAAGAGAAGACTCCCTGGAAAAGACCCTGATCTGTTTAAAAACAATCCAAAACTACTGTTGAAAATGGACAGATTGCTTTTGGGGTCGTATACAAAAGATGAACAGGTTAAACCCGTAAGGACACACTGGGCAAGGGATTTGGGGCATAATATTTGGATTTCAGATTGGGAAAGGTTATGGAAAGCAGACTTGAAATTGTACGCTAAAAGAAAACGATATGAAAATGATGTACCGGTGGTGCATCGAGAGAAAAACAAGGGGAAGATCGTCAGCCTAACGTATCCTTAGCACGAGTCAGCTGTTCTGTATACGCAGGTGCGGAATTGGGAAACGACAATACAGACCACAAGGACTGACACAATTGTTGTGGCTTGAGGCAAGAGGAACTGGGTTACTCCACTCTGAGGGACTGGAGTGCTTCGCAGAAAAATAAGCGTTGTTTGGATGCCAGGACGCAATGATCTGCATCCATTTGTTGTTGTTGTTTATTTGTGTCCGCCTCTTTGTGACCCCCTGGACCAGAGCACGCCAGGCCCTCCTGTCTTCCACCGCCTCCCGCAGTTTGGTCAAACTCATGCTGGTAGCTCTGAGAACACTGTCCCACCATCTCGTCCTCCGTCATCCCCTTCTCCTTGCGCCCTCCATCTTTCCCAGCATCAGGGTCTTTTCCAGGGAGTCTTCTCCTGAGGTGGCCAAAGTCTTGGAGCCTCAGCTTCAGGATCCGTCCTTCCAGTAAGCACTCAGGGCTTATTTCCTTCAGAATTGATAGGTTTGATCTTCTTGCAGTCCATGGGACTCTCAAGAGTCTCCTCCAGCACCAGAATTCAAAAGCATCCATTCTTCGGCGATCATCCTTCTTGGTGGTCTAGCTCTCACTTCCATACATCACTATCTGCATTCATATCCTTCTTGAAATGTAAATTCCTGATCTCTGCTGTCTACATTGCAGGGTTGTTGTTGCGAGCATCTGTGGAAGGGCTTGGGATGCCGTGGGCTCCTTGGAGGAACTCTGGGCCGAACATGAATGACTAAGTAAAGAAACACAGAAGTTGAAAATAACAGGAGAGATTCAGATGAAGGACTTCCAGCCAGGGCCGTCTTTACCCAGGGGTGCAATGGGTGCGGGCACCCAGGCGCTGAATTCTGGGCGGCGCCCAGCACCCGCTGCTGAAGCCACCTAACCTCTTAACTATCTACCTCATGGGTAGGCAACCTAAGGCCCGGGGGCCAAATCCAGATAGTCCGGGAATCAGCGTGTTTTTACATGAGTAGAATGTGTCCGTATTGAACTTCAGTTCAGGCAAGCAAGTCTGAGGTTTTCTGCTGCTCCAGAGAAGCGGACACGGAGCAATGGATCCAAACTACAAGAAAGAAGATTCCACCGAAACATTAGGAAGAACTTCCTGACAGTAAGAGCTCTTTGACAGTGGAATTTGCTGCCAAGGAGTGTGGTGGAGTCTCCTTCTTTGGAGGTCTTTAAGCAGAGGCTTGACAACCATATGTCAGGAGTGCTCTGGTGGTGTTTCCTGCTTGGCAGGGGGTTGGACTCGATGGCCCTTGGGGTCTCTGCCAACTCTATGATTCTATGATTCTAAGTCTGGGGAACTACCTGCTACTAGAACATGTGATATAAAAGTTAGTTTTGAAAGCCGAGAGGTGGGAGGGAAGGAAGTCAATAGGCTCTAAAGGGCCAAAGAGGTAAAGTGGAAATAATGATGTGATTATATATGATTAAATGGAAAATGAATAAAAATGTTTTTTTAAAAAAAAATAGGCTGAAAGAAAATTTTGCAAATAATGGCAACAGAAAAAAATCGAACCGATTTTTGCCCTGCCCTGAAAAACGTTATTTCTTTAGAAAAGTTGTGCAATCTGAGAGTTTGGAAAGATGAACCCAGAACCCAGCACTCACATCCATGGGTTTTCTGGACTTCTGCAGAATCGATGAGGCAAGAATGTCACAAGGAATTGTGGACAGGATGTTGAGTGGAGTCTCACCTATAAAAAGAGGACCAGAGATGCTTTTTACTAAAGAGAGAAACGAGAAAAGGGCAGACGGACAAGGACAGACAGACAAGACCCTTTTGGCGGGAAGAGAGGTATGTTGCATTTTGGGGAACTGAAAGCCATATTGGAGAGAGTTCGGGAACACAAGAAAAAAATATTGGTGGGGTATCTGGGATGCGGTTAAAAGAGTCTCACCCTTTTGACGTCAGACTCTCCCTGGGTGTGCATTTGGCAAAGGCTTCGTCTTCCAACATTAACATTTCTTCAAATATCCCAAAGGGTAAATTTTGGTTTTATTCACTCAGACATGACCCTTTAAGCAGGTGAGTCGGGGCGACGCCAACTTCTGATGTTGGCATTTGAAACAAGGAGCTGAGTTCTGGGTGGAGACGTTCTGATTTAATTAATCAGAATCAGTCTTTTCAAAATAGGGAGTTGAAAAACGGCGGAAGGAGGGTCTCATTTAAGCCCCTCCTGCGAAACTCCCTGCCACATGATATTTTTATTGACCAACTAAGAAGGAAACAAGCAGATAAAGGACATGGGGCATTGATTCAAGGGAGGGGGTTATCTGGGACGAGGTTAAAATTGAAATGATCCCCTTCCTGCGAAAAAAGACTCTCCCCCTGTTGATATCAGACAAATACTTCATATAAAATATTAGCATTTGTATCCCAAGTGGTGGGTTTTGTTTTCATTGGCTAATAATAATAATAATAATAATAATAATAATAATAATAATAATAAATTTTATTTATACTCCGCCCTCCCCAGCAAAGACCAGGTTCAGGGTAGCTAACAACCAATAATAAAAACAAGTTGATTAAAATACAACTTAAAAAACAAGATTAAAATACAACATTGAAACATTAAAAGGCTCAGAAACAAGCCTTTAAGCAGGGGAGTGGGGGCTATGCTGAATTTTGACGCCGCCGTTTGAAATGACGAGCCCAATTCTGCCACAGAGGCAGAATTTGTTTGTTTCCGTTATTCAGAACCGGCTGTTTCAAAAGGTTGAAAAGAGGCGAAATGAATATCGCCCCAGTTGTCCGCATGCTATAAGCAGAAATCATTAGGCAAATGGAGTGGAAGTATTCCTTCTCCTTAAATGCACAAACCAACTGTGGAACTCCTTGCCACAAGAAATTCCAGCGGCCTGTTAGCAAAATAAGTGAAATCGACGGGGATGATGCTAGAGGAGACAAACTGATTTTCAACTTTTCTCGCTGTAAAGATGAATGAGTCCTACCGGGGGGGAAAGCAAATATTGAGTGACGACACTTTGGTCTCCTAGGTAGACATGCTTCACCTGTGGGTGGTGGCCCTGACCGGGCTGGTCTTCCTGACACCCCTCGTCGCAGCGCAGGATCCTGCCCTTGACAATGCCTGGAATCTCTGGCAAAGCACCCATTCAAAAATATATGCCAAGGTGAGTTTTGCTCCCTGCTTCTGCGTCGAAACTTATGCAAACTGAGCCGTGTTCTCCTGAGCATGTACAGAGTACCATTTTGGGAACCACGTTACGGTAACTAAGTATTTGCACCGGGTTTGAAATTTTGGAGTCCCAAAAGTCTCGCTGGATTCAACAAGGCGATTGCTCTGGGATCTATAGGGAGTGCAGCCCATAGACAGAAAGATGCCCTTTGCATTAGAGAGAAAAGGGGCCTAGAAGAGAACTCTCTGCCTTCCAACACAAGGCGGGCTCGAGGTCGCAAAAAAACTGTGCATGCTCAGAGGCACTCGCTTCTCCAGTCCTACTGCATCCCAGCACAGACAAATCCTGGCCATTTCCTGGTGCTCAGTTCCAGTGGCCAACTGGTGGTGGCTTTCAAGCCAGGGAGGGGGGTGAATGAATGAATGGATCTTGATTTGCGTCAGCCGCCGGCCATAGCAAATTCTGATTATCCCAGCTAAAAACCTTACCACCTTTGCTGTCACCTGCTCATCTGGATCTGCCAAGAGAAAAGACCCTTCCTTCCTTCCTTCCTTCCTTCCTTCCTTCCTTCCTTCCTTCCTTCCTTCCTTCCTTCCTTCCTTCCTTTTTTCCTCTCTCTCTCTCTCTCTCTCTCTCTCTCTCTCTCTCTCTCTCTCTCTCTCTCTCTCTCTTTCTCTCTCTCCTTTGCTCTCTTTCTCACTTTCTCTTTCTCTCTCTCTCTCTCTTTCTCTTTCTTTCTCTCTCTCTTCTCCATCTCTCTCTCCTCTTCCTCTCTTTCTCTGTCTTTCTCTCTCTCTGTTCTCCATCACTTTCTCTTTCTCTCTCCCCCCTATCTTGACCTGCCAAGAGAAAGAACACTGGGCCAGTGGCTGGGTGACCCGAAATGGATGATAAAAGAGGGGTGATAATCTCATTCCTCAAGTCTTTATCAAGAGCGCAAGCCAGAAGGGCATGTGCCACCGATTCGGGACGGCCATCTCCACAGGGACGTTTTTCGTGTGGCATCTATTGGCATCGTCCCTCAAGTCCAGTTGAGGGCAAGACATTCAATCTTGCGTGAGTCAAAGCGCGTCTATATTTTAGAATTGCCCAGTTATGCAGAGAGGGTGCCGGAGAGTCGAAAGGGGAAGGTGGAAAATAGCCACACCATGGGCAAAATCTCCTGATGGTGGCCAAGTTGTTCCGACGCTCGAGATCATTTAGACGCTGACAAATTAAGACGGTTTGCTTTACTAACACACACACCCCCTGCGGGGGGTCGTATATGATGCGCAGCCTTAACAATTTCGTCTTCTCACCAGGGGGAAGAGCATCGCCGCAGAGGTTTGTGGGAGAGCAACCTGAAAAAGATTGAAGAGCACAACCGCGAGGCCGCCCAGGGAAAACACACCTATAGGCTGGCAATGAACCGGTTTGGGGACTGGGTAAGGAAACACATATCGTGGGAACTGCGGGTGGCTAATTCTCCCTCGGCCCAAACTGGCTGTGCCCAAACTCTGACGTTCTGCCTGTCTTCTGCTCCAGCTTTCAATCAGTCGACTTCTAAACATCTCCATTCTCTCAGGGACTAGGACTTCCCTTGATCTGGACACTAGACTTCTGTTGATGCAGCCTAGAATAGCAATAGGGTTTTTTCCATTATTATTATTATTATTATTATTATTATTATTATTATTATTATTATTATTATTATACCCTGGGAAAACCCAGCCACTCTGGGCGGCTCCCAACAGAACACTAAAAACAAAATGAGAACTTCAGGCATTAAAAGCTAACCTGAAGGGCTGGCTTCTCCAATTAAGCTTCCCTTTTTAATTTTTTTTTATTACAAAACAGTTTACATAAAACAGCAAAGGCAAAAAAACAGTATGTCAATAACAACTACACACACACACACACAACAAATCTTCTAACTTCACACACACTTTTGACTTCCGATTCACCTTATTGTGCTTTCCACATATTCTTTGCCTATACGCAATTCCTGTTATATCTATTGCACGAAGAAATTTCTAAGTTTCTAGCATTCCTTAATAGCCAAGATTCAATCTGAACCTGTCAGGAGATCTGCGTTTTCGCAATACCGTTTTATATATTGTCCATTCTTTACTCACTTTCTGATTTATGTTTCCTCTTATTCTCCCAGTCGTTTTTGCAAGTTCCCAGTATTCTATTCTGCTGGTCAAGCTTTGTGGGAATTAAGTCACCTTTCCAGTTTTTTGCTGTTAGGATTCTAGCCGCCACAGTCGCGTACACAAAGATGGTTCTATAAAAATTTTTGTCTTTCAATCGACATGATGCCTAACAGAAAGGCTTCGGGGGGAGGGGGGTTTCGAAGGAGAATTTTAAAGTCTTTTAAAGTTGATTGTATATTATATCGCAGAATTCTCGTATCCTTCCTACTTCCCCCCGGGTCACCTCTGCCAGTTATCTCTCTCTTCCTGTTCTTCTCCTCCTAGCTGTTCCCAACTCAGCTCTACCAAGCTCTTGCTTTCTGAACTATGCCCCTCTGCAAACCAAGTCTCTAAATCTATACTGCTCCACTTTTCCTGGGCAGCTTCCGGAACCTGGTCAGGAGCAGGGAAAGGGAGAGGTTCCTATAATTCCTTGCCAGACCTGTAATCCTCAGTCTGGCCTCTGACACATGTCATATCTTGCTCGCTGTAGAGGGTCAAGGGTTAGGATTGCACCCCAAAACTTCCAGCACAGCCAGGTGACATGTCCACTAAGGGCTCGACTGGCTCATTGCTTGATCCGTGACACAGGAGGAGTTCGGGGACGACGACACACAACTCCTGATGATTTTGCGCTGATGACTTTGGTCTCCTCCCCAGACCGACGAAGAGTTCAAGCAGATGATGACCGGATTGCGCTTTAACCAGACCGGACAACGTAACGACAACGCAGAATTCTTCAGGAAACTCTCTGAACGGCAGTCTCCCGATTTTGTGGACTGGCGCACAAAAGGTTACGTGACCCCAGTGAAAGACCAGGTGGGTTGAAGGCCACAGGTGAAGATTCAGATGTCCAAGTCAGAAATTTGCTGTTTGCTACTGTGATGTGTTTATTTGCTTGTTTCTAAAGTTTGACGGATTGGTTTTCAAAAGTAGAAATGTCTGCAGCTTCCCCTTCCCCCTTTATTGGCATACATATATATATCTATTACAGTCTTACCTCGGAAGTCGAACGGAATCCATTCCGGAAGTCCGTCCGACTTCCAAAATGTTTGGAAACCAAGGCGCGGCTTCTGATTGGCTGAAGGGAGCTCCTGCAGCCAATCAGAAGCCATGTTGGATGTTCGGGTTCCAAAGAAAATTTGCAAACCAGAACACTCACTTCTGGGTTTGTGGCGTTCGGGAGCCAAAACGTTCGACTCGCAAGGCAACTGTATGTATAATCTTCTTTTTGTCAGAACTTGACAAGACTTGGGGCAATCAGAATAAGATTCACTATTTGACCGTTGATTCAAAGCCCTAAAATGTATTTTATACAACTGACTTTTCATTTCTATTCTTTGTATAGCGTATTGTTGTTTTATTGCGATGGCCGACGGCTGGCGCAAATGAAGATTCATTTGTGCGTTCATACTGCCCTCCCCACTCCCACCCCCAAGACCTCCTTCTGGAAATGGTGGCATTTCATTTTCAACGTCCGCATTTGACACCCAACGGTCCCTCTCTGTTTATTTCCTTGCAGAGCCATTGTGGCAGCTGCTGGGCGTTCAGTGCCACGGGAGCGCTGGAAGCCCTGCACTTCAAAAAGACGAAGCAGCTGGTGTCTCTGAGCGAGCAAAACCTCATGGACTGCTCCAGGAAAGAGGGGAACGAGGGCTGCCACGGAGGCTTGCCGACCAAAGCCTTTGAATACGTGAAGCGAAACGGCATCAACTCGGAGCACACCTATCCCTACGAGGCGGAGGTAAATAACGCAGGCAAGGCCTGCCATTTTTGTAGTCACGGGCGCAAGGTTAAAGAAAACCTTCTTTCCTCCACCTTTCCTTTCTCCTCCCCTTCCTTCCTGTTTTCCTCGTTTCTGTCCTAAAGCCACGTCCCAACGAAACAGTCGTGCATGTTCATGGTTGAACCATATACAGCGGAACCTCGGTTTTCAAACATAACCCGTTCCAGAAGACCGTTCGGCTTCCGAGACGTTTGAAAACCGAAAACGGTTGTAGGTTTGCGAGAAGTTTTGTAAGGTGGACTATTTGAAATATTGCAAAAAAAAGGTAACGAGGGGGACTGTTAGTTAAGATAGTTAAAGGCAATAGGAATCTAAGAAATGCAGAATAAGTGATAAGAACGGAGGATCATCAGAAGGGCTGGTGGAAGTCCAAAAAGATTGGATAAGAAGTGAGATTCCAGCGCTGATTTGAACTCGTTTTGTACATTTCTGCAATTCTACTCGGTGTTAGATACCAATGACACGTCATTTTCCTATCGTTTTCTTTCAGCGAACAGCAGGCAGTCCATTTCCTTTCCGCTTTCCATCACTTTTCCCAAGATGGAAGTTGGATATTCTACCCCAAATCTCTAGCCCTATGTATCATCAATGCCTTGACTTCTGGGCAAAAGGTTCCTGCATTGCAAGGATCCTTTCTCTATCTCTCCTGCGCCGTTTGGACAGAGAACGTTCCCAATTTATAAAAGAGTCTAAGCCTTTCTTTGTTGTCTGTTTGCAGAACGGAACCTGTCGTTTCAAGAAATGGGACATCGCAGCAAGATGCAAGGGCTACATAAACATTCCAGCCGGGAACGAGAAGGTCCTGGAAAAAGCGGTGGCGTTTGAGGGCCCGGTTTCTGTTGGAGTAAACGCTTTTGACTTCCAGTTTTACAGTCACGGTAAGGTGCCCTTTTGGGAAACGATGAGACTGCAATGGAGAAGAAAACCACGGGGTAGCTTTGGAAGCAGAATAGTCATCAATGCAGAAGGTTTTGGGGAATATTGTGTATTCTGGCCAACTACGGCCAGGCAAGGGGAATTTGCTCCAGCTCTCTTTTAAATCAGTACCAGTGAAGGCTGTGAAGGTCTGGAGGCAGCTAACAGATTGAGGTTGAATCCTGACAAGACAGAAGGACTGTTTTTGGGGGGACAGAGGGTGGGCAGGTGTGGGGGACTCCCTGGTCCTGAATGGGGTCACTGTGGCCCTGAAGGACCAAGTGTGCAGCCTGGGGGTCATTTTGGACTCACAGCTGTCCATGGAGGTGCAGGTCAATTCTGTGTCCAGGGCAGCTCCATCTGGGATGTAGGATGAGACCCTCCCATGCACTCTCCGTGGGGCTACCTTTGAAGGTGACCTGGAAACTGCAATTAATTCAGAATGCGGCAGCTAGATTGGGGACTGGGAGCAGCCGCCAAGACCACATAACACTGGTCTTGAAAGACCTTCATTGGCTCCCAGGACGTTTCTGAGCACAATTCAAAGTGTTGGTGTTGACCTTGAAAGCCCTAAACGGCCTCAGCCCGGTATACCTGAAGGAGCGTCTCCACCCCGGACACCGGGGTCCATCTCCTGAGGGCCTTCCACCGGTTCCCTCCCTGCTGGAATAGACACTTGTTCCACAATGTGCCAGAGCCATGTTCTCTGTTTTTCCTCCTCTGCCAGGAATCTACAATAACCGCCAATGCGGCGACCACCTAGACCATGCGATGCTGGCCATTGGCTACGGGTTTGAGAGACATCAAGGCCAGAGACTGGTTGACTACTGGATCCTAAAGAACAGGTGAGAAAGAGGGGCTTGAGGCTCCCCGCAAGGTCTGGGGGACAGCGGACCGGCCCCCTGCTGAAAAAGTTTGCTGGCCCCTGCTGAAGAGGCTCTCACCATCTCTCAATTCCTATTTCCCTCCCTCAGCTGGGGCTCGGCTTGGGGTGAACACGGCTACATGAAAATGCAGAAAGGAATCAACATCTGCGGGATAGCAGAGGGTGCAAGTTATCCCTTCTAACCAGCCGTCGTTTCCTCGTCTACTGGATCCATGCAGTTCGGACCAGCGAAACCTCAGCATTTATTGAGCTCCTCCCTCCCTCCCTCCCTCCCTTCCTTCCTTCCTTCCTTCCTTCCTTCCTTCCTTCCTTCCTTCCTTCCTTCCTTCCTTCCTTCCTTTCCTTCCTTTCTTCTCCTTTCTCCTCCTTTCTCCTCCTTCCTTCCTTCCTTCCTTCCTTCCTCCTCCTTTCTCCTTCTCCTTCTCCTTCTCCTTCCTTCCTTCCTTCCTTCCTTCCTTCCTTCCTTCCTTCCTTCCTTCCTTCCTTCCTTTCTCCGCGGCTTCTGGACAGAGCAAAAAAATCAAGTTCTCCAATCCAACTCCATAGACTGCATGTCAAGTTTTCAAATTTGCTTCTTTTCAAAACAATAAAAACCATGTATTTGTGCGCTTTGAGCGAATGTTTCTTGCTTTGATCCGCTGCTGTCGATGAAATCGGCTTGAGTTCAAGTCTTGCAGCGAAAATGTCTTCTATTGACCTGTGTTTACTACAGTCATACCTCGGCTTACAGACGGTTCAGGTTGCATTTATGGACCCGCCAAAACCCTGAAGTACCGGAACTCTGGGCGGCTTCCAACAAAATCTTAAAATACAGTAATGCATCAAACATTAGAAAGCTTCCTTAAATTTAAATGCCTGTCTCCTTCGCACAGTAGTATTTTTAGCCACGGCCTCTGAAACAGCAGTCGCCGGAAACGTGCAAATCCCAGGCAGACCTCACCCCCAAGGCTGGCTGGTGAAAGTGTGGGAATTAATATTATCAGAACGGCTGAGCCGTCCCAGTAGGCTTCCCTGAAAAATGGCGCAAGGCGATAACTTTATCAACTCGTGGTTTCCATTTACAGCGATTGCTAACCAAACAAAACAAAAATAGCCAAACCACTTCAAGCTCCCGCAATTAATAATGACTTCCTGAAGGTCTTGTTGAAGCGAGTGGCACAGACTGGCATGTAGCAGAAATTGCCAGTGTATCCTGGCTTGTAAGCTGTCCTTCTCTCACCTCGTAGAAAAGCCCGCCCTCCTGGGAAGAAGTCTGCAAGCGCCACACACATGCTCCACGCGGATCGTGTAAGGGAGTGCTGAGCAGAGCCCGGGATGCATACAGGCTCTGCTCAGCGCTCCCTTAAAAAAAATTTTTTTCTTGCATTCCCCCTCTAAAAACTAGGTCCATCTTATGGTCAGGAGCGTCTTATGGAGTGAAAAATACGGTTTGCTGTTGTTGACTTGTTTAGTGGTGTCCGACTCTTTGTGACCCCCTGGACCAGAGCACGCCAGGCCCTCCTGTCTTCCACTGCCTCCCTCATGTTAGTCGCTTCGAGAACACTGTCCCACCATCTCGTCCTTCATCGTCCCCTTCTCCTTGTCCCCTTCTCCATCCTTCCCAACATCAGGGTCTTTTCCAGGGAGTCTTCTCTTCTCCTGAGGTGGCCAAAGTCTTGGAGCCTCAGCTTCAGGATCTGTCCTTCCAGTGACCACTCAGGGCTGATTTCCTTCAGAATGGAGAGGTTGGATCTTCTTGCAGTCCATGGGACTCTCCAGAGTCTCCTCCAGCACCAGAATTCAAAAGCATCCATTCTTTGGCGATCAGCCTTCTTTATGGTCCAGCTCTCACTTCCATCCATCACTACTGGGAAAACCAGAGCTTGAACTAGATGGACCTTTGTTGGCTCTGCTTTTTAAGATGCTGTCTAGGTTTGTCATTGCTTTTCTCCCAAGAAGCAGGTGTCTTTTAATTTCATGACTGCTGTCACCATCTGCAGTGATCATGGAGCCCCAGAAAGTAAAATCTCTCACTGCCTCCATTTCTTCCCCTTCTGTTTGCCAGGAGGTGATGGGACCAGTGGCCATGATCTTCGTTTTTTTGATGGTATTCAACACAAAAGAACAGCGGCAATTTGCTGTTGACAAAGAACAGCTGGACATATAAAGGGCCCCATTACCTTCAGTAGCTGAGGGCCACATCAAACCTAAACCCGGCCCTGCACTCTAAGCATGCTCAAAGCACACAGTGCCCCACAAAGGCCCCCAGGAACCGTAGTTCGCCCAAACACTGCAAACCCGGAAGTAAGTGTTCCGGTTTGCGAACTTTTTTCAGAAGCCAAACGTGCTGAGGTCTTTCTGTTGTTGCTATTTATTTTGCGTTTTCATTTTCTGCAGCTTTTCCGTTTTGTTTTTGCGACTGTGTGGAACCCAGTTCACCTACTGATGGATTGTGTGACTGCAGTAGATTGTTTATTGCTTTAATTTTATGGTCTTGTTAAGATAGTAAAATCCATGATAAATGGCTGTTTTAGGGGTTGTTTTTTAAAGTCTGGAATGGATTGATCCCTTTTGCATTGCTTTCTATGGGAAAGCGTGCCTTGGTTTTGGAACGCTTTGGTTTCGGAACGGAATTTCCGGAACGGATTAAGTCTGAGAACCAAGGGACCGCTGTATTCCTAAATTATTCCTAAATCTGATCCAAGTGACGCGGCCGTCATCTGCCCCACTGGTCACGGTGAAGGAATACCCTGCCAGACATCTTCTGCCCATTTCACAAGGCTAACACCTCCAACCTTTGAAACAACTGCATAAGTACAGGATACTGTGGGTTTACCACCCCCCCATAGGAAAAGGAATTGAGCAAAATGAGATTTTGGGCACCCACAAACTCCCGGCTGCGGCTTTTCCCACCGAGTCGTGGCAAAGTAAACAGGCACACGCCGTCCTTTGACCATGAAACGCCACTTCCACTCAGTCACGTTCCCAAGAACTTAAAGTGAATTGGACTCGGTCTCTATAAAAAAGGAGGTTCTGGCTCATTCTGAACCCAGGCAGGTTGAGAGGCAGACGAGATCCTAGTCTCTAGATCTTTTGATTCGGGCAAGAAGGTAAGGTTTGGCGGGAAACGATTTGGGAGAGTGGCCGTGAACATAATCATAATTATTATTATTATTTTTTGGATTTAAGAAGGGGCAGTAGGACATGTTGAGACTGCACTGTGCATGGTGGAAACAGGGGAAATAAGACTGTTTTAGAGACGAACCAGAAAGAAGGGCATGGATACTACAGCATGTAACAATAACAATAATAATAATTTATTATTTATACCCCGTCCATCTGGCTGGGTTTCCCCAGCCACTCTGGGCAGCTCCCAACAGAATATTAAAAACACAATAAAACATCAAACATTAAAAACTTCCCTAAACAGGGCTGCCTTCAGATGTCTTCTAAAAGTCAGATAGTTATTTTTCTCTTTGACATCTGATGGGAGGGTGTTCCACAGGGCGGGTGCCACCACCAAGAAGGCCCTCTGCCTGGTTCCCTGTAACCTCACTTCTCACAGGGAGGGAACCGCCAGAAGGCCCTTCAAGCTGGACCTCTGGGCTGAATGATTGGGGGGAAGAGACAGGAGATCTGGGGAGGTCACCTACAATGGAACCGATCAGGAGGAGATCCGGGACCAGACCAAAGAAAGGGGCTTTCTTTGCGCCGCACAACACTAGTCTGCAGAACTTATGACCACAAGGTTTTAGGAGAATACTCAGGAACGTAGGAAGCTGCTACATACTGAGCCAGATTCTAAGTTCTTAAAGGGATGCGGGTGGTGCTGTGGTCCAAACCACTGAGCCTCTTGGGCTTGCCGATCAGAAGGTCGCCAGTTCGAATCCCCGCGATGACGGGGTGAGCTCCTGTTGCTCAGTCCCTGCTCCTGCCAACCTAGCAGTTTGAAAGCACGTCGAAGTACAAGTAGATAAATAGGTACCGCTCCAGCGGGAAGGTAAACGGCGTTTCCGTGCGCTGCTCTGGTTCGCCAGAAGCGGCTTAGTTCTGCTGGCCACATGACCCAGAAGCTGTACGCCGGCTCCCTCGGCCAATAAAGCGAGATGAGCGCAGCAACCCCAGATTCGGTCACGACTGGACTTAACTGTCCAGGGGGTCATTTAACTTTTTACTCCAGCCCCATAGGCCTGCAACTTGACCTTTTTCTTCTAGTGGCAACTGACTAGATTTTCCCCTGTGTAGACATGCATCTGATCTCTTTGGTGGCCCTGACCGGGCTGGTCTTGCTGAGGACCTTTGCTGCAGCGAGGGACCCAGCGCTGGACCAAGCCTGGAGAGACTGGAAAATGACCCACAATAAGGTTTACCGCGAGGTGAGTCCCTTCTTAACACATCCCCCAACCCCTTCTCCAGCTGGTCATAAAATTAGAGCAACCGAATTGTGCTGCTAGCAGTGTGGATAAAAATCAACGATCTTTTTTTAACTGGTTTTTTTTTTTTAATTTAAATCAGATTTTTTTAAAATTTAAATTGGATTTTTAAAATAAAACGCTTTTGGAGGAAAAATCTTTCTAAAGATTTTCTGTTTAAGTTACATTAAAGTCCAAAGGCTATTCATGAGGAAATAAGAATTTAAGTTTTTCATGTGTGCTCAAACTCAGTCTAAGAGGTTTTTTTAATAAGAAAAATGCTTAACCTCATCAGTTAACAGATACATATGCTATACTGTTATTGTTTTAGTTAATTACTTTAAATGGTTATTAAGGAAAGGATTGTTTTTCTCCTTCTGATAAAGCACAGCATAAAAGTTGTCCAAATATAACCAGTTAACTTATTAAACCTCACCATAATTTCATAATTATCTGCCAATGTATTTTCTAATAGTAGAACCAAATCAGTAATTTTTGATACAACTGTAAAAACTACTCTGAAAAATTATTATTCCAAAAATGAAGCCTTTATCTGGTTATAAACATTAAGGTGGTACCAGCAAGAATGAGTCTTTCTGTAAAAAATAAAAAATGATGTAAATCAAGTCTTGCTGACCAGTGATTTAAATCAAGTCCTACTGACTAGTGATTTAAATTGATTTGATTTAAATCAAATCCACCCTGGCTCTTAGCTGGGCTCTTCTGGCCTCAAGGTCTCCTAAGGTCCTTTTTGGGGAAGTTGTGGTCCTGGACTGTGTCCATTATTCTTAGCCAAGTGTCTTCCCTGCAGAGGAACTCAGAGGACCACCGGAGAACCATATGGGAGGAGAACTTCCGGATGATTGAAGAGCACAACCACGAAGCTTCCCGGGGGAAACATTCCTATCGGATGGCAATGAACCACCTGGGAGATTTGGTAAGAGCTCGGCTCGTATCACGAACTAGTTAATCTTCTCTTGGTGCCTCAAATCACCAAAAGATTCACGACAGAGGGAGGCGAAGTTTGAGCTCAGGGTTTTGCCAGCTGACTGATCAATTCATCATCATCATCATCACTTTTAATTTGTATACCGTCCTTCTATCTTACAATTCTCAAGGCGGCAAACAAGCTGACTTGAAGAACAATCTAATGCAGTACAAAAATGTAGTGATAAAACTTTAAAATAGGCAACCTACATGAAAAAGTAACATTCAACAATCATTAGAATAGTCTAAAATGATAATGTCAACATATAAACGTTAAACAGAAATCCACTCAACAGTTACAATAAATAATACCTAAACTAGAATCACATAACACCGCAGGCGCTTTGAGCTCAATAAGAGCTGCACTGGGGGGCAGCCCTGCTTTGGGACGTTTTTAACATTTGACGTCTTATTTGTGGTTTTATACGTGATGGAAGTCGCCCAGAGTGGCTGGGGAAACAAAGCCAGATGTGCGGGGTATAAATAGTAAAATTGCTAGCACTGTACTAATAATAGTAATGATTTATTACTTTTAGCCCGCCCATCTGGCTGGGCTTCCCCAGCCACTCTGGGCGGCTCCCAACAGAATATTAAAAACACGATAAAACATCAAACATTAAAAACTTCCCTAAACAGGGCTGCCTTCAGAAGTCTTCTACAAGTCAGATAGTTGGTTATTTCCTTGGCATCTGATGGGCAGGCGCCACCACCGAGAAGGCCCTGTGCCTAGTTCCCTGTAACCTCACTTCTCGCAGGGAGGGAACTGCCAGAAGGCCCTTGAGAGGAGGACCCTGGTGTACAGGGTGGAGACGCTCCTTCAGGGATACTGGGCCAAGGCTGTTTAGGGCTTTCAAGGTCAGCATCATTACTTTGAATTGTGCTCGGAAATGTCCTGGGAGCCAGTGTAGGTCTTTTAGGACCAGTGTTATATGGTCTTGGTGGCAGCTCCGTCCCTAGTCTGACTGCCGCATTCTGGATTAGTTGTGGTTTCCAGGTCACCTTCAAAGGTAGCCCCACGTAGAGCGCATGGCAATAGTCCAAGTGAGCGATAACCAGAGCATGGGCCACTCTGGCCAGACAGTCCGGGAGCAGGGAGGGTCTCATCCTGCATACCAGAGGGTGCTGGCAGACAGCCGCCCTGGACACAGAATTGACCTGTGCCTCCATGGACAGCTATCAGTCCAAAATGACTCCCAGGCTGCGCACCTGGTCCTTCAGGGGTACAGTGACCCCATTCAGGACGAGGGAGTCCCCCACACCTGCCCACCCTCTGTCCCCCAAAACAGTCCTTCTGTCTTGTCAGGATTCAACCCCAATCTGTTACCCTCCAACCGCCTCCAGACACTCACACAGGACATTCACTGCCATTGTTGTTGTTGTTGTTACAACTACTACTTGTCTCTCCTCCCCAGACTAAAGCAGAGTTCATTGAGAGGCTGAATGGACTCAGCCCTGAACTGCCCAGAGAACGTGGCCGGAGAACAACATTGTTCCAAAAATCTGACAACCCGTCTCTTCCTTCCTCTGTGGACTGGCGCACCAAAGGCTATGTCACCCCAGTGAAAGATCAGGTGAGTGTAGCATCGCCACTTGGGAAGGCTTAAATGACCAAAGCCAGGGAATCAAAGTTGGCTACAGTTATGTCCATTGTGGGGACAGGTGAAAGTAGGCGCCATTTCTCCGCCTGCCCCCAATGCATCCCGTCCACTGCCTGCTTCTAGACTGCTGTGATTCAGCTTGTACCAAAGAAAATGATTTTGTCTCACTTCCCAGGAGCAGGAGGACAGTATAGATTTGTAACAGTGGTTTGCAGAGGGACATAGTTCAGAAGGCAGAAGCTGGGAAATACCAGATGGGAAACAGCTAGGAGAAGAAACCCTGGAAGAGAAAGGGTTAACAGACTCATCAGGATCAGACCGGGTTTTTACCAGGTCGCCAAATGAAGATTCATCAGGATCAGACCGGGTTTTTAACCAGGTCCCCAAATGAAGAACAACATAAGGAATATAACAGATATTATTGAATATCTGGAAGTAAGAAACGAGAAACAAGCTGCCTTATTGTTTATCGATGCTGAAAAGGCCTTTGACGTTTCATGGACTTTTATGAAAAAGATGATAGAAAAAACGAATTTTGGGGAATCATTTGGGCGAGGAATAGAAGTGATGTAGCTTAATAGGGATGGAAGGGGGTGTGATCCTTAACTGGGAGCACCGCCATTCCTAGGAAATGTATTCTTTGTTCTCTCGCTGTGATTATTAGAGTTTCTAACTGGTAAGAAGACTCCTTTTCCTTTGTTCTGCCTATCTGCTGCAATGGGGGGAGGAAGCTGATTCCCTGAAGCCTGACACAAATCGCTTGTCCCTTTTCACAGGGTAGCTGCGGGTCTTGTTGGGCGTTCAGTGCCACCGGAGCCCTGGAAGGTTATCTCGCCCGGACAACTGGCAGGCTGGTCTCGCTGAGCGAACAAAACCTGGTCGACTGCTCCTGGAAGCAGGGCAACCAAGGCTGCAATGGCGGGTGGCCAAGCTGGGCTTTCCAATACGTGATGGATAACCACGGACTCGACTCGGAACAAAGCTACCCCTACGTCGGACAGGTAACCTCCGGGCGAAACCTACCATTCTGTGATCCTGTGGCCTGTTCGCCTCGCTCAACAGAATCTCTTTTCTTTCTCCGTCTTCACTCCTTTGGGGCTAAACTTTAGTTAGGGACAGAGGATAATTCCTTTATTAAGTTTGAACTGAAGGGGCTTAACCCACCTCATGGGCACTTTCAGAAGTACAGTGGTACCTCGGGTTACATACGCTTCAGGTTACAGACTCCGCTAACCCAGAAATAGTGCTTCAGGTTAAGAATTTTGCTTCAGGATGAGAACAGAAATCGTGCTCTGGCACGGCAGCAGCGGGAGGCCCCATTAGCTAAAGTGGTGCTTCAGGTTAAGAACAGTTTCAGGTTAAGAACGGACCTCCGGAACGAATTAAGTACTTAACCTGAGGTACCACTGTAATACCCAAAACACAGCCATTCTTCAACATTCTCTATTCCCTAAATACTGCAACATGGTCCGTCCCCCTGTCCCCCAATCCAGTAATGTGCCCAAGGTTGAATGTACTGTGTTAGTATATTGGTGAAAAAAGGTAGAATTTGTACTGTTAAAATGGAAAAGGGTCAAACCATCGCGAGAGGTGTTGAAATTTTCAAAGGTTGGGTAGTTACAATGGAATGGTCTTGCTGGCGGGGTGCACAATTTTTATTCTTATTTCTTTACAATGATGCTTTTTGCTAAAGAAGTTTGGCAAAACCTGGGTGTCGTCTTATACACGGATAGCGAATGCGGGGGGTGGGGGTGGGGTGTGCAATTAATGGCAGCAGCAAGCAGGAGATTGGCAGCGGCGATTGGGCGGGTGTTTGGTGGCTGTGGCAAGGCCTGCTGGCGATTGGCTGCAGCCGTGGCAAGTGGGCTGAGCAATCGGCAGTGGCGGGCAGGAGGGGGAGCGATTGGCAGAAGCGACCTCCCCCATGCCCCCCCCAAAAGCTAAACAACTTAATTTTGGGTTATAGAAAATAGGGGGCGTCTTATACATGGGGGGCGTCTTATACGTGGTAAAATACGGCAATTGCTTCCTGTTTCTTTGCAGGATCTAGCTTGTACGTACAAATCCGCAGACCTCGCAGTCAGGATCAATGGCTACGTGGATATCCCAAGCAACGACGAGGCTGCCCTCCAGGAAGCTGTTGCCACTTATGGGCCAGTTACTGTGGCCCTGGACGCCTCCGACTTCCACTTCTACAGCTCAGGTAAAATTCTGGGGAAATGCAGCGACGAACCAACTCCCTGGGTTGCATTGAAAACAGTCGTCCGTATAGGGAATCTGGAGAGTTGCTTTATGATCCAACATAGGAAAATATCGAGAGCTAATTGCCCCCTCTAGTCCAGCTTCCTGTCCGTACAGCTGCCAACCCTGATGCCCACATCAGTATCCTGAACCCAGGACCTGAGGTCAACAGCCACACTCCCCAGCTGTGATTTCAGGGAACTGGTTTTTGAAGACAGTAGAAGCAGAGTACAGCAGACCCTCCAAGTGTCCCTATTTTCCAGGGACAGTCCCAGATTTACAGAAGCCATCTGGTTTCATATTTGACCCCGGAACATCCCACTTTTCCTTAGGACGTCCCTATTTTCAGGGGAGAAACGTTGGAGGGGATGGAATAGGACGTCCCTATTTTCAGGGGAGAAACGTTGGAGGGGATGGAATAGGACGTCCCTATTTTCAGGGGAGAAACGTTGGAGGGGATGGAATAGGACGTCCCTATTTTCAGGGGAGAAACGTTGGAGGGGATGGAATAGGACGTCCCTATTTTCAGGGGAGAAACGTTGGAGGGGGTGGAATAGGACGTCCCTATTTTCAGGGGAGAAACGTTGGAGGGGGTGGAATAGGACGTCCCTATTTTCAGGGGAGAAACGTTGGAGGGGATGGAATAGGACGTCCCTATTTTCAGGGGAGAAATGTTGGAGGGGATGGAATAAGACGTCCCTATTTTCAGGGGAGAAACGTTGGAGGGGATGGAATAGGACGTCCCTATTTTCAGGGGAGAAACGTTGGAGGGGATGGGGTATGCAACACAAACACCCCAAGCCAAGGAGGCAAGTAACAATATGACCTTAAATTTGTTTCCCCTCCATCCAGGAGTCTTTGACTACCCCAACTGCGGGACATCCTTGAACCACGCCGTCTTGGCTGTCGGCTACGGGACTCAGAACGGGACCCCTTATTGGATCATAAAGAACAGGTAGGGTGGAGAGCCCAGGTGCCAGAAATTGATGTGCAATGCTGTGGGAGCTTAATGATCGTTGTCGTGAAGGGTGAGGAGGGAGGCTTTGCCCGGCCACACAGGGGAAATTGGGGTACCTGGGTGGACGGAGTGTCCACATTGCACCTAGGGGGTCCAAGATCCAAGCCCTCACATTTCCAGGGCGCACTGGGTGAGACTTCTGCCTAAATTCCTGGAGCTGCCACCATAACCAGTCAGAATGGACAATTACTGAGCTAGACAGGCCAATGCAAGCTTAGGTAAAGGTAAAGGGACCCCTGACCTTTAGGTCCAGTCGTGGCCGACTCTGGGATTGCACGCTCATCTCACTTTAGTGGCCGAGGGAGCCGGCGTCCAGCTTCTGGGTCATGTGGCCAGCAGGACTAAGCCGCTTCTGGTCAACTAGAGCAGCGCACGGAAATGCCGTTTACCTTCCCGCCGGAGCAGTACCTATTTATCTACTTGCACTTTGATGTGCTTTCGAACTGCTAGGTTGGCAGGAACAGGGACCGAGCAACGGGAGCTCATTCCGTCGCAGGGATTTGAACCGACCTTCTGATCAGCAAGTCCCAGGCTCTGTGGTTTAACCCACAACACCACCCGCGTCCCAATGCAAGCTTCCTTATACAGTACCCAAATTTCAGAGAGATATGCACTCACTGGAGAAGTGTTGGTGAACTTTCACGAAAGGGTTCAAAGTAGAAAACCAATCACAAATGGCTGCAGAAATGCGGAGAGCTGAATTTTAAGACTGGAAGGATGTGAAACAAAGGGAAGCAAAACTAACAGGTCCATGCATCCTTTGTCCGACCCCACTTGTGAGCCATCCCAGTCGCCTCTCGTTGCTTTCTGAAACTACGACTTATGGAGACTCTCTCTCCCTCCCTATCTTCCTTTCGCAGCTGGGGTCCCGACTGGGGTGAAGCTGGCTACATTCTGCTGAAAAGAGGATCCAATCAGTGTGGCGTAGCAGAAGTTGCAAGTTACCCGGTGTAACCAGCTGCGGGTCCACAATCCTTCCTTCGGGGATTTTCCATCTGTCAGAGCAACAAACCATCAGGAGCGCTGACCTTCCCCTGCACCTCTTCATCTGGTGCTTACCAAACGGAAACGACATTCGGGAACCAAATCATGTCAAGCACCTCCTTGATATTTTTAACAATAAAAGATTTGAGCATGTGGTTTGGCTGTTTGGAGCGAGTACTTGCATAAATGTCTGCGTTTCCTGGAGGTCGCATTCAGTTTGAACGGGGGTCCCTACCCTCGGGAACACAATTTCCCCTGAACTTCAGCTACAGTCAAACCTCGGTTGTCAAACGTAATCCGTTCCAGAAGACCATTCGGCTTCTGAAACGTTTGACAACGGAGGTGTGGCTTACAATTGGTCGCAAGAGGACTCAAGGACGCTCGGCTTCCGGGAAATGTTCGAAAACAGGAGTATTTGCTTCTGGTTTTTCGGCGTTGAGGAGCCAAAACGCTCGAAAATGGAGCCGTTTAGGAGCCAAGGTTGACTGTACCTCAAGTTTCCCTCCTTGAGACAGTGGTGGACTTTGACATCTCAGTGGCGCCCTGTGAAAAATCTGCCTTCCATTGTCCATCATTTTTTGCGGTGCCATTTGGGCAAACCGGTCCTGCCGCCCTAAATCAGACTCTTGTCTAACATCACAACGTTGTCATTCTTACAAAGCTCCCCCCCTCTTCCAGAAGTGTCACAAAAACTCCCCACTCCACATTCTCTGACCCATCAGCAGGCTCCCCACCGGTCCACACGCGCGCCTCAGTTTCTCTTCATCTCCCTCGTGTGTCAGGGAGACTTCGCCGGATTTGGGGCTCGAGGGCAAAGGGGGGCAGGCCTGACCCCTCACCTCCTCTCCCCTACTGCCTCTTGTAGACCAGAGATATTGAGCGAGGGAATGTGCAGCGACCAGAATTTGGATTGCCTCCCCTCACGGGATGGAGTCATAACAGAAGGGCAGCACTACCCCGAGAAAAATAGAAAGGAAACAAAGTTTGGGGTCCACATTTTTCATTTTATTAGATCCACTTACCTCTGGTGGTCTGTCGGGGTTGGACGTCCGAGATCTGGAGATGTCGACCAGGAAGGGGGATTGCAGTCTAGCTGTGGGTTGGCCAATGGTCGTCTGGACCTCGGAGAAGGGATTCCCCAGGGGTCGGGCCCAACTGGCCAATACTCATCGCTTTGGTCCGTTCCCAGTGCTGGGGGGGAAATGAGGCGTCCCCCAGCCTCCTTGTGATTTCATTGTTGGATCTCCCACCATCCCTTACTCATACGTTTTGGTTTCATGCTCGACCTTGCGTCGGCCGCCATATTCGGGGCCAGGCAGGACTCTCCCCCCCCCCCCAACTTGGCAAATCGGCTCGTGGTTTTTGCCTACGTTGTGGCAATCATCACAACCGTGCACGGTTAGGCATTGGGAAGAAAGGTTTTCCTTGCCTTCCACACGACTGAGTAGTACACAGAGCCATTGCTAGTGTTTTGTTGAAAATATTGGCACTGAAATTGGTAACTTCTCTCTTTCATCCTTTGGGAAACGGGCCTGCTTTTGTTTGGGTAAGGGACCAAAATGCAACTCAGTTAATTTTCTGGGAACTGACACACCGTGATAACGAATTGCCATTTAGCGTTGGGGAATATGCGCAGCTTTGCAGATTTGGAATACAAAAACCTACCTCTTCCTCAAAAAAGAGAAAGTTAGGCTTGTAAGGAGGGGGGACAGCTGAAACTGCAGAAGTAGGTTTCAAGGGCAGAGCGCTCTCTGCTGGAAGTTTTTTATTTGAAGGAGAGAGAAGAGGGAAGTTTCTAATGTTAGTTAGAATCACAGAATCATAGAAGTTGGAAGAGACCACAAGGGCCATCGATCCAACCCCCTGCCAAGCAGGAAACACAATCAGAGCACTCCTGACATGATTGTCAAGCCTCTGCTTCAAGACCTCCAAAGAAGGAGACTCCACCACACTCCTTGGCAGTTAGTTGTAGAGCGCTGGCTGCAATTGCCAGTTGCCACGGTACAGAATTTGGCTGGGGGAAACGATTCAAAAACGGGTATTAAAGGACTTCCAATTTTTAAAGAGCAAGGCACTTGCTTTCAGGAGAACCTCATCTACCAAGTTACTGAAGTTTGGACTGGTTGCACACAAACTGACACACAAAAGGTAAGCACTGCACTGTGATCCTCAGTGTGGCACTTATGCCAGCCTGTGCCCACCGGCGGCTCCTATGGCATCCGGAAAGGGTTTCGGCAAACCATCTCCTCAAAACTCAACAATGCACGAGTTTGCTCTCCCTACTCAATTCCTCTTTACGTGGCTCGGCCTCTCCCGCCCAAAACAAGCCCATGTTCCCCTGGATGCCAGGACTGGGCAGGCCTCCCCTTTCTGAACAGAGGAGGTACAAAAAGCTTCTCTCGGTGAGTCGGCACTACCATGGCTGAGGTGGGAGCCTTGTTGCCCAATGACTGGGGAATGTGCCTGCATTGTTTGGTCTGGTATCCTCCAGCAGACAGTGTCTTGCCACACACCCCGGGATGCCAGCGGTGTCCGCCTGCCCCCAAAAGGTTGTGGCAACCCCAAGCGCAGTTCTACCTTTGCAGAAACCGCACTTCTCACGAAGCTGAAATTCGAACTCTAGTATGGACTGCATGTCCACAAGCGTGTTAAGCAGGGAATGTGGAAGTGGCTGCAGAATTTATTTTTTACGATACGATAATCTTTATCGTCGTTGTCCCATGCAGAACAACAAAGTTGAAATTGAAATTTTTCTCGAGAGAAAAGAAGGGGGGGGAGCAAGCTCAGCGGCAGGCCTCCAATGCCAGAGGCAGGTTAAGTAAGGTGTGTTTTGTCTTTGTGGCACGGAAAGAGGCTTCAGCAGACCTGCGCTGCTTACCTTTCCTGCGACAAACAGACTAGGATCTATTTTATACAAAGCCAGAGACGTTATACAAGCCTGTTCAATGTGTGCAAATTATGCCGGGCAGTAGCTAGTGTCACCGTTTTTAAAGACACAAGTATCGGGGGGACACGGACACAGACACACAATCCCAACCAGGGCTGCGTTCACGCTCACAAACATACTTTGGGTGGTGCAAAGGAACAGGAACAAAAACCCGCAGCTGTTCTGGAATCAGCTGCAAATCTTGCATGTGATTTGGTTAGCTGCATGTAGGATGTCAAGTGCTATGGATTCAGGTTAGAGAGAGAGAGAGCAGGTGCTCATAGCTTCAGCACTGTTCCAGAGGCGTCCAGACTGGAGACTTTCTCTTTTTTTGTGTGACATGGGCTTTTCAACATGTGGTGGTTGAAGCTTCCTTTTGGGGGTGTCAGAGAGGGCCGGTCCAAACCATTTCAGCACCTAGAAGAAGGGAAACCCAGCTGATACCCTCCACTAAATTAGAACAGGGTACAAGGGGGAGCGATTAGGGGATGCTTGTCATTGAGCGAGAAGCTCAGGCTTTGTTTTATTTTAAAAAAAAAGAGGTTTGTAGGCCTAATGGCTGCAGAGATGCAACATCACCGGTGATGTCTGCTAAAATAAATCAGAATCTAGACAGGTGGGCAAGTAGGGTTTTCAGAAGTTGAGGGTGAAGTTCTGTTGACTTAAAAAAAAAAAGGAGAATTGTGCAAATCCGCCTATCAGAATGCAATATTCATCTTTCTCTAGCACAGGTTTTGGTTTTGGGCAGATTGCACACATCTCCCCTCACTCTTGCCCAGCTGCCAAAGGTTTCAACAGGACTCCCAAATAAAGGAATTCATGGTGTTGTGTCGTCAACGAATCGCAGAATGTTTCCGCTCCTGGTTCTCGGGGATTGTTGCGTGTGAGAAGCCTGCCTTTAACTTTCCCTGTGACGAGACCCCCAACCTTAAATGTCCGACCAAGCTAGCAGGAGGGTGCGATTTTCTGAAAAGGCCAGGGGCACTCGAAAGACAACGAGGGGAAAATTCAACTGCGGCTTAGACATCTGGATAGCAGCGTCATACTTTATTTAAAGTAAACCCATGTTAAAAACAAAGTTAAAATGAAAAAAGTGGTACCTGAAAAATAAATTATTTGATATAAAACAAAATCAATAACTTAAAAACA
Source organism: Podarcis melisellensis (assembly GCF_964234715.1). Lineage (NCBI taxonomy): Eukaryota > Metazoa > Chordata > Lepidosauria > Squamata > Lacertidae > Podarcis > Podarcis melisellensis. The sequence continues at coordinate 1,088,591 of NC_138536.1, read as the reverse complement.
CGCTAAATATACAAAAAAAAGTCTTAAGCATATATACTGTACAGTATGGGGGGTGGGTGGGAACCGATTAAAAGCCTTCTGTTTGCACAGGCAGACGACTTTATTAGAAAAAAGGAAAAAGAAAGGAAAAAAATAAGGTTACACTAGAGATAATAGGGAAGCCGAGGGAGGGTGCCATTTACAGCTCACTGAACTCGACCGCAAAACTGGCGTTAACGGTTGCAGATGGCACCCGCCCTGAACGTACACGGACTATTTCAACTTACGGGCGAAAGGAGAGCTGCGTCTCAACATAAAAGCTCCGAATATCTTTCCACTGTTCCTTCTTAAAATGACCTCGTGGGGTGGGAAAGTTGCTCAATATACGGCGAAGCGTTTAAAAAAAACAAAACCGAAAAAACAGGGAAAACCAAAACCGTTCTCAGCGAGAATCCTTTTAACCTTCCTTCGGAAACGTTAGCACAAATAAAGCAATTGCGTTTTTTTATATATATATATTTTAAAAAAGAATTGAATCCGGCTGGGTTTTCGTTAGCGTTAGACGAAAGTATAGAAACTCCACGCAACAGGGGGAAAAAAACCAAACCAAAAAATAAATTAAATTAAAAACAGAAACGAAACGGAAATTTTCAGTAAATCTATAAAAGGAGGCTGTCGGTGGGATGTAAGAAGGGTCGGCAGCCCGGGCCCAAGGCGTGCCAGTCCCTGCGTGTGATGTGGGTTCACACTTTGCTTGCCACAGTAATAATAACACTTCTTACTTTTTTAAATCATGCACTGGGAGAAGTAGAAGAGCTTATGCTATTCCGGAAACGGATCGTTTGCACTACACAAAAATGATACAGATAAAAAGACGTGGCAGATAGAAGTGTCATGTACCCGATTTTGGAACTTAAAAAAAGAAAAAAAGCAAGCAACGTTGATCGTGAGCTGTGATTTCTTTTTTTAAAAAAAAAACACAACAAAACCTTCTATATTACACCAAGCACCCTTTTAAACAAAGCAGGAACAGGGTTAAGATAATGAAATCCGCAAATTTTTCATTATGCCTGGGGAGGCGGGGACAACCGCTCCCACAACAAATCTCCATATATGCAGAACTTTTAGCTGTTAGGTTCGATCGCTTGGCTTGTACCTTTCCCTCCAGTGGGATTTCTGAAACTGGGGCAGGACCGCGGGTCACTTAAAAGCACTGACGGAACGGGTGCAGCTATGTCCTGGCTCAGTGACTCTTGCGGCTGCAGAGGGAGCTAAATCAAGGTGAGCTTTCTTATTCAAGAACTCCTCGTCCGCAAGAAGTTGGGAGAGGAAGATGCAATGTTTTGGGGCTGGAGGGGGTTGGTCTGAGATGGATGGGCTAAGCTATCATGAAACAGAAACACACAAAACACTCATAATTTGGCAACATTATAGGGGGAACGTGGAAATCGCTGCCAATCGTTACTCTTAAGACATGCTTCACGACATGGTTTCCAAAAAACACACACACAAAGCCACTTGTAGCTAACTGATCAAAGGGCTCAATTCATTTTCTTTAAGTCAGGGTGGAAATATTGAGCGGTAAACCTCAAGGACATGAAAATGAGGGAGTTGTGCAAAGCTTAACCCTGAGTGCCAAACAAGCCCTTTGGGATAATTTGAGATCACCATCTTGTTAGCCCAACAATGGGAAACTCTTTTAACAGCTAATGTAATAAGCCAGGGAGATGTTTGCACTAAATATTTCGATTTCTCTCAGGGAGGAAGGGCATTTAGTTTGCGCCAGTCAGCTTAGGAGTCCTCTACAAAATGGTTGCTGTGTTGTTCCCCAGCCACCAAAAAAGAATTGCAATGATAAGCAAACCTGCTTTACCTTTTTTTAAAAAAGGAAACCAAATCTGTCCCTGTACAAATTTGCATTCCTTAAAAAAATAAAGGGAATCCAAGACAGCTGGCCAACCTGAGATTATGTAATAGGCTACCACATGCAGGAAGTATTCCAATTACACAAATTGATTTTCCCTGCCATCTTTATATTCTGACGCGAATGATGGCTTTTGCCAGCTTGGGGTGGGGAAAGCCTTTTACTGCTGCGGCTTAAGCCAGCGATTCCGTGAAACGCAGCGGCTCAGGCTCCCTCTACCCAGCTCAGCGTGCGCTGACGGGCTTTGCAGAATTGGGTATGGCACCCGGAGGAAGCTGCGGGGCGACAGGAAGGCATAGCTTTAAGCATGGACTCCACAAAGTGACCTTTATTTCCTTGCAGGGCTTTGTGGATTAAGAGACTTCTGCGCCCAGGACTGAGGGCAGGTCTTCCCCGAGAGAGGAGACATGTAGAAGAAATGAAATCCAACGATTTGCGATCTTATCGAGAACGGGCCCTAATCCACTTATTTGACTGCCGTCGATTCATATCGATTGAGCGCACCTGTAGCTCTCGTCGAGATCTGCATGAAGGCAACTCTGGAGGGTTAAGAGGCAAAGCTGCGATATTCGCCCAAGAGGAACTCAAGCTGGAACTCAACAAAGAACAAGAGGATGCTGTTATTCCAGGATGAGACAAACACAGAGATATTTGGCACCTTTTGCAACTGATTCCATTTTGGGGAGGTGGATGCTGTTTTACTGCAGTCAGATTTTCATGAGGGGGAAGCAATCTAATGAAAATACAGAAAGTAACTGCAGCCATACAGTAGGAGAGCCCAATGTTGTGATTACTTAGGGGCTTTGAGATAACCCTCTTTTTTTTGTGGGTCTACATCAGATTCGGAAATGGACTTCCAATGCAGTTTTGCCCTTGCTGGGAGCCCCTCCAAGCATTTCCTGGAAATTTGCTTCAGAGTTCAAGAGCTGCTTGCAGCAGACCTGCCAGGATGAACACAGAATAGGAGAATGTGAGTCCTGGGAATTAGGTTTGGGCAGATGGCAACCGGGACAAGACTCTGGGAAGACGCACAGCGAAGCAGAGAAAAGGTTATAAATGCAAGGACCACGGGAACCTACAAGATCCAAAACTGAGCTTCCTGATTGGACCAAAAATTCCATTATCTGAATGGCAGAGGGGCACAAATATAGGAGGAACAGAGCAATTCCTGACAAGCTAAGACCACCCAGCGTATAAAGTACAGCGCTTTCCATACGAAGTGGCATTAAAAGGGGAGAAACGAAGGAAGAAACATTAGAGGAGTTCTTAAAGAGAGAAAGCAACGGTGCCACAAGGACATTCGCTGCTGAAGACTTCCAGGTGACTCAAGAGGGCTCTGTAAAAGTAGCTCTGAAGAGTGGACATATCCAAGAACGCAATCCATTGGAAAAGTGTGCCTGGATGCCAACCCCACTGAAATTAAAGCACAGATTCCACAAGAGGGTTATTTGTTTCAGTGAGGTGTGCAAAGGTGAACTCCAGACTGAATTGTGCCCTCGTACTCTTGCGAGATGCCCAGGGACTGCAATAGAGAGCGCATTACCTAGCAGGAGTTCGCAGTGCCACGTCCTTAGATTCCAAACAGCTGAACTGGGTCTGAATAGGGTATCAGGTCAAGTTCCCAGTTTACAACCCCAACATTTCCTGTGGGAACGGCAAAGGGACACTGGCAGGAGGGAGGGGAACAGGCGTTCAGGAAGAAAAGGCTGACCAAATGCGGTTTGTGGTCAACCGATATTGAAAACGGCACACAGCAGAGATGTGGATTGTCTCGGGACTTTGAGAAGTCCACGACGGCGGCAAAACACACCAAGCGAACTAGCAAGGAGGCTTCTAGTTCAAGCTGTTCTGTAAATTCATCTTGCTGGATTATTTCCACAGGCCAAAGACTTCTTAATAATCAGAGCATTTCCAGAAAGATGCTGGAAATCGCGATGAAAACCTCCAAGAGGATGGGGAATTAGGGAAGCCGTTATCTAGAGGGTCTGCTTAGTTTGTAAGAGAAGAACCATCATCGTATGTGTGACGTACATCTGAGACCTCAAGAAATTGGTTAATGAGGTGATGCACTCTCTCAGAAGCCAAGCAGGTTACTTGGAACGGGGTTAATTAGCTTCCTGATGGAGATATGCAAGGGCATCATTTCCTACAAAGAACTTGCCTTTACATAACGAAGATGTGCGAGAAATGTCGTAAGGTGTACACACAAAAAGCAGGGATGCAGCGCATCATAAGGATACAGAAATCCCAACTCCTGAGCAGGCTGGAACAGCATTGTTATGAAAGACGGCCCACTCGAAGCCAGGAAAGGGCCCGAAATCTCCCTCGGAATTGCAACTTGCAGGCTTTGCCAGCAAGTCCTTTTTCTGACGGCAGATTTATGGGCGTGGGTGGTGCAGCCAGTCTGAGGCAACCCTCCCCTGCTGTGCCAGGGTGCTGCTCCAAGTCCTCCTGGCCAGTCCTCAGTGCGGTGGCAGAGAATGGTTGTGGTGCGGCTGTAGATGCAGGCAGCCTTGGGGCAGGCTCGAAAAGAATGGAGACTGGTGGAGGATTCCAAAATGCAATGACTGAGCCTCTCACCGGGCATGCACAAGGGGGCTTCTCAAATGTGGTATGTGGCAGACTTAAGGCATTCTTAGGATTCCCTTGGGCACAACCTTTCTGCTTTTTGCACACTCTACGGACCTACTGCCTACATGTTTGCAGAAAAACTATTGTGCCCTTACAAACCCTCGCTATGTCAAAACTGGTTGCAGAGGATTCGTATATGTAAGCCTTCAAGTCTCCTAACTGGTCGGGTTTATCGTTGTGGCACTTTAGAAACACCAGATCGTTCCTACCGGGGAAAAGAGCTGCTGTTAATCTTTCGTGTCGGACGCTGTGTAATACGGAGTGGGGGTTAAAAATTAAAATAACAAACCAAAACAAAATTTGAGCAAAACCAAATCAAATTTAATTGGTCTTAAATGCAAAAGTAAAAACAAACAAAAACACAAAAAAGCAAAAGAAAATTAACAGAAAACAGAACTCAAAGTTTCAAGGCAGCCTGCAGAAAACTCAGGGGATTAATTAAAAATCGTATAAGTCTACCCCAAAAAAGAAAAAAAAAATCATTTATTTTCTCTCTTAAATCTCTACCTTCCAAGTTTTAATGTACTTTTCTGCTGAGAGTTCAAATATGTAAAGCTATCGTCAGAACAAACCCCTATTAAAATAGTGGGGGGAATCGTCTAGTACTTATTAGAAGGGATGCAAAAAAGGACAATGCTCAAATGTTCATTAACAGCTTTATATATATATTTTAAAAAAAACCCTAAGGATGCAAGAATTCGAACTAAAAAATTATATTTGAAAGGAAGCTAATGTTAGATCATGCCACATTTATCTGACCAGAACGTAACACAATACGATGTGCTACCAGGAGGTACGAACTCCAAGGAAGTGGCAATGCTGGGTTTGGAGTTTCATTTTTACTCTGAAATCTACCCAGAGTTTCTCTGAAACTCTTTGGTCCATTCTTATTGGAAACTGGGCTTTTGAAAGTGGGGGCAGGGACGGGCTAAAAAAGCTGTTCCAATTTGACATATATAAAAAAAAATGTGCCTACTGACCAACGAGCTTGGTCAATGGTGTTAACTGAACGCTGGCACGCTCTCATTTACCAGAGTCTCTTTACAGACACTTTCCTTCTGCGGATTAACAAACCTTTCCGCTAACTAAAAGTTCCAGTTTCCAAGCTTTGCCCTTGGCTACCGGAGGCAAAGTTATGTTGAAATGCCCCAGTCCTGGCAGTGAAATCAACAGCTAACCTTTTAAGGGAAAGCAAGCCTGGCCGTTTTCAGGGCTGGTCTGGATTCTACTTGGTAATTGTTGAGATATATCATATTATTTTTGGCTCGGGGACAAGGTCATGAAGCAGAACCATCTAAAATTAAAAACCGATAAAACAATTGCAGGACTTTAAAAAAAAAAAACAACCCGAAACATTTGAACATGTTGGTGGCATCCCAAGAATATATAAAAACCCTTTTATCCCACTTCTCATTTAGACTGAAGACAAACAACTTTCTTTGTGTGAAAACTGGCGCAAAACAAAAAAAGAGAAGAATCGAGTTGTACACTAACGGAAACAAAAAAAAAGAAAGGTTTCAAACTTTTTCCGTCACTCGGTTATCTATTCCATACAAAAAAAAGAAAAGCCACGAGCGAAATTATTTGTGGGATTTGTTGGTTTTGAAGGAAACCTGCAAGATTTTGTCCCCCAGCCGGTAGCCGTTAAGACTTGCTATGGCCATGGCGGCTTCTTCATAGTTTGTCATTGTCACAAAGCCAAAGCCTTTGCACTTGTTGGTGTTGAAGTCGCGGATGACTTTGACATTAGTCACCGCGCCAAAGGGGCCAAACATCTGCCAGAGGATTCCCTCATCGGCATCTTGGCCGAGGTTGTAGATGAAGATGCACCATCCCGAAGAGGAGTTTCCTGGGACATTTACACCAGAAAGCCCACTCATGTGATCTACACCCATAGGAGAGAACCTACCAAACAAAAAAGCACATAAAATAGTTCATGTAAACAAAACAACAAAACAAAAAAAGTCAGTTTCAATCAAGTTCAAAAAAAAAGAGAAGCTCGTCGGGGAATTAAAAGGTTAGGAGCGCTGGGCCGGGGGGGGGGGGGAATTCAGAGCACCTGGGTGCTGCGTTTTTGCAAGAAGACAGAGTCTCCCTGGGACGCCTTAAAGGCTGTCGGATTTGGTGCGGCGGCGTCAGCATTTCATGGACTAGGCCCTGCTTCGTCAGATGCGCTGTTTTTTTAAAAAACGATTTGTTTGCTTTAACTGGTTTACATGCAGCCCTTTTAGGGATACAGTGGAACCTCGGTTTTCGAGCGCCTCGGAAGCCCAACGCCAAAAACCCAGAAGTAATTGCTTCCGTTTTTGAACACGCCTCGGAAGTCGAACGGCTTCCGCTGCATGTTTTTAAATTTTCTCAGTGGATTTGGCCGGCCGCTCATTGCTCCTCGAACTTTCGGAAGTCAAACGGTCTTCCGGAATGGATTACGTTCGACAACCGAGGCTCCACTGTATAATCATTCATAACTGTGAAACATCAAAACACAGAGGCATTGGTTAAAAACCGGGCTATACACCCCCCACCAAAAAAAGATTGAGCAGCAATAATTAATATAAAGACATTGAATAAAAGCAGTACATAAAAAAGCAATGAATTAAAAAGTGGCCTGAAATAAGAACCTTACACTTTTTCTAAAAACATTTTCTCTAAAAAGATGGGGTTAGGAGGTGCTGTCCACAGTCGACCATGGAATTCCCTCTCCCACACACAGAGCTACGTTATGCTAGGAGTGTGAAAGAGACCCACAATCCTAGGACCACACGATGGAAATCCACGATTCAACTTGGGGCTGTAGATCTCTTTCGCGTTACAGGCATTCAGTTAGCATTGCAGGCTGCTAACATAACCAAGATTTGCTGTTTTATAAATAGGCCACTTTATTCTTCGCCTAAACACCCGTACTTTTGCTTCTGCCCCATGGATTTCACGACTTGTTTGCATCTTGTTATGCATCTGATGAAGCAGCGGCTCTAGTCCACCAAAGCCCGGCCGCAGTAAATTTACTTGTCATCTTAACGATGCTGCCAGTCCCTCTGCTGTGTTTTACTGCAACAGACAGAGGCAGCTGACCCTCTAGAATCTGCCAGGCTGAAAGCCATTGATCTACCAGGAATGTTTCCTGCGCAGGTCCCAGCAAAATGAACCGGAGCAGGCTGGGCACAAATTGCACTCAAGCTGCTACCACCCACACCAGCAGGGCTTGCACAGACATTTTTCGGAGGCTGTGCCCTGCGCGTTGTCAGGCTTACAGTCCTGTCAGCGATGTCAGAGGGTGATGTGGAGACACCCTTGGCAAAGGGCTTGTGCCTTGCCCCCTTGCGGACCCCAGCGGTCTGTCTCCTCAAGTGGCATTGGGCAAAAGGGCTTTGGGCGGGCTTTCTGGCCCCTTCTACATCATACATTCCTACGACTTAGATCTGCCATTTGAGCCAAGCGACCTCTTGGTTCAGAGTGTTCAGTGGTCGGGAATGAAGCAAGTGGAGCTAGACGCACAGGGAGATATTAAGGCTCTCATCCTCCTTCCCTAGCAACTCTGCCGTACTGGCCACCCCCTTCCCAATAACGTGAAAGGAAACGCTCTGCTGTTAGGCCTGGCATCTTTCTAGCACACAGCACAAAGGGCTCGTTCCCCTTTCAGTTCGTCCGTGACTTTCTCACCGCTACTTATTCTCCCTCCCTCTCGGTGGCCTGGGTTATCTGCAAAGCGACCCCCCTGGGCTTGACCACCTGAACCTGCAGAGCATATGATCACTGTGTGCTTTTCTAAAAACAAAAACAGGTTATGTAGGACTGCTTTTTCTGACAAGACAAAAGAATGCATCCTTTATGAAGCAAAACCAAAGGGCACAGCGGCTAGCAACTATTTGGTTGTGGAAGAGTAGCACTGCAGGGGGTTTTTTTGGGGGGGTATCGCTACACACCTTGTTCTTAAGAGGAGCATAGAGAATTGCTTAGCCAAGTAATTATTCAAGGCACTAGGCCCATACAATATGGCCACCGTTTGCCGCTAAGGATCAGTTCAGATGATCCTCCAGTCTGGAGGATTGCGACTGAGCCACCGATAGACACGATCCCTTCTCCTCTCCCTTGGGCGGATTCCCTTCTGTTTCCCATCTGGGTTAGCCATGACGTGTGGATACACTGACGCCGACAGGCTGTGGTGAGCGCTTCCCCTCCAAAACCAGAAATAGGCATTTCAGAACGAGGCTCAGGAGGAAAGCTCTAACCACCGCCCCCCAGATTCAGACATGGCAAACATGAGAAAGGGAAGGTTGCATTTAAAAGTGTTTTGTTCTGGGCCCTGCCACACCATAGCTTGACATATCATCTGAATTGAGCCACTGGTTCCGACCCCGAGCCAGTTACAGTCAACGTTTAGGGCTGTAGCACTGTCAGAAACATTAACACAGGTGGTTGTCTTGTTTTTTTGGGGGGGTGGGGACCATCATCTTACATGGAAGAGGCTGAGTACAGGCAGATAGAAGAACATGTATTTATTTAACATGTGACAAGAATTCTACGACAAGAATTCTGAAAGATACCCATCTGACTCTACACTTTTGGAGAAATTAAAAAGAAAAACATGCAAGGGATTCACTGAGGAAGCAACTACTAAGAAGGAGTTTACAACAAGCATCGTGTGAAAAATGAGTAAGGACTTTAAAAAAAACAACAACCAACAAAAAAGGACACATAAGCAAGTGAAATAAGAAACCCAAAAAACCAGAAGGAACAGTAAATTAGGAGAGGGCCATCTTGACAGCACGACTAGGGTTTTGTTTTGTTTCCAAAAGTGTGTGTATGCCTAAGTTGTGGTAAATGAGGTTCTCGAAAGTCAACTGCTGTAGATACAGAGGATATAACTAGCTTTCCAAGGGAAAAATTATACCCCAAACAGAGCAAGTTATGAACTGAACTGTTGCTTATTACCTGCTGCTATTAAGTCTTTTGAAGAATGAACTACGTATTAATGGTTTTTAAAAGGGTTTTTTTAAAAGTAGCTGGTTTAGCAGTGCTGGGCGGGACTCAGCAGGCTAAGAGGAGTGAGAGATCTTGCTAGCTCATTCCCCACTCAACAGAAGGAGTGACTTGTCTGCATTATTATTGATTTGTCTTTTCTGGAAGAAACTTACAGGTTGTAGGACTTGGCCCACATTACGGGCTTGAACTTTAGTGAATGGTACTTTTATCAACAATTAAGGAACTGCTAGTATTTCTGTGGGACTTTTTGACAGGGTAAAAGCAAATTCTCATGCTGTCCTCCGAAGGACGCCCGGCACCACTTTAAAGATTTTCATGGCTCCTCAAGAAGACCAGTAACCATGAATGAGATTCCCAGGAAGTCAAAGAGCGGCCACATCCGAGAGGCCCACAAACAGAAATCGGCTCATAGCCAGCCTGTTTGTACTTGCTATCCGTCCCTTTCCTCAATCACTCTGGTGTGCAAAGGGGGCTAGACGCAGAAAGGGGAACTGCTCTCATTTGTACTAGGATGTGGTTAAATGGGGGGCATGCTTCGAACACACTGGGTTTCAGGGTCAATTTCCCATTTAACTCAGGTAGCAAGAGCTGGATGTGGTCCCTCTCTGCTACAGCCACTGCCAGTCAGAGTAGACAGTGCTGGACTAGGTGGCAGCTTTGCCTATGTATCTGCTCTCCGGCTTATGCAAGGAGACAGCCAGCTCCAAGTTGAGGATTTATTTATTTTCTCCCAAATGAGGCTTGTGACCAATGACATCATAAAGGAAAAACTGAGGGAACTGCAATTCCGTTCTGGACTGCAGAACTGCACTGCTACACTACACACTAGGGCTAGCGCAACAGGTTTTGCCAAATGAGAAAGTGAAGGAAAAACCTTCAAGGGGTATTATGTATGGCGGAGATGACTGTATCCATTATTGTGAAGTTTCAAAGACAAGGTGAAGGCTATTGAACCTTGAGATAAGAGATTATATACTCTTTCCACCAGCTACAAGGAAAGTTCTATTCTAATTTTGTTTTTTAGACTGACTTAGGTCTTTTGGATCAGGAACAGATGCAAATAAAGCACATATTAAATTGGTCAGCAAGTAAAAAGCAGCAGCTAAATTTATGAAACTAGTGTTAGACAGAAAATAATAATATATGTATATATCATCAATATAGGAAACATTTATCAATAGGGGGAGCTTATCAATCTTTTAATTATGCAACGAGAAGAATGAGTGAAAATTTTATCTGCTACTTAAGAAATGGAGCTTTTCAAGCACTATCTTTTTTTAGAAGCAAGAACACCGATGTGCCGAGAACACTTTAAAAACAAAAACAGTAATCAGATAGATGGCTTTTGTAAGAACTGAACGGGAAAGGAAAGCGGGAAAGTGTGAAGAATGGTTTAAGGGGGGGGGGGGAAATAACTATCAAAAAACGAAAACAAACCACAGTACAAGGGATGAGTTTGTAGCCTGTTAAAAGTATGTTACTCCCTAGACCTGGCTGGTAAGTTTTAAGTTTCAGAAATATCTGAACAGAATCCCAATTCCTAACACTACACGAGGCAAAAGAAGTTAGGTTTCTCCAGCAGCTTCTTTTGGGGCGCAGGGCAAACCCAGCTATTAAAAAGATCTAGGCCTTAGGTCCTCAAGAGGCAAAGGTAACTGCCCAGGGTGGTCTGTGCCATGTTAACCTGGCACAGTCCACCATTCTGCTGCAGTTAAGTGCGGCTGAAATCAGAGGGTCAGTCTTAGGCAGAAAGTAGATACAATGCAAGCAGCACAATGATATTATGCATTTCGCTTCGAATTCAACGGAACTTCTTCCCTGGCAGGCGTGCATCAAATTCCGGGCTTAGGCTGCGTGAATCTCTCCTTTATTTCTATTTTAAACACAAAACTATTATTGGAAAGATGAGAGCTTGGGCATTAGTAAAGGAATGCCGTTATGTGGCATGCCGAATTTGGACTTTTTTCTTTTTGGGTTGTAAGCAGGGGATGGGGAAAGGTTTCCTAATTACGCCTGCCTTACCAGACAAGGGGGTCCTATCTGTCAAAGCAGCAATGTGATCTTTTCTCATGAGAGCAGGAGTCTCCACTCTACTTTTCTTTATTAAGTCGCATTCCTGTCTCCAACCTGCTTCCCCCAAAATTAAACGTACTGATCTAACTTAAGCGCTCAGTATTCCTCCCTCAGTTCGGAAGTCTTAGATTAATACACTTTATTACAAAGGACACGTGCACACGTTTCCCGGGAAAGTGTCTTAACTGCATACCCTCTTCCCTTTTAGCGCTGTTCCGCATGGGATGCGCATTATAACCTCAACTGCAGAACCAACCATTGCTTTTCCTTTTTCATTGCCAGTCTGCAACAACTACCTGCAAACCTGCGGCTTTATTTGGGGTGCCAACCCACAGGCAGGCAAAGTTCGTTTGAGGGTTCTTAAAAGGTCTTAAACGATTTGTTGCTCTCTTATTAGCCGTAATCAGGACTGCGGGGCATGCATTTTAGATCTCGGAACCAGAGCTGAGGTTACTGCAATCTGGTTTTATTTAAATTGCCTGCTCCTCCACCCCCAGCCTTACAATATGTATTTTTTATACTTCTATAAACTACCTGGAGCACTATTTTTAGTTAGGAAAGCAGTACCAAGTAGCAGAACAACTCTGGCCTGGAATGTTCCCGAATGAGGCTCTGCGCAGGTGTAGAACCCATTAAACGCAGCTGCACACGGCCATTAAAAAGAACAAGTTGTTTTTAAAATGACAAGAAGCCTTTTAAGCAAAACAAAACAAAAAACTTGCTTCGGCAATTTTAGACTATGAAAAGGAACAGGTACATGCTTCAGAATACTGTTTTAGCGGTACTGGAATTGCACCATATGAGAAATAAGTTCATTACAATCAAGTACCAGACCACCCCATTCTTGCAGATTTTTTTTTTAAAATGTCATCTTTTGACACACTGTTGTGAAGCATCAGATCAGACAGACAAATTTTCAATCTTTATTAACCGGGGTGGGTGGGGACGGGGAGGCCCTGGAAGGCTTTTTAATCCTCTAGTTAATTAAATTCTATTTTTTTGAGGGGGGGAGGGAGTGAGATAAGAAGAGAGAAATCTGATGGAACAGAAAGAAGAAAAGAAATGGACATCAACAATGATTACTGACATACCGTGGGGATACATATTCATTTGAGGGGACAGAAGCACTCAACTGCCATTAATTTTGAAAGATCTTTTTTTTTTCAGAACTCTCTAAAGTTATACAGAATGAACTTTAAAAAAAAAAAATCTAATGGAAGAAGTTGGAGGTGCAATTGGGACCAAGCTGATGGGTTCCACGTGAACTGTCAAGAAATATTGGGAAAGAGTTGGTTAAAGTAATAACAGAAATCACTGGATACAAATTTTACATTGAATCCTATTGCGACCCCTCCTTTTTGGGATATCCAATATAACGCTACCTACGGCTGATATAAAGGCTTAGCTAGCATGGAATACCCTGGGCAATATAATTAGATAAAACACAGTAGGATTAGGCTGTATGAAGGTAGGCAACAAGAAGTATTCCAAGAAAAGTGGTCTTTATTGACTAATTATCGGAACAAAAGCTCTTCACATTCTGTTAACCCTAGTATTTTGGAACGGATTAACATTTATGTCGGTGTTTTACTCCTCTCCCTTTAACTATCTACTGGAAGTGTTTCGCCTGGTGATGAGCAGTAATGATTTTAAAACAAAAAACAAAAAAACAAAAAACAAAGCAAAACCAAGAGAGGCAGAGGAAGAGAGAGAGAGAGAGAGAGAGAGAGCGCAACACACAGCACAGACCTCCAACCATGTCAGCTCTTCCTAACCTACCTGAATCTCTGAGCCTGGTGGTGGACGGGGCCCCCGAACCGTCTGGCCGGGGAGTGGTACAGCTGCGACAGCAGTGCTACGTTTTTGTTCTGGTTGGGGTTGGCGGCGAACTTCACCGTGATTGGTTCAGAGGAGCCGGGGGGCTTGTGGCCGTTGAAGTTCGAAATGGCCTCTTCGGCTTCCGAGCGCTTGTCGAACCGGATGAAAGCCACCCCTCTGGACAGACCTTGAAACCGAAGCGACAAGAACACAGAGTTAAGTGCGTCTCCTCCGCTCCCCCCTAAAATGTGCCCAGGTTGCCTGGAACAAGGCTGCACAGCAATGGGGGGGGGAGGAGTAACAGAAACCAACCTCCATCTGGCTGCCTTTTGCCAGCCGGCAAAGACAATCCAACTGCCTAAGTACCTTCCATAAATCTCATCTTCTATATCGGCAGCTGGCGTTTTTGATGCACTTCTTACAGTATTTTATAACATGGTTTTAAAATGTTTTCACCCTGAGCAGTGCACAGGCGCTAGAAGAGTGCTACGGAAATCTCTGTGCAACCAGAAATGTTAAGCGTGTCCCGCTTTGTGGACTTTGATGGGAGATATAAAACACTCGCTTAACTTGACTTTGGCAGAGGCAAGTTCCTAGAGAGAGCACATGTTGTTGTTCAGGATCTTGGAAGGGCTCCCAAAACGAACAAGATCAAAGCGCTTGTTGAGTGAGGGTGGAATCGTATTTGGTCAACCACCTAACCTGGACAAGAGTTCAAAAGCTATGCAAATCGCCTTAAGGAGGTTCATGGTTCGAGATGTCCAATGGAGGGATCTCTGAAACAGCAAATCTGTTCCAGTCATGGAGAGTCATCACTAGGGGAAAGTGCTCACAAGCTGAGTGAATTATTAAGGGGAGCTGGGGTGCTGGCCACCTCCACAAACTGTAGCCATACCGCCCTGCTAGCTAAGGTAAGAGTGAGAGGGGGAAGGGGGGGGAAGAGTTTCCAAGTGACAAATGTGATAGCCACTCTTGTGCAAAAGGAGCGAGTCAAAACTCCAGAGCTTCTAAAACAAAACCATTGCCGCCTTTCACACCTGTAGTTTGGTCAACCAGCACGCGCGAGTTGATAATGCGTCCAAACCGTGAAAACATGTCCTCAACATCTTTCTGTGTCATTGTCCGCGGCAGTCCGCTAATGTACAGGTTTGCGTCTTTGATAACCTCAGAGCTTGGGCGAGCATATGAAACCTAAAAGGAAAAGGAAAACCACTGGTTGGGCATGTGAATTCATCAAGGGTCCCTCCAGAAGTTCTAGCATCAATTCGGCCTCCTTCTTTTGCAGTTGCTAATGAGATCATCCCTGCAGTTTGGCCCAACTTCTACCCCTTTTTGGGGTAGCCATCTGTCCCGCAATGAGGACTTGGATAAGGTCACTTGCAACAACAGTGGCAGGTAGTATGCTGAGGCCATTTCCCCCTCACCTGACCGCCAGCTGGACGTGTTACTGCTGCTTATTGGGAGGGGCAAGGTGGAGGTGGTTCAACGCAACAAACACATGGGCGGAACCACTCTGGTGCCCCCGCCAGCGGGTCTGGAGCTGCAGCAACCTCGCCCCTCTACCTCCCAGAGATCGGGCACCAAGCTGTTCAAACTTGAGCGTTCAAATTTGGGGCAGGAAGAAAAGCAGCAGGTGCAATTTCTGTACGGATGGTATGCTCAGGGCTTCTAAACTCTACCACAAAGGTAATTGAAATTGCCTAAATCCGAGCTGTGCCGCGAAGCAACAGACTGAATGCCTGCAGGGCTGTTGTTTTTAAGAGAGCATAAATATGGGCATGGGAACTAATGGCACAGAGCTAATCACACATAAAAATGACCCTTGGGCAAGCCTTTAAGAACCTTCCTGGGTGTGCCCCTTTGGCCCTGTACACAATTTGCTCCCTATGCAGCTCTTGGAACACACTTCTATTCAGAGGCAAGACTACAATGCAGCAATTAAAAGTCAGGGTTAGCTTTCTCATCTGACAACCTCCTCCCAGCGAGGCTTTGGTAAGCCAAGAGAGCGAGCGACGCTTGGAAGGATACAAGCAGCTCATTCATGGGTGCGCGGCCGCCAGCACACGCAGTCACGCGATTCGACTCTCAAAGCAGCGACAGCTGTGTTGCTCAGATTGGGAGGCAGGTCAGGCCACCCCCTCACTTATTCCCCCCCCCTCACTTCTTCCCTGACCCGTGGCTTGTCCCTTTTGTCTTGTGAGCCATGCAGCTGGTAGAGAGCTACGCCCGACCGCTGTGCTGCCTTTAACATCTCCCCTTCCACAAAGGCGACAGGCGCACACATAGATATCACATTTAGGGCTGGAGGGTTGAGGCCACTAATTGGTTAGATTCGTACATCAGCACTTTAAAACGAATCAAATGTTCCCCCACCGTTTAGTCACTGCTTATAAAATTAATGCATGGCAGTGCCATCTTAAAAGAGGCTTTTCCTCACGAGAAGGGAAATGACTCGTCCATGATTATACCTGCTATGACACATGCATGTGAATTACTAGTGTTGCTGTTGTTAATTGAATTTATATACCACCCTATACCTGAAGGTCTCAGGGCGGTTCACAAGATAAAAGCAGAATGTAAAACCACAAACTACATAATCAAAATAAAAACAACAACCACCCAATAATGCATTTTAAGAGGGTATAGGTTGTCAATCAAATCAACCAAAGACCTTTTTTAAAGAGGAACGTTTTTGCCTGGCGTCTAAAGGTGTATAATGAAGGCGCCAGGCAAACCTCCCTGGAGAGAGCATTCCAAAGACAGGGAGCCACTGCAGAGAAGGCCCTGCTCTCGTGCTGCCACCCTCTTGAGGAAGAGGCATGCAAAGAAGTGCCCCAGAAGATGATCTGAGGGTCCGGGTCTTCATATGGAGAGAGGCAGTCCTTGAGGTATTACGCGGTCCTGAACTAAGCTTTCCCCTCTAGAACTACGGTTTCTCATAAGCAAACTTGCATAGTTTTAACCAACCAACTTGAAACATGAAATTAATCAGCCAAAATGTCTTGCATGCTATTGATTATATTAAAATACAGTACAATATGTAAAAAATGATATAATGTACACACTCTCTCTCTCTCTTCATCGTTCACATCGTGTATGATTAAGTAGGTTTAATAAATGTGTCCACTTTTAAATGTCACACAATTATTGGCTGTTTCTCCTGCAACTGACTAATAAATCTGCTCTGCTAGAATTCAGGTTTGCACATTTTTATTGAACATGTATACACTGCCTCCCTGTCCATTGAGTTCAAGACTAATGAAACAATAATGTAACATAAAACATTTTAAAAATATACATTCATGACCATTGTAGGGGGCGGAGGGGGGGGGAGAGAAAAGGGTTGGACAGTCAAAAATAAGCAAAAATTCTAGATGAAGACTGACTCCTGCTAGCCACAGTTGAGTCACTTTTACCTTGATAGTTTTGGACTGGAGTCGCAAGCCATTCAGCGTGTTTATGGCTCTTTCGGCATCTTTTGCTGTGACGTAGTTCACAAAGCCGTAACCCAAGCTGTGACCTACAGGGATGAAGGTTAATTAATTAAACACAGCCTTCTTGAAAGTAAGCGGGGAGGTGGCAGAGGAGAACCACTTTGCTTCAACACCCGTTAAAACGAAGCACTCCTTATCTGTACTAATTAGGGACCTGGTTTATTTTGCATATGAATGGCAAAAAAAGCCACGTAAAAAACTGCACTATAGGAGTTTCAGAAAATGAGGACCACTTACGTGGGGATTACGCAAGTGAAATCGCATACAGTAGGGAGCAACCCCACTTTAACAGGGAGGGCGTGCAGGAAGGAAGGGGAGAGACAGTGTGCACAGCCTTTGGAGTAGGGAGGCTTGGAAGCTGGCAACTCTCCCCCGGGATGCAGAGAGGCAGTAGCAGGGAGTGAGGTGGACCAGGCGATCATCAGGGGGATGAGGCTGGGCTAGGCAGGTTGACCTTCTCGTCCCCTCCCCTCTGCCCAAACCAGGGCCAGGAGAGGCAGAGCGGGCACCTCATTCCCAAGCGGGATATTGGGCCGCTCCGAGTGCACAAAGGCTCCACCCTGAGGCTGCTGAGCCACCCAGGCCATGGCATCCGGTGGCAAGCAGGGCAAAAGGGCGGGGAGGGCAGCCGAAAGCAGCTGCCACTACAGTACGTCCTCTCCCCACCTCCAGTGTTGCCATGGATGGGCAAGAGCGTCTGTGCTGCCCCAGCCAGAAGGCAGACAAGCAGGCAGTCGGAAGCCAAGCCAAGGCGCTGGGAGAGGCCCCCTGCAGTCTCCTCCCCTCCAGCAATTTCAAGGCTTGCGGGCTTCAAAGGTGCCATGGCCCCTTCCCTCACTCACAGTCCCGAGAAGGTAAGTCCAATCTGTTTGTTTATTTCGCATAAATGTGGTCAAGCACAAGTGCGATACAAGTAAGTGGGGGGCAGAGGGTGTCCTGTGTTTCAGGACAGGCTAAGTCTTATTTTTACCTGCCACTTTGTCTCGAATAAGCTTGGCGGATTCAACTTCCCCAATGCTGCAGAACAGGCTCCGTAATTCATCCTGGGTCATGTTCTGAGGAAGGTAGTTCACAATTAAGTTTGTCCTCCCGATATCGTCCCTGCAGTCTTCAGCCATGTGATCTTCATAACCATTAGACATTTTAATTAGAAAAGAAATCTGCCAAAAGGGAGAAAAAATACAAATTGTTCAGCTCTGCAGGTTCATGTGGTTAAAAAGAAAGAAAACCGGGAGGAGGAGCAGCATGCGACTGACCCAGTGTTTGAAATTCCCATGGGGCCGGGCGCATTATGCTACTGACACGGGTCCAATTGCAACAAAGCGGAGATTTCTGGGCACCATGTTGGCCCCTAACATCTCCATCGAGGTGGCTGACTCGCGTACCGCCCTCAATCACCACATCAAGCAAAGTGCAGAGCTGAGCACAGACCTGTGTACTGCACATCTGACTGCGCTGCAAGCCACCAGGGCCGCTATTCCAGTAAGGTGGTCTCAAATGGATAAATGACGATATCATCGATCACCACACAGCCTTCCTCAGCAGGTGAGCCAGGCTGCATCCAAGCAGGACTTTTGGTTGGGGGCTTGGCTGCCAAACGGTGGTATTCAGGACAATCCAAAGGATGGTGATGAGTCACAGTGAATACAACTAATCTGGGGCTGCCAGGCTGCCAACAGGCCAGCCAGGCAGCAGGAAAAACAGTATCAGCCTTGATTAAAAGGTAAAGGTACCCCTGCCCGTACGGGCCAGTCTTGCCAGACTCTGGGGTTGTGCGCCCATCTCACTCAAGAGGCCAGGGGCCAGCGCTGTCCAAAGACACTTCCGGGTCACGTGGCCAGCGTGACATCGCTGCTCTGGCGAGCCAGAGCCGCACACGGAAACGCCATTTACCTTCCCGCTAGAAAGCGGTCCCTGTTTATCTACTTGCACCCAAGGGTGCTTTCGAACTGCTAGGTTGGCAGGCGCTGGGACCGAGCAACGGGAGCGCACTCCGCCACGGGGATTCGAACAGCCAACCTTTCGATCGGCAAGCCCTAGGCGCTGAGGCTTTTACCCACAGCGCCACCCGCGTCCCCATCAGCCTTGATTAGGGTCCAGAAATTGTATATTCATGGGGGTGTTAAGAGGGTTGATGGAGGACCCTCGACGACACACTTTAAAATGTTTAAAAGAAGAAGGGGCCTTCTTGGGCTTGTCAACTTAGAAAACGAGCCCATCTAGGAGAAGAAAACTTTTGATCCTAACCCTTCGCAGCCTTGCAGAATATTGGAAGAAAAGGCTAAGGAGTAAACCCGACACAAATCTGGAGTAGAGACTCTTAAGAAGGTTGGATATCTTCTTGCGTGCCGCCTCCTGGCAACACCTGCAGCCAAGCTACTGCCAAACACATTGCTCTGCTTTCCTTCGGATGCCGCCAATGAGGCCAGGAGGGAGGTCTTGTCGTCTGGGCAGTCCAGGACCTCCACACACGCTGCCCAGGCTTACACCATGGGGGGGGGGGGAGTCCCCTTCAGTGTTGCTAACGCTGCGGGTTGACTTCAACCCACGAGGCGCACTCCATTGTCTCTCAAGACAGACAGATGCTGCAAACAGCAGCAGCAGCAGCAGCAACATGGTGGTTTCTGTATGCAAATGTGCAAAGATTTAGGAGTTTTCTTCACCAAAGCTGGTAGTAGCCATAGCACCAAATGAAGGGGAAGTTGCAGAAGGGAGGGCATGCAGCAATTTGCCTGGGAGGAAGGTCAGAGGGAGTGTTTAGTTCCCCCGTCTTCTGCCCACCACGATGAACCATGGCACCTGCACCAGCTCTATGCTGGGTTGCACATTACCTTCTCCCTTCTTTGAGTTACCAGGCCTGGGAGCTCTCACAGAGATGTCCTGCATTGAGGCAGCAGTTCTGCCTAAATGCTTCCTACCAGCTCAATCTCACTTCCAGCTGAAGGAGAGCAATGGGGGGGGGGGGAGATGCTGTGTGAGGCGTGCAATATCCACAGAAAAGTGGCCTCCAGGAGAGGCAATTAATCACCCCCCAGCCGTTTTTGCCCTGGATGTCTCTCTTAAAGCAAAGGTTCCAATCCTACACCCGCCTTGTGGTGGGACATGGCCGTTAAGCAGTAAAGTGGGGAGCAGAGAGGAACCAGAGTATGCCTCTCCACCGCTTTTCTTTTTAGGTGGTCAGCAGCACTCCAAGTTCCCAGATGAGTCAGGTGGGCTAGAACGCATCTCCCACAGCAGAGAAGGTTTGGAGGAGAGAATTTTAGTTCTGCCTACAATATTCCTGAGCCAACTTCACAGCCTGAAGCAGGACCATCACATCTCTAGGTAGCTCCTTTTGGCAAAAATCACAGAAGCCCCCCAAACCCCAAATACTGTGATATAAAAAGTAGAATGAACATATATAAGTAGTAGCCACTGTTGTGTAACAAACATTTCTCCAAACCCATCAATTTATAACAATGAGATAGCCTGTTATTTTGCCTCTCACTAGGGTTTTTGTTTGTTTGTTTCCCATGCTTTTGTCTGCTGTTTCTCATACTCTTAGGGACCTTCTCCCTTTTGGTTGTTTCTCTTGGCAAAGCGCTTAAATTAGACCCCCCCCCCCAGCACTAGCTCCAAAGGAACCAGTCTTGACAGTCCTTGTCTAATAGCATACTCTGATCCTCTGAAAGGAAACAAGGAAGAAAAGAGGTCAGGCCGTCTCAGCTTGTTCAAGCCTAGCGTACCCGATAAGAGCAAACAAATTGAGATTTAAAACAAGAACTTCCTGGCCGTAATGATTTCCAGGTGAACCTGTCAATCTGAGGCATCACTTTGGAGTCGTCATTTCCTTCTCCATTCAGTACAAATACACACGCACGCTACGGAACCAGGGCTAATTCACATCAATCTCCCAGTGCACAAAAGCTCGTTTCATGCTCAAGGGTGAGAAAGAGGAAGTGAAAATCACTGGAGCCGATGATGGACAAAATGCACGATTAAACAGAAGAAGCCTTTCAGTGAAGGAAACCACTCCACGTTAGAAACTTGAAATTCTGCCGCTCGCTAATTCTCAATCTGCTGCTTTGGTATTCCTGCTTCTTCCCCTCATCTCAAAATGGAAATACCAATGTATTTTAGGGCATTTAAATTCCTGTATAGGCAAAAACAGACTGATTATTTGAATAAATATATTAATCCTGTTGTACCCTTCCTCAACTTTAACTATATTTGTCAGTTCCATCATATTTGCTTCAACTATATTCATACATCCCAAAGAGAAAGGAGCAAATCACCAGAAAAGGGTGGAGACCCACGTTCAGGGAGACTAGTCAGGAAGTTTCCTGGATGGACCTGCATCAGTTACTCTCTCTCAGCCCAGGAGAAGCAACACGGTGACCCCTTGATATCATGAACCCTGACTGACCACTGACCCTGCTGGCTGCTGGAGCACCTGCGAGTTGTAGACCAACGAAACCTAGAGGGCACTACATTAACTATCCTGTCTTGGCGTAACCCAACTTACAGGGCTGCCGTGAGGATAAAATGAGAGAGGAGTGTATTGCAAACAGTGCAATGCTCTAAACATCTGTTTCAAACCACTGCTGTAGTAGTTGATTGTGTGTGTGTGTGTGTGTGTGTGTGTTTATATTTATATTTATATTTTCTTCCTCCCAAACTGGCTTGCATAGTAAAACAACATAAAATACACTCATTTAAAACTGAAGGATCACTAGGAAGCAATTTTGAGCACTTCAAAACCCAACATAAATGCTGCATATTGTTGTTTTTAGTTGGGTGGCTTAGAATGAAGCACATTTTTAGCTTAGCAATACGAATACTGACCTACCTCATAGGGCCCCGTAAGGATTACTGAGATGCACTTTGAACAATGTTTACCATTTCCCCTTTATTTTCCTCATCTTAAGGAATGGTTTCTTAGATTTAATACAGTACAAGTAATAGTTTATTATTTATACCTCACCCATCTGGCTGGGTTTCCCCAGCCACTCTGGGTGGCTTCCAACCAAATATTAAAAACACAATACAGCATTAAGCGTTAAAAACATCCCTAAACAGGGCTGCCTTCAGATGTCTTTTAAAATATAATCGCTTATTGCCTTGACATCTGATGGGATGGCGTTCCACAGAGCAGGTGCCACCACTGAGAAGGCCCTCTGCCTGGTTCTCTATAACTTCGCTTCTCACAGTGAGGGAACCGCCAGAAGGCCCCTGGACCTGGACCTCAGTGTCTGAGCTGAACCTTGCAAAGCTGTTGTCTGTCAATAATGTGTGTGTGCGCACCTGAAATGCTCACCTGTGCATGTGTACACAGTAAGGCCTCAAAAAGGCCAAGCCTTTGGGTTGTGCCAAATGATATTCTTACTCAGGGTAGATTAAACTTCCACTCATGTATTATTCCAATAGGTCTGCTCCAAGCAGCTGGGACGAAACCCCACTGCTGCTATTGCAATTGGCTCGCACTATGCTCAAATTCCTTCCCTGCGAGGGAACAAGCTGCCATCAAAATCATCCAACACCCCCGCCGCAAAATTGCAAATCAGGTTTATTATCAAAATTTACAGACTTCCAGCTGCAAATCAAACGAAAGCCATTGAAACATCTCCAACACAACGGAAGCTTCAAGCGGGTTCCACCCCAACCCGCCCTCCCCTGCAAAAAGAATCCAGCTGAAAACTCAACTTTGATTTTGCTCACTGCAAATTTTGATAATAAACCTGATTGCTGTGTGGGGTGTGTGTGTGTGTGTACGATTTCAATCACAACCGTGACTCCCTGCACACACACCCAAATTCAGCCGGAAACGCAACTTTGATTTCTTCTGTGCAAATTTCGATAATAAACCTGGGTTTGCCATTGGTGGTGGGGGAGGGGTTTGAATGTGACGGATTTAGATGGCAACCGCGACTCTGATTTTCCTGCACCCCCCCTAACACCCCCCCCCCCGTTTGCAAAAGCAGCAAGGCTGGTCCTCCTTGCAAAAAGCAGAAGCCTAAAGACAACAATAGCAATCAATAATAATAATAATAATAATAATAATAATAATAATATGCTGATGATGCTGACGCTGGCTATAATAATATGATCATCCACCACTGCAATCATAATATGATGATGCTGCTGACAGTAATAATATGATCATCCAGCACTGCAATCATATGATGATGACAATAATAAAAAGATTATGATAATATTATGGTAATATGATTATCCACTGCTGCGATAATAATATGATGATAATAATAATAATTGTAATAATATAATAACAGCTCCAATCATATGATGACAATAATAATAATAATAATATGATGATGGTGATGATAATAATAATAATTGTAATAATATAATAACAGCTCCAATCATAATATGATGACAATAATAATAAGATGATGATGATAATAATAATAATAATTGTAATAATATAATAACAGCTGCAATCATAATATGACAATAATAATAATAATGATAATAATAATATGATGATGATAATAATAATATGATCATCCACCGCTGCGACCAGCCTGGCAGGCCGCCCTGCCTCCCTTCCCCGCCCTAACAAAAGACTCCGCGCTCCCCTCCCCTCCCTCGTGCCTTTCTTTCTCTCTTTTTTGGGGAGGGGGGGTGGGAGAGAAAGAGGGGGGGAGGGCGCTGCCCACGTTCTCCGCGGCCCCGCCCCCTCCGCGCAGGCCCCGCCCCCTCCTGCGTCACCGGCCGCGCAGGCCGCAAGGCGAGCCTGGCCCGCTCTCACTCTCGCCGCCGCGGCCTCCTCCTCCTCCTCCGACCAACCGCCTCTTCCCTCAGCGGCGGAGGCGGCGGCCTCACCTGACGACGTCCGGGGGGGGGGGACGGGGACGACGAAGCGGGGAAGGAGGGCTGGGGCGAGGCGAGGCGGCGGGCCGACGAAGCTGAGGGTCCCTCCGGCCGCGCGACGAGCCGCTCCGCTCCCTCAGTCGGCAGAAGCAGCAGCAGAGGGAGGGAGGGAGGGAGGCGGGCTCCGGCAGCGGCCACGCCCACCCCGACGCCCGCCCGCCGACGCTCATTGGACGCGGCGCGTGCGCCCGGCGAGCCCATTGGACGGCCGCCGCGCCGGTTAAAGGCGCGCTGTGGGGGAGGGAGGGGGGAAAAAACGGACGCTCGCCGAGCGGCGGCTCGTCTTCGCGCCCGCGCATGCGCAGAGGGCCGCCCTCCTCCTCCTGCTCCCCACCTTTTTTTGGGGCGTGGCTGCGCGCTTTTTTTTCCCCCAGCAGTCACGCGCTCCGAACCATCTCCCCGCGGGACGCGCGTTCACACGTTACGTTTGCAGCGGGCGTGAAACCCGAGGCTTTTTGTGGGTTAAAAAACAACACTCCCCACCAACCTCTTTTTCCGGCGGAGCGTCAACACGCAAGCATTTAAATGCGTTAAAAATAATCATAAAACACGGATTACACAGGCCTAACAGTAATCATCCGGAGCCCACGTTTTTTTAAAAAATTAAAAAAAAATGTGGTATGTCTGCTCTGCCCACGTGCACACGCAACCCTTCCCCTCTGCAAAAAAGAAAAATGATTTTCAGTAAAACATCATAATATAATGATTATTATTTAAATTTGCATAGCGCCCTATACCTACAGGTCTGTAGACTGTGTAAAAAGACTGTATTTAGATGCCCCAGAGATTATGGGTGACGTGAGAAAGCTCAAACCCTTATAGGAAACCGGCCCTTTTTTAAAGGTTGGCTTGCATTGATTAAATGGTTCGTTTCATCACATTACGCACAGGCTGGTACTGTATTATTTTCCTACCATCATCATAGATGAAACTATACAATTTTGTAAGACATTAATTGTTCGTTGGTGGTATTGGGGCTTTTTTAAATCCCTGTAAGGGCAAATAACCTAAAAAGTGACTTCTTTTTTAGAAAATCTAATTAAAAGTAATTAATTGAGTCATGCGCGCTAGAACCCTGCTCATATGATCTGAGGCATAATTGAGATATTGGAAGGGAAAGAAAGCTGCCTGCCGTGGCTAGAAAAGGCCGATTAAAACATTTCCCCCCCTCCATTTCCTTTAAAAGATCTCTATCGCAGGAACACAGGTGTGGTGAAACAGCTTAGATAAATAACATTTGGACAACAAGGATGTGCAAGATAATTATTCGGATGCTTTAAGGCTCTTTAGAAGATCTGAATCTACCAGTGCTGGTTTGAAATCTCTTAAGGAAATTTATTATTATGTCCATAGTACAACCCAATGTAAGCTTTCAGGACCCATGGGCCATATACCAGACATAGGCAAACTCAGTCCTCCAGATGTTTTGCGACTACAACTCCCATTATCCCTAGCTAACAGGACCGGTGGTCAGGGATGATGGGGATTGTAGTCTCAAAACATCTGGAGGGCCAAGTTTGCCTATGCCTGCACTATACATTCGGAGCAGGACCATTCTGTATAAAACAATCATGGCTTCCTCTCTGGGAACTGTAGTTTGTTCAGAGCTAACGCTATTCTAGGCTGCATCCTCAGAAGTGGTAAAGGTAAAGGGACCCCTGACCGTTAGATCCAGTCGTGACTGACTCTGGGGTTGCAGCGCTCATCTCGCTTTACTGGCCGAGGCAGCCGGCGTACAGCTTCCGGGTCATGTGGCCAGCAGGACTAAGCCGCTTCCGGCGAACCAGAGCAGCGCACGGAAACGCCATTTACCTTCCCGCCGGAGTGGTACCTATTTATCTACTTGCACTTTGACGCGCTTTCGAACTGCTAGGTTGGCAGGAGCAGGGACCGAACAACGGGAACTCACCCCATCACGGGGATTCGAACCGCCGACCTTCTGATCGGCAAGTCCTAGGCTCTGTGGTTTAACCCACAGCGCCACCCGCGTCCCTATTTATTCTGCCTATAAATATATTCTGCCTATAAATAGTCCTAGTCCCTATTTATTCTGCATTGGTCAGACCACACCTGGGATACTGTGTCCAGTTCTGGGATGTTGACTGACCGAACCCAAAGCGTGTTCATTACTGGTTCCTCAACATCCTTGGAAAAAATGACCAGTGGGGTCCATATGGTTCTGTCTGGGCCGGTTGTTGTTCATCGTCTTTATAAATTTGCGGGCGACATCAAACTGGTAGCCAGTGTCTAAAATCCCTGGTAGAGGACAAGAATCCTGAGATCACATTATGGGTAGCCAAATTCTGTGTGATTGCCATAAATCTTAGGGAACAAACTGTGCTATCATAATGATTAAGATTTTAAATGATAATTTCAGGTTATATGTTAGTGACTAAGTTTTAATTTATATATTTTTTACTGTTGCTATATCTGCATTGTCCCTGTTATACCTAATTGCAAATTCAAAAGTACAGTGGTGCCCCGCAAGACGAATGCCTCGCAAGACGAAAAACCCGCAAGACGAAAGGGTTTTTCGGTTTTTGCGACGCTTCGCTAGACGATTTTCCCTATGGGCTTGCATCGCAAGACGAAAGCCCATAGGGAAATCTCGGGGACCGCCAGCATTTTAAAAGCCCCCGGGACAGCGGAGGACTTTTCCGCTGTCCGGGGCGATCTTAAAATGCTGGCGGGCGGCAGCAAAGGCTTCGCTGCCGCCCGCCAGCATTTTAAGATCGCCCCGGGACAGCGGAAAAGTCTCCGCTGTCCCGGAAAGGCAGGCGGGGGGGAAGCAAAGACTTTCGCCCCCGCCAGCCTTCAGAAGAGGTCGGGGGACAGACTGTCCCCAGACCTGGTCTGAAGGCGGTTCGGTTTCCATAGGAACGCATTAATTGATTTTTAATGCATTCCTATGGGAAACCGTGCTTCGCAAGACGAAAAACTCGCAAGACGAAAAGACTTGCGGAACGAATTAATTTCGTCTTGCGAGGCACCACTGTATCCCTATTGTGTTCTATGACTTCCTTAATATCGTATGTGGGCTGGAACCGGTCTGTGACCGAAATAATAAAATTCACTTATTCGGGAGGGGTAGCCAACGCCACAGAAGACAGAATCGGGATTCAAAATTACCTTAAGAGAACTGGGTGCAAGCTAACAAAATGAATTTCCGCAGGGACAAGGGTCAGGTTCTGCACTTAGGCTGGAAGAACCAGATGTGCAAATATAGGACGGGGGACACCTAGCTAGACCCATAAAAAGGATCTGGGGGTCTCGGTGGACCGCAAACGGAACGTGAGCCCACCGTGTGATGCAGCAGCAAAAAAAGCGACTGCTATTCTAGGCTGCACCCAGATCAGGGGAAGTCCTAGTGCCTCTCTATTCTGCCATGGTAAGACCCCACCTGGAATCCTCTATCCAATTCTGGGTAACACAATTTAAAAAGGATGTTGACAAGCTGCAAGGTGGGCAGAGGAGGGAGACCGAGATGATCAAGGGTCTGGAAACCAAGCCCGATGAGGAACTGTTGAAGGAGCTGGGGATGTTTAGCCTGGAAAAGAGGAGACTGAAAGGAGATAGGAGAGCCATCTTCCAATATCTGATGGGCTGTCCCATGGAGGATGGAGAAAGCTTGTTTTCCCACTTACTTGGTTGGAAAGCCCATTGAATTCAATGGGACTTCTGAGCAGACATGGTTAGAACGGCAGCCTTCATTTGTTAAGCTGAAAGCCGTCCCTGGTGGAAACCATAGTGGTTGTTTCCAAATAAGTTTGTATATTTTGTGCATGCAAAATTGCTAAAAAGCAACAAGCATCAAAATGTAAGCAATAAAATAAGTGCAGAAAAAATAACATGACGTAATATAGCTGTAACCAAGTTATCGCAATCATGGTAAAAGTAACGCCTGTTATACAGTTACCCTGCTTTTGGAAGAAGCAAAGATTTTAACATAATTTATGTTCGGTAATTGTAGCATTAGGAATTCAGCATGGCTGCAAAACTCAGGAGGGAACACAAAGTAAATTCCATCCCACGTTTATTTGTATTAATTAATAATATATATACTTTTTTCTTATTTGTATTAGTGATAATACACAGGTAGGGGTGAGATCTACTGCTCCTAAACAGCCATTTCTTTATTTCCCTGTAACCAAACTCTAAATGATTTTATTGCTGTCGTCAGCCATGCAAAAGTTTTCAAAGGAGAGAAATAAGCTAAACACCTTTTTTCAGCTACATCAGTTTTTCATCTGACCACAAAGATAATTCCTTTGGGGTTGGAGTACGATTGTACTATTTACTGGAGCATTAGTGTATTTGTATCATTTTCTATGATTACATGTCATCTGCATTTTAAATTTTCTCTCGACGGTCAAAAAGGCCTAAGAGTTGTCAGGCCTGAAAGCACATATACCTCTAGGGCCCAGGAATCAGGTCTGCTTTGGGAAGGCTGTGTACAAAATAGGCTGTACTCAGAGTAAAACCACGGAAATGAATGCACCCAGTTTAGTCAGGTCTATCCATTTCAACCGGTCTAGCCGGGAATAGGGCTAATGGCTCCCCGTTTGCAGGATGCTATCCCCAGGGAGGTTTGCCTGCTGCCGCCTTCCTTATACACCAGTTGAAAAACATTCCTCTGGAACCAACACTGTGCTGTGGAAGAGGGGGCTATCTCTGTTTTTATGTTTATCGTGTCTTTTTTATATTTTAATTTTATGTTGTGAGCCTCCCATAGTCTACAACTATGGTATATTAATAACAGTAATGATGACAATGATGGGTGCCACCTGCACCGAACACAGATAACTAGGCAGTGCAAAATGACGTCATAGGCATGACATCACGACACATGTCTCCCTATCCTGCCTATTTCAAAATCGACCAGACTTCCATTTTTATTACATATTTTGTCCTTTTTATACTTTATGTTGCGAACCTCCCTGAGATCAACAGGTATAGGGCAGTATACTGCTGCTGCTACTACTAATAAAAATAATAATGGATGCAACCTGCACTGAACACGCAACTAGGCCGTGCAAAATGACATCATAGCCATGACATCATGACGCACGTCTCCCTCTCCTGCCTCCTTAAAATCAACCAGGCCTCCATTTTCATTTTTATTACGTATTTTGTCCTTTTTACATCAGTATACTACTACTACTAATAATAAAAATAATAATGGATGCAACCTGCACTGAACACGCAACTAGGCCGTGCAAAATGACATCATAGCCATGACATCATGACGCACGTCTCCACCCCTCCATTACAAAATCAACCAGGCCTCCATTTTCATTTTTATTACGTATTTTGTCCTTTTTACATTAGTATACTACTATTACTACTAATAAAAATAATAATGGATGGAACCTGCACTGAACACGCAACTAACTAGACAGTGCAAAATGACGTCATCGCCGTGACGTCACGACGCACGTCTCCACCCCGCCTATTACAAAATCAACCAGGCCTCCCTATTCGAATTCCATCCCCGCCCCCTTTCCCCCCCCCGTTGCCATGGCGCTAGAATTCGGGCCACGCCCACTTTCAAAGTAACGGCCGCGGGAAGAGAGGGGAAGAGCGAGCAGCGCGCCTGCGCAGAAAGGGGGGGAAGCCGTCCTCCCGCCCTGACAAGATCTCGCGAGATCACGGCGCGGTAAAGGGGCGGGGCCCGCTGCTTGAAGGGCGGGAGGGGGGGAAGGGAAAGCATTAGATAATCATGGAAATGGGATAGAGCGGCGCGCGCACGGCTTCAGGCCGAAGCCGCGCCGATAGGAGAGGCGGCGGAGGCCGTGAGATATTCCCGGGGCTCGAAAACGCGCTTGAAAAAAAATGGAAACCCTTTTTACCTCAGTGAGGAAAAGACTCGGAGCGGCCCGCCAGCGAGACTCCTTCCCGGCACTTCCGCTTCCGGTCTGACGTCGGAGGGTCGCGGCGTGGCCATAGAGATGCGCGCGGCTAGAGCGGCCGCTGGCCAGGGCGCGCTGACTTCCGGAGGACAGAGCTACGAAAGGATAGAGGAGCCACAACGGCAGCAAGAATCCCAAGACAGAGAAACCAGTAGGAGAACACTTCAATCTCCCAGGACATTCTATACAAGATCTCAAAGTAGCTGTTTTACTACAAAGGAATTTCAGAAATAGACTGGAAAGAGAAGCTGCTGAATTGCAACTTATCACCAAACTTAAAACCATGGAGAGACCTGGTCTGAACAAAGACATTGGATTCTTATCTCATTATACATGACAAAGCCATTTTTCACCTTCTCACCCCTTGCTTTTTCCTGTAAGACCTATTGCAGTCGTTAAGAGTCCTCAACAGGCTCATCACAGCTATCTGCCAATCACCCATTCCCACCACCCTTCTGAGTAATACCCCTCCCCACCTTCTCACTATATAGAAGGGTCTGGTGACTTCTGTTTCAGTGTCTCTGAAGAAGTGTGCATGCACACGAAAGCTCATACCAAGAACTAACTTAGTTGGTCTTTAAGGTGCTACTGGAAGGAATTTTTTTATTTAGCAAGAATTTTGTTAGTGAAGAATTGGAAAACACAGGAAAGATTGGCAGGTGAAGATGATGGCTTTTTCAGAGCTAGCCAACCTGACTGGAAGGAGGAGGAGTACCAGGAAGAATGGACGAAATTTAAAGACTATTTAGTTAAATATGTTAAGTTAACTTAATTGGAAAAGTTTGCAAATACCAGATAGGCTTAGGATTTAAATATGTAATGTGATGAATATGTTGAATGCCAAATTTGAAAGAAAGTTGTTAAGTGATTAAGTTAATTTTATAAGAATATTTATATTTATAAGAAATCAACCCTGAGTGCTCACTGGAAGGACAGATCCTGAAGCTGAGGCTCCAAGAATTTGGCCACCTCATGAGAAGACTCCCTGGAAAAGACCCTGATGCTGGGAAAGATGGAAGGCAAAAGGAGAAGGGGACGACAGAGGACGAGATGGTGGGACAGTGTTCTCGAAGCTACCAGCATGAGTTTGACCAAACTGCGGGAGGCAGTGGAAGACAGGAGGGCCTGGTTGCCTGGGGGTCACGAAGAGTCAGACACGACTAAACGACTAAAAAACAACTATAAGAATATTGGTTTTGGAAAACTGTTAAAATGATATACACTGAAATTCAACCAGGGGGATACGAGGAAGTCACTTAACAATGTTACTAAGATTGGTTTAAATAAGGCTGGGATTTATGTTTGCTTGTCTAAAAAAATTATTGGAAAATTGAAAAAAAGAAGAAAGCACTAGAGGATCACATCGCCTCCTTTGCACGGAGACATTCCGGGTTCGCATTGCTAAAGGGGGAAGGATGAATTCCAAGGTTGCTTTGGCCTCGTTTTGATCTCCCCAGATCCCCTCAAAGGCAGCAGTTACGTTTAGGGTTCATGCTCTTCCTAACAGTTATTTTCTTTTTAAAAGCAATTAAAGGTACCCCAGCCAAGGCAGATTCTGGCGCCCAAATAGCCCACCTTGCAGCTTTAGGGCTCACAACAGCCCTGCAGTGAAGGCTGCCCTCAATGCTCTGCCATGTAGCTTTGGGCTGGCACCCCAAAATCGTATTGCACCCTCCGCACAGCAATAATCCCCAGCACCGTTAACAAACTACAGTTCCCAGGATTCTGGCAGAGGCCCCTCCCCCCAGGACAGGCAGCACCTGAAATCTGTACCAAGAAATATGTGGGGGGTGCAGGGATAGAATAATAGAATTGTAGAGTTGGAAGGGGACCTCCAAAGGTCATCCAGCCCAGCCCTCTTGCATTGCAGGAATCTCAGCTAAAGCATCCATGACAGTTGGCCACCCAACCTCTGCTTGAAAACCTCCAAGGAAGGAGAGTCCACTGCTTTCCATCACACGGTCAAACAGCTCTGACCGTCGCAAAGGACGTTGAGTTGGCATCTCCTTCCTTGCTACATGAAGCCATGGGTTCGAGTCCTACCCTCCCAGAGCAGGGGGGAAACAAGACCTCATTCCCTCTTCCTTTCGTGTCGGCCCTTGAGATGTGTGTCGAGAGGCCAAACTCCCAGCCTAGAGGCAAGATGGGACCTGCAGGAAGGCACAACATAAACAAGTAATGGGGGACCCCTGGCTAGGTGGGACCAGAGACAGCAACTCTGTGG
The DNA here is from genome assembly GCF_964234715.1 of Podarcis melisellensis. NCBI lineage: Eukaryota > Metazoa > Chordata > Lepidosauria > Squamata > Lacertidae > Podarcis > Podarcis melisellensis. The sequence goes on along the minus strand of NC_138536.1, from coordinate 1,056,686 downwards.
GACCCCCTCTGGAAGGCCTGTGACGGCGCTCTCGCTGCCACAGCCAGATGGGGACAAGTGGGGTGCTGTGGGGTTCTGCCCTGGCCCCAGAGCTTGCTGTTCTAATTTTGAGCATCTCCCCTGTTACGTTTACTATTTATTTTTTTCTTGAACACATACACATTCAAAGGGGTTTACTCTCCCAATGTCGTTTCTCCTTCGCTCCTTTGGGCTGCGCTTCCACTGACTGCAGGCAACGGGGATTTCAGCTCCGGGTCACCACTGAACCCCTGGGCTGCTAATGGGAGTCCCCCACTGGTGTTGCATCCTTTTGGGGGTCCATGCCAGCTGCCCCCTGCTTCCGATTCTGCACGCCCATTGCAGAGAAATGCTCCCCTCCCTCATATTCCCAGGCTCCCTGACCCACCCACCCCACAAAGAGGCAGAGGCCAGACGGTGTTTCCAGCCCAAATACTGATCAACAGAAGCTCAATTTATTTGAAACAGACTTTTCGGCAACAAGTTAGCAATGGCCTCTTCGGCAGGAACGGTGGTTTGCTTGCTTGGTGGTGGTTCCGACGGCTGGGGGCGAGGAGGGGGCGGCGGTGGTCCCGTGTCTTCAACCTGGCTTCCGCAGGTAGCGCTAACCCGGCCCCAAACGTCACCCCGAGCCAGTCTGTCGAAGAAAACCTTTACAGGCAACCACGGGGGTGTCTCCATTTCCGCAGCAAGATCCACAATGGATCTTTCCCTGTGGCTCCGGCAGGGCCTCTAAAGCTGCCTAAAGGAAGGCGAGGAGATCCCAAACTTGGCTTTGTTTACTCTTGGGAAAGGCAGACTCGAACACTGGATTACCGGCACTGCAGACGTTTCGAGCCAGAACTCCGGGGAAGGGAAGGAGGTGGAACAAAAGAAAGAAAGGGAACGCTGACATGTGGGGGGGAAAAGATGTGCTTCCTAAACAGCAAAGCCCGACTGGTCACTGAGTAAAGGCGAATTGCTCAGGAGCAGGTGGAGCTTGAGGAGGAGGCGGGAAGAGGAAGAAAAGCATCGACATCCATCCAATTTTCTACACACACCATTAGAAGCCGGACACCCGCAAGAACACTGCTCCTGTTTTCTTCTGCTGGGAGACCCGATTGCTGCCTTTTCAAAAGCAGCGTCAGACATCATGGCAAAACATGGAAAGGATGCTTCCCCACACCCGAAAATGAGACTAATTTTCCAGATGCAGGGACTTTTCTACCACCAAGGAGCCGCCCGGCGTGGTCCAGGTATGGATTTGCCAGCCTGGCTGCTGCTAGTGAAAACTGCAGAAATCGGTTCTTCCCCCTCGGCTCCAGAATCGGTATAAATTTGCTCAGTCCGTCTGCTCTGAATTCCCTGCCCTCGTGGGAAGGGGAGAGAGAGAGCAGGTTTTCTGCAAGCGATGCGGCGTCCGGAGTCTCCGTTCCGAATGTCGGCAAAACAGGCCTGCGGTAATAAGTGTGGGGGCTTTGAGGGGCATCCGAAGAGGTCATGCAAGGGTTTCTCTGGCAAGAAGGGCTTGGCTAATACTCAGAAGCGGCTCCGGAAAGCGGACCATAAACGGTGCTCAGGCTTCTGAAGTGCAGAAATAAGACTGGCCAGGTTTTTCCTGAGGTCGGCTCTCTCTCAGGGCAACAGCTAACTCCTAACGTGATTAACACTGAACAAGAGAAATACACACACATTCACAAGGTCGGTGCCGAAGGCTGCCGGATTTGGGTCCCGCTTCCAGCCGGCCAAACCTTCCCCACCCCCCCGAGAACCACCTTCCGAGCACCAAACGCGTTTCTGAACTGGAAGATGCGCCGTTTCCTCGGTCGTGGCTGTTCAGGCGGCCCTCACTGCGTCCGGAGTTGGTAATCTAGGGCAGAGGAACAGGAACAGACGGGAGACGTTTAGAAACTAGGAGGAAGTGTTTTACTGAGAGCAGAGAAGGAGGGAGGGAGGGAAGGCAAAAAGTCCATTTTTAAACTAGTGCTGAATCCAAATTGGTTTGTTGTTAACTTGTTTAAAAATTTGGAGAACTGGTCCCTGCCAGAGAAGAATGGCAAGTTAAACTGTTGGGCTATGCCGAAATGGCAAAACTGACCAGTAGGCTCAGGAACCAAGAAGACCAAAACTTTGATAAAGAATAAATATTTAATAAATAATAATAAAGTATTACATTATTATACGTTGAGCCCCTACTCCTGCTGCTTCGCAAGCCCAGACTCTCCTGTTCTCCGCTGCCATTCACACATGTATTTGCAACACCAACAAGGCAAGCCCTGCCCCAGACCGTAACCCCTTTCCCAGGTGCAAGGAGGGGGAAGAACACGCGCCACAGGCACGGGTCAAGGCGCTTCTCCACCTACCTCCGTTCTGAGTGATGTAACGGACCCAAGGCAGGGCCTGGTACCCGCTCTTCTCAATTATCTTCAAGTAGCGTACCTGTGCGGGGAGGGAGAAAAGCAGAGCGAGTCACTTCCTCTCTCCATATGAACCTACCCGGACCCTGAGATCGTCTTCCGAGGCCCTCATTCGTGTGCCTCCTCCTCGAGAGGTGTGGAGGGTGGCAACACGAGAGCGGAGCCTTCTCTGCAGTGGCTCCGTTTGTGGAATGCTCTCCCCAGGGAAGTTCACCTGGTGCCTTCACAGAACTTTGTAGAATTAGTGAGCATGACGGCCAAAGGAAGAAACTGCAGGATTGGCGGGACGCATTGCTTAGCCCGGCCCCCCGTCTTCGCAGCGGACAACCCCCAGCCCCCCACCATTCTGTCCCCCCGACAGCGAAGAGCTTATCACCTGGATGCCGGAAGTGGTGAAATACGGGATTTCGAACTTAACGCTGATGGGTGGCTTCCCCTCTTTGTCCTCTGCTTCCACGCTGGGGAGCCCAAAGTGAGCTCGCATCAAGTACTCCTTCCCTCCCTGCGGGGAAAGGCAGAAAGTCAGGGCTCATAGCTCCCCTCCCTGAATTGTGCTGGAACCATTTATAAGCCCCTTCAGAGGATGGGGAGAGCCAGGCTAGGCTGGAAAGGCTGCCTTCTCCCTTCCTTCCAGACCACAAGACCCTCGGAATTCCCTGTTCCCAGAACGTCCAACACAGGTTCCGCGGCTTCCGATTGGCAGCTAATCAGAAGCCGTGCCTGGTTTCTTGAACGTTTTGGAAGTCGAACGGACTTTCGGAATGGATTCCGTTCGACTTCCAAAGCACCACAGTATATATAAAAATGAGTATCGGTTCATCTGCCTTCTGACATGGCCTCCATCTCGGCCTCCTGGTTCTCACCCGGGGTCCAAACCATCGCTCACCTCACCCACAAAAGTCTGGCAACATTCAGAGGTGCTAAATGGGGGCCAAGCGAGGGGTGGAGCCGCTGTTCCAAAAGTGGCCACAGTCAGATCCCCAATCCGACTCGATCTCCTCTCTCCGGGGTCAGGGGTTCCCCTCTTTCCAGACACCCCAACAGTGCCAGATTTACATCTAAGCTAAACAAGCTCTAGCTTAGGACCCCACTTTCTTGGGGGCCCCCAAAAAAATTAAAGGAAAAAAGACTGGATGTATATTTCCAAAATATAAGATGAAAAACAAATAAAATAAAAACTACATCCAGCAACAGTGTTTTGTGTTGTGTAAGCTCCTAGGATGTAAGTCATGGGCCCCGCCTGCTAGCCTGCTCCCTAAAATATCCCTAGTTTGCTCCTTTCTATATACAGTGGTACCTCGGGTTACATACGCTTCAGGTTACAGACTCCGCAAACCTAGAAATAGTGCTTCAGGTTAAGAACTTTGCTTCAGGATGAGAACAGAAATCGTGCTCTGGGGGCGTGGCGGCAGCAGGAGGCCCCATTAGCTAAAGTGGTGCTTCAGGTGAAGAACAGTTTCAGGTTAAGAACGGACCTCCAGAACAAATTAAGTACTTAACCCGAAGTACCAGTGTATAGGGTGCCTACATTCTGCATGGACTGGTTGCAGGGCAACATGTGCAAATGGCCTGATACCTATTGGGTTCATAAATGCCCATAGAGCATATATTCAACACAAAAAACAGCAGCAATTTGTTGACAAAGGACAGCCGGACATATAAAGGGCCCCAATACCTTCAGGAGCTGAGGGCCTCATCAAACCTAAATCCAGCCCTACACCCAAAAAACCCAGACAGGCTTACCGGGAAAGACTTGACCGACCAGACGATGGCGCTGTTCTCGGGCACCCACTTCACGCTCCCGACGGTGGTTTTGAACTTTGGCGAATCCGCGTCGTTCGGGACAGGGATGTGGATCTCCACATTGTTGGCTGTCGACCTGCGCTTGAACTGGCTCTTGGCCTAAGAAAGAGACCAGCACAAAGGAGAAACGGGAGTCTCGTTTTTTGTCCGTCCTCCCCACCCCCCATATTGCTTTATTAGTTTCGAAAAGAAAAATTACTGTCAATCAAAAAGAACCAAAGTGTAATACAATTTACAAAAGGTGAATTGTATTCTTAAAACACAGCTTCCGTTGTGACTTCCAGTCACCCCAAAAGAGACAGAGGGAGCGTCCCGCTCACCTTGATCATATACTCTATGCGGCTGTGGGAATGCTTTTCTATGACCGACTCGATCCAGATCAGGGGTTTCACCTGCGGGCGAAGAGAGAAAAGGGGTGTCAGGAGCCTGCTGAGCCAGGATAGGTACCGCGAGTGGAAAGGAGGAAAGCCCCCGGACACAGTGGCTGCGGAGAAGAGGGGTCACTCTCTGGACTGGCAACCAGGCCAATAATTTGGGAGAGGACTTTGCATGGAAGGTCTAGCATAATAATAGCAATAAGAATTCAATATTTATACGCTGCCCATCTGGCCGGGTTTCCCCAGCCACTCTGGATGGCTCCTAACAGAATATTAAAAGCACAATAAAACATCAGACATGAAAAGCTTCCCTAAACAGGGCTGCCTTCAGATGTCTTCTAAAAGTCAGATCATTGTTTATCTCCTTGACATCTGATGGGAGGGTGTTCCTCAGGGAGGCGCCACCACCGAGAAGGCCCTCTGCCTGGTTCCCTGTAACTTGGCTTCTCGCAGGGAGGGAACCGCCAGGAGACCCTCGGGAGATGGACCCCGGTGTCCGGGCTGGACGATGGGGGTGGAGACGCTCCTTCAGGTATACCGGGCCAAACTGTTGTCCCAAAGAAGCTGGAGACCCAAGTTTGGAAAACACCAGGCTAGACTGAAGGGAAGAAGAAAGCAACAGAAAGGAAGGGGGCAAGGCATAAGGAAGGGGTTTGCTCTTGCCCTCGGATCAACACAGACTCACGTGAGTGTTCAGGCGATAAGACATGAGCTCAAACTCTCCATCGGGCGGGATGAATGAAATAGTCCTGTCGTTTTCGAAGCGAGAGAGACGGACGCACTGGTGGAACTTCACATCCTCCAGTTCCACAGATTTGCTTTTGCCTCCTGGAGGGAAAAGAAGAAGATGATGAAGATTAAAGATTAAAATGAAAAGAGCCTGCAGTTATTTTGCCCTGACATGGCCCTAACTGTCCAGGAAGGAGAACTGGCAATGATTTGGGAATAAGGAGGGAGGCTGCAGAGAGACAAATGGCCCTGAAAATGCAAGGGAGAATCTGTTTTCCTACTCACACACACAAACATCCCCCTTGGTTCTCAATCTTAATCCATTCCAGAAATCCGTTCCAAAACCAAAGTGTTCCAAAACAAAGCAGCACTGCTTTCCCATAGAAAGTCATGCAAAATGGATTAATCCATTCCAGACTTTTAAAAACAACCCTTAAAAGAGCCATTTAGCATGAATTTTCCTATCTGACGAGACCATCGATCCATAAAACGAAAGCAATAATCAATGTACTGTGCTATAAAATAAAGAAGACAGTATTGTAGATGATAGCAATTAAAATTATTATTTTTCCTTCCCCGCACTGATGATAGTCATTGTTTGGATGAGGGGCTTTTATCCATTTCCGCAGTCACACAACCAATCCATCAGTAGCTGAACTGGGTTCCGCACAGTCACAAAAACAAATGACCCGAAAAAGCCTGAGAAACAAAAACACAAAATAAAGAGCAAAAACAAAAGCGCCTAACTTAATCCGTTCCGGAAGTCTGTTTGACTTCCGAAATGTTTGGAAAGCCAAGGCACGGCTACTGACTGGTGCAGGTGCCCTGGAAACAAGAGCCAACAGCCGCACTGGAAGTTTGGCTTCCAAAAAAGTTCGAAAACCAGAACACTCACTTCCGGGTTTTCAGGGTTTGAGAACTAAGGCACCACTGTAGTTGAAAAGAGTAGTGGACTGTAGTTGTAGTTGAAAAGAGTTGAAAAGAGTAGTTGACCCACCTCTCTCCACGCAAAGGGTGAGTTCCTCAAAGAGGCAAGGAAAGAACCCGAAACGTTTTGGGAGCTGCCGCAGACATACTCACGGCCAGTGTTGTCGAAGAGGACTTTGTCGTTTAAGCCCAGGCGGAGTTCTGGCATCCCGGAGAGGAAGACTCTCATTTTGATGGAGCCCACGATCTCGCTGCGCAGAACGTTCCCGTTGGCGCTCACCTGGGGCGGGAGGGAGGGGGGTCACTGGACGAGGACCGACAAGGCGCCGACCAGCCGCAGGAGGCCACTTTTTGAGGCCTGCCAGCCGATGGCGACAGCTCAGGCGACGGCCGAGGGGTATAGAGAGATCAAGTGAGTGTGCGGAGGCAAGAACAGACGCGAGGAAATTCTCCGGCCCACACCCCAAGACGCGGAGCTCAAGTGGACAGCTTCCAGGTCACTGGATCAGAGGGTTTCCTCGTCCTTCAACCATCTCGTGGTTGACATTATCGAACTTGCAAGCTCAGGCTGCACAGGAAAAGCATTTCGCTTCCCAAAATTGATCCCGGCTGCACGGACAAAATATAGCGGACAGAATTCTACAGGGTGGGGCGTTAAGCGTGCGAAAACAGGCCAGGTTGCCGGCATCTTCTCTTGGTCGTCAAGCAGACGATAGTGAAGGTTCCTAATTTTGAATGCTGTTCTTAGAAGGAAGGGAGATTTGGCAATGGAGCTGAGGGCAGTGGACTCTCCCTCTCTGGTCATCTTTGTGCATGTCCTCCCGGGGAGGGCCCTCTTGTAACGCCGCCCCCAGCGCAATGGGTCCACACCCTACAAGCGTAAGGGACCTTCCTCCGAAAGCTCATAAGCAGAAAGGCATACTCACCAAGAGGTTCACCGATTCGATGACGTCCAGGAAGACCTCGTTTTTCCGGTACTTGATCCCTTCCGAACGCCAAGACACGGCGTTGGTAACGGTGGCCGGAGGGCGCGGCGCTCCCGTCTCCAGCTTGTGGCCTTCTTGGGTGATGTACCTTTCCGAAAACACAGGCAGGAAGTCAAAACGAAACGCTCTGCACCTTTCCGCCCCAGAGACACGCTTAAAACGATTCCCCAGCTGGCCGGAAAATGACTAAGAGGTTTAAGCCTAGTCCAACCAGGCCAGACAGAGGGACACACCACCGATCTCTTCTCCCTCAAACCCCAATTTGTGTCTCTAGACTAAGTCTACACAGCAGCAGCTCCTGGGCTCAGACATTTGCAAGCGGGGAGCCACGGCAGAAAAGGCCCGCCGCCCATCGGTAGCAACTCTCTCCTCCTCCTGCCAAGATTTCAGCAGCCAATTTTGAGTCTCCGGCTGCTTCTCTCGGAGATTCAGCACCAGACACTTACTCTTGTAAAATCTTGCTGTCTGTGGTCTGTGGGTATCCGAAATCCATCAGCTCGTCTAAGAGTTCGTAAATGATCACAAAGTTGTCTCGGATGCTCTCTTCCTCCAGCTCTTTGAAATACTCGGAAAACACCTGAAACGGTCAAGAAACAGCACAGGGTCACCCAGGACCAAGTGTTAAAGTGGCAGGTAGCAGATCTCCTCAACCTTTGAAACTGCTAACGCTGGAAAGGTGGGGAATGCATTTGACAACCACCCCAGATACCTCCATCATTGTTGGTTTAATCCTGTACAGTGATACCTTGGTTCTCAAACTTAATCCGTTCCGGAAGTCCGTTCCAAAACCAAAGCGTTCCAAAACCAAGGCATGCTTTCCCATAGAAAGTCATGCAAAACGGATCAATCCGTTCCAGACTTTTAAAAACAGCCCCTAAAACAGCCGTTCAACATGAATTCTACTATCTAACGAGACCGCTGATCCATAAAATGAAAGCAATAAACGACATACTGCAGTCACGCAATCAATCAGTCAGTAGCTGAACTGGGTTCCACACAATCACAAAAACAAAAAGAGCCGCAAAAATGCAAAATAAATAGCAATACCAGACCGACCTCAGCGTTTATACTCAAAATGGAAGTGTGGCACTCAAATCGGAGCACTTTCGGCTTCCGGAGGAAGTTCGCCAACCGGAACAGCTACTTCTGGGTTTGCAGTGTTTGGGTTCCAAGGCGCTTGAGAACCAAGGGACCACTGTATTAGGCTCCTTCGCCCAAGGGAATGACAAAATCCACATGGGGGAAAACCCTCAGCATCTCTGACTCAGTACATCTGCAGGAACACAGTAATTGCCACACTTACCTGAACGACCTTGTAGAGGAACGAAAACACCAGAGAGACACAGGCGTTCTTCTTAGAGGTGGCAACCACTGGGAGGGGGGCTGTGTTGAGGAGCTTGTCGCTTAAAAGGGTGGGGGGGGGGAGCACCAACAAACACATTTGCAGGTTTTCAATTTGACGGTTCTCTGTATTTCTTTTACATTTTATTCGCTTCGCTTTGCAAACCTGCCTCCCTGTTGACCGATCGCCACAAGGCGGATAGCAATGCTAAATTTAACCATGTGAAATCTACCAGGATGAAGCACAGCAGACCTTTCCTGGCACTGGCTACATTTAAATGAACACAAGTCCGTTTGTTGCAAAAGCTAACAATCTACAAAAATGTAAATGCAACACACCGGCTAATAACTGTTGGTGAATATATACCGTATTTTTCGCCCTATAGGACACACTTTTTCCCCTCCAAAAATGAAGGGGAAATGTGTGTGCATCCTATGGGGCGAATGCAGGCTTTCGCTGAAGCCTGGAGAGCGAGAGGCATCGGTGCGCACCGACCCCTCTCGCTCTCCAGGCCTCAGGAAGCTATCCGCAACCCTTGCGCGCCCGGCGGGAGTTCCCCCGGGCTCTCAAGGCTTGCGGATAGCAGCCTGTTCAGGGGGCTGGGGTGGGGAAATAATTTTTTTATTCATTCCCCCCCCCCCCCAAAAAAATGAGGTGCGTCGTATGGGCCAGTGCGCCCTATAGGGCGAAAAATACGGTAATCAGTTATTAAGTCATTCAAAATATACAAACAAGCCGCTTCAAAATGATGTATATATCGTACAACACATCTGACAAAATATACAAGTAACTACAAGTAGGGGGGCTGTTCTAGATGGAAAAATACGGTATTTTATATTTGGGACCTTGGAATTCTTATAGAAAGGGGATTTCGGGAAGGTGGGGGCTGCCACAGAGAAGGCCCACCTCCTTCATGGCAACCATCTGCCTTGTATCGTGAAGCAGCCCTCCAAGCAGAAGAACTTGCACGTTTTGCTTTGGCAAAGGATACGATATAAGTTGTTGTGTTTGATCCACATAAATCGGACGCCTCCGTGGGCCAGGATGGGAGACAGAGTCCCTTCCTCTTCCTTCTCCATGAGGATCGGCATGAAATGCTCAACTTCCGACATGTCCACATCTCCGCGGTAATTTCTGCAGATGAGGACCTGGAATCGGCAGGAGCGTGTGGGGTGGGGTTTGGGGCAGAGAGAGAGGGAAAAAGAGGGAATCTTTAGCAGCTGAAACGGAAGTCTAAACCATGACATTGCCACTGTTCAGTCACGTCCCCTGCAGAAGCACCACCGCCATGTCCGGGGCCCAGAAGGAAACCACTGGCTTCCTGCTTTCAAGAAGGAGCGAGGGCCAGAAATCTACAGGCTGCAGGGCTCCTTTTGCAAAAAAAAGGCAGCAACTACCCAGTGAAGTGACAGGCAGGGACTTCCTCTAGGAGCTAACTCCCTAGTCACTAATAATAATAATAATAATAGGTATTAGCATAAATAGTATTAGTATTTATACCCCAGCTGGATGACTCTCTGGTCGTCAATAATAAAGATAATAATTAGTATTAGTATCAACACTAGAATTGGTATCCCATCCAGCTAACTCCCTGGTCCCCCAGAAGAAGGAGAAGAATTAGTATTTATATCGCAGCCGGATGACTGCCAGGTTGTCAATAATAATACTAATATAATGATAATTAGTATTAGTATTAAAACTAGTATTGGTACTCCATCAAGCTAACTCTCTGGTCACTAATATTAATAATAAAAGCACCCCAGCTGGGTGACTCCCTGGTCATCAATAATAATAATAATTAGCATGAATATAAATACTAGTATTAGTACCCCATCCAGCTAACTCCCCGGTCGCTAATAATAATAATGATGATGATATTGATATTATTATTTATTATTTATACCCCAGCCACCCCGGGGCAGCTTCTGACCCCATATCATCCTAATATTATTATTCCAACCCGGCCATCTGTCAGCGTTTCCCCTGCCACTCTGGGTGGCTTACAGGATATATATACAGTGGTACTTCAGGTTACATATGCTTCAGGTTACAGACTCCGCTAACCCAGAAATATTACCTCGGGTTAAGAACTTTGCTTCAGGATGAGAACAGAAATCGTGCTCCGGTGGCACTGGGAGGCCCCATTGGCTAAAGTGGTGCTTCAGTTTAAGAACAGTTTCAGGTTAAGAACGGACCTCCGGAACGAATTAAGTTCTTAACCTGAGGTACCACTGTACTACTACTATTACAGTGGGACCTCGGGTTACATACGCTTCAGGTTACATACGCTTCAGGTTACAGACTCCGCTAACCCAGAAATAGTACCTCGGGTTAAGAACTTTGCTTCAGGATGAGAACAGAAATCGCGTGGCGGTGGCAGCAGCGGGAGGCCCCGTAAGCTAAAGTTTTGCTTCAGGTTAAGAACAGTTTCAGGTTAAGAACGGACCTCCGGAACGAATTAAGTTCTTAACCCAGAAATAGTGCTTCAGGTTAAGAACTTTGCTTCAGGATGAGAACAGAAATCGCGTGGCGGTGGCAGCAGCGGGAGGCCCCGTAAGCTAAAGTTTTGCTTCAGGATAAGAACAGTTTCAGGTTAAGTACAGACTGAATTGAGTACTTAACCCGAGGTAGCACTGCATATAATTATGTATATAACCAAACGCCAAGCCTTTCAGACGTGACAGGGCTGCCTTCCGAGTCCCGGCCAAGTGGGCCCACTGGACCCCCCCCCACTCGAGGGACCCCCTCCCCGGCCCCTCCCCCCCCCCGCTTTTTCCTGTCAGGCGGAGGCGGGTAGACTGCTCCTGCCCAGGGAGGCTCACCTTCCCTTTCAGGTCCAGCACGTAGACGGCGCTGGCAGACATGGCGGGGCGCTGGGGGGGGCGGGGAGGCCCACAGGCGACCCCTCCCGGGCAGCAGCGGCAACCGGCCTCGGCGAACTCGCAGGCGCCGCTTCCCCGCTTCGGAGGCCGCACCAACGTCGCGCGCGGGCTAGAGCGGCGCTCTCTTCCGGCGCGCGGGTGGTGACGTAGAGGCTAGAACGAGCCCTCTCTCTCGGCGCGCGCGTCGTGACGTAGAGGTTAGAGCGGCCCTTTCTCTCCCTCTCTCTCGGCGCGCGCGCGTCATGACGTCGGTGCCAACGGGCGTTGCTGACGTGGCACCAATGGGATCCCCGGGCCTCGGCCGGAGGCGGGAGTTCCGTCGGCCTCCTCCAATGGGAGCCTCGCCGCCCGGCGGACGGGCAGCCCCGCGGGCCTATCGCCACCCGCGGCCGCCGCTTCCCGGCCTGAGGAACATGGCGAAGACCTACGACTACCTCTTCAAGCTGCTGCTGATCGGCGACTCCGGGGTGGGGAAGACGTGCGCGCTCTTCCGCTTCAGCGAGGACGCCTTCAACGCCACCTTCATCTCCACCATCGGTGCGCCCGCCCCCCGCCCCTCCCTCCGTCGCCATGGCAACCGCGGAGCGCCCCCTCCCCTGCCCCGCCCCCCCATGGCAGGCCTACCTCGCGGGGCTGGTGGGAGGACCCGGAAGGGAACTCCCCGCTAAGGTTTATTTCGGGGGGGGGGAGCCTCAAGCTGACACCCCCCAAAAATAATAATAATGCAGCTGACACCCCCCTAATAATGATAATAACCTGCAGTTGACAACCCTAAAATAATAATCATAATCATAGCCAGCTGCTGACACCCCCCAAAAAAATAATAATAATCATAGCCAGCTGCTGAGACCCCCCAAATAATAATAATAATCATAGCCAGCTGCTGACACCCCCAATAATAATAATAATAATGGCCTGCTGCTGACACCCCCCAAAATAATAATCAAAACCATAGCCAGCTGCTGACACCCCCCAAAATAATAATCATAATCATAGCCTGCAGCTGACACCCCCCAAAATAATAATCATAATCATAGCCAGCTGCTGACACCCCCCAAATAATAATCATAATCATAGCCAGCTGCTGACACCCCCCAAATAATAATCATAATCATAGCCAGCTGCTGACACCCCCCAAAATAATAATCATAATCATAGCCAGCTGCTGACACCCCCCAAAATAATAATCATAATCATAGCCAGCTGCTGACACCCCCCAAATAATAATCATAATCATAGCCAGCTGCTGACACCCCCCAAATAATAATCATAATCATAGCCAGCTGCTGACACCCCCCAAAATAATAATCATAATCATAGCCAGCTGCTGACACCCCCCAAAATAATAATCATAATCATAGCCTGCAGCTGACACCCCCCAAAATAATAATCATAATCATAGCCAGCTGCTGACACCCCCCAAATAATAATCATAATCATAGCCAGCTGCTGACACCCCCCAAATAATAATCATAATCATAGCCAGCTGCTGACACCCCCCAAAATAATAATCATAATCATAGCCAGCTGCTGACACCCCCCAAAATAATAATCATAATCATAGCCTGCTGCTGACACCCCCAAAATAATAATCATAATCATAGCCTGCTGCTGACACCCCCAATAATAATAATAATGGCCTGCAGCTGATACCCCCCTAATAATAATAATAATGCAGCCGACGGTGCGGGAAACACCTCTGGGGCTGGGATGCAAAGTGCAGGTGGGGGAGGTGCAGCTGGCAAGGCTCTGGCTGAAACCCCACCTTGGCTTCCCCTCCTCCAGATGGAAGCACCTTGCGGGATAAGACGAAAGGAAAATAAATGGAGTTCCAGGGGGCAGCAAAAAAGGGAGACGGAGAGCTTAATATTAATTAATGATTAGAATTGTCAGCTGTCAAGTGCCACCAGTTAACTGGCGGGTGGTCTTCTCTGTGCAGGAATCGATTTCAAGATCAGGACGATAGAGCTGGATGGCAAGAAGATTAAGCTGCAGATCTGGTAAGGCAGCCTAGGAAATTATCATTTCCAGTTTGTTGGGGGGGGCGAGTCCCTGAGACTCCTAGGAGGAAGGGGCAGTGCCATAGCGGCCAACCGTCCCTTATTTGGTGGGAAAGTCCCATATCCCAGCGCCGTGTCCCGCTGCTGTCTCTTCTTGATGATGTCCCTTAAATTTCCCAGGTTTCAAAGGAAGCAGCTCCTCTCCCTCCCTCCCTGCTGGTCTGGGAGGAGGGAGGCTCCAACTGTGTTGCTTGGCTGCGTTGCTCACCCAATAAGGAGTCTAAGAACGACTGGGGGGTGGAGCTTGCATGCCTTGTGCCCATCAAATCGGCCGCGTTGCCTGGGGACTCGCCTTTGCTCAGCGCTTCCCAGTGGAGAGGTGACGGTGGTTTTCCTTGCTGCATCCCCTTTGCCGGGTTGCTGCGCTGTGGGAACCACCGCTTGAGGCTTCGTTTGGCTGCTGGCTGGGCTTTGGGTCGGAGGGGCTCAGAAGTCGAACATACCTGTGCCCCTTGGGAAATCCCGTATTTTGGCTGCTGATCCCTTATTTCCGAGGCTGCTGGTCCCTTATTTTCAAATCTGTAAGTTGACAGCTATGTGCAGTGGCCCTGACATGGGTGGCAAGCCTACAGACGATCCCTGAGAAGGCCACTGCGATGGCAGAGCAGTGGCACAGCTTGTGTTGCTGCCGCGGCGGGTAAAACACAGAACATCCCAAAATGGCACAGCAGCAGCACCCTAACCTCCTGGGCCTTCTCCCGGCACGGCGGGGCTTCTGCCCCACGCTAGAGCTTCTTGGCCAGCGTAACTTGAGGGCAAGGCTGTGGGAGCCCTGCCTGGCTGTTGTCCTCATTCCTCTTCCTGTGCTTTTCCTCCAGGGACACTGCTGGGCAGGAACGCTTCCGGACGATCACGACGGCTTACTACAGAGGAGCCATGGTGGGTGCAGGTCTCCCTTTGACTCGGGTCGCTGCTGACCTCTTTTTTATATGCCGTATTTTTCGCTCCATGAGACACACCTGACCATAAGATGCACCCAGTTTTTAGAGGAGAACACAGAAAAAAATATTCTGAATCAAATGTTGTACTAAACTATTTAAAGCAGCAAAGCGGTCGGCTCCTGTCCGCTTTGCTACTTTAAAGCGAGCCTCAGAGGAGGGAAGGAAGGGGAGCCATGGCCATATAACAACAAAAACATCTTCAACCATTTTATTTTAAACCATAATTTTGATTGACTTCCCTCCCCTCCCCCTCTGGGTTTCATTATTTAATACTTTTTCACGCACGTTCCTAGAACCTTATACTCTTCCAGTTTCAATTTAAAATCTTCGTCTTATTACAAGCGGCGTATAAAAGTTTTCCTAATGTAAGAATCTATACACAAAAATTAGCAAACATTTATCCCCTTTTTTAAGAAAGGAAGAAAAAGTTCAAAGTCCTCTCTTTCTTGGGTTTTAGTTTAAGTAATTTGTCCCGCATAGCTCAGTAGTTTATTTTACCAATCTCCTTTCCATTCTTTGGCAGAGATGTCTTCCTTCTATAAGGGCAGGCTGGTCTTGGCCTGGGGTCTACTCTTGAGTAAAGGAACAGAGTCTTTCGTTTGATAAATCCATCAAAGCCAGTATCATGACTTCAGTTTTTTTAACAACAATAGTTTTCCACGTTCCTTTCCAATCTTTATGTCATGTTGGGAACACCCAAGTTCAGGCATCTCCCGCCTCCAGCCCACAAATCCCTCCAGAATTGGGGGGGAAAGCAGCTCTTTTGATCGGTTCCCTCTTCCCGTTTCTGCTCTTCAGGGCATTATGCTGGTGTACGACATCACCAACGAGAAGTCGTTTGAAAACATTCGGAACTGGGTCAGAAACATCGAAGAGGTATGTTCTCCCGCTGCTCTGTCTCTGTGGTCTGTTTCTGAATACCAGCTGCGGAAGCTGTCACAGAGGAGAGTTGCTTTTGTGGAAGTCGTGGTGTATATCCGTGGACACAAAAGCTGGGTGGGAACTATGTCAGTCAAAGCCAGAGGTAGAAAGAAGCCTCTCTCTGCTGTTGCTGTTATTTTATTGGATTAATATACCGTCCTATACCCGGAGGTCTCGGTGGTTCACAAAAAAGATCACTATAAAATCAATATAAAAGCAATAACCCAATAATACACCCCTCCCAAAAAAGAGCCACATTTTAAAAGGGATGTTGACCAGGTCAACCAAAGGCTTGGTTAAAATGGAACGTTTTTGCCTGACGCCTAATTTAGTCTGATTTAGATGGGATATCCTCTCCCTTCCAGCCTTTTTGCGACTAGAAATCTGGCAGCGACTGTAACATACATAAAGACTCCCCTGAACTTTTGGGGGATTTCATTTCCCATAATTCCTAGCAGGAAGGCTTCGGTTTTTGGGGGGAAGGAGCATTTGAAACGGGCTGCTTCTGTTCTCAGACGCTCAGAGGAAGCTCTCCTCCTCCCCGAGGGCTCCTCATGTTGCTCCATAAAGTCTGCTTCTCAGAGGTGCGGTTTCTTGCAGGATCCGCTGTGGGACAGGACCTTTGCCCTCTAGAAGGTAACGAACAGTGAGTCAGCCCTTCTGTTTGCTCGCCCTGGCTAGCAAACCCCTCCGGGAAACGCATATTGCAGCGGCGCTTCCATGGTCCCTGCTCTGCCGTCTCCAAATTCTGCAACTAACACGGAACGCTTCTGCTTTGTTCCGATTGAGCGGCATGGCATTGTGGGGTTTTTTTGGAAGCGTTTGAAGTGCAGTGAAAGTTTCATCGGCTAGGAGGGGGCCTCTGAAAGGCCTTTTCCCTCCCAACAGAGCGGGAGGAGAAGCGTCGTGTCGGTATCTCAGCCCCAAGCTCTGCCTGTAGACCAGGCTGTGTCTCTCTTTCTCACCGCTGTGCTCTCCCTCTCCCCCCATCCCCCCCCCCCCGCAGCATGCGTCTCCAGATGTGGAAAAAATGATCCTGGGGAACAAATGCGACATGAACCACAAGCGCCAGGTCTCCCGAGAACAAGGAGAGAAGGTGAGGGCGGTTTCTGGCGTCCAGAGATTAGCCGGTCGTGTGTCACGCGAAAGGCAGAGTGGGGTGTTGAGGGAGCTGACAGACAGAACAGAGAGAGACAAGGAAACACCGGCTAACTTGCAGTTAGCCGTTTCATTGAGGAATCAGAACAGGAATAATACAGTGGTGCCCCGCAAGACGAACGCCTCGCAAGACGAAAAACCCGCTAGACGAAAGGGTTTTCCGTTTTGGAGGCACTTCGCAAAACGAATTTCCCTATGGGCTTGCTTCGCAAGAAGAAAGCCCATAGGGAAATCTCCGGGGACCTCTTTTAAATGCTAGCGGTGGGGAGCAAAGCCTTCCCCCCCCCCGGCCTTCAGAAGAGGTCCAGGAAGGCCGGCGGGGGCCGAAAGGCTTTCCTCCCCACCGCCAGCATTTTAAAAGCAGTCTGGGATAGCAGGGAAGCGCTTCCCGCTATCCCGGATGGCTTTTGAAGGCAGGCGGGGGGGAGCAAAGACTTTTGCCCCCCGCCCGTCTTCAGAAGAGGTCCTGGACCTCTTCTGAAGGCTGGCAGGGGGCAAAAGTCTTTGTCCCCCCTGCCTGCCTTCCCGGGAGAGCGGGAAGGCAGCGCTGCGTTTCTCCGCTCTCCCGGGAAGACAGGCAGGGGGGAAGCAAAGACTTTCGCCCCCCGCCGGCCTTCAGAAGAGGTTGGGGGACAGACTGTCCCCGGACCTGGTCTGAAGGCGGTTTCCATAGGAACGCATTAATTGATTTTTAATGCATTCCTATGGGAAACTGTGCTTCGCAAGACAAAAAGACTTGCGGAACGAATTAATTTCGTCTTGCGAGGCACCACTGTAATTATTTTATTTATTATTTATACCCAGCCCATCTGGCTCGGTTTCCCCAGCCACTCTGGGCGGTTCCCAACAGAATATTAAAAACGCAAGATCAAACATGAATAAACATCCCTAAACAGGGAATCTGCCTTCAGATGCCTTCTAAAAGTCAGATAGTTGTTTATTTCCTTGACATCTGCTGGAAGGGTGCCACCACCGAGAAGGCCCTCTGCCCGGTTCCCTGTAACCTCACTTCTCGCAGGGAGGGAACCGCCAGAAGGCCCTCGGGAGATGGACCCCGGTGTCCGGGGTGGAGACGCTCCTTCAGGTATACTGGGCCAAATTGTTGTCCCAAAGAAGCTGGAGACCCAAGTTTGTTCTTCTGTCTCTCACAGCTACAAGAAACCTACCATTAAAATTATGGACTGGTCATTTCTTTCACCAGAGGGCAAACGGGCAAATTTAGCAGGGGATCAAATACTTTCGCCCCTCACTGTATGTCGGATTCGGGAATGGAATTTTTTTTTAGAACTGTGTTTCTCAAGCCAGATGCTGGTTCCTGTGTTCAGGGCCCGCCTGCGTAACTGACCTGAGACCTCTCCTCCTTTTTTTCTCGTTCAGCTGGCCAGCAGCTTCGGCATCAAGTTCATGGAAACCAGCGCCAAGGCAAACATCAACATAGAGAACGTGAGTGCCGGCCTTGCCTTCCTGACCTTCTTTCCCGTAAGCCCTTTCGTCCAGTCCAAAGGGCGGAAGGACTCCTGGGGCCAAGTCCCCCAGGCAGAATCTCGTAAGCCCAAGCCCTTCCAACCCCACTCAGTGCTGCAGCAAATCTGCAAAACGGGGGACCCGCTGCAAAAACAGCTGCCACGCCCCATCATTTCTCCCTCTCCCGGCCCACAATTCTAATTTGCAGAGGTCTGGCCTGCTGCTCTTTCACGTGACGGGGGACATCGTGCAGCAATCAGTGGTGTGTTGTGACAAGTCACAAGGGCTGTTTGGGGACACCAGAGAGCCAATTGCCCCCTCCGCATAACCTCCCTCGAGTCTTTGGCTTTGCATTTTGGCGTGAGCGCAGGAGAGCAGCGCGAGCTATGGCTCTCCAAAGACAAGCCTTGTCCGATCATTTTCACCTTTATATATATATTTTCTATTTCCCCGTTTTAAATTTCAGGCGTTTTTCACTCTTGCCAGAGACATCAAGGCGAAAATGGACAAGAAACTGGTGAGTCGCCTTGGCTAGAACGCGGGTTTATTTGTTGCGTTTATATCTCTCCTTCTCCAAGGAGCTCAAGGCTCCCCCTCCTCATCTAATCCCAACAAGTCTCTGGTGCAGGTTAGGGTGAGGGGAACTGATTGCTCCGAGTGGGAGATTTGAACGCTGGTCTCCCATGCCCTAGTACGGCAGTCTTAACCGCTAAACCAGGCATGTCCAACTCTCAAGAGACTGCGATCTACTCCCATAATAACAAGGGTTTGCAGTGTTTGGGTTCCACGTTGAGTCCCAAGGCGTTTGAGAACCGTGTGTGTGTGTACACACACACACATAAATCAGTATTAATTTGTTCAGTGTTGTATAAGAAACTAGTTGGGTTGAGGAGGACAGGTGGCAAAGGGTAAGGGTTTTATAACTCGTAAACAGTTAACAACGCCAGCAGGGTTGTAGAGCGACTTGTGATGATAATGGTTAATGCCTTTTTTGTATTTTTGTAAAAAGTGTAGATAGGTTGAATGAGTGAAAAGGAAAACGTATCAATGCTTTGGTGTAAAAAACTGCGAAAGCCATGAGTTGGGTGGGAGGGAAGTCGCTAAGCTCATACGAGCAAAAAGTAAAATAAGGGTGTATCTAAATATTTAAAATGGAAGTGTAATAAAAATATTATTTTTAAAAAAAGTTCTATAATGTGGCAGGAGGGGAGGAGGCGAAATGAGCTTTGAGGTCGCGGTCTTTGGAGTTGCTAGGAGCGCAGAGCCCAAAAGTACAATGAGGATGTATTTAAATGTTTTAAATAGAAGCATAATAAAAATATTTTTTAAAATGTTCTATAATGCGGGAGGAGGTGAAATGAGCTTTCAGGTCGCGGCCTTTGAGTTGCTAGGAGCACAGAGCCTGGGTCTGCTGGGCGCCATTGCCCTGTTCCCTCCCCAGGCCAGAGTTTGACCTGCAGCTCCAGCAGAGTTTGCAGCGGAGGGGAGGAATCAAGTTGGAACCCAAGCCCACCTGAATAACCCTCCCGTCGTCCTTTTGCCTTCACAGGAAGGCAACAGCCCTCAAGGCACCAGCCAGGGGGTGAAGATC
Organism: Podarcis melisellensis; assembly: GCF_964234715.1. Lineage (NCBI taxonomy): Eukaryota > Metazoa > Chordata > Lepidosauria > Squamata > Lacertidae > Podarcis > Podarcis melisellensis. The sequence continues at coordinate 1,037,091 of NC_138536.1, read as the reverse complement.
ACCCCCGAGCTACAGAAGAAAACCAGCTTTTTCCGATGCACCCTCCTCTGAGGGGGGACAGCCTTACCGCGAGCCTCTGCTCAAGCTTCCTGGGCCGTGCCTCCTTGCAAGAGGCTCCTTCTTCCGTTCTCCCTGTCTGGCTCTGACCCCACCAACGCAACCCGCTGCGCTGCATTTGCTGGAACGGAACTGAGGAAGGGGCTTCTTTTCACGACGGACTCTCTCGCTCCGGAGAAAACGCCGTTTTCCCCTCCCGGCGCGCCTCCCAGACGGAAAACGCACTGCCTGTTTGCGGTGTGGGGAGGGGGTTGCTTTGGGGACAAAAGATGCGGATGAAGAAATCAAGACACGGGAAGTTTCCTAATGGGTTTTTCTCTCTGTGTCTCTCTCTTTCTGTCTCTGGGATGTGTTTTGGATAACTGTATCAAGACTAGTAGAAAAAAAAAAGTCAGAATAACTCTCAATGATTTCCTGCTGAATCCCCAAATCTACGAATGGTCAGGGGTGCCCCGCTGGAGCCCCCTAAGACATTTCTATCAGGCTGAATCAGGCAGCCGGCTTAAAAGCACTGATTTCGTTTTATTTTTGGTAGCAGATTTTAAGACACACACCCCTTTCCTCGCGTCGCTTTGTGGGGGGCCACAAAGCTCACCGATTCCTTTCACAGACACGGGAAAAAAGGCATCTGAAATCTGCTCCTGGTGTGCTCTTGGCGATGATTCTAGACACTCCTGTGATAGAAGTTGCACAATGCCTCGATACACAAATGAATAAATCTATTTTTTTAGAGAAAACAGAGCTTGTGTGAGATCCTACTTGAGTTTGTGACTGGGAACATCTGGCAAGCCTCTGGTTGCCTTCAGTGGGGCCCCAGTTGCTGTCTGGGAAGATGGACTCCTCTGCCCAACCCTCCCCAACATCTTCTACTACTACTACTACTACTACTACTACTACTATTAATTAATGCCTGCCCATCTGGCTGGGTTTTGCCAGCCACTCTGAGCGGCTTCCAACAGACTATTTAAAAAACAAACATTAAAAAGCTTCCCTAAACAGGGCTGCCTTCAGATGTCTTCTAAAAGAGTTGTTTATTTCCTTGTCATCTGAAGGGAGGGCGTTCCACAGGGAGGGAGCCAAAACCGAGAAGGCCCTCTGCCTGGTTCAGCACCAACACTCTGAATTGTGCTCAGAAACCTAGTCCCCTGGTCCAGGTTTTTTAAACTGCTTTTCAATTGGATGACCCCTGGGGTCCCGACATTACAATACTGCTGAGTGCCTAGACCTTGCCAGGGCACAAAAACGAAGAAAGGCAGGAGGCGGTGCCACAGGTTTGTCATTTTATTTCCTGCCACCCGGACCAAAATCCTGCCCACCCTAATTAAAGCACCTTGCTGGGTGGCCAGGATAGGTCCCTCGGCCAAGTCCATGGCGGGGCTCTTCAGCAACCCCACTGCCCCCCATCACATGTTGGCTCTCTCCCTCTGCAGCCGGGAGTTGTAGGCCCTCGAGACGGTGTTCCAGGCATCCATATAGCGGTCCATGCACATCGCAACGCATTTCTGAGAAGGGAGAGGAAAAGGAGAGGGTGGTCAGGAAAGAGGAGAAGGCTGCAAGTCTCATCACTCGGGGCTGGGGGGGGGGAGCCTTCAGCCCACCAGCTGAGTAAAAGGGGGAGCTATTGGGTTGCTGTTTTAATTTTTATTATGTATTTTGCTGTTTGAGATCTTGATTTTATTCTGTGAACCGCCCTAAGACCCCTGAGTATAGGAGGGCGGTATATGAAAGAAAGAGGGAAGAGAAGGGGAGGGAGGGAAGGAAAAAGAAAGGGAGGGAGGCAAGGAAGGAAGGAGGGAGGGAGGGAGAGAGAAAGAAAAGGAAAAAGAAGAAAGGGAGAGAAGAGAGAGGGAAGGAAGAAATAGGGAAGAAGGAGGGAGGGAGGAGAGATGGAAGGAAGAAGAGAAGAAGAGTTTGGATTTGATATCCTGCTTTATCATTACCCGAAGGAGTCTCAAAGCGGCTCACATTCTCCTTTCCCTTCCTCCCCCACAACAAACACTCTGTGAGGTGAGTGGGGCTGAGAGACTTCAAAGAAGTGTGACTGGCCCAAGGTCACTCAGCAGCTGCAGGTGGAGGAGCAGAGAATCGAACCCGGTTCACCAGATTACAAGTCCTCCGCTCTTAACCACTACACCGCACTGGCTTTCAGGAAGGAAGGAAGGAGGGAGGGAGGGAGGGAGGGAGGGAGGGGAGGGGAGGGGAGGGGAGGGGAGGGGAGGGGAGGGAAGGGAAGGGAAGGGAAGGGGGAAGGGAAGGGAAGGGAAGGGAAGGGAAGGGAAGGGGAAGGGAAGGGAAGGGAAGGGAAGGGAAGGAAAGGAAAGGAAAGGAAAGGAAAGGAAAGGAAGACGGGCGGCTAGCCTCACCTGCTCGGAGTTGTCGAGGGAGCTCCCGGGTTTCCCAATCCAATGCACTTCCTGAAACATTTGTCCGTCATCCTCTGCAAAGGAAGGAAAAAGGAAAAGTTTGAATGGAAGAACAGAGACAGAGTTAACAGTGGTGGACATTAGCGCCTCAAATTCAGGGGCGCCCCATGCGCCACCAAAACCTGCCCCTCCCCACCTCTGCCTTCCGTTGGGTGTCGGAGTCGGGGCACCTACTACAGCCCCCCAAAAGTCAGTCACCCGCCCAGCTCCACTTCTCTTCCTGAAGGTGGGGAGAAGCAAGAGCTGCCTGCAGCAGGGGGCCAGGCTAGAATAAAATATTGGGGGGTGGGGTGGGAAGAAGAGGCAGATGACCCCTCCCTTGCGCAGTCCATCCCAGGGCGCGGTGGAGGGGATGCCATTACAGAAAAGCCCATGTACTTTTGAAAGTCCATGTACTTTTGCAAACCAAGAAACATTTAATAAAATTTTTTTCTAAAAAAGCATTGAAAATACTAGATTGTTTGAGGTCCTGCCCCCACCCCGTAAAGTGTTTAGGGACGCTTCTAATATTTGATGAATTATTGTGTTTTAATATTTTGCTGGAGTGGTTGGGAAACCCAACCAGATGGGCAGGGTATAAATTAATACAGTGGTACCTCAGGTTTAAGAACTTAATTCGTTCCGGAGGTCCGTTCTTAACCTGAAGCACCACTTTAGCTAACGGGGCCTCCTGCTGCTGGTGCACGATTCTGTTCTCACCCTGAAGCAAAGTTCTTAACCTGAAGCACATATTTCTGGGTTAGCAGAATCTGTAACCTGAAGCGTATGCAACCTGAAGCGTCTGTAACCCGAGGTGCCACTGTAATAATAATAATAATTATATAAACAACTTTGATTTCTTTTTTAAAGGAAATTGTATGCCCCACAGAGAATCTTACGGTCTTCAGACAAAAACATCTTGAATGTCCCAGGCCACAGAGAGGTTAGGCTGGCCTCAACCAGAGACAGGGCTTTTTTGGCTGTGGCCCCGATCTGGTGGAACACTCTGTCACAAGAGACTAGGGCCCTGCGGACTTGACATCTTTCCACAGGGCCTGCAAGACAGAGCTGTTCCACCAGGCCTTTGGCCAGGGCACAGCCTGACTCCCTCCCTCGGCAATCTTCGGGGAGCTCTGGCACAATGGCTGCCAGTGGCTTGATTTGAATCAAATTTACAATGAATGATTTTAGAGTGTTGTTTGTGCTGTACTGTTGTACTGTTTTATTGTTGTTAGCCGCCCTGAGCCCGGCTTCGGCTGGGGAGGGCGGGATATAAATAAAATGTATTATTTATTATTATTATTATTATTATTATTATTATTATTTAAAAAAGCTCAAAAGCTTGGCTGGACCCCCCCAACAAAAATCCCAGCTCTGCCCATGGGGCATGCAAATTTGAATGGCAATAAAAATAATAATTTATTCTTTATACCCCGCCCATGTGGCTGGGCTTCCCCAGCCACTCTGGGCGGCCCACCCACCTTTTTTTGGAGGGGGGATTTGAGACCCCTCGGCTCTCTTCATGGGGTCCCAGAACCCCTGAAATATGTCCTTGGGGGTGGGCGAAAGGGACCCCCCCCGGGTTCCTCCCTCCCTCCCTTCCCCTCAGGTAGACTGCTCCTGCCCGGGAGGCTCTCTCGCCCTCTCTCACCTGCAGCAGCTCCGCGCGTTGGCCACGGCGATCTGCACCTTGACCTGCTCCATCAGGGCCCCGGGGTCCAGGCGGGCCCCCGACGCGAAGTCCCCGCTGCCCGACGCCATGACCCGCCGCCGCCGGAAGGAAGGGAGAAAGGCGCACGGAGGACTACAGCTCCCGGCGGGCACCGCGGGCTCCACGCATGCGCGGTGTGTCGGGAAAGCTTCCCGACGCGTGGGAAGAGATATAACGCGCATGCGGCTCGCAGCTCCCGGCGAGCACCGCGGCAGTGACGCATGCGCAGTACGTCTGGAGAGAGACTCAAAAGCGTTGTTAGTGTCTCTGCGGCGAGGAAGCCGCTCTAGGCTGCCCCTCTCGCTTCCCCTCTCCAACGGAAGTCCATCCTCTCTCCAACGGCCCTTACTCATTTGCCCCGGAAGTTCACTCCCGCGGCACATAAACCCCCGCCATTTGCCCCGGAAGTCATGTCGGCACCCGGAAGTGGCGGCTGGAAGAAGGAGGCCGAGGCGGAGGAGGATGTCGGAGTACGAGGCCGTCCAGCGGGGCCCTCTGCGCCTGAAGGGCGGCGTCGGGGTGTCCCCCGCGGGGAAACGGTGAGGGGAGAGCGAGAGGCCCCCGGGAGCCTCCTAGAAGGGAACTTCCGGTCGCGCGGGAGGGACTTCCTGCTGCTTGGCGACGAGCGGGCTATAAGGCCCTTAGGACTTACAAGGCGCTTGTGCGCAGGCGCGGGGAGGGATGGAGCCTGCGGAACTCCCTGCCACGGAGGAAAGGGGGTGGCCGCCAAGCTAGATGGCTTTTTCCTGTTTGCAGGAAGAAGAAGAAAGATAAGGAGAAAAGGCAAGATCGTGGACCAGATCGTGAGCAGCAAGATGCAGGAGGAGGAGGAGGAGGAAAGCGGGCCCTGGACAAGAGGACCCCAGCGCAACTGGCCTACGAGAAGATGCAGGAGAAGCGGGTGGGTGCTTGCCGGAAGCAGGCAAGGGGGGCAGTTTCACCCAGAAGCCAGGTGTTATAAGAAAATACTGCTCTCTTTCCCTTACGGGGTACCCAAGAGCCCATATAGAGTCCTTAAGTAGGTTCTCTATCGGTAGGAGAAAACAACAGAGGCCAAGCAGAGAATATTGAGAAGCAAAGCGGCTAGTAAGCCTGATCTTTATTAAACTGTGGGTCCCCGACTCCCCACACGCAGAGAGGGAGGAGAGGAACCCCGAACATTGGTGCGCAAGCCCTTATATAAAGGCAAAGGGACCCCTGACCATTAGGTCCAGTTATGACCGACTCTGGGGTTGCAGCGCTCATCTCGCTTTATTGGCCGAGGGAGCCGGCGTACAGCTTCCGGGTCATGTGGCCAGCAGGACTAAGCCGCTTCTGGCGAATCAGAGCAGCGCACGGAAACGCCGTTAACCTTCCCGCCGGAGCGGTACCTATTTATCTACTTGCACTTTGAGGTGCTTTTGAACTGCTAAGTGGGCAGGAGCAGGGACCGAGCAACGGGAGCTCACCACGTCATTGCGGGGATTCGAACCCCCGACCTTCTGATCAGCAAGTCCTAGGCTCTGTGGTTTAACCCACAGCGCCACCCGCATCCCTTGTAGCTCAAGACCACCCCCTAAAACATCATGCATACATCACAGAAAGAGGTGGTCCCCATGAGAAATGGGAGTGTGTTGCTTCTCTCCTGTCTGCCAGGAGACCTGATCAATCATGCCTTATCAATTGCCTTTTCTGGGTGACCTGGTCATTCCTTTCAGATGGTCAATACTCAGTTCCCAAATCTCTTTTGCATATTGATAACTTTGCTCAGCTTAACAGATACTTGCCAGACTGTATGTACAGGGAAGTGTAAGCCCCCACAGTCCCAAGACAATTGGAAAGTTTTTTCCCCATTTCCTTCCTCCTTGCAGAGAAATATTTGAGGTCAATTTGGGAGAGTCCAAATGGCCTCAGGATTGCTCTCCTGTAATATTCCAGACACGTGGTTGATATACTTACGTATGCATTTGCCTTGTACATTTGTGAACATTTATTTTACATATATTAAGACCTTAGAATTCATATAACACAGGGGAGATGGGCTGAGGAGGAACAAAAGTAACCGCTCCTATTTTCCCCTGCCCTGCAGCAAATCGAGAGGATCCTGAAGAAAGCATCCAAAACCCACAAGCAGAGAGTGGAGGTGAGTCGCTGCCCCAAGGGAGAGATGCCGCCTTAAGCACGCTTGCTCTGACAAGAGGTTTTGGGGAACCATTTGCCTGTGCGAAGGGAAGGGCGGGAGGAATGGGCATGCAAAGAGGTAAGGGATCCCGCAGCAGCAAGCAGAGAGGAAGGGCTGCAGGGACTCTGCTGTGTAGGCAGAGAAGGTCTGTCTCTTTGCTAACACTTATTGCCTCGGGCCCTTCGGACGCAGCGTGGAACCAGGACCTTCTGTATGCAAAGCATGGCATCCCTGACCTCTGAGGCCTCCTCTGTATACTGCTCAAATAATTATAATAATTTATTGCTTATACCCCGCCCATCTGGCCAGGCCTCCCCAGCCAATCTGGGTGGCTTACAATAGAATATTAAAAACACAATAAAACATCAATCATTAAAAACTTCCCTAAACAGGGCTGCCTTCAGATGTCTTCTAAAAGTAAGATAGTTGTTTATTTCCTTGACATCTGAAGGGAGGGTGTTCCACAGGGTGGGCGCCACCACCGAGAAGGCCCTCTGCCTGGTTCCCTTTAACCTCACTTCTCACATGGAGGGAACTGCTAGAAGGCCCTCGGAGCTGGACCTCGGTGTCCGGGCTGGACGATGGCGGTGAAGGCTTGAAGAAGAGAGAGGTGGGGGTGTTAGGGGTTTTCCCCGGGTTGTCATCACAAATGTCAGGAGAGAGAATTTCCCGGTCTCCCTCTTTGCCTCAGGGCGGCTGTGTACCCTTCGTTAGAGAGGAAAGTTCTTCTGTTTGGCAGGCTGGGGCCTTGAAGTTAGCATCTAGCCAGCAGACTGTTAATTCCTTGCCCATGGTTTAACCCTAACCCATCTGCGATGCATTTTGTATAGAAGCAATTTCTAACCTTGCACATTTTGTGAAAATCGGCGTCCTCTTTTTTTCCTGATGAATCCCCTTCTTATAGCCAGATTTGGGCTGCAAGCGGGGCTCCAAATTGCTGTCAAATCTAGCCAGTCTGCTTGCAGAGAAGGGCTCACCCACGCCACACGCAAGCCGGCCTCAGCGATGTGCCCGGCAAGCGATGCTTTCTTGCCGTGGCCGACTAACTGGAACGCAGGGCTAATCTGCCTTCCGTTAGTATTGATCAGGCTTCCCTGAAGTAGACAGGCATATATAATTAAACGTGGGTTTTAAAATATATTCCGAGATGATTGAAGTCGCTTCGGTTGCCTTGATTTTTCATCTCTCTCTCCTTTCCCGTCCTAGGATTTCAATCGGCACCTGGACACCTTGACAGAACATTACGACATCCCAAAAGTCAGCTGGACCAAATGAGCCATTTTTGTTTCGCTTCTCCCCCTCTCCCCAGGCTTGTCTCGTTTTGCTAAAAGAGCACAACTCAGCAGACGGGACAGTTTCTGGATTGGAGACCTTGTTCGGCACAACTTTCTGCAGCTGGTTCAGTTAAACTTGCCTTTTAAAATAGATTAAACATCTGGATCTTACAGCTTCAAGTAAATGGCCGCTGTTCTTTACCTGCCGAAAATCTCCACTGGATGTTCCCATCCTATTATCACCTATTTAAACACGGTATCTGACTCTATCTTAAATAAAGTCAAGGAAGGCCATATACAAAACTTTTGGTTTGATCAGGATTCTGTGCCTAAACAGTTAATGTGTTTTGCTTTATTTACCGCCAGCTCATCTGTTCTCCTTCTCCTGACTGCTGCCCTGGATCTGAGGGCGTTTCCCATTCCTCCTAGAACATGACTAGTGACAGGTGCCAAGACATATAACGCCTATTTGCATCGTTTTCATTAAACCAACAATCAAAATGCTTTACTTTTCCTCCCCTGGGCACTTGACTACGAAAGCCCAGCGCACAGGGACTCGTTAAACATTTAAAAACCAAAACTGCTCCTGAAGAAAATTTAAAACACAGAAAAACAGCGTCTCTCTGTCCGAAGAGGCGAACGAACGTATTTTAAAGCAAAAGGCAAACGACTCCCTTTACATGAACCTATCCTCGTTGCAGTTCTTAGACGTGGAAGTCACCCAAGTTTGGGCAGAGCCAGCTTCAGGTGTGGCTAAGTCAACATCAGCCTTGTCCTGAAACACACAAACTCGCTTGCCTGTTTGAAAAGGACAGAGGCTAAAGGAAACAGGCACAGGAGCCCCTCAACCCGTTTTATAAAAAGTGTTAACACTTCAAAAACACAAAACAGGCGCATGCACCAACTTCTGATTTTAGTTCAAGGGCCCCCCTCCATGCCTTTTCCTTCCTCCTGTTTCTCAGGCTCAGACAGCTGCCTCCAAATCGAAGCCAGGTGTGGTTTTATTCCTGTTTGAGCCTTCCAAAAGTCAGCAAGGGCCTTGTTGGCACTATTCAGTAAGAAAGCAGGACACAAATTAAATCGGGGATCCCTTTTTCCCCAGGGAGGCTGTGCTAGGCAGCATTTATTTGCCTGAAGATAGCCAGCATTTGGGAATCATTTCTCTAGTCTCTCACGCTTCCCACGGAAAATACTTTCCAGCAGCAGCAATGGGTGGGAACCACCTTCTGATGCGATCAGCAGAGCCTCTCCTCCCATCTCCCCACCAAAACGCATTTGCCGATGACCTAGAAAGAGTCTGAAATGCCAAAGAAACATTCCTCCGCTCGTTCTGCAGCTGATCTGGCCGGCTGGAAGTCTTAAACTCTCCAGAGTTTCAAAAAAAAACCAGCAAGCGGTTTGTCATTCCCCTGAACACCGCTGCTGCTCCCTGTCCGATTCAGGGAATGGAGCACCTCTTATTCCCAACCCCAACCTCCTGTGCCCTATGGTACAATTTCAGCACTAAGTCCATATTCATTACAGTGCCAGATTTACGTATAAGCTAAACAAGCTCTAGCTTGGGGGCCCCCAAAAAACCTGGATGTACATTTCCAAAATATAAGATAGAAAACAAAATTAAACCTACATACAGCAACAGCGTTGTGTGTTGTGTAGGCTCCTCTGGTGTAAGTCATGGACCCCGCCTGCTCCCTAAAATATCACTGGTTTGCTCCTTTCTATATATAGGGTGCCGACATTCTGCATGGACTGGTTGCAGGGCGATATGTGCAAATGGCTTGAGATACCTATTCGGTCCATCAATGACCATCTAGCATATATTTAACACACAAAAAACAGTGACAATTTGTTGTCGACAAAGGACAGCTGGACAGAAAAGGGCCCCATTGCCTTCAGTAGCTTAGGGCTTCATCAAACCCACATCCGGCCCCGATTCATTATGTTAAGAAATGCCCCACAAAGTGGAAATGTGTATAGGGGGGAGAAAGGTTTTATTATTAGATTGAAAGCTTAAAAATAAAGGAAAGCTATTGCCATGTTAACAGGATACATTTAGAGAGATTGGGTGGTTGAATTCATGTTGCCCGTTTCCCTTCCTTCCACCCTCCTTGCAAAAAAATTAATAAATACAGAAGTGCAGAAGCACCCTAAGATTGGCCAACGGGAAATGACTTTTGCTTTTTTTAGTCTGCTTCTCAAGATGTTCAAGGAGACGAAACACACACACACACACAAAGAAATAGTATTTTGGCACAGCTCTGTAAACTAGGAAGCCAGTACGTCTAGCCTTCCCATGGAATGTTTAAGCTTCTAGTTTTACAAACTTTCTGTAAACGAGGAAGACGGTGAAAGAAAGCCGTCTTCTGGCGGAACGTTGCAGGCTTTCTGCATAAACTTTGCGCTTCTGCAAGAGAGTTTTCTGCGCTCTTGCGATTGCAGTAAGAAACGGCAGCTAAGAAAATGACGCTAACTACCGCCGATAGCTCTGTTTCCCTGTCACCTCAACTGGGCCCATGCTCCCTGCTCGGTTTTGCACAAAACACGTGCGTTTCCAGTTATCGAGAGAAGTTAGCACCTTTGGAGCAGCCCTGCGGGAAACGGATGCCTTGGCACACAGCTTTCCCGGTTTCGCAACGTTCTGCCGCAGAGGATTACCAACAAAATAATAATAATAATAATCTACATTCAGTTGGTGCCCAAAACCTCAATGCTTAAAGGGGGAAGAGGGAGGATAAGAGAAGGTTGGCATTTTGTGTGATCTGAAAGGTGGGGAAGACAAGAGAGAGAAAGCCGGAGAAAAGGAGCGGACTCAAAGAGGAAGACGCTATTTTTGGCAGGATGCTTTGGGCTTCCCGTAGTCCGGGTGCTTTTTCCCGCGAGGAGTTATATGCTGCCGAGCTCGCTGAGGGTCTGATCCAGCGTCCGGTGCAAAGTCAGGTTCTCTTCTTTCGCCTGGGCAACTTTTTCTGATGAGAATGAATGGGAGACAAGTTTATTTTGAGACGACCGTTCAAGGGGTGTGTCGGACTCTATTCCACCTTCTAGTTGCAAACAATCTGTTGTGGGTTTTTTATCAAGGCGGCCACCCCTCTGGATAAGCTTTTCCCCAGGCAAGCGCTTTTCTTACGCCTGGTACATAAGTTTTAAGGCAACTGAAGGAAACCAGCTGTGCCCCCCAAAATGTCGCACTGTAATTCCCGCCACCACCACCCCAGACAATTGGCTGGATGGAAAAGACTATTTGTCTCTGACATCCATTATTTCCAGCAAGCTACAAAAAGGACTGGGCTCAGATAGAAACAAGGCATCTTTCTTGAGGGTATGTGGAAGTTCAGGTAAAAACCACAGCCCAAAATATATAGCGCTGTGGTGTAATATTTAATTTATTTATTAGATGTGTCTACTGCCCTTTGTCATAAGATCTCAGGGCAATTTGCAGAATAAAATACAGGGGAAAATCAAGGAAAAAAACAGAACAGCAAATCGACATTTCTTGCCTCTAGCTTTCGGCTTGGCTAGTTAGTCCGTCTGAGTGCTGTGAAATCTTTCTTTTCTGTTTGAATTGTTTTAAGCTATTAAGCCACCTTAGACCTCGGAAAACCGTCTAATAATAGAGAAGCAAGCGAGCGGGAGAGACGCCTTTTGTATAGGAAATGGAGAAAATGAATAAGCAGAGAGGAAATACAAGAACTTTAGGGTTTTTTTAATGGAAGCAAGTTTTTACAGAAAAAAGGAAGACAGGAAGAAAGACCAGGAAGCTTGTGAAGAAGGAACACGGAGGCAGCAGGTTCTTAGGCAGGACAGGAGAGCTGGCAGAGAGATCGCAGCGATCGATTTATCTTCCTACAAGGAAGTCATATCGTTCAAAGCGTGGTCCAGCTCCTCGCTGATCGCTTTGTACTTCAGCTTTTGAGCATACAGCTCGTCTGCCGGACAGAGAAACAGAGCGAGGGGAGGAGAAAAGGGAGAAGGGAGGAAAGGGAACGTTAAAAAAATACACACAGAAGGCTAGAGAAACATTTCGGAGGAGTTTTTCAGAAAGATTTCAGCAATAAGAGAGGCATTAGTTTGTCCCAAACAATTCCACCTATGTTAAAGCCCAGTAATTTTGCAAAAAGGACAATACAGTGGTTCTCAAATGCCTTGGTTCTCAAACTCCGAAAACCTGGAAGCAAGTGTTCCGGTTTTCGAACGATTTCTGGAAGCCGAACGTCCGATGCGACTGTCGGCTATTGTTTCCGGGGCGCCTGCGCCAATCAGAAACTGCGCCTCGGTTTCCAAGCATTTCAGAAGTCACACGGACTTCCGGAACGGATTAAGTTTGGCGCTTTTGCTCCTTATTTTGTATTTTTGTTTTTGAAGCTTTTTCGGTTCATTTGTTTTTGTGACTGTGTGGAACCCAGTTCAGCTAATGACTGATTGTGCGACTGTGAAAATGAATAAAATCCCCCCATCCAAAAATGACCAACATCAGTGCAGGGAAGAAAAAAAATAAAGTTTCATTTTTACCATCTACAATACTGTCATATTTATTTAATAGTTCAGTGCAATGATTATTGCTTTCGTTTGATGGATAGATCTCGTTAGATGGTAAAATTCATGTTAAGTTACTGTTTTAGGGGTTGTTTTTAAAAGTCTGGAACGGATTAATCCGTTTTGCATGACTTTCCATGGGAAAGTGCACCTTGGTTTGGGAACGCTTTGGTTTTGGAACGGACATCCGGAACGGATTACATTTGAGAACCAAGGGACCACTGTACAGGGACTGAAGTGACCCCAAGACTTCCTGGTCTTCATTCTCAGCCTGACCACAGAGAGGTGAGAGTCCGGCCACAGCTCAGGGGGCAGATATATACTTCCTGGGGTTAACCACAGACACGCAACAAGATAAACCCTAATACTAACTCAGCAACTTAAATCACACACACTTCAAACAGCCTCATACCTTCCAGGTCATCGATCGTCTTTTCCAGTTTGGCAACCGTTCTCTCTGCAAACTCGGCACGCGTTTCAGCCTAGAGACACAGAGAGGGTCAAGAAAAGGGAACTGTGACCACTGAGCAGAGACCCCAACCCACCCCAAAACCAGCTCAGCTACTCAGGAACCTCACCTCCTTCAGCTTGTCGGTCAGAACCTTGATTTCCTCTTCGTACTTGTCCTCTTTTTCAGAGTACTACAAAAACAGGGCAAAAACAGGCTCCTTTATTCCTAGGAAATCCTGGGCAACAGTTGAGACTGCCACTGATTCCCACACTCGCCAGTCACCCCGAGGCGGGCAGCACCCCGGGGCGTCCTCAAGGACCAAGCTGTTCCCCAGCTTCTCTGCAGAAGGCTGCTCTCCCCCAAACAAGGCTGGGCTTGATGGGGGGCCGGGGACAGGAGCCCCCAATTCCCTGCCAAGCCAGCCTCTTCAATCCCAACCTCTTCCAAGGGCTGCTACCCACCTTCTCCGACTGAGCTTCAAGGGACTTGAGGTTGTTGGTGACGTTCTTCAGTTCCTCTTCAAGGTCACTGCACTTTCTGCCAGAGGGGGAAATAGGGCCTGGGGGTCAGTGCTAGTCGTCGTTCCCCCCCACTCTCCCAGGTGGGTTCCCCACCTCCGCCTACCTTTGTTTGGTTGTGGGGTTTTTTTTAAATTAATGTTCTTATGTTACACTGGTAAACATTATCATATTACATCACAATATAATTTTCAGCATGCATACAAGTTTATATACCTAAAGAAAAGAAACAAGGACAAAAAACCTATTCCAAAATCATATATGTACCAACACTTTGGACTTCCTGTCTATCCCGTTGGTATATTCCTTTTTTTACAAAAGCAGCCTTGAGGGCTTCCCAGCGTCAAGGGATACTCACAATTCGGAAACCTCGGCCCGCTCCTCCGCTCTTTCCAGCTCTCCCTCCAGAATGACCAGTTTCCGTGCAACCTGCAGGAAGTGTAACGGTTCAGAGAGGACGAAACCTCAGGAGCCTTTGCAGGGCTCCAAAAATAGAGGGGCAGGAAACACCCAAAAGGAATTTCCTCCTAATGTCAAAGCAGCCTGCTGGAGGAAATCTGAAAATTTGCAAGGAGCCCATCGGTTGCAAAGGGGGAAGTGGGAGAGAAGGAGCCCAGAATTGGAGGGGGACACTAGTTTACAAAATCATGGGGGGGGCAGCCTGTAACACACACACCCCATAATAATCCTTGGCCTTGCCAGCTAGGGCAGCGCTTCTCAACCTGTGGATCCCCAGATGTTGTTGGACTACAACTCCCATCATCCCTGAGCTCTGGCCTTGCTAGCTAGGGGTGATGGGAGTTGTAGTCCAACAACATCTGGGGACCCACAGGTTGAGAAGGGCTGAGCTAGAGCATGGATAGACCCAGGGCCAGATTTCGGTTTGATGCGGCCCTCAGCTCCTGAAGGTAACAGGGCCCCTTCTACGTCCAGCTGTCCTTTGTCCACAACAAATTGCCACTGGTTTTTTTTTTGTGTTGAATATATGCTATATGGTCACTTACGGACCTAATAGGTTGCACATCATTTCACATCACAAATAGGAGCCTACACTATACAAAACACTGTTGCTGTATGTAGGCTTTATTTTATTCCTTTTCTTATCTTATATTTTGGAAATGCACATCCAGGGGTTTTTTTCCCCTTTAATTTTTTGGGGGGCCCCAAGCTAGAGCTTGTTTAGCTAATGCGTAAATCCGGCACTGGTCACAGACTCCACGTGGCGTGAAAGAAAAGATTTGCAAAAACCAGATAGGAACACAGGAAGCTGCCAATTTTTTGCGGGGGGGGGGGGGCGGTGCTGTGACATGCCCCTGGCCTCCAGGCCGGATGCAACCCTCTGAGCTGCAGGAAGTGACCTCACAGCTTTATCTCTCGATCTAACGATCCAAGCTTGCTCTGCAAGGAGCAATCCTCAAATCGCAGAGCCAGCGATCCCTGCAGTTGCAAAAAAACCAAATTAAATGCAACGATTCAGGTTCTTTTGCCAGAACCTTCAGATTTGGTATCACTGCTTTCCATTCATGCAGCTGAGCTCTTCCTTGTCTCCATGTGTCCTAGTTAAAGAGTATCAAATACTGATTTTTAAAGGGCGGGGTGGATTGTTTGTCAGACTATCACATTGATATTTTGGGGGCTTGGGTTTGAAAGGCAGAGAAGGAAGATCTGTGCTGGAATGGCAAATCTTCCGTATAATTACAGCAGACACTTCATTGATAAGTAACACAATTAAATCTGTTGTTGTACTAAAGTTTTGATTCCTGCTCTTAACCTTGGAAACCTTGTTACAATCACGTCTTGGTCTCTTCTTCTAGGGCTTTCGAATGTTTCCTGTTCTGCGCCCTTGCAATTTTGTCTCAACCCAAAAGCAACGTATTCTTTCTGCTTGTTTAAATATGAACAGATTTAGGAACTCTCTTCCAATAAATAAAACTCCAGAAAGTCTCTCCCCCCCCCCCATACAATAATAACCTCACTGGATGGAAAAGAAGAAAATGAACTCATTTTTGCTTAAGAATTCGTTCTGAAAATTAAAAAATTAAAAAATAATAACAATTGGGTTTTTTTAATGATTCAGGTCCATTTTGCCTGTGGCAAGGAACGCCAAAGGGGGTGTTTTAGCTGCCTCCAAAGCTGGCCCTGTGCAGCCCCCCACCATCACTTCCCCCCACGAGAGCCCCCCAACTCACCTCTTCGTATTTGCGATCAGCTTCCTCTGCGATATGTTTGGCTTCCTTCAGCTGCAGCTCCTGAATCTCCATCTTCTCCTCATCCTTCATGGCTCTGTTTTCGATCACCTTCATGCCTCTGGAGATACAAGAGGAGCCGTTCTGAACTCCCAAACACCTGTCCTTCCCCACCTGCAACGCTCAGGCCCTTGTCGGTCTGCGTTTTGCCTTATCGGATGAGACCAAGTCGAGCCCGTGTGTCGGAACAGAGAGACGTCTAATTTGGGGTCTACTTGTTCCAACGGTCGCGGCTGGGGGCAAATCCTAAATTTGGGAGGTGCAAAGGTGGGAGGGAAGACTTCCTTGGCCTCCCCCCCACTATTCTGCAACCAAGAAGGAAGTCTGTCTACCAGCTTCATCTGAGACCCTCCCTGCCCGCAGACTGTCTGGCCGGAGTGGTGCATGCTCTGGTTATCTCCCGCTTGGACTACTGCCATGCGCTCTCCGTGGGGCTGCCTTTGAAGGTGACCCAGAAACTACAACTAATCCAGAATGAGGCAGCTAGATTGGGGACTGGGAGTGGAGACCACATAACACCGGTCCTGAAAGACCTACATTGGCTCCCAAGACGTTTCCGGGCACAATTCAAAGTTTTGGTGCTGCCCTAAACAGCCTCAGCCCGGTATACCGGAAGGAGTGTCTCCACCCCCATCGTTCTGCCCAGACACTGAGGTCCAGCTCCAAGGGTCTTCTGGCGGTTCCCTCCCTGTGAGAAGTTTGGTTGCAGGGAACCAGGCACAGGGCCTTCTCGGTGGTGGCGCCCACCCTGTGGAACTCCCTCCCACTAGATGTCAACTTTTAGAAGACATCTGAAGGCAGCCCTGTATAGGGAAGTTTTTGATGCTTGGTGTATGTTTTTATGCGTGTTGGAAATCGCCTAGAGTGGCAGGGTATGAATAACAAAATTATTATCATCATCATCTTCATCATTATTACTACTTTGGGCAGCCCCAGCTGCTGTGGGGCTACGAACCTTCCTCTGCAATCCCCTTACGCCGCCCCCCACGTACCTCTCGCTCTCATCGGCTGCCTTTTCGGCTTCCTCCAGCTTCTGCAACGCGGTAGCGAGACGCTCCTGGGCCCGATCCAATTCCTCTTCCACCAGCTGGATCCTGCGGTTCAGGGAAGCCACCTCCCCTTCTGCCTGTGGGGAAACACAGAGGGGGGAGTGAGCCACTAGGTGATGCAAGGACAAAACGAGGCTGAATTTCACCGGGTCAAAGAGCCAGTTTGGAACACACAAAAGGGGCAGAAAAAAACCCGGTTAACACCCACCCCATCGCTCCAGCTCTGGCTAACTGAATGCTCCTGAGGATAGGGGGGTGGTTTAAGTTTTAGGGTGCCCCCAGAGCCCCACATTTGCACCCATGGCCAGTGCTTGCTCTGGCAGGAGCAGGTCTCCTTGTGGGGGGCTCCCCTTGCTTCCTACCTGGCCGCCCCCAAAAGGCCCGGAAAGAGAAGGAAGAGGACGCCAGGTGAGAACAGGTAGGAGAGAAAAAGCCGAAGGAGGAGGAGAAGCAGGAGGTGTCCCGTCCCGTCGGAGCGAGGTCCGGCCCTGGGGTCTCCAGGCGTCCAGGCGCAGCGGGAAGGAGGCGCAGAAGGAGCCGGGAGGAGGCGCGCAACCCCGGGAGCATCTTGCAGAGGCGTCGGGCGGAGCCTCGACGGCTGGGGCTCCCCTCCCGGGGAGCAGCCTCTTCGGCCTCTCCCGGCTCCGGCACAAGGCGATCCTAAGCGAGGGGAACGGGCGGCAGCGACGGCGCGCCCGTCTCCCCCGACGGGGCGTCCCGGGGCAGCAGGAGCGCAGAGAAGGAGAAGGAGGAGAGCGGAGAGAGAAAGGCGCAAAGTGGAGAGGCGCCAAGCGGCGGAGGAGGCGCCGGCTGCGCGCGCCCCGCCGAGGCTCCTCTTCCGACGGCGCTCACTTTCTCGCGCAGCTCGCGCTCCTGGTCGCGCTGGCGCTGCAGGATCTGGGCGCGGTCCTCGGCCTCGTCGGCCTCCTGCTGCAGCGCTTGGATCTTGCGCTTCACCGCCTCCAGGGAGCCCGTGGCGGCGGCCATCCCGTCGGATCCCGGCGGCACACGTGGATACGGCAACGGCGGCGGCAGCGACGGCCAAAGGAAGCAAAGGGCGCGGCTCCTCCGGTGCGCGTTGGCGAGGGCGCAGCGGCGTCGGGCGGGAGGAAGGGGAGGAGGGAGGGGAGGACTGGGGGAGGGGCCGTGACGTCGGCACCGCTGGCGCATCGTGACGTGGCCACCGCTGGGACAACCCCGAGGACAGCCCCCTCGGGGTGGCGCGCAAAGGAGGAGGAGGGCACCTCCGAGGTCCGCTAGCCGGGACGGGGCGGGCAGAGGCTTTCTCTCCCCTCTGAGCTGCGCCGGTGCTGCTGCTCCTCCTCCTTCTCAGGGGAAAGGGAGCCCCAAGCGATCAGACGGGACCCCCCCACACACTCTGTTCGAGGGAAGCAACCCCCTCTCTGCCCACCTGGACGGCAGGTGTCTCTGCTAAAGGCAACGTAGCTCGCCATGGGGGGCGTCTAGGGGGAGCCGGGCACCCCCATATTTTCAAGAAGCCCCCCCACCCAAAAATTTCCGCGGTAGTCCTCCCTCGGGGTTTGGAAAGGCGCCCGAAGCCGCGGGCTCTTTCTGGGTCTCCAGCCGAGGCGCACCGGGGCCAGGGGCGTAGGGTCCCCCCCCCCAAATCCTCAAAAATCTGGAGCTGAGGTTCTCCCCCCGCTAGGGTTCCTCTTTACTCTTGAGTTGCTCAAAATATCCTTCCACTCCTCCTCGTTAATTTAGCTGCCTGGTCCTCTTCGGGGATAGATGCTGAAATTCTTGAAACATTCCCCGAATTCTCCCTACTCTTTTCTTGCATCTTGGTTTCTTATCTTTGCAGCCAGAATTTTATCCAGTCTTTTATTCCAGCTGGCACCCCTCCTCTCCAAATGTCTTCGCCAACCTGAACAGGCACTTTATATTTCTTCCTCAGCCCGCATCCCTGGCATAGTTGAATTTTTTTCCGTCCAAAGCCTTTTTGGCTTTCCTACTCCTCCTTTGGGAAACCACCCAAAGTGGTTGAGTTTTCTTTGGGAGGGGTACCCACAGCCCCAGTGCCACCCCATCGCCCCCGCCCCCACCTAGTCTTCCTACCAGGGCCGTCTTTACCCGGGGGTCCAAGGGGTGCGGGACACCCGGGCGCCAAATTCTGGGGGGCACCAGGCGCCCGCTGCTGAAGCCGCCTAAGCTCTTAACTATCTACCTGTTACAAAATAATTAATCATTTTGATCAAGCTAGAAAAACAAAATACATATATACCTAGGCATTACCGGAATGTATACCTACTGCTGCGGGACCAGAGATTTACAGAAGATTGGAAGAAGTACCGTATTTTTTGCTCTATAAGACTCATTTTTCCCCTCCTAAAAAGTAAGGGGAAATGTGTGTGCGTCTTACGGAGCGAATGCAGGCTGCGCAGCTATCCCAGAAGCCAGAACAGCAAGAGGGATTGCTGCTTTCGCTGCGCAATGATCCCTCTTGCTGTTCTGGCTTCTGGGATTCAGAATTTTTTCTTCTTGTTTTCCTCCTCCAAAAACTAGGTGCGTCTTGTGGTCTGATGCATCTTATAGAGTGAAAAATACGGCATATGACTTATTTGAAAAGCAACTGTCATCAACAAATCACGCTAGTAGGACTGCAAGAAGTTTTGTAAGGAGAAATATATGAAGTATTACAAAGTAGAAAAAGATAGAGATATTGGTTATATGTTTGAAAGGTAATAGGGAAGATAAGAAATGCATACTGAGAGATTAGATTGGAAAATTTTCAGACAGGATGGATGGAAGTCAAAAAAATTGAATAAGATGTAAAAGTATGTTTAATTACTGTTGAAAATGATATGTTAAAAAACTAATAAAAAATGTGTGTGTGTGTGTATGTATTTCTACTGTTTCACTAAAGAACTTTCGACTTTATGCGCACATTTACCAAAGACGCGCCGCGCTTGTTGGCACTTGTCATTCTCAACGGCGCCATGCACCTGAAATTAACTAAATTTCAGGGTGCTGGGCAGATATTTCCACCCCAGCGGTGCGTAAGCTAAAAACGGCCCTGCTTTCTACACTACTGGCACCCATCAGCTTTTGCAGCCAGTGCAGGGACGCGGGTGGCGCTGTGGGTTAAACCACAGAGCCTAGGACTTGCCGATCAGAAGGTCGGTGGTTCGAATCCCCACAATGACGGGGTGAGCTCCCGTTGCTCAGTCCCTGCTCCTGCCAACCTAGCAGTTCGAAAGCACGTCAAAGTGCAAGTAGATAAATAGGTACCGCTCCAGCAGGAAGGTAAACGGCGTTTCCGTGTGCTGCTCTGGTTCGCCAGAAGCGGCTTAGTCCTGCTGGCCACATGACCCAGAAGCTGGACGCCGGCTCCCTCGGCCAATAAAGCGAGATGAGTGCCAGAGTCGGTCACAACTGGACCCAACGGTCAGGGGTCCCTTACAGGCCAAGTACTGCTGCCTTGGCGTGCCCACTGCAGAAGTTGATGGGAATCGTAGACCAAAAAACCCAGAGGACCGCCCCCCCAGCCCAAAGTTTGGCATGGCCGGCCTACGTACATCCGTGGCTTTCTTGTCTGCCATCTCCAGCTTCTCCTGAGCATCCTTGAGGGCTTCGGAGTATTTGTCGAGCTCGTCCTCAGTGCCTTTGAGTTTCTTCTGCAGAGACACCAGTTCATCCTCCACCTGCCCAAAGAGAGGGAGAGATAATATTGCAGATTATTACATACACATCACTTGGGAAGACAGGTGAACGAATACCAGTATACTGGAAGAAGCAAAGATCACCAGTGTCAAAGCAACATCATGTTGTGTGGAAGCCTGATGGTCGCCTTCCAAAGCAACTCCTCTATTCCGAACTTTAAAACGGAAAGCATAATGCTGGTGGTCAACAAAAGAGGTTCAAAGACTCTTTCAAGGCAAGTCTTAAAAACTGTAGTATAAACACTGACAACTGGGAAACACTGGCCTGTGTGCGCTCCAGTTGGAGAACAGCCTTTGCCAAAGGTGTCGTGGGCTTTGAAGACACTCGAACTCAGGACACAAGGGAGAAACGTGCTAAGAGGAAGACACGCTTGGCAAACCCTCACCGGGATCAACTCCCACCCGGAAACCAATGTCCCCACTGTGGAAGGACGTGTGGGTCCAGAATTGGCCTCCACAGTCACTTACGGACTCACTGTGAAAACCGTGTTTATCGAAAACAATTTTACTCGGCTACGAGGGATCGCCAAAGAAGAAGAAGATAGGGCGTTGGGTTGCCATATGTCCTATTTCTCCCAGACGCGTCCTCTTTTTCAGGATTAAAATTGGATTTTTAAAATCTGGGTTTTTTCATTTGGTGTTTTTTTCTTTACAGTAACCCAGGAAAAAATTCCTTGTGCATTCAACTCAGATCTCAGCAGGCCTGCAGCAGAGAATCGCAGTCCACCAGGAATCTTTTTAATGTTGTGCTCCTTGCTTCCGCAAGGGAGAAGAAAACATCAAGAGGTAAAACCACAACAATGCAGATTTACTTGGTTGGGTCAGAGAACAATGTTTTATTTGAACATTAAATTGTGATGCACATTTTTTTGGAGGGGCCGGTCAGTGACCCTCTTGCAACCACTTATGGAAAACTACCCCTTTGCTCCTTGGGTTGAGCAGCCAAAAAATGTATTCCGGAGCCTTATCTCTCTCTCTCTCTCTCTCTCTCTCTCTCTCTCTCTCTCTCTCTCTCTCTCTCTCTCTCCACCTTCCCATATAAATCCATCCTGCTTTCTCAAAGCAGCTATTTATATCATTCCAGGCCAGCGCTGGGTGCCAGTTTCCCTGGTTCTGATGAGCACTCCCCTTATCTTGCGGCCGGCCAGCGATAAAGTTATCTGGCTGTGGGAAAGAACACCCTGTTCTGCCCTTCGCAGTGTGTTCTTTTCGGGGTGGGGTGGGGAGCCTGAGGCTACTTCTCACTCGCAGTGGCGTAGCGTGGGTTGTCAGCACCCGGGGCAAGGCAAGTAATTTGCGCACCCTACCCCTAACCCCCAGATGTTGCGCCTGGTGCGGCCACCCCCCCTGCACCCCCCCACGCTACGCCACTGCTCACTCGTCCCCTTCCCCACTCACTTGGCCTTGAGCCAACACCTTAATGGCCCCTTTCCTTCCGCAGACCCTCCAAGTGGAAAACCAGGGACAGCCCCAGATTTACAGAAGCCGCCCAGGTTTCTGATTTGATCCCAGAATATCCCGCTTTTCCTTAGGACGTCCCTATTTTCAGGGGAGAAATGTTAGAGGGGATGGAATAGGACGTCCCTCTTTTCAGGGGAGAAACGTTGGAGGGGATGGAATAGGACGTCCCTCTTTTCAGGGGAGAAACGTTGGAGGGGATGGAATAGGACGTCCCTCTTTTCAGGGGAGAAACGTTGGAGGGGATGGAATAGGATGTCCCTATTTTCAGGGGAGAAACGTTGGAGGGGATGGAATAGGAGTCCCTATTTTCAGGGGAGAAACGTTGGAGGGGATGGAATAGGACGTCCCTCTTTTCAGGGGAGAAACGTTGGAGGGGATGGAATAGGACGTCCCTATTTTCAGGGGAGAAATGTTGGAGGGGATGAATAGGACGTCCCTATTTTCAGGGGAGAAATGTTGGAGGGGATGGAATAGGACGTCCCTATTTTCATCGGATAATTTTTTCTCCTATGTTTGACAGGTGTTACGGTTGCTCAGTGTGTCACTGGGCCGCTCCCCGCTTTGGGTTTGGGGGGGCTGCGGCCGAGAGACAGCTGAGCCTGGGCCTTTGGTGCCAGCTGGAGCGGCTTAAACTGCGGCTGGGGGAAGAGAGGGAGACCCCTGGGACCCAGAGTTTGCCAGCACCTCATCCCAGAAGGTCAGCCTTAAACCCAGGTAGCGAGCCGTCCGTGCTCTTTCCCCGGGTGCCGAGAGCTGCAAATAAATGCCTCTTAATCCTGCCCATCACATCCAGCCATGAGCTCATCTGTTCTTCATGGGAAACATGAGGAAGCGAAGCAGCCAGCCTCCCACCAACCTCACTGTCGTTTGGGGAAATTCGGGGGAAGCTGTGAGATCACTGGGCTGCCTCTGCTACCTTTGTCCGGACTCAAAAAGAATAAAAACAACGAGAAGAAGCTTTGGAGAGTTCCTGCAGGCCAGATCCTGCGTCTTGGAGGAGCGAACAGGCCCTGTTTCACCCCAGCAGGGCCTTACCTGAGAGTAAGCCCCCTCGAAGACAGCAAGAGCTGCTTCTGGAGATGCCTAGCAGTTTGTGCCTCAGTGGCACGGTCTGTAGAATGGGCATAATTTATTTGTTGACTATATATACCTCTCTATAGCCGCAAGGTCTCAGGCCAGTTCACACGATAAAACCAGAATATAAATATTTATATACACCCCCTAGACAAAAAAATTCCTCGATTACGTCCTTGGCTCTCTCCCTAACCGACCTCCCCTTCAGCAAATCTCTAATTTGCTGGCTGTCTTTAATATTTTGCACAGGTTGCAAAATTTGCCTCGGCTGCAAGTAAGTTGAGAGCTGGGCACCAAGGCAAGTATCATAAGGGGGGGTGTCTGCGTGTGAGAAGTGGAGTGCTTAACTTACACAAGAGTGATTTTTTTGCATTTTTGCATGTTTGCTGTTGTTGTTCAGTTTTAAATTAATTATTTGCATCCTACTTGTTGTGACCGATTGCGGTGGCTTACAGCAGGGGTGGCCAAATTCCAAGAGACAACGATCTGCTCACAGAGTTAAAAACAGTGATCTACTCCCTTTTGGGGGGTTCAGGTAAAAATTGATGAGCTATTTTTGCTTTTTCTTAAGAAAGAGAAGGCCCATTTTGTGGGGGTTCAGGTTGAAGTGGTTGAGCTTTTTTTTAGGGAAGGAAAAGCCACGTTTTTCAGGGGCAAAAATGTTGAGCTTTTTGGGAGCCAAACATGTTCAGCTTCTTGAAGGGGGGGAGAGCAGTGATCTACCAGTGATCTCCCACAAAAGTCCAGCAATCTACCAGTAGATCACAACCTGCCTGTTGGACGTGCCTGGTTGTAGCTTTTTAGCAATAAAGATTCATTCCGCATCAATCTACGGAGCGCATAATCAAAATAAAAGCGATGCTAGCAGCAGGAGTGACGATGAATGTATGTATTAAACCTCCCAGTGGGGCAGCTTGCGCCCACCTCTCCCCCCACATGCCCCCCCAAGCCTCTTGCCCCTGCCTTCCGCCCCCTCACCTGTTTGCACTTGTCCTCCGCTGCCTTCTTGTCCGCCTCGGCTTGCTCCGCTCGGTCGATGGCGTTCTCCTTGTCCAGTTTCAACATCTGCATCTTCTTTTTGATCGCCTCCATCTTTGCGGCTGGCGGGAGATTCTGCGGGCAGAGTTAGGGCAGAGGGCAGGCAGGCAGGCGACTGGGGGGCCCCTATATTTGAGCTCCTGGTTTTAAGCTGCTGGCTGTGCTGACGTAGCCAACGATAAGTGGGGAGGAATCTCTCCAGTCCTCTCCCGACACCTTATTTGGAACTCGGCGTCTTTAAAGAAAAGAAAAGCACTTGTTTCCATTTTTAACTTTCCAGGCCAGGGACACAAAACTCCCTCGACTGGCACTGTGGGGCAGCCAAGACTTGGCCCGAACCATAGGAAAGGATCCAGACCCTACAGGTGCGAATGGAGCAAGGAGATCTTGCAAGGAGTGTGCAGGGCTTCAGCCGAAACAAGTGGGCTTCAAACGCGGTGAGTTCCCAAGTTGTAGCAGCAGCAGCTGGTGGAGAGCAGGACTCGAACCCACGGCTTCCAGTTCCGAGAGGCTCAACATCAGGAAGAACTTTCTCTTTGACCGTGGAATGGAAGGCGGCAAACTCTCCTTCCTTGGAGGGTTGGGCGGCCATCCGTCCGGGATGCTTTAGCTGAGATTCCTGCATTGAAAGGGGGCTGGGATGGATGTCCTTCAGGGGTCCCCTTCCAATTCTACGATTTTGCGATTCATAATCGGGAAGATGGTGGCGACGGCAGACGAAGCAGCAAGCAAAGTGCCTGGCAGAAAGCTGGAAGCAGAATACAGGGTTGCGGAGTGTTTTGGAGGCTGCTCTTGCGCTCCCAAGGCCCTGAAGCGGCCTTTGCATTCCAGCTGAGTCCTGCTTGCTTTCTCCTTCATACTTTCATCTCCAGATAAAAGCCCAGTGGAAACGGGTCCTGGCTGCCACAAGCCCTTTTGGGCCCTGCGTAAGTCATCACTTGTCACAAACAAGCTTTCGTTCTTCCTGTCTGGCTGAGCCCAGCTCTGCAAAAGCTGCCTCTTTTCCTTCAATAAGCAGAAGTCGTCTTGGTACTGCAAAATTGCTTGCGGAAGCCGAGCTGAGATCCGGCGGAGGGCCATGCAAAGGGCGCCTTTCGAGCATGTGCAGAGCGCCCTGCTTCCTTGTGGCCAGGGAGCAAGCAGCCCAGAGGCGTCTGGGAGCCTGAGCAAATCTGAGCTCACCTTTTCGAAACAGCCTCTTGCAAATCGGCTGGCTGGGGAAGAGTTTGAAGCTCCGGGAAGCTCTTGCATTGCAAGCCGAGAATTTCTTGGCACTGGGGCGGTGCCCTGAAGGAAATGGCCCATTTCCCAGATGCTTGGACCCCGGAGAAGCCCCTCTTTCTCTGCCACCAGGCCAGGCAGCTGGAGAGCGGCTCTGGTTCGGAGCCCAGCCGAAAGAGGATCCGTCTCCCAGGAAATGGCGAGGCAGACGGTCCGAGGCCTTTTATGGAGATCTTTTGAACAAACATCAAGGGAATTGAGAGAGGCGGCTCTAGGGCGGGTCAGGAGGCAGCGGTAGCGGAAAAGCAAAGCAGGGAAGAATCAGAACAGGTGTCTGGCTGGTAACCGGGCAGAAATAAAAGCAGAGGCGAGGCTGCAAACCCGTCTGGGCTGAAAAATACTTTTGCATGTGGTCAGTTTTGATTAAGACTCGGCTACAGATATAACATTTTAAGTGCGTTTTGAGTGCATTGTACAAATGGGGCGCTAGATGGCGCTGACGAGCTAATGGCAAATTCCAGATAAATTTTACAACGGTTTTTGTTTTAAAAAAGCATTTTCATGGCGTTTTTTAAAATATCTGTGTAGATTCAGGTTCCCATTCCAGGGTGGAGGTCTGAATGCAGAGGGGAAGAGAAGAAGAAAAGGGTTTTTTCCTTTAGTTTGTGTACAACAGGATATGTTCTTAATTATGGATGATGAAGAAGAATATTCTTATTCTTATTAATCACCACTTGCCCTTCACCCCAAGACCCCAGGACATACCCTCCAGCATTTCTCCCCTGGAAACAGGGACACTCTATTCCATGATGATGGTGAATAATTTTATTATTTATACCCCACCCCTCTAACCAGCCACATACAGTGTGTATAATAAAATTAAACATGAGGAAACTTCTCTTTACAGGGCAGCCTTCTGATGTCTTCTAATGGTTGTATAGGTACTTACCTCCTCCTTATTATTACTGAATAGGACGTCCCTATTTTCAGTGGGGAAACGTTAGAGGGGATGGAATTGTTGTTGTTTTGTCGTGTCTGCCTCTTCGTGACCCCCTGGAGCAGAGCACGCCAGGCCCTCCTGTCTTCCACTGCCTCCCGCAGTTTGGTCAAACTCATGCTGGTCTCTTCCAGAACACTGTCCCACCATCTCGTCCTCTGTCGTCCCCTTCTCCTTGCGCCCTCCATCTTTCCCAACATCAGGGTCTTTTCCAGGGAGTCTTCTCTTCTCCTGAGGTGGCCAAAGTCTTGGAGCCTCAGCTTCAGGATCTGTCCTTCCAGTGAGCACTCAGGGCTGATTTCCTTCCGAATGGAGAGGTTGGATCTTCTTGCAGTCCATGGGACTCTCAAGAGTCTCCTCCAGCACCAGAATTCAAAAGCACCCATTCTTCGGCCATCAGCCTTCTTGATGGTCCAGCTCTCACTTCCATACATCACTACTGGGAAAACCAGAGCTTGAACTATACGGACCTTTGTTGGCAAGGTGATGTCTCTGCTTTTTAAGATGCTGTCTAGGTTTGCCATCGCCTTTCTTCCAAGAAGCAGGCGCCTTTTAATTTCGCGGCTGCTGTCACCATCTGCAGTGATCATGGAGCCCAAGAAAGTCAAATCTCTCCCTGCCTCCATTTCTTCCCCTTCTGTTTGCCAGGAGGGGATGGGACCAGTGGGGGGTGGTATAGGACGTCCCTATTTTCATTGGATAAGTATTTCAGTCAAGCTGGTACCCCATCCATTCACGTCTCCCCATTTCCAGCAAATGGTCAGGCAAAAGAGGCAGGGGAGCTTGGCTTCCTCCAGCCAATCACAACTGACCTGTCCAGGCTCAGTTATCCAATCCGAGCCGAGTTATTTGCATCTCCCTCCAGCCATTCATAAAGTCCACCTGGAGAAAAGCTGGCCAGCCAATCACAGCACCGCAATCAACTTTCTTAGTTTTTGGACTGGTCACAAGTGGGGGGGGGGCGAGGAGAAATCCAACCGCTGAACTGTTGAGGGACCCTATGGGTCATCTAGACCAACCCGCTGCAAGGGCCCTACGCAGGACTCGAACCCACGACCGTGACATTGAACGTCTCATGCTTGAGCCATCAAGGAAGTTTCATCTCCTCGGGCAGAGAGTCTTCCTGAACGTCTTCCATTGCGGATCAGCCCCAGGCTGGTTCCCTGCAAATCAAACCACATTGCGAGGAAAATGCGCAAGGAGCAAGCAGAACCGCGCGCAAAGATGGGTGCAAAAATGGCGCAAATCCCCAGCGGGCCACCAGGGGGCAGCAGACACAACGCAACAAACCCAAGCCAAAGCCAGGTCCGATCTGCAGCCGAGAGGAATACTGTATATATTCTTTAGGAGTTTTTCCTGGGCTAAGTGCTCTGGTTTTCTCCCACTTGGACTACTGCCATGCGCTCTCCGTGGGGCTACCTTGGAAGGTGACCCGGAAACTGCAATTAATCCAGAATGCGGCAGCTAGACTGGGGACTGGGAGGGGAGACCATGTTACACTGGTCCTGAAAGACCTACATTGGCTCCCAGGACGTTTCCAAGCACAATTCAAAGGGTTGGTGCTGAACTTTCAAGCCCTAAACGGCCCAGTAGACCTGAAGGAGCGTCTCCACCCCGGACACCGGGGTCCCTCTCCTGAGGGCCTTCTGGCATTTCCCTCATTGTGAGAAGCAAGGTTACAGCGAACCAAGCAGAGGGCCTTCTTGGTGGTGGCACCCGCCCTGTGGAACGCCCTCCCGTCAGATGTCAAGAACTATACAACTTTTTGAAGACATCTGAAGGCAGCCCTGTATGAGGAAGTTTTTACTGTTTCTTGTTTTATTATGTTTTTATAGAAGTTGTGCAGAGTGGCTGGGGCAACCCAATCAGATCGAAGGCTCATGAATTCTGGCATTTGCCCGGCGAGTCGGAACCTCCATCGAATTAACTCGCAGGGCTGCCGTTTTGCTGTTTTTGCAAAAGAGCCACGTGCCACTTTCACCCTGGCTGTGTGGTGCCTTCTTACCCTGTTTTGGGGACGACAGCAGCGAGGGAACATCTGCCGGGCTGCGGGTTCAACCAAGGAGGAGGACAAGTCCATTCTTGAACCAAGAACTTACACATTGGCCACCAATAATGAAACATACAGTGGTACCTTGGTTCTCAAACTTAATCCGTTCCGGAAGTCAGTCCCCAAAACCAAAGTGTTCCAAAACCAAGGCGTGCTTTCCCATAGAAAGTCATGCAAAACGGAATAATCCGTTCCAGACTTTTAAAAACAACCCCTAAAACAGCAATTGGACATGAATTTTACTATCTAACGAGAGAATCGATCCATAAAATGAAAGCGATAAACAATGTGCTGCTGTCACACAATCAGTCAATCCATCAGTAGCTGGACTGGGTTCCACGCAGTTGCAAAAACAAAACGAAAAAGAGCCGCAAAAACGCAAAATGCAAAATAAATAGCCAAAAAAACAGACAGACCTCAGCATAACACTCAAATCGGAAGCGTGGCACTCAAAACGGAGCACGTTCAGCTTCCGAAAAAAATTCGCAAGCCGGAACACTTCCTTCCGGGTTTGCAGTGTTTGGGTTCCAAGTTGTTTGAGTACCAAGGCGTTTGGGAACCAAGGTATATGTTGTAGTTATTTTTCCACATTTATTATGCTATTTCTGTGCTACGCATACAACATGAGAAAACTTATTTGTGTAACATTATTCTTGTTTATAAAACCTAATAATAACCAACAGAGGAGGACCCAAAGAAAGGAGCCTATTGGGCTGGTCTCTCCTTTCAAACCCTGAGCCAAAGCTGTCAACGTCTCCCTTTTTTTAAGGGAAATCCCCTTATTCCGAATAGGATTCCTCGCAAGAAAAGGGAAAAGTTGACAGCTGTGCCCTGAGCATTGCTGTGATGTCACTGGGGGGGCAGGAGAGGGGGGATTCCCCCCAATGCCAAGCCGCCACATTCCAGTTATTCCCTTCCTCCGAAACCCTTTGCCAAAAGCGAGGGGAGCCAAGCCATTTGTGGCAGCGAGTGCCACAGGCCACGCGATTGTTTGCACTGCGTTAGGGGTGCTGGCAGCACCCCCCATGCCCCTCTCTGATGCCCTCTGCGCTATCAACAGGAAACATCTTTCTCGGGGCAGGAAGTGGGCCTTTGTCATTGGCCTGGGACGAGGACATGACGGGATTCAGGCAGCCTATCGGGGCGGGGATATTTTTAGGTGCCGTATATAAAGCAGCAACGGCAGCAGCAAAGAAAGAGAAAGAGAATTGCAAAGCAGAAGGAGCAATGGATTTGGAGATCTCTCTGCAAAGGGCTCCAAACACCGCTTGGGTCTTCTCTGGGGAGATGGTGAAAGCAACCTCTGTTCACCTCGAACGGGGTCAGCTTCAAGAGCCTCTGCCACACAAGGAGGCCTCAAACATGGCTAGTTTCTGGACAGACAGGTTGACCGTAGATTGGCTAAGTTGGAAGGGACCCTGAGAGTCCATTAGCCCAACACCCTTGCAATGCAGGAATTTATTATTATTAATTATCATTATTATTATTATTTATACCCTGGGTTTCCCCAGCCACTCTGGGCGGCTCACAACAGAATATTAAAAACACGACAAAGCATCAAACATTAAAAACTTCCCTAAACAGGGTTGCCTTCAGATGTCTTCTAAAAGTCAAGTAGTTGTTTATTTCCTTGACATCTGACGGGAGGGCGGGTGCCACTACTGAGAAGGCCCTCTGCCTGGTTCCCTGTAACCTCACTTCTCGCAGGGAGGGAACCGCCAGAAGGCCCTCAGAGCTGGACTGCAGTGTCCGGGCTGGACAATGGGGGTGGAGACGCTCCTTCAGGGATACTGGGCCGTTTAGGGCTTTCAAGGTCAGCACCAACTCTTCGAATTATGCTTGGAAACATCCCGGAAGCCAATGTAGGTCTTTCAGGACTGGTGTTACATGGTCTCCACTCCCAGTCCCCAGTCTGGCTGCCGCATTCTGGATTAGTTGCAATTTTCGGGTCACCTTCAAAGGCAGCCCCACATAGATCGTGTTGCAGTAGTCCAAGCGGGAGATAACCAGAGCATGCCCCACTCTGGCCAGACAGTTTGGTTGAGATTCCTGTGTTACTGGGGGAGGGGGTCAGGCTGGATGGCCTTTGGGGCTCCCTTCCAACTGTACGAAGCTGAACGTTGGGCAATTCAGATCAGATAAAAGGAAAGTCATCTTTGCAAGGCGCATAGTTAAGCTGCAGGACTCACAGCGACGCTCAACCAGTTTCGATGTCTTTTAAACTATTTGACAAATTTGTGGCTGCAAACCTCAAGGGCTCTGCTCTGACTGCCAGTTGCTGGAAGGCACAGGAGATGGTTGTGAACTTTTGTTTGGGGGCATCTTTCTGGCCGCTGCAAGAACAAGGATGCTCGGGTGCAGGATTAGATGGGGGGGGGCGCGTTTGGCTTGAATTTTCTCTCTCTTTGTGCGTGTCTCTCCCTCCCTCCCTCCCTCCTTCCCTCTCCTGAAAGAAAACACCCACACACCAAAAAGGAAAAGCGAAGTGTTTGGAATCAAGCAGCCATGCAGAAAGGAAGACAGCGCGATGCAAATCAGCTGCAAGAATACCTGCCTGTGTTGATGCCCTCGACGCCGAACCCGCTTCCTTTGTGCCGAATTTCCTCCGAGCTTAAAAATAAATTAAGAGAGGCCCAGATTGTGCAACCACTGTAAGAGGCGCTTCTGGGGCGGCAGTTCTTCCTCCCAGAAGTCCTTGCTGAAGATGGCGAAAACAGGACAGCCAGGGTGCATTCTGGGGGGGTGGGACACTGCGCCACCAGATTTGCCACTTTGCCCCACAGTCCTGCAGGCCTGCAAACCTTTGCTGACATTGAGGTCTCTCTTGCGCCTAGCTAGGGTCATAATTTTTTCCTTGCCTCCCCTTCCATCAGAGCTGCAGACTATTCTTGCAGCGCAGAGCAAAATCATGTCCCTCAGCTCAGAAAAGTTGCAAGGCTGGACAGCAGGTGAAGATATTATTATTATTATTATTATTATTATTATTATTATTATTATTGCACGGGGCAGGGACACAAAAAAAGAGAGGCCAACTGCAGACTGGGATCTCAGCTAGCGCTGCAAAATCTCTCCCCCCAGAGTTCTGTGCAAAAAGCATTCAAGTCCCACATCAAAAACTCGCTGGCTTTCAAAGAGCGAAATTTCAGAGCGCAAACCCTTGTGTGGTTCTTTCCCCCCCAAAGGCATTCGCACCTGATTTTGCACAAGTGTGGGCAAAGGCTACAGCTGTGAAATTGGGGAAGGGGCTTCCACATCCGTGCGCAGTTCCTGGAGGGTCTCCTTGGCACAACCTGGTTTCCCTTGCCCTCGCGGGCCCCCACTTCCTGAGCTGCGCTGCTGTACCCCCGTCCAAACTGCCCCACATCTTTCCACCTGGCCTGGGCCAATTTCCTGAAAAAGCCCCCCTTGCTTTTGACCTCTGCAAGCAGGCCGGGGACTGAGCCACAACCTTGGTCTACAGAAGGTCACACCCTGTTGTTGTCTCTCCCATCAGGGGTGACAATTCTTCAATGCGGTTACAGTGAGCAGCTTCTCTGCTGATTCTCAGAACAGAAGCCGCCGCCAACATGTGCCTCTTGCTGCAAACACCTTGCTGGGGTGTGTGTGTGTGTGTGTGTGTTTCGCTGGGAGAGTTTGGGGCTGTTATTCGTTTTTGTAAAGAACAAGAAAAAAACAACGCACCGCTTCTGTATCTCGCCCTGCAATCTAGATGGGATCGATAAGAGGCCCCGAGAGTCTCGTCCGTTGCAAATTACCGTAAACGAGTGGTGGCACCCAACCTCCCCAGGTTCAGCTCTTTCTTTACAGTTGCTGGGTGCAGAAAGACATTTCCACACGCACAGAGGTTTTTTGCATTTGAAGCAAGGCCTCTCCGCTCACAAACACACAGACACACAAAGAGTGTTGCATTTTAAGCACGCCTGCACCGCCCAAAAAGTTGCGTTGATTTTGTGCATCTTTAAAAAACGAACTACGCGCGTGTTTAAGAAACAAACCAACCAAACACATTGCCCAACATGCATTGATTTTGTGCATATTTAGAAACGAACTACACGTGTGTTTAAGAAACAAACCAAACACATTGCCCAACAAAAATTGCTGGGGAGTTGGATAAAACAAATCCCTGGTTCTTCTGCTTCTGAGACAAATCAAAGGGGGGCTGACAGCTCTTCCAGATTTTCCAGATGGAGAAGAGGTCTTGTGTTTTTCAGGCCAGCAGAACTGATTGGCAACAGGTTAAGAGAAAAGACGAAGGGAAGGTCTGTTTTCAGGGCCTCGGCCCAGTAGACCTGAAGGAGCGTCTCCATCCCGGATGCCGGGGTCCATCTCCCGAGGGCCTTCTGGCAGTCCCCTCCCTGCGAGAAGTGAGGTTGCAGCAACCAGGCAGAGGGCCTTCTCGGTGGTGGCACCTGCCCATCAGATGTCAAGGAAATAAACAACTGTCTGACTTAGAAGGCATCTGAAGGCAGCCCTGTTTAGGGAAGTTTTTAATGTTTGAAGCTTTATTCTGTTTTTAGTGTTCTGTTTGGAGCCGCCTAGAGTGGCTGGGGAAACCTAGCCAGATGGGCGGGATATAAATAATAAAATTATTATTATTATTAGGCGCACTAGCAAGCTGTGGGGTTTGTCGTCACGAGATTTAAGTGGCAACACGTGACACGCAGCTGCCAGGAGAGACAAAGGGGACCGAATCTACACATACTGTATATTTTAAAAAACACTGTGAAAATGCTTTTTTTAAAAAACATTTTAAAATATATACCCACTCAATTATGTTTCTATATCTGTTGGAAGCTGCCCAGAGCGGCTGGAGCAACCCAGTCAAGATGGGTGGGGTATAAATAGTAAAATTATCATTATGGAATGGGACGTCCCTGTTTTCATCGGAGAAGCGTTGGAGGGTGTGCAAAGCATCTATGTGTCTCAGGAGACAATGACAGAATGCACCTTTTAGGGGTGAGTTCAAGCTGCTGAGCTGTTGAGCACCGCTAAGAAATGTTGTTGTTGTTTTTTAAAAAATAATCGTTTGGTTTTTTTATAAAATAGGATCCAAAACGTGCAGCTGAACCCTAGAGAAACCCTTCAGCTCTGGAACGAAATTTTCTCCGGCCGCAGAAAAAAACGAAAAACCCCAGAAAAACAAGCTGGAAAGAGGCGAGCGGCTTGTGTCTTTTTTGGCACGTGGTTTCATCCAGTTTCAAAACCACTCAAGAGATTGGCTACGAAACCTGCGGCTCTCCACAGCTATCTGAGGTTTACTGATCGACTGTTATGCTAATAACAAGCCTTTAGAAAGATAAACCACCGAGAAAGAGAGAGAGAGAGAGAGAGAGAGAGAGAGAGAGAGAGAGAGAGAGGAGAGGAGAGGATATGCACCTCGAAGGCTCTGCCAGAGCCATAACTGGCAACAGCCAACTGTAAAAACTTGCATGCAAGGCCGCCGGGTTTCTGAACCCGGGCATGGAAAGGGCACCAGCGCGCCCACCCTGCAAGGCTGCCTCCTGCAGGCGAGCCGCTGGCGCAGGAGCACATCCAGGCAGGGCACAGCATCCCCTTTCAAACATGCAAACCACAGCGGCTGCCCCGTCAAGGGCTTTCTCACACGCAGTGCCAGCTCCCTGCTTGTCGTGCCCTCGTTGTCGTTCTCGCTCTTTCTGTGGCGCAGGGGGGCAAAGATTGCATTTCCTCCCTGCAAAGGCCGCGAGGCCTGCCCCGGATCTGGGGCGCTTGCAAAGCCCATCTCGCCACCGAAACCCCTGCGGGGTGATTCTCGGGCACCCCTATCTCTTCCCCAGCTTCTTGGTTTCCATGCTGCACCAGGGAAAGACATAATAATTTCATTATTTATACCCCAATCATCTGGCCGGGTTCCCCCAGCCACTCTGGGCGGCTTCCTGCGCATGCTGAAAACATAATCAAACATTGAAAACGTCCCTAAACAGGGCTGCCTTCAGGTGTCTTCTAAAAGTCAGATAGTTGTTTATTTCCTTGGCATCTGACGGGAGAGGGTGCCACCACCGAGAAGGCCCTGTGCCTGGTTCCCTGTATCCTCGCTTCTCGCAGGGAGGAAACTGCCAGAAGGCCCTTGGAGCTGGACCTCAGATGGGGGTGGAGACACTCCTTCAGGTATACTGGGCTGATACCATAAGAAACCACCACAGGCTGTCGACCTTGATGAACAGTTGTGGCTCAGAGAAGGGTCTCTTCTGTAAGAACAATGATCAATCAATTAATCAACTGAATTTCTATACCGTCCTATGCAGGGCATTTTGCAATGCAACTAGAACGCGTGCTTGTTTTTCCTCCTCCCTCCCCAAACCCTTTTCCTCTTGTGCCCTGTCGCTTAACTGGAATGGAAAGATTTGGGGAAGGAGGAGCCAAAATTTGCTAGGCTTTGGAGAGGCCCTCTCCCTGCCTCCAAGTCTGGTGAACCTGAGAGAGAAGGATTGAATGTTGCTGGTCTTTCGGCAGATTAATTTTTGGGATTCTCCAACAAGGAGAGCATCGCAAGCGTTCCTTGCGCTCATTCCTCTCCCTTTGCCTGTGGGAGGTTTCAGTGGAAAACTGAAAATGTAGAAACACAGTGAACAATAACTTTAGCTGGTGCGCAATCAGGCCGCGGCTGTGCCAATTGGCTCCTGAAACTACTCCCATTAAAATACGCTTGTTCTTTCGGCTCTTTTCCACCAGGTTTTCTAGAACGGCTTCTCGGCTGCGCCAGGGAATCTTGCAAAATATACGAGAGATTCCACCCGCTGCACAAATCAACAGGAACGCCCCAAATCTGCTCCCAGCTCAGAGCTCTTTCGTTTTCCAAAATATGCAGGGCGGTGGGCCCACATACCAGCCGCCGCGGTTGAGGAGAGGGGAGTAAGAGAAGCCGAGAGGGGCTTTGTTTCCGTTTTGGGGAGGGAAAACCTTTAGTCTCTCAATGGCATTTCTGGGGCCGTAAAGCCCAGACCCTCCAAGGGTCCCTGTTTTCCAGAGATTTGCAGAAGCTGTCCCGGTTCCTGATTTGATCCCAGAATGTCCCGCATTTCCTTAGGGCACCCCTATTTTAACGGGAGAAACATTGGAGGGGATGGAATAGGATGTCCCTATTTTCAGGGGAGAAACGTTGGAGGGGATGGAAATTACATCCCTATTATCACGGGTGATGTATGGAAGTGAGAGCTGGACCACAAAGAAGGCAGATCGCCGAAGAATGGATGCTTTTGAATTCTGGTGCTGGAGGAGACTCTTGAGAGTCCCATGGACTGCAAGAAGAACAAACCTCTCCATTCTGAAGGAAATCAGCCCTGAGTGCTCACTGGAAGGACAGATCCTGAAGCTGAGGCTCCAAGACTTTGGCCACCTCAGGAGAAGAGAAGACTCCCTGGAAAAGACCCTGATGTTGGGAAAGATGGAGGGCGCAAGGTGAAGGGGAGGACGGAGGACGAGATGGTGGGGCAGTGTTCTCGAAGCTTCCAGCATGAGTTTGACCAAACCGCAGGAGGCAGTGGAAGACAGAAGTGCCTGGCGTGCTCTGGTCCAGGGGGTCACAAAGAGGCGGACACGACTAAACAACAACAACATATTCACAGGAGAAACGTTGGAGGGGATGGAATAGGACATCCCTATTTCACAGGAGAAACGTTGGAGGGTCTGCTGCTGCCAGCCCGAGTCAGAAGCGCTGGCCTAAGCATGGCAGGGGCTGCTGGGAGCCAGTTCCCGGCCCTCTGCATGCCTCTGCCTCGCGCTCAGATCACAACAAGAGCCCAGCCTGCCAGATTCCACTGGTAAATTTCCCCTGCCAAAGAAAGCAAAAGCAGCCTTTGCTCCGCAATGTTAAAATAATCACTGCGCACAGCAAAGCAAAATATTATGCCCATTAAGTCTAGGACGCCCCTCCCTCTCCCGGCACAGCCAAAAAATCTCTCTTCCCCCAGCCCTGGCCCTCCTCCTGGTGTGTTTTGGTTGCAGAAGATGAGAGACCCTTTGGGGAACCAGCCGTTGACCCAGCTGGCACGGCCTGTGCCCATGTTCAGAAATATAGCCGCCTGCCCCTCTGTAATTCTCTCTCCAAATAGAAGGACAAACTATTTCTGGCCAGGCCCTTGGAATGCGGCCCCCTCCATCCTCTCTTCCCCAGCCCGGTTTTTGCGGTTTGTAGCTGGAGTCTGTCATTGTGGGAGCCCAGAAGAACCTCGGCCTTCTTGCTAGAACACCTGCAAGCACTTAGTTTTGGCCAGAGGAGGTTGGGTGCATGTTCGGCTGAAACGGCGGCATGTGGGGAACCAGCTCTATTTGTGCAAGCTCTGGGCTGACGATGCCTCGATTTGACTTGGCCCCTTTCCCAACCCAAGGCTTTGATGTCCGCTGGACCTCGAGGGTGGAAAGAGAGAAAGAATCGTTTCCGCCAACGTCTCGGACTCTGCCGTAGTTTGTCCACAACGCAGGCCGGCCTTCTCTGCAGAGCGCTTTTGGCTTAACATCAAGAGCAATAAAATCCTAGAATCATAAAGTTGGAAGGGATCAAAAGGGTTGTCTAGTCCAAGCCGTCCCGGTTTCTGATTTGATCCGGGAACGTCCCACTTTTCCTTAGGACGTCCCTATTTTCATGGAGAAATGTTGGAGAGGATGGAATAGGACGTCCCTATTTTCAGGGGAGAAACGTTGGAGGGGATGGAATAGGACGTCCCTATTTTCAGGGGAGAGGGACGCGGGTGGTGCTGTGGGTTAAACCACAGAGCCTAGGGCTTGCCGATCAGAAGGTCGCCGGTTCGAATCCCCGCAATGACAGGGTGAGCTCCCGTTGCTTGGTCCCTGCTCCTGCCAACCTAGCAGTTCGAAAGCACGTCAAAGTGCAAGTAGATAAATAGGTACCACTCCGGCGGGAAGGGAAACGGCGTTTCCGTGCGCTGCTCTGGTTCGCCAGAAGCGGCTTAGTCCTGCTGGCCACATGACCCGGAAGCTGTACACCGGCTCCCTCGGCCAGTAAAGCGAGATGAGCACTACAACCCCAGACTCGGCCACGAATGGACCTGATGGTCAGGGGTCCCTTTACCTTTATTTTCAGGGGAGAAATGTTGGAGGGGATGGAATAGGATGTCCCTATTTTCACGGGAGAAACGCTGGAGGGTCTGTAGTTATGCGACCCCCAAGCCAAGGATATAAGTAACTATACAACCTTTAGAAGATATCTGAAAGCAGCCTTGTCTAGTTTTATTATGTTTATTATATATAGGGAAGTTGTTTTATTATTATTATTATTATTATTACTGAATAGGACATCCCTATTTTCATCAGAGAAACACTGCAGAGTCTGAAGTTACCCGACCCCTGAGCCAACCAACTATCCAACCTTAAAAACTCATCTGAAGGCAGCCCTGTATAGGCAAAGTCATTTAATTTCTTTAAACAGTTAATGTTTTCTTACATTTTTATGTACGCTGGAAGGTATGCGCCGGCACTCGCGAGCATGGAAAGCAACCTGAGGCCAGGAGGCGGGGGGAGCCAGCCAGCTGCCCCCTTTCCCCTCGCCTTCAATAGGGCCTTTTTCCCCCAAGCAACAGCCTATCGGCCGGGGATCCTGCAAGCCTTTGCTGTGGTCCAGCCTCTCGGCTGAGCGCTGCGGCCTGCCTTGCCTGCCTCCCTGGCCGCCCTCCAAAGCTTTCAAAGGATTTCTGTTTGGGGCTGGAGGAGGTTGCCAGGTTTCTTTCCACTGGCCCCCCCAGTTGTTGTGCTTTGGGCCGCGTGTTCGCAGGAAGGGGAGCCAAGCAGGGCTTCCTGAACGAACGCCTGGAAGAGGAAACGAAGGCATCATCAGCAAAGGGGAGGCAGGCGGTTAAAAATAACTTGGGTATATAAAGGCTGCTGAGGATCCCCTCTCTCTCTCTTGCAGCCGGTCTTTGCTGCAGCAGCAACAGCCTCTGGGCTGCTGCGCACTCCTGGCAAGGGGGCCTTTTGGGGAGCCCAGGCCGGCCTGCCTCAGTTTCCTCTCCGGGTAAAGGGCAGCAAAATGCCCTGAAGGCGTCCACACACCCCACAATCCATCACCCAATTTCACCGCCTCCTTCGGGAGAGAGGCATCCCGGGGACCAGTGCCAGATTTACGTATAAGCTAAACACTCTCTAGCTTAGGGCCCCACTCTCTTGGGGGCCCCAAAAAATGTAAAGGGAAAAAACAACAACAACTGGATGTACATTTCCAAAATATAAGATAAAAAACAAATAGAATAAAACCTTCATCCAGCAACAGTGTTTTGTGTTGTGTAGGCTCCTATGGTGTAAGTCATGGGCCCCGCCTGCTAGCCTGCACCCGAAAATATCACTGCCTTGCTCCTTTCTATATATAGGGTGTCTAAAGGTAAAGGTAAAGGGGCCCCTGACCATTAGGTCCAGTCATGACCGACTCTGGGGTTGCAGCACTCATCTCGCTTTATTGGTGGGTCATGTGGCCAGCATGACAAAGCCGCTTCTGGCGAACCAGAGCAGCGCACGGAAATGCCGTTGACCTTCCCGCCGGAGTGGTACCTATTTATCTACTTGCACTTTGACATGCTTTCGAACTGTTAGGTTGGCAGGAGCAGGGACCGAGCAATGGGAGCTCACCCCGTCATTGCAGGGATTCGAACCGCCGACCTTCTGATCAGCAAGTCTTAGGCTCTGTGGTTTAACCCACAGCGCCACCAGCGTCCCTTATACAGGGTGCCTACATTCTGCTATTTATCATTATTAGTAGTTTGCATCATATATTTGCACCTGTTATTAATTCATGTTATAGCAAGTTTCTAGAGACTAGATGATGAGTCTTTGTAAATTACGCTTCCGAAGGAACCTTTGTCCTTGCCCAATGCCAATGTGTTGGCATTATTAAGTTTATGAATCAAAAACCATTGTAAGTTAGAGCTTAATCATTCTTTCACTATTTAGACACTTCTTCTGAATTGTATTTCACTATTAATATATTTCTTAATTGTATTTCAGTTCAACAATGACTTTGATAAAAATACGTATTTTGTTATGTGCAAATGGCTTTCGATACCTGTTAGGTCCATCAATGACCATATAGCATATAAAGGTAAAGGTAAAGGGACCCCTGACCATTAAGTCCAGTCGTGGCCAACTCTGGGGTTGCGGCGCTCATCTCGCTTTACTGGCCGAGGGAGTCGGCCTACAGCTTCCGGGTCATGTGGCCAGCAGGACTAAGCCGCCTCTGGCGAACCAGAGCAGCGCACGGAAACACCGTTTACCTTCCCGCCGGAGTGGTACCTATTGAACTACTTGCACTTTGACGTGCTTTCGAACTGCTAGGTTGGCAGGAGCAGGGACCGAGCAACAGGAACTCACCCGGTCACGGGGATTCGAACCGCTGACCTTCTGATCGGCAAGCCCTAGGCTCTGTGGTTTAACCCACAGCGCCACCCGCATCCCTATATAGCATATATTCAACACAAAAAACACAAAGGGGTGGAATAGGATGTCCCTCTTTTCAGGGGAGAAACGTTGGAGGGGATGGAATAGGACGTCCCTATTTTCATGGGAGAAACGTTGGAGGGGATGGAATAGGATGTCCCTGTTTTCAGGTGAGAAACGTTGGAGGGGATGGAGTTATCCGACCCCCCAAGCCATCCGAAGGCAATCCTCTATAGGGAAGTTTTAAAAAATGTTTAATGTTGTATTCTGTTTTTCTATATGTTGGAAGCTGCCCACAGTGTGCCGGGGCAATCAGATGGTATATAAATAGTAAAAATCATGGTTATGGCATGGGACGTCCCTATATTCATGGGAGGAATGTCGGAGGCCATGCGATGCGGTCATCGGCCTCCTTCCTCCTGCTGCCCCCAGCCAGCCTCTGAATCACACTTCCATGAATTCAAGCTGGGAACAGGACGGCCCGGGCAGGTGCTGCCAGCAAAAAGGGGTCCCTGACTCAGCCACCATGGACGCTTTTTCCGCACGGAAGATCCCAGCATTGCAAGGGCGAATTGGGCAAGATCTCAGGGCGCCTTCTCCCTCGACCCGGAGAGCATTCTGCACATGCTCAGAGGGACCTCCATTTCAGACGCTGCCCTCAAAAAATCTGGCACCAATGCTGCCGCCACAGGACTGACTCCTTCCTTTGGGATTTAGTTCCTCCGATTAACAACACCGGCCTGCCATTTTTGATAACCGAGCTTTCTAGGCCATCCCATAATACTAGGCTCTCGGGCAGGCAGTGGATTTAGGATTTGAGCAGGAGAGAGCAAACCTTTGTCTTTCATTCATTCAGCCTTTATTGGGCATAATTTAGACAACGAAATCATAACAGAGATATAAATAATAATAATAAAATTAAACGTTAAACAAGACTCAATAGCCACCGTTGAATGAAATTAAGCAGTTATAATTTGATTTTAGAAAAGCTCAGCTAAATGTCCTGAACAGGGGCCCTATCTCTGCCAGGCCGTGAGAGCCGACGCACCCCCAAATTTTCAATGAGGGGGGCTAGGCACGTCTTTCCTTTCCTTTGATAGGGTTCCTGCTTTACACCCGCAGTCTGAATGTAGCCCTTCTTTGTTTCTGTGGGGGGTTTGGGGTTTTTTGCGTGTAAAGTATCTCCTATAAATCGCTACATTGAATCTGGAACTTTGTGGTTTTGTTCTTTTTATATCAGTTATAGAAAAATTTAAAAAGTACAAAATTACAAGTGCACAGAGTGAGACACTCAAAAAGAAGAAGAGGAAACAACCAGCAGTACCCACATAGAAAACACAACACAACAACAAAAAGATACTGTGTACATTATTTTAAAAGTGCAGGGGGAATTCAGGCTTTGAATAACTCTTGCAATGTTACAAAGACTTTGGAAACAAGGGAGGACTATAATTTGGATGGACTAAAATATGCAGTTGACATAGGTGTTTGAAGAAGCCATGGAGGGGAAGAGGAAAGTCCTAAGATTTGAAAGAACCTTGTTTTATATTCCAGCGGTGGGACAGATGTTAGCTGGCTTATGCAATGCATGCAAGTCTGTTGGGTGACCCGGAAACTGCAACTAATCCAGAATGCGGCAGCCAGACTGGGGACTGGGAGTGGAGACCATAGAACACCGGTCCTGAAATACCTACATTGGCTCCCAGGACATTTCCAAGCAAATTCAAAGTGTCGGTGTTGACCTTGAAAGCCCTAAACAGCCTCGGTCCTGTAGACCTGAAGGAGCGTCTCCACCCCCATTGTCCAGCCTGGACACTGAGGTCCAGCTCCGAGGGCCTTCTGGTGGTTCCCTCCCTGCAAGAAGCGAGGTTACAGGGAAGCAGGCAGAGGGCCTTCTCGGTGGTGGCACCCTCCGATCAGATGTCAAGGAAATAAACAACTATCCAACTTTTAGAAGACATCTGAAGGCAACCCTGTTTAGGGAAGCTTTTAATGTTTGATGTTTTGTCGCGTTTTTAATATTTTATTGGGAGCCACGCAGAGTGGCTGGGGAAACCCAGCCAGATGGGCAGGATATAAGTAATATATTTATTATTATTATTATTATTATTATTATTATTATTATTATTATTATTCAGAGTCATGCTGGGAACACAGCGCATCCCCACCAAGGCCGGGAGTCCCTGGTGGTTCCCCTAGATTGCACATGGCGAGGATCACAATATTTACCCGTAGCCACGAAGAGGTGAGGCTGCACATTCTCTCCTTCCCCAAGAAGGCCTGGTGCGTCACGCAAAGACACCCACAGGCCCTTGCCTCCTTGCGCCCAGGAGGGGCGTCAGCTAGGTTTCCTTGGTGAAGGGAAGTTTTCCACCCACAGCAGCGACTGACAAGAGGAGGCCTTGCACAAGTGCGACATCGCAAAGGGATGACTCACGTGGGGGTTGCCGGTTAAGGAGGGAGCCCTCCTTCTCCTCTCTCTGAACTCTGGAAGACAAAAACCTCTGAAGTGTGCATCACCGCTTTTAAGCGCTTTGCAGCGGGGAAGCTCAGCTGTCAGTGGCTGGGAGAGGGTTGTCCTCTCCTCTCGAGTAGTAATGCGCAGCCGATTCTTCATGTCACTGAGATGCAACATGCAAGGCAACACAACGACCAAATACAACGACATGATATCAATATACACTCTGGATATAATACGAAATATATGAAATAACCTAAACAGAAAACTTAGGGATCTCTGAAAGTCACAAAATATGCACTCTTAATGGATTCTCTTGAAAACATAAAATACAGCCATACCTCATGTTACATTTGCTCTGAAAGGGAAGCGGTAAGCTCCTTTGGGGCAGAGCGACCAGGGAAATAGGGTCCCTATTTAAACAGGCCAGAGCAAAGTCGAAATATAAGAAAACGTTCTCACGTTCTCTCTCTCTCTCTTTCTCTCTCTCTCTCTCTCTCTGTGTGTGTGTGTGTGTGTGTGTGTGTGTGTGTGTGTGTGTGTTTTAAGCTCATGTTACTGGGAAGCAGTGAGACGGGATGGTTTTTTGAAATGCATTAGCAACAACAACTTATTACTTACACCCCGCTTACCTGGCGGGGCCTCCCCAGCCACTCTGGGCAGCTCCCAATAATCTATTAAAAACATGATAAAACATCAAACATAAAAAACTTCCCTAAACAGGGCTGCCTTCAGTTGTCTTCTAAAAGTCAGACGGTTGTTTATTTTCTTGACATCTGATGGGAGGGCGTTCCACAGGGCGGGCGCCACCACCGAGAAGGCCCTCTGCCTGTTTCCCTGTAACCTCACTTCTCGCAGGGAGGGAACCGCCAGAAGGCCCTCGGGAGATGGACCCCGGTGTCCGGGGTGGAGATGCTCCTTCAGGGATACAGGGCCGTTTAGGGCTTTCAAGGTCAGAACCAACCCTTTGAATTGTGCTCGGAAATGTACTAAAAGTATAAAGCATTAATAAAGAAACAGAATGAAAGAGTGAGTGTTGGTGCTGACCTTTAAAGCCCTAAATGGCCTGGGTCCTGTATCCCTGAAGGAGCATCTCCACCCCCATCATTCTGCCCAGACACAGAGCTCTGAGGGCTTTCTGGCGGTTCCCTCCCTGCGAGAAGTGAGGTTACAGGGAACCAGGCAGAGGGCCTTCTCAGTGGTGGCGCCCGCCCTGTGGAACACCCTCCTGTCAGATGTCAAGGAGATAAACAACTACAGTGGTACCTCGGTTTATGATCTTAATCCGTTCCTGAAGTCTGCTCTTAAACCGAAACCGTTCTTAAACCGTGGTGTGCTTTCCCTAGACCGAGGCAAAGTTTGCAAACCGGGACGCTACTTCCAATTTTACGGAGTACGTAAACCGAATAGTTCGTTAACAGGGCTGTTCGTAACCCGTTGTATATGGCTTTTAGAAGACAGCCTTGTATGTCTCTTTGACCTTGTATCATGTTTTGAATATTCCATTGGGAGCTGTCCAGCAGAACTGGGGCAACACAGACAGATGGGTGGCGGATAATTAAATTGTTGTTGTTGTTGTTGATCATACAAGCTTCTTGCTAGGTTACTGCTCTCAGTTCCAGCCTGTGAATGAAGTCTAATACCTCTGGACAACACAGCAGGGCTGTTGTTAACCACTCAAGAGTTTGAACTGTATTGCAGGGCTGTTGTTATAACCGCCGCCTCCCAGCCACAGGCCCTTCTGACCCTGGGGGTGCCCCCAGGGTTTGTG
Organism: Podarcis melisellensis; assembly: GCF_964234715.1. NCBI lineage: Eukaryota > Metazoa > Chordata > Lepidosauria > Squamata > Lacertidae > Podarcis > Podarcis melisellensis. The sequence goes on along the minus strand of NC_138536.1, from coordinate 993,542 downwards.
TGGGGATGGGGGATCCTCCCCCTCCTTCAGCACGTCCTCTGGGGCCCATATTATTTCCCCCATGGAATCTGGGAAGACCTTTTCCATGGAAAATCCAAAAGCAGTTCTTCCACATGAGGACTGTAAACTCAATTAGCACTAGTGGGTCATTGGGCTCCCACCCCCTGGAAAGGAGTAAATCAGGATGGTTTTGAATTGTTTTCATTTATGTTTTCTATAAGGCGTGCCATTCTCGTTGAAGTGGTTTTATGTTGTTGCTTAATTGCTGGGCGATGTTTCATACGAAATGGAAGAAAATAAATTCATAAATAAATAGGCTGTGTGTGAGAGAGAGATTTGCATGCCAATGGCTGTGGAAAAAACGGCCTTGCATGGGGAGCATTCATCGCATAATAACCCCCCTCTGCTAAAACAAAACAAAACAAAACACCACGCTGTTTTCTTGGCTCTGTACACCCGGAAAGGCACCCTGTGCATGCTCAGAGGCACCAGCAATGCGCGCAGTCAGCGGGGGAACCGGGTTAGGAGCGGGTCCGCTTTGTTGCTCCGCATCCACAAACGGGCCACCCGCTTCAAGAGCACCCAAGGGGGGGGTGCTGCCCGCCACCCAGACATATTGGCGAGGGGGAGAACGCCCAAAGAGGTGCCGTGGCTCAGGCGCGCACGACGACCCGTGAATGCCTTTACGCGCAGAGCGCACAAGGAGCCAGCTGGCTAAGCGAGGGGTTCCCCGAGCATGTGCAGAGTGCCGGGGGGGGCTGTGGGATCTGCAGCCGAGCAGGGAAGGTCCGAAGCCGGAGGAGGAGGAGGAGAAGAGGCTCGGCCTCTCTCTCTGCGCGCCACCGCCGCTGCTTCTCCTGCGCTGTCCGCCTTCCTTTTATAGCGGGGCTAAATTTAGGCCGGCCCGGGGCCGGGCCAAGCGGCAGTTCCAGCCCCCTCCAGGCAGCAGCGCCGGGTCCCTCCGCCGCCTGCCTTCCCGGGACGCGCTTCCTGCGCCCCCGCCATTGGCCTGCGCGCTCGACGGCGCGGCTTAAAAGGAAGGCGCCGGCCGCGCCGGGCAGACACATCCAAAAGCGTCCGAGATCATGGCGCTCCTGCCCTCCTTCGCCTCCTTCTGCAGGGACAGCCGACCGGCCCACCAAGTAAGTAGCTCGCTCGCCAACCCGGCTCTCTGCACATGCTCAGAGGCACCGCGCTGGGCACTGAAAAGAGGGGTTTGGGGGACGTGGGGTCTAGACTTTGGGGATGCTGCGGGGACTTCTCCAGGGAGTGGGCGCGCCGGCTGCTTTTCTCCGACGGGTCGGGCGGGATCCGGGCTCCGCGCGCCCTTCGCTCACGGCCCATTTCTCCCCTTCTTGCAGCGCTGGAGCTGCGGACTGCCAGCGGAGAAGCTGCCCTGCGGCGGAGACCTCTGCTGCCCTCCCGGGCCGGGCCTGGACGGGCTATGCGCGCCGTCGAAGGACGACGAGGATCTCAACCACGTCCTGGACTTGATTCTCTCCATGGGCAGCGGCGCAGACGGAGGGTCTTTCGGCCCTGACAGCGGCGCGCCCCGCGGGGATTACGGCGCCGGACGGGAGCCCTTCTACGAGCTCAGCCCCTCGCCCGACGGCTGCGGTGGCGGCGCCGGCTACGAGCAGATGGAGCGGGGCAGCCCTCCGCCCTACGGCGCCGCCAACGCTGCCCTCCTGCCCGAACTGGAAGCTGTCCCCTATGTTCCTTTCCCGGGGGCCAACGGTGGTTTCATCCAGGGCCGCTTCTTCGTCACGTCGGCGTTCGCGGAGGGGCCCAAGCCGGAGATGTCGTGGCCCCAATCCTGCGCGCAGATCAAGCAGGAGGGCACGAGCCCCACGCACTGCATGCTGGCTGCCTCCCCGCCGCTCCCGGGGGCAGAGACCCCTCCGCTCAGCCCCGACGACCTCTTGGCAGCCGCCGCCGCCGAGTGCCAAGCCCCCCTCGGGCGCCACGCGCAGCCCCCCTACCCGGCGCCCTTCGCCCACCCTCTCCACTACCGCCAGCACCCATCGCAGCAGCAGCAGCAGAGCGCGCCGCCCGCCTTCACCTTCTTCGACGACAGCTTGCCTTGCCCGGCCTCTGCCCCGAGGGGCCTCCTCACGCCTCCCTCGTCGCCGCTGGAGCTGCTGGAAGCCAAGCCCAAGCGCGGACGCCGCTCCTGGCCGCGCAAACGGACTGCTACCCACACCTGCACCTACGCCGGCTGCGGAAAGACTTACACCAAAAGCTCCCACCTGAAGGCTCACCTGCGCACTCACACAGGTAAGCGCAGGCTTGCGCGCGGCAGGTGGCGCTAAGGACCCCACCAGACAGGTCTGGACCAGAGAGTCCAACCCCCCCCCGCCCTCGCCCCCACCTGAGGGTCTGGACAGGCCACCTAGCAACTCCCCCCCCCCAAAAAAATCTTCTTTATTGGTTTTCTTTTTTTCCAATCGGTGAAACAAATTAAAACAAATTTAACATGCGAGTCCCCCGCCCCCTGCTGTGGCAATTTGCACGCGCTGGATCTGGGTGCCAATTTGATTTTTTTTTAATGGGGGGGTGTTCCCCAGGTAAGCCCCGCCCCACATAATCGATAACATGGCACTACACACAATTGGAATGGCAATGCCCATTAATATATATATTATATGGGGGAGGGGGCTCTGATATTTTATTGTGGGGGGAGGAGACCCCTCCGCCCCTACGCGCTGGATACTTTTCAATTGCGTTCCGTTATTTGCTGTTTTCGCTTCTAACCGCTTGCATTCCGATGCGAACTCCGCGGAATCATAAAAGCGCAAAGTTGAGCAAGCGACAATACAATTGAAAGCCATTGCAAATATTGAGGGGCGCAGGGTGGAGTTTGCGGACCACCGCAGTTCGGGAGCCCCTGGTGGAGGCGAGGCTGAGGTGCATGGAGGGAAAAGCAGATTTTTCTTCTTTCTTTCTGCGTCCGTTAAGGTCTTCCAAAACAGCAGAGGCTTACTGTAGCCTGGCCCCAGTTCTCTGAAAATCTGGCAGGCGTTGGCTGTTGCTAAACCACCGTCGATGCCACCACTAAAACTCTCCAACCCGAGAGCTGTGGGCTCTCCAGAATGGCTTGCCGACCCACCTCGCCTTGTGGCATTGGGGTGGGGGGACATCGGTGCCCTTGCCGGTGCTGGTCCTCTATGTATGTGACCATTGGTCATGCCGGCTGGGAGTGCATGAGAGCTTGGCAACGTTTAAGGTGGGGCTGAGCGCTGTGGGGCTCTGGGCTTGTGGGAGGGGGGCGCAGCTGTTGCCAAGTGACAGAGGCAGGCTGCATCTTAGAGGGAACAGGGGGCCAGATGGGCGGGGTATAAACATTATTATTATTGCTATTATTATCCGCACACAAAGGGCGTCTCCAAGCCCAGCTGTGTTGGAGCCGCGTTTCGCCCAACTTGGATCTCCGGCTGTTTTTCCCGGACTACAACTCCCATCATCTGTAGCTAGCGGTCAGGGATGGTGGGAATTGTAGTCCGGGAAAAAAACACCCAAGTTTGGGGAGCGCTGGGTTCAAATCCTCCCTTCCCCCACTCAGCTTCGAAGCTCACTGGGTGACCTTGGGCTACTGCCTCTCTACATAACCTGTCTCGCAGGGTTGTCGTGGGGATCAAATGCTAGAATCGTAGTTGCGAGGGATCCCCAAAGGTCATCCAGCCCAACCCGTGGGGAACCATGCCCATCGCCTCTTTGAGCTTTTTGATTGCATTTCTACCCCAGGTATTCCTCCAATCGACACTTACCCCGCTCCCTTCCCTCCACAGGCGAGAAGCCCTACCATTGCAACTGGGACGGCTGCGGCTGGAAGTTTGCGCGTTCCGACGAGCTGACGCGCCACTACCGCAAACACACCGGGCACCGGCCTTTCCAGTGCCACCTCTGCGACCGCGCCTTCTCTCGCTCCGACCACCTGGCGCTGCACATGAAAAGGCACATGTAGAGAGAGAGAGGGGGGGGGGACTCTCCAGGACTTAGTCGGGATCCTGTAGCTGGTACTACGTCCGCCTGCGCCTGGGATGAGCGGGGAGGGAAAGGCTTGCGCTGGCCCCGGTAGTAGCGAGCTGGAGACGGGGGGGCTGCGGCCAGCGCATCTCTCCAGGAGGCTGCGCGGAAACCTGACGGGCTGCTCTCTGCCCCCAACCCCGGGAGGGAGAATATGGGGCTTAATTTATAGGGCTCTGGAGACGAAGGGGCTGTCCGGGTGTAAATAGTCGATCTGCGACCGCCCAGAAGATCAGCTGGAACGGAAGGCTTGGCTTTGAGGATCGCGCAGAGGCAGGAGGCGCCTGGCGCAAAACGCTCCCGGCTGCCTTAACCTACACTAGAGCTCCTTAGCAAGGCTTGAGGTCTTGTGTGAAGAAACGACCTTTTTTTTAAAAAGAAAAGAATATATACATAAATAATGTACATAGTTTTATACACAAGTGTTGGGAGGATACAAGCGAAAGACGAAATGGGCCCGTTTCTTGCCCATGTCCACTTTTTTTTGGGGGGGGGAATTGAAAACTTTTATAAAATATATATTAAAGATTTCTTTTTCTAAGTAAGCCTGATTCTTTCATCTAGAAATCCTTTGGCCTGGAGGGGATGCGGGGGGGGAAGACAGGTGCAAGCTCCGGGCGCAAAAAAATGGTTGTTGCTGTTGTTATTTCTTGGCCCTATAGGTGCCCATAACCTACCCCCTCCCAGTTCCCCCAAAATCCGACGCCTGCCCCCCCCCCACGTCCCCAGCGCGCAAGAAATAGACCCGGGCACGGACCGCAGCAGGGCGAATGCTTTGCACCAGAAACGGCTCTCCAAAAGCGACCCAAGGCTATAATCTGAGTCTCATTTTTAGTTTACTCGACAGCTATTTCGGGAGCGCCCTGAAATCTCTTCCAGATGCTGCGGCAGCTGTGCCCGCGGCAAGCTGGTTTTGCGCGCGTGTGGGTATTTTAATGTGAAACGTAAACACGGCATGTCAGTAATTGCAGAGTCCTTTTTGGAAGGGGGGAGGGATGCAGGACTGCTGCTGCTGTTCCCCAAAAGCTGGGGGTGGGCGGATGGAGACACTGGAACAGAGAAAGGTGTTTTATTTTCTAACTAGATCCTTAAACGCGCCCGCCACCCGCTTGCGGTGCGTACAAACTGCGTGAGAGGCGCGCACCTTCCTCCACGCTCCGGAGGGTCGTTTTCTGACCCTCTTTATCGCATCTCTGCAAATTAACCCCCGCCATTTCCCTTCCAGGGGTCTGTAGATCTGAACACTTTGTGATTGCTGGGCTGGCAATTTCCACAGCGCCATTAAAAAAACAAAAACGGGGTGACGCGGCGGGGCTGCAGAGATTTTTTGCAAAAACAACAACCACCGCCACCAAAGCCTTTTTGCAAGAAACCAACGTCTCCTCCCGCAAAGCAAACCGCGCAGAAGCTGAGCGAGGTTGCAGTTCGTTGCTGTTTCTCAGGGGTGGGGGAGGAGGAGAGGGGAAATGGGTGTGTGCAAAAGGCGCAGGATTGTGCCCTCGGAGGTGCTCACAAAGCCGCTTACCCAATATAGCTTATTGAGAGAGTCAGCAAAACTGCGGCACTTTGGAGAGAATTCAGACCCCTTCGCTGCGCTCACACACACAGAAACAAACACACCGAGGTTGTCTCTGAATTATTTCGTCTATTAATAGCAAGCGCAGGCTTTGGTTTAGGAAAGGAGCTATAGTTTAAAACCTCCCAGGTTGTGGGAGGTGGAATAAAATTGATCCTGCTGCAAACTGGAACGGGCACCTCTTGCAAGTGCGCAGAACATCACAGGCTGCGCGTTGCCCGAAGAGGATCGCAGCCACTGACAGCCTTGGATTTATCCGATTCTCCTTTTCAGTTTAGGTCAGTAAATGCCACAGGGCATCCCGTTCCTCGCGCCTGCCTTTGGATAGCCGGCGGCGTTTCTAAGTATTCTCAGGAGGAATAAAAACTTCCAAACTCGCGCCTTTACGCACGCTGATCTTCCAAATCTCTCCCCCCCAAACCCGCAACCCCACTCAGGGAGTCGCTCCGGACTCTCGCCATTTCTAGACCTCTTCCAGCTCCGCAAAAGGGTCCCTTCTGGAAGCGCATTGCGCACAGGTAGAAGCGCCACACAAATTCTCCCCTGGTGAGCCCAGGAAGGCGAGCCGTTCACGGGTTAACCGGGCAGCGCGGAGAAAGGAAAAAAAACAGGCTCTCTCGCTATTTGCATGGAGCGGGGGGGTGGGGTGGGGTGGGTCGGTTGTTGTTCACCCAAAAAAGGTTTGCCCGAATTAGCTCTCCCCGCAATGAGAGACCGCTTTGCAGAAAATGACTGGGGAGCTATTTAAAGGCCGTTGCCGAAATAAGCAACGAAAAAAGCGAAACGCTGTCATTTCTGGAAAGGGGGCAGGAGGGCAGTCCTGCAAAGTTGGTCAGCAGCAGGAGGAGGAGGAGGAGGAAGAGGAGAGCCTTGGAGGAAGCAACCCCGCGGCTCCAGATTCTGCAGAAAGCCGAGGTTGCACAACTTGGTTGCAGCTCCGCGCGCGGGCGCAGGAAGCGCGGCGGCGATGATGGGCTCCGATTGTTGTTGCAATGGCTTCAGCCCTTTCCGGCCCCCGTTCCGACCACAGCGCACAGGTTCACCAGCAAGCGGAGAGCCCAAACCCCAAAGGGGCAGGCTGGGGGGTGGAAGGGGGCGGCTCGGGGACCGGGAGACGTGGGGACACACAAACGCACACAATCATTTGCCCTCCCCGCCTTCTTCAAATGCCACTGGCTTCAAGGCGCGCCCTCGACCTTCTGCAAGGTGCATCGAACTCCCTCCGAAAGTGGTCTCCGTTCCTTGGAGGTTTTTGATTTTTAAGCAGAGGTCGGTCGGTCACCTCTCAGGGGCAGAATTGTAGAGTTGGAAGGGACCCCACAGCATCATCTAGTCCAACTCTCTGCAATGCAGCTGCCTCCATATGGCATCGAACCTGCAACCTTGGCTGGTTCCTTGGCACCATGCTCCAACCAACTGCTTTAGCTGAGATTCCTGCATTCTTCTTCTTCGATCCCTCCTAGCCAAGTGAGATTGTCTTCCATAAACATGATTTTAACAAAAAGAATTCCTTCCAGTAGCACCTTAAAGACCAACTAAGTTAGTTCTTGGTATGAGCTTTCGTGTGCATGCACACTTCTTCAGATACGTGTGATTTTAACAGTGAGTCCGTAAGTGACTGTGGAGGCCAATTCTGGATCCCCACGTCCTTCCACAGTGGGGATATTGGTTTCTGGGAGGGAGTTGGATCATGGTGTGGATTTGCCAAGCGTGCCTTCCTCTTAGCACGTTTCTCCCTTGCGTCCTGAGTTCGAGTGTTTTCAAAGCCCACGACACCTTTGGGAAAGGCTGTTCTCCCACTGGAGCACTCGCAGGCCAGTGTTTCCCAGTTGTCGGTGTTTATACTACATTTTAAAAGATTTTCCTTGAGAGAGGAACCTCTTTTGTCCACCACCAGCATAACGCTTTCCATTTTAAAGTTCGGAATAGAGGAGTTGCTTTGGAAGGCGACCATCGGGCATCCGCACAACATTCCTACATTGCAGGGGGCTGGAATGGATGACCCCTGGGGGTCCCTTATCAACTATGCCATTTGGCGATTCTATAAGCGCCGACATAACTCAGCTGTTTACAACCCCAGGGGTTTCCCCCATGGCTTCCTCCCTGTCCTCACGGCTGCCCAAACCTCGCCACGAAGGTGTCTGGAAAATGCGGTGGGCCGCTGGCATACAATGCCCAAGGGGGCTGGAGTTAAGTGGGGGAGGGGTTGGCAGCCCCCCCAGTGCTTCCCGCAAAGTTCCCACCACCAGCCTCTTCCCCCCATATCTTGTGTAGCTTGAGATGGGGAACAGGGACCTCCTCTGAAGCCAGCCCCACTGTTGGGCAACTGGAAAGAGCCAGGAAAGCCGGTGGGGTAGAGGTCAAGGGGTCCAGGTCACCCCCCAAATCAGGAACAGGTGGGGGGTGCCTCTTTCATGCCCCCCTCCCCGTAACAGAGGAGGAGGAGAGACAGGAGAGGGGAGACTGCCTGTGGCCACAGAGGACCCCGGAACCGCCGGGAGGAAGACCCCAAACATAGGGGGGCAGAAATATGAGCAGGTCCGACCCACTCAGCTCCCAACCCCCCCCCCCACCAAAAAAAAGAAGGGAAAGAGAGAGAGAGCCATCCCAGAGTCTTGGATGCTCCAAAATAAGTAACTTTTTCATTTATTATATTAAACAATAACATTTCTCTTATATTAAACAATAAAACACAGAGCATGGGTTAAAATTCAAACATTCCCCCCTCCCTCCCAGCAAACCTTCTCTCCTCCCCGCTGCCCCCCCACCCCCCACCCCCCTTTGCTATAGGGTAATTCCATGAGCATAGATACAGTCATGTACATGTCTGGATATATAATACATCATCAGCCGATCTCCTGGTGGGGGGGCAGCGTGACCGAGGTCCAAAGGATGTGCCGGGTGGGGTGGGGGGCTCCTTGGTTCCCCTTGCAGCAGCAGCAAAACACACACACACATCTCTCCCCCCCCCCAAAAAAACCCCTCTCTCCCTCCCCATTGCTCCAAATCCTTCTGCCCCCTTGGAGAGACCCCTAAGCTCAATTTGATGCAAAGGACTGACTTTTCTGGTGCCTGAGGTCTGGGGGGGGGGCACAGCTGCTCAACGCCCCCCCCCCCAAAATTTTCTAAAGAGAGAAGCAACGAAGGGAGGAGAGGAAATGAAAGAGAATGATTTCTCTCCCCAAAAATAAAAATATAAAGAGCCATTGTCCCCTAACTTTGTTTAAAAAAGAAACTCTGCAAACAGGAGACCACTTGAGCCAATGGGTCTACTCTAAGGAGGACTTGGAAGCAGCAGGCAGAGGAGAAAAGAGACAGCAGCCGGTTTGCGTCCCACAAGAAGCGAATTGGGGTGGGGGGACAGGGACGGCGCGGATATTAAGAGCCACAAGATGAGTGCTTTTTTGGGGGGTGTAAGAGTGTGGAAAGCACTAATGGGGAAACACAAGAGGAGAAACTGGGAAAGGGGGGGGCGTCTCTTTAATAGCAAGACCCTGCGACAACCGGATCGGGAGCTGGGGGGGGCGGTTTGGAGGGCCACCCCCATGACCGAAGAACGCTCCTAGGTGGGGGACCCGAATCAAAGGAAGCCCCCCCCCTACAAACTGCTGTTCCCAGGATTCCCCATGGGCTGTAAAGAGGGGTGCAGGATAGCTCTAAATGCCCCCCCCCTAAATGCACATTCTGGCACATTTTGACGCTTGCTCTTTTGCGCCGTGGCCCACCCCCAAGACGGAGGATGGAGGGCCTGGGTTTGGCCACCCCTCCCCACAAGCGGCAGCCTTGCCCATCCCTCTCCCCGGGGGGCTAGGAGTAGTTTTGGGGTGCTACCAGGGAGCCCCACGCTCCCCCCCCCCCGGTCAACCGAAAACCGTGGATGATTCTGCCAACAGGAAAGGAAACTGAAGAAAACTCTCTCTGTCTCCTTCGCACACAAACATGCAGAGAAATGGGTACAGGATTAAGAGTCCAGACCCGGGGGTGGTGGTTTTTTGGGGTGTGTGTATTTCTTGCAACCCCAAAACGCCACACTCAAGAAGCGAATTGCATTTACCCGTGCCCCCTATATTTGAGAAGTAAGAATTTGCAGCGAGCGCGCGAGAGAAAAACAGACTTTTAAATCTCTTTCTTTCTTGTTTGGCAGAAGCTTGAGATTCTAACCACAAGAATCGCTCTTTCATTTCCAGATCTTAGGGACTAAATATATATATATATATATACAGACACACACACACAAACACACACACACACACACAAGAGCGACACACGAGGCCGGCGGATTTACGTTTTTGCAGCGGGCAGAGCTCAGAGACCAGGTCCTTCGGCACGTTCACCCCCCATTATATACATATATAAAATCTCCTATATATATCTACATTTCTCTATATCACAAGGGGGTGGGTCGCGTCCCGGAGGGGTGGGGGGCTGCTGAGGAGACGGCAGATGGGGGCAATATACACTGGGGGGGGGGCGGCGAAAATTAAAAGTACAAAAAAATTGTAACAGATCTGGAGGCTGCGGCGGCATATTTCCCAGCTTCTCAGCCCGCAAGGTGGAGGGAGATGGGGACCCCAAAGGAAGGCGCGGATCTGGTCCTACCGGGGGGGGGGTGTATGGGAGGGACAGGGGGTTCTCCTTTGGGTCCTCCTCCTCCTCCAAAGAAGAACCGGCCGAGGACCCGACTCTCTCCAGGCACCCAAATTTGTCCCGTCTGTTTGGCCGGCCGAACCCCTCCCCACGCAAAGGGGGCTGGTGTCTCTGGGTGCTTCTGTGGGCCAATGGGACCCTCCCGCCTGTGGGGCGGACCCCCATGGGGTGGGGGGTGCCTCCCCACAGCGGTGGCAAAAAGGGTGGCCAGAGCTGGGAGGGAAGGACGGAGCCGGTCTCGGATCCCGCAGCCATAGGGGGAACGGGCGCCTTGGAGAAGGGGTGGGAGGGCGAGAGAAGCCCCCACCCCACCCATAATGGGTGGGGAAGGGAGGTGGGGAGCCCTCAGCCCCCCAGGGCAAAGGCACCGGGGTCAAGAGGCGCCTGGAGAAGATGGAAGGAGGGCCGGCCTTCTGGAAGGAGGAGGGCAAGGGGGCAGAATTTAGGGGGTCCCATCTCTGCACAGAGGCTGGGAAGCTGGAGATTTTCGTGCCCAAAAGGAACCCGCCTGCAGCCCTGAATTTGCCCCCCTGCTCTCACCCGCGTTGTCCCCCCAGCTCTGGAACAGAGACCCCCCTCTTGCCCCACGGCTCAGAAGCTGCCGCTTGGCTTTTCTCGAGACTTTCCAGGATGTTTTTCAGGCAAAAATACAGAGAAAGAAGAGAGAGAGATAAACACACCGACCTGCCCTTCGAGGCTGCAACGTATTTTAAGTTCCCCCGGTTTCGGTATGAATCGGCGCTGGTTAACCGAACGTTCGAGGCTGCTGGGGGGGGCGGGGGCCGTTAGCAGTGGGGTTTTTCCTGGGCGATCAAAGAGAGCGTTAGGAATCGGGGCAGCTGGGGGGTTTTGTGGGGGGAGAGAAAAAGGGGTGCAAAGAAATCCACATTGACAGTGCTGCAAAGAAAGGGAAATAAAGGCAGAGAGGTCCGTCTTCCTGGCGCCCCGCCGTGGGGGAAAGGCCTGGGTGGGACCCCTTTCTCCCCCCCCTCCACCCTATGCCCACCCCAGGGCTGGCACAGCAGAGCAAGACCCAAGGTCCAGGGCGAGGACGAGAGTCTTTTCCGGCAAAAAATAAAAGGAATGGGGGGGGGGGGACGGCCGGCTGAGTTCACCAGGGGGTGGGGGAGCAGCTTCTTGGAGGGGCAGCCCCCCACCTGTCCGTCTGTGCAAGGAGACGGCATTCCCGTGCGAGTCCTGCGTCCTTTTCCCGCAGAGAGGGGCTTCCCCGTGGCGCCATGGAGAGGCAGTTCGCTTCGTCGCGTCGAAAGAACGGAGACCGGGGTCGGCGGATCGGAGATGGTGGTCTAGGGAGCGGCGGAAGGGGGGAGAGGGAGGCCCCCCCCGGAGCCCCCTAGGAGGCGGGCATGTCCGCTTTGCTGAGGGCGATGGCCAGCTCGAGGTCCTCCTGCTCCTGCCGCCTCAGCCGCGCCAGGCGCTCCTCCTCCGCCTTCTCGCTCTCTCGCTTTGCCCAGGCAAGTTGCTGTTCCTCATTGCCAAGCTGGGGAGAGAAGGAGAGGGTTGGGATGGATGACCGCTGGAGGGCCCCCTATCCAAATCTCTCCCTAGGGGCCACCGTACTTCCTGCCTCCCGGATCATGGTAAGGGATGAAGGGGGGGCGCTCCCGCTTTCCCTTCCTTCCTCCCCACCCTCCGAAAAAAGCAGCACCCGGTTCTATCGGGGAAGGGCCCCCTCCCGGTCTCGTCGCACACCTAAAGCGCTTTGGGGGTTCCCCACGGAGGCTGCATCTGGGGGACCCCTGTGAAGACTGGACTGGCCCCCCCTTCAGCTTGACTGGGCGCTCTTTGCCCTGTTTAAATCCTGCCTTGCAGGGGGTTGGTCTAGATGACCCACTGGTGTCCCAGTCCAACTCTGACCAGAACATTGAGGGCAGATCACATCGCAGGGAGACCCCATGTTTTCCTTCAACCCTCCTCCCCAAAAAGCCACAAAGGGCGTGGGAATCAGACTATTGACTCCTAACTGCACCACATATGGTCTCTCTGTCTCTCTCACACACATACACAGAGCTAAGAGCCAGGGGAACTGCCCGCCACTAGCTGCAAACCCTTTCCCTGTTTCTGGAGGGAAGGCGGCCAGCAGTTCCCCCGATAAAAGAGGGGAGGACCCACACAAAAATCAAGGACATAAGGGGACGGTTTGCCCTGTTTCAAAACGGTGACAGTCCGGAGAAAAAATACCGTTGAGCTTTCTCTGCAAAAACTCCTAAGAAAGTTTTTGACTTAAAAAATAAAATAAAATAGAAAATTCATAAAAAAGCAACTTGCCATTGTCAATGGACATTTTAACCCATTTTACAAAATTCCGCTATTTTTAACGGGTGAATCCCAGCTATGCCTGGGAAATTCTGGACGCATGGTAGCCATAATAATAATAATAATAATAATAATAATAATAATAATAATATTTTGTTTATACCCCACCCATCTGGCTGGGTTTCCCCAGCCACTCTGGGCGGCTCCCAACAGAATAATAATAAATAATAATAATAATAATAATAATAATAATAATAATAATAATAATATAAAATTTCCCTAAAGGACAGCAAGCCTTATAGCAGCATAAAAAGGCTATTCCGCTTACAAAACCTTGCGATTCTTTTAGTTGTTTTAACCTCCTGCTCAGCGACTCTCGTCTCCCTGATCTTATTCTGACTCAGTGTGTTTTTTTAAAAAATAAAGCAAAATAAATTATTGCATCTTGCTTTCACCATTGTATCTTAGCTATTTTTAAAATGCCGGCCCGCGACCGTAATAAACTGAAAACTGCAGCGGCGATTTCACCGGCCTGCTCCTCCTCCTCCTCCTTTTGCAAAGTCTGGTTTCTCGCGGGGGAAATGGATGGGACGGCTCAGCAAAAAACCCCCCCCAAAACTCAAGCCAGGAAGGTGAGAAAGTTTGAAGGTGCCTCGGAAATTAAAAAAGAAGAAAAAAGAATTAAAAATAAAAGCAGCGCAGGTTTTCCTGTTTATCAGCTGAAGCCTCTCTCTCTTTCTCTGTGTCAAACGCTCAACGCCAAACTTGCCGTTAGAATAAAGATCCACAACGTGGCTGTGAGTTCCTTTTGCTAACACAAAGACACACACACACACTCCTCCAACAATAATAAGCTGAATGAAATAATTAAAACGCTCTCTCTCGCTGCAAGGAAGGAGATTCACACATTTCAGTCCCTACTGAAACCAGCCCTTTATTGCAAAACCTTGAGGACTAGAGTCTTAGTTTACGGAGCAATGCGATAAAGCAGTTTTCCTACAACCCAAACATTTCCAGGAACGGGATTCCCCCCCCCCAAAAAAAATCCCAACTCAGGAGAGAAAGGGAGAGCACTCTCCACGACCAACATTCCCAAGCAAACAGCACCAGACTCAAAGCTTAATACAGTGGTCCCTTGGCTCTCAAACTTAATCCGTTCCAAAACCAAAGCATTCCAAAACCAAGGCGCTCCTGCTTTCCCATAGAAAGTCATGCAAAACGGATTAATCCGTTCCAGACTTTTAAAAACAACCCCTAAAACGGCCATTTAACATGAATTTTACTATCTAACGAGAGCATTGGTCCATAAAGTGAAAGCAGCAATCAATGTGCTGTGCTATAAAATAAACGAGACATTATTGTAGATGATAAAAATTAAAATTACCTGCACTGATGAGAGTTCATTGTTTGGGTGGGGGGCTTTTATCCATTTCCGCAGTCACACAATCAATCAATCAATCAATCAATCAGTAGCTGAACTGGGTTCCACACAGTCACAAAAACAAACGAACTGAAAAAGCCTCAAAAACAAAATCGCAAAATAAAGAGCGAAAACCACAGCGCCAAACTTAATCTGTTCCAGAAGTCCATTTGACTTCCGAAATGTTCGGAAACCAAGGCACGGCTTCTGATTGGCGCAGGCGCCCCGGAAACAATAGCCGACAGCTGCATCGGATGTCCGGCTTCCGAAAAACATTCGAAAACCGGAACATTGCCTTCCGGGATTTCAGTGTTTGGGAACCAAGGCGTTTGGGAACCAAGGCGTTTGAGAACCAAGATACCACTGCAGTAATAATAATAATAATAATAATAATAATAATGTGATGTGCTACCCATCTGAATAGGTTACCCCAGCCACTCTGGGTGGCTTCCAGCGAATCAAGACCCTGGGGACGTACAGAGGGACTAATGCAGAACTATGGAGGAAGCGGGTTGGTCTAGATGAGCTTTGGGGGGTCCCGTCTAACTACAGTTCTATGGTTCTATGGGAGAAGAGAGGGATTTGGGGGGGGGGAACTAAGAGATAGAAATTGCCAGAGGGGGGAGAGGGAAGGGGAAGGAGGAGGAAGAGGATGAGGAGGGGGAAATGACCCCCAAAAGCCCCCCGCCCAGTTTTTTTTCCTTTTTCCATCCAGATCGAAGGAACGTCAACTTACAGAGGTGAAGTCAGCAAATCCCGTGGAGGAAGGTTCCTTGGGAGCTTTGCTTGCCGAGGGGGGAGAAAATCCGTCTCTCCCCCTAAAAAGGTCCCCAAACCCCTTTCTACTGTGAAAGGGGTCGCTGGAGTCGGCCCCGAACGGCCGAAACAGGTCGGGGGGCTTGTCAAAATCGGAAGAGCCGACATGGATGACAGGAGGAGATTTACCTGGAAAAGGTCGAGAGAGAGAGAGAGAGGGAACGAGAGAAAGAAAGAGAAAAGAAAAAAAAATGGGGGGGAAACCGAGGTAGAAAAGGAGAGGGAGGGGTTGGGAAGAAGGGAGAAACGAGAGGAAGAAAGGGAGAGGTTACTTACCATAAGGGGCAAGGGGGGGGCAGTGGTTGGAGGGGGGGTGTCTAGGGAAGCCCACCTAACCCTAAATTGGCAGCTCAGGACTCCCCCCTCCCAGCTTTTGCCTAGAATTCTGCTTCGCACAGCCAAATCTGCAACAATCTTTCCTGTCCAAAAAATCCCGAAATTGAGGCACCTAGCTTGCTCAAATGTGTCCCGTTGCCCCCCCCCGCCTCCCCAAATTCGGCTGGGGGTGGGCGCCAAGTCCCCCCCAGGACATGCCTTGGACTCACCCACCCCAGCAAAAAGAAAGTGTTTTTTTTTTAAGAGGGTGGGTAAGCTCTGCAGCTAGCGACAGGCGTATTTCGGCGTTTGACAGCTTTGGGGTTTTTTTCTGGGGAGGGGGAGACAGGATTCTCGCTGCCTCCCGCTCCCCCGAAAAGCCCAGAGGACCCGCGTGAGGGTTTCGGCAGCGGTTGAGGACTAGCGGCTTGCGGGCTCGGGCACGAGGGTGGCACCACAGAATTGCAGGAGGGTCCTCTAAAGGGCATCCAGCCCAACCCGCTTGGAGGGAGGGGTCCTGCCCGCAGCCGTCCCTGGTTCTCTCTTTGCCACCCTGCAGCCGCAAGCCTGGAACTTGGCCAGGCGACGATTTCTTCCCCACTTCCCTTTCTCGAAGAGAGACTGGCGCCAGGCTGGCAGAGAGGAACCGGGAGAGGCCGAGGTTTCGCACAAAAAAGCAGCCGCTCTGGTTCCCTTTCCTCCATCCGGCAGTTTTTCCTTCACCCTCTTTCGGCTGCAGTGATGGTGGCTCCCGTACCCCGAAAATCAGCCAATTAATTCAGAGCAGGGAGTCCCACGCGGCGTTAGAATCCCAGATATATAATGTCATCGCCTTAAACCTGGGCACAATGCAATGTCCAGGAGCTGGCCTCTCCCCACAATGGGACATCATCATCTTCATCATCATCATTATTATTATTATTATTATTTCTATACCGCAAAGAACAGATCTCAAAAGCGGTTTGCAAGCACATCAAAACGTCGGATAAAACCACCCGGATTAAAACAAATTCAAGCTACGCAGGAAAACATTCTAGGTCCTTTTCTATAATATATATGATACAGTATACGATATCTTTATTGTCATTGTCCCCTACAGAACAATGAAACTGAAAATCTACATAAAACATTCAAAACCCCCTAAAAACTCTGAAACCCCATTTTAAAGCACAATATACTATAGGGGCGCTTCGCTTCCCCCAGTCTCGGCCCCGGCCCCCAGAGATCTCCGTGGGGGCCACAAGGGGACCCACAAACACTGCTTTTTTCAGGGGGGCACATACCCCTAAACGTTTTTTGAATCTTTGTCCTTTTGCTGTATTTATTTGTCCCAATTTGAATGTTAAAAACGGCGATTTTCCTGAGTCAAAATGAGAGTACCCCATAACATTTTTTAAAGGGAAAAAAATGCACTGGTCACAAAACACAGCTGGATGGTTTCGGGGGGCAGGTTTTAAGCGACTGGGGCCCCCCGGCAGTATGGCACCAGTTTGCGGCGTAGAGGAAACCCAGCCTGAGCAAGGTTTCTCCAGCCCAGTTGTGATGCCACCCAAAAGGGGGGGGGGAGCCCTGCAGCAGTGCCGGATCAGGCCCACGGAGGTCCGCTCTTAAGTCCTGTCCCCGGGCAGCGGCCAAACCCTATTTGCCCGGAGGAAAACCTGCTTGTTCTAAGATAGACTGGCTCTGTCCATGGAGGTTCTGCTTGGGAGTCGTGAAAAAGAAGGGCTCTGCCGGATATTGGGCCAAAAGGGGGCCCGTTTAGTCCAGCCTCGTGTGTGCCCCCCACCGGACGCCCCCCCCCCAAAGGAAAGCCAGCCCCCTAACAAGCAGGAGCGGAACAACTGTGCCCCACTTGCGGTTCCTGGCAGCGGGGGGGGGGGGAGGAAACGGAGTTTGTCAAATGGACTGCTGACAAGGGTTCACCCCCACCCCAAAGGCGTTATTCTCCCAGAAAAACATGGATTTTAAAAATAAAAAAAACAGACATGGAGGGCGCAAGGGAAATCGAAGGCTGGCACGGCTACACGGCGAAGCTCGGGCGCAAAAAACGACAACAGTTCTCTGTTTTTCCCCTTCCCCAGGCAAACGTCTTCTGCCTCCTCTTTTAATATTTCAGCCCCTGAGAACCAGCTTCGCCGGCGGGTGTGGGAACCAGGTACCCGGTCCTCCGCAGAAGAGGTGTTAACCACCGAGAAAGAGACGATATGCCAACTTTGCAAAAGGGTGCCTTTTCAGCAATGCCTCCCGGGCGAAAAAGCCTCGAGATCAGCAGCCGCTGCTGCACACACACCCCACGCGAGAAAATAGACTGTGAGCGCATCGCCCCCGGGCCTCTATTTCGGCCGCACGGCCTCCTCACGACCGACGGAAACTCGAACACAAGGCACACCTCTTGCCTGGACCTTTGGTGGAAAGCCACCGAGCTTTTAGCCTCGCGAGAGATTGAATATCTTGCCCTCGATTGGACTTGAGGGACGATGCCAACAGATGCCACACGGAAAACATCCCTGCGGAGACGGCAGTCCCGAATCAGTGGCGTGCGCCCTTCTGGCTTGCCCTCTTGATAAAGACTTGAGGAATGAGATTATCACCCCTCTTTTATTGTCCATTCCGGGTCACCCAGCCACTGGCCCAGGGTCCTTCCTCTCGGCCGATCAAAATGAGCAGGTGACGGCAAAGGTGGCAAGGTTTTTATCCGGGGCAATCGGAATAAGACCCACTATTTTATACAATTGACTTTTTAATTCTGTTCTTTGTATATCGCGTTGTTGTTTAATTGCGATGGCCGGCGGCCGGCGCAAATAAAGATTAATTAATTAATTCATTAATTCATTCATTCACCAAGCGTAGTGTCGCACGGAACATCCTTGCGCTGTGGTGAAAATGGACGTCGGCCGGCTTCAAGCCTCCAACGGCTGACAAAAAAAAGGGAGGGTCTGGAAGCTGCTTGTCCATGCACAGGGGACCCCAGAGGCCATCCAACCTGACCTTCCAATCTGTGCTGATCTTACAACGGCAGAATCCTTGGCAGACCACCCTTGTCGCTCCCTTTGGCCTTCCCTGTTCCAAATTATATCACCCCTCCCTCTTTCACCCCCTCCTCAGAGGAGAACTGTAGTTCGCCCCTTGCAGAGCTACAATTCCCAGCACCCTTAACAAACTACAGTTTCCAGGATTCTATTTTTTTCCCCCTTGGAAGGGGTGTACTTAAAATGAAAGGGGTGTATACAGGCTTGGCCTCCAGCCCCCCATCAGCCATCCTGGCCCACCCCACTTTAAATGGGGCACACTCAAAACTGGACTCTGCCAGACCGGCACAGAACAAGGGTGAACTCCATAGGTTCTGCCCCAGATCACAGCGTTAGATCCTTAAACCAGGGTTGGCATCGCCAAAATGTAACATCCAATTGCCATTTGGGGGGGCAAGACGGCTCCGAAATCTAATTTTCCAAAGGATGGATTCTCACCTAAACATCTGGCTAGTTCAGAGGACAACTTTGAGCTGAGCTTTGAGAACTTAAAAGAAGAAAAGTCATTTTATCCAGGGACAGTCTGCCTGGATATTGCCTTATTCCTGCCTTTTTCTAAATTGTGACACAGACCACTCATAACGTAGGAATATTCTCCCCAACGGTCAGAAGGGGAAAGCGAAGACAAGAGACAATTCGCTGTAACGCCGGGGAAAGCATTTTTGGGTCCCCAAAATCCATTCCGGTTGTGCGGATAAAATATCACGGAATGCTACAGGGTGGGGTCTTAAGGGTGTGGAAAGGGTCCAGATCCAAGGACCCCCCAGATGGCGGGGACGTCAGGCACTGTCCCGGCACCCGGGCATCTTTGCTCGGTGGGCGACGGGTGCAAAACGCGGCTGGCGGGTTTCGAACGCTGACCACAACAAAGCAAACTCGCGAACCCCGGAGGCTGGCTTTGGAAAACCGGCCGAGCGAAAGACCCCCACAAAGAAGCAGCTTACGGAACTACCCGTCAAAGTGTCCCGCAACCGGCAGCACCTTCTGAGACCCCCGTTCCAAGGCGTCTGGGCCAAGCGACCCGCCAGCCGGGAGCAAATTTGCCTACCGCGATTGCAATTCAGCAGTGGTCAAAGCGCCTCCGGCTAGACTCTCTGGCCCACGGGAGGAAGGGGGTCCCTCAAACGGAGAGTGGGCCTGAGCCGCAGAGCACACTCAGGGCTGCAGCAAGGCCCCGATCCCACGCACAAACGCCGTGCGCTACACCCCGACCCCGGGGTCTTGAACCGCAGCCTTCTCCCCTCCTGAGGTTTCCGGCGACCGGCGTTTCGACTGTGGAGGCCGAGTCGTTCTACCTAGGAGCCTCCTCCTCGAATCAGTCTAACCCAGGTTGGCAGCCACCCCGCTTCCTGTGGCAGGGAGTCCCACAGTCCAACCCTACACCTTCTTTACAAGAGTGTCTTGTACCGAATGCAAACTGCGGAAAGGACTCTTACGGATCGAAAACGGAGACGCCGTATGCGTCTTCCCTCGCTCGTTTTCTTCGTATCGCTCTCTCTCTCACACACAAATCCTCAAAGACAAACACAATCCGCCCTGAACCCCTCAACACCCAGCTCTGCGGGAATTCTAGCGCCGAGAGTGAAGGCTGTGTGTAATTCTACAAATATCTATCCCGTCTCCTCTGTTCCCGAAACTAAGAAGCCCCGAACGCCATGTGCTTTTCTTGTTCCCTTTCCCCCAACTCCGACGGTCTCCTTTTTGGGGACAGGGGGTGCTTTGCAGAACGGGCAGCCCCTGCCCCGTCCGGGCCACAAGAGGCGGCCGCCACCTCCCCCCCCAAGGCAGCGGCGGCTGTGCCTGGTTGACGGCGCAGGCCGGGGCCCCGATATTGCTGGTGAGCGCCGACCGCAGAGAGAGGAAGTGGCTGAGGGTGGGGCGGCTGAAGATGGTCCCACGATGGTGGTGGCAGCAGCCCCAGGGAGGCTTCGCAATCACTGACACCCACACAGAGACTTCCTGCCCTTTTAAAGAACCAGAATAATACACACACACACACCAGAGAGAGAGAGAGAGAGAGAGAGAGAGAGAGAGGAGGGGGAAAAATAAAATCTGTTTTTCTCTTTTTGAGGCTCAACAGCTTTTACCTAGAAGCTAGTTAGCGGCAAGGACGGAGATCTCTTATCAGCAGCCGGTGCAAAAAAGCAGATGAAAGGGAGGGAAGACAGGAACGAAAGAACGGAGGAGGAGCAGGAGGAGGAGGCGGTAACCCCTAATAACCGCTTTTGAACTCTCTGGGCTCGGCCAGCCCCGGTGCAGCTTCCTCGCCAGGGCTGCAGCAGCAATTGGATCAGGCCCCTGGGGCCACACTCCTCCCCACGGCCGGCCAGGTGCCCCCCAAGTTTAACACCAACTGCCCCCCTCTTGCTGTTTTCAGCAGGTGGGGTTTCCTGCCTCCGACAGGGGAGCCAGGATTGGTGCATTTCAGTGCCCCGCAGGGTCTGGACACTAGTTAAAGCCACCGTATTTTTCGCTCTATAAGACGCACCAGACCACAAGACGCACCTAGTTTTTGGAGGAGGAAAACAAGAAAAAAAAAAATTCTGAATCTCAGAAGCCAGAATAGCAAGAGGGATCGCTGCGCAGCGAAAGCAGCAATCCCTCTTGCTGTTCTGGATTCTGGGATAGCTGCGCAGCCTGCATTCGCTCCATAAGACGCACACACATTTCCCCTTACTTTTCAGGAGGGGAAAAGTGAGTCTTATAGAGCAAAAATACGGTCTTTTTTCACACCTCCTGTTCCTATAGCTTAGCCAGATGAACTTCTGCCCAAAAGCAAAGACGTGAACTGCCACTTCCCAAACCTGGGGGGCGGGGGAAGGTCACCCCGGAACCAATCGATTTTTGTCTATGGAACTGTAGAGTGTCGAACGCAGAGCGACTATTGCACGAGACAGGAAAAACATTTGAGCTCGCAGGTTTTCTAAGACTTGTCTGGCGTTTTGTCAATTGCACGTCCCTTAGAATAAAGCGAGGTTGCAGCTTGACTTTGTTTCTGCCGCAAGCAGAATCAATCAATCAATTATAAATTATAAAATAAAATAAAAATAATACTTTTTTCATTTATACCTCGCCCATCTGGCTGGCTTTCCCCAGCCGCTCTGGACGGCTTACAGCATATCTACAAACATAATATTAATAGTAAATCCCTTACATTGTGTGTTCTTTTCCCAGTATTTTGGATTCATCTAGGACATTCTCGGACTGTTTTAAGTCCCCAGGCAGCTGTAAAAGCTCCACAAAGCTTTTTTAAAAAGCGCTAATACTTAGAGGAGTCGTGACGTTACGTCACGGCGATTCCGACTTTCAGGGTGACTTTTCCCTTCCCTGAAACCGAGAAGAATTATTTTGTTTTCCTGAGCAAAGGTTTGTCACTTTAGGATGCAGGGAAGTTGGGAAAAAAAAGTAAGTTATAACGCTAGTGGCCGCAAATTTTAAACGGGGACCCGGATAATTCACGGAGGAGAAAGCCATCGATGGCTACTGGCCAGGGAAGCTGGATGCTCCTGAAAATCAGGAACTGCAGGTGTGGGGAATACCTTTTATGATGCTCGGATACTGCCTGGGGGGGGGGAGGTTCCCTTGGGGGGCTTCTAAACACAATTCAAAGTCTTGGTGCTGACCTTGAAAGCCCTAAACGGCCTCAAAGGCCCAGTAGACCTGAAGGAGCATCTCCACCACGGACACCCAAAGCTTGTACCCAGAACAAACTTACTTGGTCTCTAAGGTGCTGCTGGACAATTTTTAATAAATTTGTTTCTTTATTTCGACTGCGTCAGACCAACACGGCTACCTACCCGAATCTAGATTCATGTTTACCAGTCTCTGTGTTTCTAACAGTACAACCAAATCGGTTATTTTGGATATAGCTGTAAAAATGTACTATTCCAAAAAAGGAAATCTTAAACTGCTTGCAAATATTAAGATTACACCAGCAAGAATGAGCCTTTCTGTAGAAAAATGATTCAAATGAATCCCTGGTGACTAGTGATTTAAACCATGATTTTAACCGATTTGATTTAAACCGTGATTTAAACCGATTTGACTTAAATTGTGACTTAAACCAATTTGATTTAAACTGTGATTTAAACCGATTTGACTTAAACCGATTTGACTTAAACCGTGATTTAATTGATTTGATTTAAACCATGATATAAACCGATTTGATTTAAACTGTGACTCAAACCGATTTGACTTAAACCGTGATATAAACCGATTTGATTTAAACCGTGACTCAAACCGATTTGACTTAAACCGTGACTTAAACCGATTTGATTTAAACCGTGATTCAAACCGATTTGATTTAAATCAAACCCACCCTGGCCTGATATCCCCCCCCCCCAAAAAACCCCAACACACTGCCCCAGAGTTTGGCTGCGGACCGGCAAGCATTCTAGTAAAAAGCAAGGGGGGGGAAGAGTGCAATGGGGGGGCAAGTGCATGTCTGAAAGAGAAAGAGAGAGGGAGGGAGAGAGGCCAACCCCCCCACCATGGAAAGTCCAAGACGAAGGCAGACCCCAGCCCCCCCCTCCATGACGGCCGGCCAGCCCTTCCCCGGCGAGAGCCCGGCGTGAAGTGGGGGTGGGGTGGGGGGGAGGACCGCAGAGAAGACTCACCACTGGGCGGTTTGGGCCTGGGAGGCAAGCCTTTCTTCGGAGGGAGGGCGGGGGTGTCTAGCTTGCCCTTAAAGGGGTCGTCCGGGAAGCCCCCGAAAGAGGAGGCCGAGAACGGGTCGGAAGCCGGCGGCTGCAAAGAGAGAGACAGAGAGAGGCAGAAGCGGAAAGGGGGCTTGCAGAGAGAGGGAGGGGCAGGAAAGGAGGAAGTGGGGGGCTCTGGGGTGGCGGGGGGGGCGCAGAGGCAGACCCAGAGAGGCGCTGGTTTGCAAGCAAGAAAGGAACCGGGTGGAGCCAAGCTTTGCGACAGCTGGGAAAGGGCTGCAGGGCTGCCCCACAAAACAGAACAAAACCACGAGGAAATGGGGGCGGGGTTTCGGGTCCTCAGCTAATAAACCCCCCCCCCCGCCCGTCAATCGTCTGACATTGGGGGGCCAGGCCGACACAGGCCGGTCCCAACCAGAGGAGACCCGGCGGACATCCACTTCCACAGGCCGCCCCCAAACTCAGCGACTAGTAGGCCCACTGAAATGGGTTTAGATTCGGTAAAATTGTTAACGGGATTTCCAATTTTCTTTTACAAAAAATACTCCCGCCTCGCTTTTTTAAGGACTGCGCCAGTATGAGCCCTTCGGAACTCCCTGCCTCATGACACCGATTCTTTCCGGCGCCCACTTAAAGGCGTTCTCGTTCAGACAAGCCCCCCAGGACGTTAAGAAAGTTGGCGCAATTTTAATCTGTTCTAATATTTCAACTTTTGAATGGTTTCCCCCACCCTACCCCAATATAATTTTCACCCAATTTCCATTTTTTTCACAAATCAAATAGCGAAGTCGTTTCCTGTACTGACTTCCCACCTCCGCTCTTTTCTACTATCAAATTCTCACCTGTCGCTAAAACCCCCTCTAACGTCCTTTCAAAAGTTGGCGCAATTTCAATCCGTCTCATTGTTTTGAATTTTGTACGTTTCTAAAGCGCTGCTGCAAAACCTTCCTTGGTTTTTATCGCCTCGTCCTTTCGCAAACTACTTTAAGGCGTTTTGGGTTGTTTTCACAACGATGGCAGTGTGCATGAATTTCACAAAATGCAAACAAAGAACAGATCTTGGGGCCATTTATTTCTTCCCTAATAACCAATCGCCAAACACCCAAAATTAATGTTCCAGTTTTTGGACGTTTTTCGGAAGCCGAACGTCCCACACGGCTGTCGGCTATTGTTTCCGGGGCGCCTGCGCCAATCAGAAGCCGCGCCTCGGTTTCCGAACATTTCGGAAGTCAAAGTCTGGCGCTTTTATTTTTGCTGTTTGTTTTATACTTTTGTATTTTGAGGCTCTTTCGGTTCATTTGTTTTTGTGACTGCGTGGAACCCAGTTCAGCTACTGATAGTCTGGAACGGATTGATCCGTTTCGCAGGACTTTCTACGGGAAAGAGCGCCTTGGTTTTGGAACGCTTTGGTTTTGGAACCGACTTCCGGAACGGATTAAGTCTGAGAAGCAAGGGACCACTGTGTGTTTATTTTGGGCTGGATTTCTGAATGAAAAGCAGGGGTTTAATGTTCTTAATTTAAATGGAACGGGGCTGCGGGGAAGGTTCTCTCACGCCACCCTGTGGCAGAAAAGCGTTTCAGCCGCTAAGACTGCAGATTCTCTTCTACTAGATCATGGGTAGACAAACTAAGGCCTGGGGGCCGGATCCGGCCCAATTGCCTTCTCAATCTGGCCCGTGGACAGTCTGGGAATCAGCGTGCTTTTACATGAGTAGAATGTGTGCTTTTATTTAAAATGCATCTCTTGTGGGGCTAAGGAATTCATTCATTTTTATTTTTAAAATATAGTCCGGCCCTCCACAAAGTCTGGGGGGGGGGGGGAAGTTTCCAGTACAATTGCACCTTGGTTGTCAAACGCCGTAGTACTCACACATTTCGGCTCCCGAACGCTGCAAACCCGGAAGTGAGCGTTCTGCTTTGCGAACGTTTTTCAGAACCTGAACGCCCGACGCGGCTTCCGATTGGCTGCAGGAGCTCGCCGCGGCCAATCGGAAGCAGCGCCTCAGTTCGCGAACGTTTTCGGAAGTCGGACGGGCTTTCCGCTCGACTTCCGAGGTACGACTGTATTTGCAGAACCAGAGATAGGAGGGGAGACACGATGGCTCACCTCCCCTTTTTTCTTTTGTGAGTGGTTTTGTAGTGTTTTATTTTCACCCCACCCGCTAAAAAAACCCCAGGGTTACAGGCCACAGGCTGGGCAAGATTTGCCTGGGGGGGTGGGATTCTGCCCCTGCGGAGGGAACTCAAGAGGAAGGAATTTGGGGATTTGTAAGTCGGGGGGGGAGGGGGGCTAAGTGGCCGCCACAAATCTGGCGAGGGAGGAAGATTTACCTTCGACATCCGGCTGAAATCGGCAAAGCCTTCGCTGCCGCTGCCGCCGCTGTTGAAACTGCTGCTCCCGAAGGGATCTAGTGTCCCAAAAGGATCTGAAATCAAAAGGGGGGGGTGATCAGTGGTCCCGGCCAGGATTCCCGTTCCTAGACTTTGCCGCTTCTAAAAACGCAGGCTGGAGGGGGTCCCTGTTGGGACCCTCCGGTAGGCAGCCCTTGTTCTCCCCCCCCCCGTAACTTGCAAGCCGTCCCCCACCCCAACCCCTGAACCAAACAACCGCCCTCCTGCACAGGCTCCCCCCTTCCAGAATTCACACCCCACCGGTGTTTCTTCTGCAAGAAATTAACGCCGGGCAGCTTAACCGAAGCATCGGACCAGAGTTTGAATTTCTGGAGGGTGGGGGCAGGGGGGTGGACGGACACCCGATGAGCCCCCCACCGTGGGCTTACCTGGCCCTTTCAGAGCGGTGGCGACGACACTCGGAGACTGGAAGGGGTCGCTATTTTCAAATAAGTTCGCCTAAAGGGGCAGGAGAACGAGGGTTTTTCCAAGCAGCTGGGCTTAGGATCCTGTGGCTCCAAATGGAACCGAGGGACCCCCCCCCCGAACGGAACAAAGCCGTCAAGGGAAAAGCCCCACCCCCCCTCCTGGAAGCGACCTCACCTTGGAGGGCAGCGTGGGATTTTTGGAGAAGGGGTCGGCCGTGAAGGGATCGCTCTTCTCGGGCTTCTTGAAGAAATCGTCGGGCGCTGCTGCAGCGCGGAAGGGATCGCTTTCCTTAAACGGATCTCCGCCGAAGGGATCTGCGGGGAGAGAGCGAATCGTTCACCAGAGACTGAAGAGGAAGGGAGGGAAGCAGATGGCCTCTCCGGGAGGCGAGAAACTGACACCCGTCCCCACACCGCTGCAGAGGCCTTTTGGGGTCCCGGGGTGAAAGACTAAATTTGGGGTTCGTGCGCAAGCAGGGGAAGCAAAGGCGACGCCGGAGCAGTGATTCGAAGACCGGCACACGTATCAGTATCGATTCCGCTAAGGGGGATAAATTATAAGGACCCCTGGACGGTTCAGTCCAGCCCAAGGCAACTCTGGGGTTGCGGCGCTCATCTCGCTTTCGGGCCGAGGGAGCCGGCGTTTGTCCACAGACAGCTTTCCGGGTCGTGTGGCCAGCAGGACTAAACCGCTTCTGGTGCATGGCGGAAACCAGAGCACACGGAAACGCTGTTTACCTTCCCGCTGGAGCAGTACCTCTTTATCTACTTGCACTTTGACGTGCTTTCAAACTGCTAGGTGGGCAGGAGCAGGGACTGAGCAACGGGAGCTCACCCCGTCATTGCGGGGATTCGAACCGCCAACCTTCCAATCGGCAAGCCCAAGAGGCCCAGTGGTTTGGCTCACAGCGCCACCCGCATTAAATGATAATCACATTTGGTGAATGAGATAATTACGGCACACAACACACTCCTTAAAGACCAGGAGCCGGCCTGAATGTTGAAGGGCAGCTTCCATTAAATCATGCCCCAAGGGTTATTTGTTAATTTGTGGAACCTGTTGCCATGGGAGGTAGAGACGGCCGCAAACCTAAACGACTTTCAAGAGAGGATTACAGGGAACCAGGCAGGGGGCCTTCTCGGTGGTGGCGCCCTCCCACCAGATGTCAAGGAACTAAACAACTCTCTGACTTTTAGAAGACATCTGAAGGCAGCCCTGTTTAGGGAAGTTTATAATGACTGATGTCTTAATGTCTTTTTAATCTTATGTTGGAAGCCGCCCAGAGTGGCTGGGGAGACCCAGCCAGATGGGCGGGGTAGAAATAATAAATTATTCTGATTATTATCTCACCTGCTGCCACTGCTGCCGCAACCACGGGGGCTTGTTCCGCAAAGGGGTCGTTCTGAAAGGGGTCACCTGGGCGAGGGAGGAAGAGAGAGGGGAGAGGTTAAAAGGAGGAACCAGGCCAGGCTCGTGGCGGGAGACGGGCCCGCTGCCCCCCGTCGCCACTCACTGCCTCTGAAGGGGTCCGCGCCCTTGAAGGGGTCCGTCCTAAAGGGGTCTTCGGCCTGGAAAGGGTCCGCGGGAAGCTCCTGCGTGTGGCCGCTGAACAGGAGGGCCTTGTTCTTGAACGGGTCGTCCTGCTGAGGGGAGGGGGGGGAGAGAAGGGCGTCAGACACAAAACAGACCCCCAAAGACCCCGCCAGGTTCACGCCTGAGTCGTCAGAGCTGGACGGGGCCCCCGGCTAAAGGATCACTCTGCTGAGAAACCCCCAAAGAATCATGGAATTGCAGGTGTCCAGAGCCGGGAGGGCCCTCTTGAGGTCCTCTAGCCCAACCCCGGCAAGGCAGCAATGGCAGCTAATTTGCTTAACTGGCTTCGTGTTTCTAAATCGCCGCGGACGTCGTGGTGAAGGGCCGGAGAGAAGACTTAATAATAATGGCGATTATAATATTCTTGGTTCCAGGGACACCCTCCCTGCTTCAGCCTTAAAATAATAGAATCATAGAATCATAGAAGAGTTGGAAGAGACCCCAAGGGCCACCGAGTCCAACCCCCTGCCAAGCAGGAAACACCATCAGAGCACTCCTGACATATGGTTGTCAAGCCTCTGCTTAAAGACCTCCAAAGAAGGAGACTCCACCACACTCCTTGGCAGCAAATTCCACTGTCGAACAGCTCTTACTGTCAGGAAGTTCTTCCTCATGTTTAGGTGGAATATTCTTTCTTGTAGTTTGGATCCATTGCTCCGTGTCCGCTTCTCTGGAGCAGCAGAAAACAACCTTTCTCCCTCCTCTATGTGACATCCTTTGATATATTTGAACATGGCTATCATATCACCCCTTAACCTCCTCTTCTCCAGGCTAAACATGCCCAGCTCCCTTAGCCGTTCCTCATAAGGCATCGTTTCCAGGCCTTTGACCATTTTGGTTGCCCTCCTCTGGACACGTTCCAGTTTCTCAGTGTCCTTCTTGAACTTTATATAGTAATCTATATAAATAACGATTTATTATCTATTCCCTGCCCACCTAGCTGGGTTTCCCTAGCAATTCTGGGCGGCCCCCAACAGACTATTAAAAGCACAATAAAACACCAAACATTCAAAACTTCCCCTGAAAGGCCTACCTTGGCTCCCAGTGTACGTTTCTGAGCTCAATTCAAAGCGTCAGTGCCGATCTTGAAAGCGCCTCCAACCCCATCGTCCAGCCCGGACGCCGGGGTCCATCTCCCGAGGGCCTTCTGGCGGTTCCCTCGGGGCGGGAAGTGAAGCTACAGGGAGGCAGGCAGAGGGCCTTCTCGGTGGTGGCCCCTGCCCTGTGGAACTCCCTCCCACAATATGTCAAGGAGATAAAAAAAAAATCTGACTTTTAAGAAGACATCCGAAGGCAGCCTTGTATAGGGAAGTTTTCAACGCTTGGTGTTAAGCTTTTTATATGTGCTGGAAGCTGCCCAGAGTAGCTGGGCGGTTGAGATACAAATAAAAAAATTATTGCCATTGTTGAGCAAAGCCTGCTCCCGCGAGGAATCGGCCCGGCGCCTCACCAGGGTCCCGAACCTGCCGCCCCGCTCCTTCTGGGGGTTCCCCTCGTTCAGATCCGCCAGGTTGGTCATGCTGCCGCCCAGCACCCCGTTCAGGGCTTCGTTGTACTGGTCGATGCCCCGGTGGGCTTCCTGCTGGCTCTCCTGCAAGCGGGACAGTTTGCTCCTCGCCTGCGGGGCGACAGGGCGGAGAAAAATCAATGATAAACTTTAAAAAAAGGGGGGAACATAGTCTTATGCACCGAAAAATAGGGTGGTCTGTAAGCATAGGTGTGCAATGTATAAAGCGGTTTGAAATCCCTTTTGTGTCATCTGCTTGGCCTCTGCTATTTCCTCCTACTGATAGGGAAGCCACTTAAGGGCTCTAGACGTGCTCAGATACACCATAAGGGAAAAGGAGAAGTTTTTTTCTTATAACTAGAGCATGCAAAGATGTCCTCTATTTCCTAAGTAACTCGTCGGAAAAATCTGCCTGGTCCAGCCTCACGTTTCTCACATTGCATAACCAAATATTACATCGACAAATTGAAGAGTCGGAGCCTGAGCTCGCTTGGTTTCCTCTTCCCTCCTCGTCCCTCTTTCCTTTCGTGCTGTCTGCTTGCCTCCGTCGTTTCCTCCTACCGACGGGGAACCCACTTAAGGATTTTATATGGGCTCCGGAATACCCCATACCCATTTATGGACTCTAGATGGGCTCTTGGATACCCCATAAGGGAAAAGGCACAGTTTTTAAAAATATATAACATAGGAAAGACCCATTAGCACAGAGACCCATGTCTCTGCCCCCCATCCCAGGCTCAGCCGCCATTCAAGGAAACACCTGCGGAAATTTGGGAGCAAGGTCTTGGCCCTGGGGGGGAGAGGGGGTGTCCCCCAAAGGCTGTTCCCATTTGGGGTCCCCACCTGGTTGATTTCCTCCTGAGTGGACTTCAGAGACTTGATGATGGTTTCCAGCTGGACTTTTCCGGCCTGGATGCTCTGCTCCAGCTGAGACTCCTCCTGCTGCAGCCGGCTGAGCTCGGACTTCGCCCGGCTGATGTCGTCCTCCTGGGATCTCAGGTCCGACTCCTGAGACTGGATCTGCATCTTCAGCGACGAGATCTGGAAGGGCAAAGGCGGTCTTGAGGGGAGGGGCGACCCGGTTCGCGAGAGGAGGAGGAGGAGGAGGGCGGAGAATTTACACGCGTTACAGGGCCTCCTTGGTGGTGGCACCCGCCCTCCCGTCAGATGTCAAGGAAAGAAGCAACTTTCTGACTTTTAGAAGACATCTGAAGGCAGCCCTGTTTAGGGGAGATTTTAATGACTGATATTTTTATGTATTTTTAATCTCTTGTTGGAAGCCGCCCAGAGTGGCTGGGGAAACCCAGCCAGATGGGTGGGGTATGAATGAATAAATAAATTATTATCATTATTATTATTATTAAGCTTGCATAAAATACACAGGGATTTGTACTTTGCAAAACGAACAAGAGGGGAAGCTGTTGGCGTTTTAAGGTTGTGCGAATGAACATTCCAAAACGTAAAACAGAAAATTTAATAAACATTATGGGGTTGGGAAAAAGCATACGCTTTAACAGATGATGCAAGGCTCTCCCCAAAATTACGGATAGGCAGCCATTCTGCAAGGCAAATGCACACACACCCTGACCGGTAAAATCTCCCTACAGAGCACGGTATGTTTGTATGAATAAATAAATAATCTGTTTATAATTTATCTACTTTATCGATTGAATTTATAATTTATCTGTTTATATTTTATCTACTTTGTTGATTGAATTTATAACTTCTCTGTTTATATTTTATCTGCTTTATTGACTGAACTGATAAACCACAAGCAAGATGGATTATACAGCTTCAGTAAATAAAACAATAAAACAGTTGGGGGAACCAACTCTTAGAAACAGAAGGGGAAAAGGGGGGAATCCTGTGGCAGGGAGTTCCGCCAGTTTCCCACATGTTGTTTTCGTGTTGCGTGGGGGCACAAGGGGCGTGGGCAATTCCCGCCCCCCCCAGCTCACCACGTGGGTCTCCTCCTGACACTTCTGCCGGACGTCGCTCAGCATGTCCTTGAGCTTGGCCTTCTGCTGCTCCATCTCGTCCAGGCGGCCCTGAGCCTCCTGCTTCTGGGCCTCCAGCTCCTGCAGGCTGCTGGTCTCCCGGTCCAGGTCGTTCTGAAGCTCCTGCGGAGGCGGGAGGAGGAAGGAGAAGGCGGCTTAGGGGGGCGGGCAGTGCTGGATTTACGTAGAAGCTAAACAGGCTCTAGCTTAGGGCCCCACTCTGGGGGGCCCCAAAAATAATTTAAAGGGAAAAAAACCACTGCATGTACATTTCCAAAATATTATCTATCTATCCAGCTACCTACCTACCTACCTATCAGATAGATAGATAGATAGATAGATCTATATATCTAGATATACATCTATATATCTATCTATATATAGATCATATATCCAGCATTCTTTCTTTCTTTCTTTCTATCTATCATCTATCTATCTATCTATCTATCTATCTATCTATCTATCTATCTATCTATCTATCTACAGTGGTGCCCCGCAAGACGAACGCCTCGCAAGACGAAAAACCCGCTAGACGAAAGGGTTTTCCGTTTTGGAGGCGCTTCGTAAAACGAATTCCCCTATGGGGTTGCTTCGCAAGACGAAAAAAATCTTGCATCCCCCCGCGGGGTTTTTTCGCTTTTTTCGCCCTTTTCTTAAGCCGCTAAGCCGCTTATCAGCTGTTCCGCTGATAAGCCGCTTAACAGCTGATCGCTGGAAGCCGCTTGACAGCTGTAGCGCTAATCCGCTAAGCTGTCAATGGGCTTGCTTCGCAAGACGAAAAAACCGCTATACGAAGAGCCTCACGGAACGGATTAATTTCGTCTTGCGAGGCACCACTGTATCTATCTATCTAATCTATCTATCCAGCTATCTATCTATCCACCTATTTATCTATCCACCTATTTATCTATCATCTATGCATATCTCTCTCTCTCTCACTCTCTCTCTCATCTATCCAGCCATCCATCTATCTATCTATCTATCTATCTATCTATCTATCTATCTATCTATGCCAGTGCCAGATTTACGTATAAGCTAAACAGGCTATAGTTTAGGGCTCCACTCTCTTGGGAACCTGCAGAAAATTTAAAGGGAAAAAACCACTGCATGTACATTTCCAAAATATTATCTATCTATCTATCTATCTATCTATCTATCTATCTATCTATCATCTATCACTATTTATCTTATCGGCGGTTGCAAGAACAAATGATCCCTACATTCTGAACAAAATGCTTGCTTAACCTGGAGGTAGGCTGTAGGAATTGTGTATTGCTTTGTAATGATTTGTTGGGTTTCTGGACCGTAATAAAGATTCTGGACCGTAATCTATCATCTATCCATCTATCTATCTATCTATCTATCTATCCAGCTATCTATCCAGCTATCTATCTATCTATCTATCTATCTATCTATCCAGCTATCTATCTATCATCTATCTATCTATCTATCTATCTATCTATCCAGCTATCTATCTATCATCTATCCATCTATCTATCTATCTATCATCTATCTATCTATCTATCTATCTATCTATCTATCTATCTATCTATCTATCTATCTATCTATCTATCCAGCTATCTATCCAGCTATCTATCCATCTATCTATCTATCTATCTATCTATCTATCTATCTATCCAGCTATCTATCTATCATCTATCCATCCATCTATCTATCTATCTATCTATCTATCCAGCTATCTATCCAGCTATCTATCCATCTATCTATCATCTATCCATCTATCTATCTATCTATCTATCTATCCAGCTATCTATCTATCTATCTATCTATCTATCTATCTATCTATCTATCATCTATCTATCTATCCAGCTATCTATCTATCTATCTATCTATCTATCTATCTATCTATCTATCTATCTATCATCTATCTATCTATCTATCTATCTATCTATCTATCTATCTATCATCTATCCATCCATCTCTGCCAGTGCCAGATTTACGTATAAGCTTAGGGCCCCACTCTCTTGGGGTTTGACGGCTGGGATAAGCTCGAAATGTAGAGCCTGAAACTCTTTGATCTCGGGGTCTTGGGTTCGAGTCCCACGTTGGGCAAAGGATTTTCCCGCGTTGCAGCGGGTTGGGCTGGATGACCCTTGGGGTACCCCAACAGGCCTACTCTGAGAGCGCAGTATCGCTGGGTGGGTGAAAAAAACCCCAAACCCATTTACCTGTACTTCATTGGTCTTCTGCCGAATCGCTCCTTCCCTCTCTCGGATCTCTTGCTCGAGGGAATACTTCTCTCTGCAAAAAAAAGGAGGAAGGTCGTGTGAGTCAAATTCTTTGATTTGGGGGGTTGGACTTAAATTAAATCCACCCCGGTCAGCAGCGCTTTTTTTGGAGGGTTCTCATGCCAGCTGAACCCCTCCCAGGACCCCCCAGCACCCCAAACGCCACCCACCTCTGCAACTGGGCGATCTCCTGGCCGATGTCGTCCAGCTCCTTCATGCCGGTGAATTCGCCCCCGGAGCCGACGGAACTGGAGCTGTCCTGTTAAGGAGCCCAAACAAGTCAGGCTACACCCTGGCCGGGAAAATTGGGGAGCGCACAGACCCCCCTAGAAAAT
This sequence comes from Podarcis melisellensis, assembly GCF_964234715.1. Lineage (NCBI taxonomy): Eukaryota > Metazoa > Chordata > Lepidosauria > Squamata > Lacertidae > Podarcis > Podarcis melisellensis. The sequence goes on along the minus strand of NC_138536.1, from coordinate 960,276 downwards.
ACAGCCAGGGAAGCATGCAAACCGTCCGGGGTGCAAACACAGTGTCGACGCAGAAATTAAAAAGCATAAGGGCGACTTAAGCCAGGCTTCCTCAATCTCAGCCCTCCAGATGTTTTTGGCCTACAACTCCCATGATCCTTAGCTAGCAGGACCAGTGGTCAGGGATGATGGGAACTGTAGTCCAAAACATCTGGAGGGCCAAGGTTGTGGAAGCCTGGCTTAAGCCGGCGGAATATGCACAGCTTGCAGACTTAATGTGTAGAACCTCGGCCCTCCAGATGTTTTGAGACTACAGTTCCCATCATCCCCGACCACTGGTCCTGCTAGCTAGGGATCATGGGAGTTGTGGGCCAAAAACATCTGGAGGGCCGAGGTTGAGGAAGCCGGGTAGAGAATAAGAGAGCAAGAAGAACATGCGTTTAGAAGAAGCAGAAAGAGAGAGAAAGCAGATAGACAGACAGACAGACAGGTGATAGATAGATATACGATAGATGATGGATGATTGATTGATAGATAGATAGATATAGATAGATAGATAGATAGATAGATAGATAGATAGATAGACAGATGATAGACAGACAGATAGATAGAGAGATATGATAGATTATCTATATATGATTATCTAGATATATGATAGAGATAGATGATGGATAATAGACAAATAGCTATGATAGATAGATTTAGATAGAGAGATGATAAAGATAGATAGATAGATGACAAACAGACACACAAACATAATGGAGAGATAGATAGATGATAGAAAGACAGATAGATATGATAGATAGATAGATAGATAGATATAGATAGATATAGAAACACTGATGATAAAGATTGCTAGATGACAGACAGACAGACATGATAGATAGAAAGATAGATGATAGATAGATACAGATAGATCAATAGATAGATGGATAAGGAGAGATTCAGAGGTTTTCCCCAGCCCCACATCCACAGGGTCCTTCGTGGTTCTCGGAGCAGGCAAAAAAGGAAAATAGGAGGTGGGAGCGCCACGTTCCGGGGATCCCCGCGGTCCTACTCACACGACGCATTTCCGCCAGCGTCGAGACCTCGGTTCCCACGGAAGCCAAGTAGCCGGGGACGGTCTGGAGAGGGCGGCAAAGGGGGGGGCAGCGGAGGGGGGGAAAGAGTCAGCGCCGGGGTGGGGAGGACCGGGCAAGAAGGCTTCTCGGGGGGCGGGATGGGGGGGCGTCGGGACGGAGAGAAGGGGGTTAAGAAGGGAGCCCGGTCCTGCTCTGTCGGAGACCTGCTAGGGCCAGGAGCGCAGGAGGGGACTGTGGTTTTGTTTATCCGGGGAGCGGCCATCCTGGAGGAGCTCACCTGGGCAGGTGCGATCCTCTCAGACGGGGGGATCATGTCCGGCAGCAGGACCTGCGGGGGGTCAATGCCCTTGCTGACTTTCTGCTGGATGAGGTGCATGGCCAGGGCAAACTGGTCCTTGTTCAGTTTCCCCATCTGCCTCGTGTCCGCCAAGGCCCTGGAAGTGAGGAGCCGTCAATCATCCTTTATTATTATATTTATCCCACACCTTTTTCCTCCCCTCCAAGGAGACTCGTACGAAGCTGCCTCCATCAACCCAGCTCAGTATGGCTTCAGACTTTCTGTTTTATTCTGTGCGCAACTACCCTTAGCCCGCTGCTAGGATACTAGTCCTCATGGGTCTCCAAAACAAGGGGTGTGTGAATAGGAATGTGTCCAGGGCAGCTCCATCTGGTGCGCAGGACGAGACCCTCCCTGCCCGCAGACTGTCTGGCCAGAGTGGTGCATGCTCTGGTTATCTCCCGCTTGGACTACTGCCATGCGCTCCACGTGGGGCTGCCTTTGAAGGTGACCCGGAAACTGCAACTAATCCAGAATGCGGCAGCCAGACTGGGGACTGGGAGTGGAGACCATATAACACCAGTCCTGAAAAACCTACATTGGCTCCCAGGACGTTTCCGGGCACAATTCAAAGTGTTGGTGCTGACCTTGAAAGCCCTAAACGGCCCAGTAGACCTGAAGGAGCATCTCCACCCCGGACACCGGGGTCCATCTCCCGAGGGCCTTCTGGGGGTTCCCTCCCTGCGAGAAGCGAGGTTACAGGGAACCAGGCAGAGGGCCTTCTTGGTGGTGGCACCCGCCCTGTGGAACGCCCTCCTGCCAGATGTCAAGGAGATAAACAACTATCTGACTTTTAGAAGACATCTGAAGGCCGCTCTGTTTAGGGAAGCTTTTAATGTTTGATGTTTTGTGGCTTTTAAAATATTCTGTTGGGAGCCACCCAGAGTGTCTGGGGAAACCCAGCCAGATGGGTTAGGAGTAAATAAATTATTATTATTATTATTACCAGATGTGCGCCAGGATGTTCTGAGACAGCCCCGAGTGCATGAAGATGTCCTTGACTTCCAGGCCACTGACGAAGCCGTCCAAGTCCAGGTCCGTCTTCAGGAAGATCTCATCGTAGCGGAGTTTGTCGGTCAGGGGGACCACCCAGGATGCAGGCGGCTGGAATGAGAAAATCGGACTTTGGCGTGGGACCCCCAGGCGCCCTAAAAAACCGCTTGGGAGGTGCTCAGTAACAGAAGCAAGTAACAGCAGCAAGAATATTATTGTCCCAAAAATGGAAGCAAGAAGAACTACCAACATTGGAAGAATGGAGGATGAAATTGATGGACTACGCAGAATTAGATAAGCTAGCAGGAAGGACCCGAGACCAGGGGGTTTACCAGAGGTTTACCGGAGACTGGACTAAATTTACTGAGTATTTGTGATGATCAGATTACGTCTGTAGGACTACAAGAAGTTCTGTGAGGAGTAATTTAAGAAATATTGTAAAACTGGAAAGGGAGAAACGATTCGTTCGAAAAGGTAAAGGCAGTATTAAGTTAAGAATTGCAGGGGAAATAATCACGACGGAAGGCTATCAGAGATGCTGAAGGAAGTCCAAACAAGGACACATGTAGAATAATTTGTGTGGTATGTCTTTAAAAAATTTGTATGCTAAAAATTAATTAAAAATATTATTTTAAAAAAACCCGATTGGGGGGGCCTCATCTGGGTCTGGCCTCCCGAGAGCCAACAATATACCCCCCCCAAACGAGAGAGAAATGGGCTCTGGTTGTCCGCCATTCTAAGGTAGACTGGCCCTGCCTGTGGAGGCTTTGCCGGGGAATCGACAGAACCCTGACGCAGCGGCTGGGTCAGTTCAGCTACTAATTGATTGATTGATTGTGTGACTGTGGACATAGATAAAAGCCCCCCATCCAAACAATGACCGTCATCAGTGCCGGTAAGAAAAAATAATTTTCATTTTTATTAAATACAATGCTGTCTTATTTAGAGAGTAAAATCCACGTTCAATGGCTGTTTTAGGGGTCGTTGTTAAACGTCTGGAACGGATTAATCCGTCTTGCATGACTTTCTAGGGGAAAGAGCAGAGCGCCTTGGTTTTGGAACGCTTTGGTTTTGGAACGGATTCAGTTTGAGAACCAAGGTACCGCTGTATTCAATAAAGGTTTTCCAATCTTCCTATGTTCTTCTTGATCTCTTATTCCGGGGTGGGGCACTTTTTGCAATCTAGTAAAGGTAAGGTAAAGGTACCCCTGCCCGTACGGGCCAGTCGTGTCCGACTCTGGGGTTGTGCGCCCATCTCACTTAAGAGGCCGGGGGCCAGCGCTGTCCGGAGACACTTCCGGGTCACGGGGCCAGCGTGACAAAGCTGCTCTGGCGAGCCGGCACCAGCTCAGCACACAGAAACGCCGTTTACATTCCCACTGGAGCGGTACCTATTTATCTACTTGCACGTAGGGGTGCTTTCGAACACCTAGGTGGGCAGGAGCAGGGACCGAACGACGGGAGCTCACCCGCGGGGATTCGAACCACCGACCATGCGGTTGGCAAGTCCTAGGCTCTGTGGTTTAACCCACAGCGCCACCCATGTCCCTCTAGCAGCGCACAAATCCCACGAAATTATTCAGCGGGGAAGCTGCCGCCGCCCTTCAAGTGGAAGTGAGTTCCGCAGTCCAACCGCACCGAAGTTCGCCGCCCCCCTCCAGCTTGGAGGACCGGATCCGCCCCCCCGGGGTGTGGGGAGGCCCCGATCCCTACCTGCTGCGCCTGCTTGAGACTGTGCTTGGGCGAGAGGCTGCCAGTGCTGTTGAGGCTGGTGACGCTGCCGTGCGAAGGGGTGGAGCGCAGGCTGTCTTTGGGCGGGGGGCTGGCCGGCAGGACGGGCACGGCCCCGGGGAGGGAGGGCGCCTTCTTCCGCTTGGAGGGGGGCACCAGGGGCGGGGGCAAGGCGGGCGGAACGGGCTCCTTCTCCAGCGCGCGGTAGACCAGGTGCATCGCCTGAAATAATAATAATATTTTTTTTTATTTATACCCCGCCCTTCCCGGTTCAAAAACCGGGCTCAGGGCGGCTAACAACAAATTTAAAACATTTTAGGCAGATGAAGATGATGGATTTTTGGGAGCTAGCCGACCTGGCCAGAAAGGTCCGTGACCAGAGGGAGGAAGAAATTCAAAGCCTATTTAGCTAAATATGTTAAGATAATATAAACAGAATTACTTGCGAGTACCAAATAGGCCTAGGATTTGAAAATGTGATGTGTATAATACTATGTTAAAAGCGAAAAGAAAGAAAGATGTTAATTGACGAAGCAAATTTTATGTGGAAATAGTTTTGGAAAACTGTTATAATGATTTATATGGAAACTCAGCCAGGGGGATTTGAGGAAGTCACTTAACAATGTTAACAAAAGTGGAACTACTACAATCAGGATAAATATTTGTTGGTTTGTATTTTGATTTTCTTTTTTTCCTATTTGTTTGTTATAAATTTGGAAAACTAATAAAAAAAATTTGGGGGGGAAAACAACAACAACAACAAATTTAAAACACTTAATTATAAAAGCAGCATAAAATAAGGTATAAAAACAGGAATAACAATAAAATTCAAAAATCAATTAGATAATCCCCAGGGCTAGCTGGCTGAATTGGTCCTACTTGGGCCAGCGAGAAGACCAGGGGAGACTTAGCTGTGGGGTCTCAGAGCGGGTGACCTTCATAAAAGGGGAGGGAAGAGAAGGGAAATAAAAGATCAAATTAAAGGCCGGGCGGAATAGCTCTGTCTTACAGGCCCAACGGAAGGCTAAATCCTGAAAGGGCCCAGAGAGGGAAAAGATGTCTGCGGGGAGAGGGGCAACAAGGGAAGAATGGTGGGCAGAGAGGCTGTGCCAAGATGGGGGGGGGGCCCTGGGAAAGTTTGGCACCTTCCCCTCCACCGTGGGCAAATGAGTACCCAGCAATTGAGATAGATTGCGCCTGCAGCTGGAGGTTCCATCGGAGAGAGCACAGACCGGGCAACCAAGTGCTGGATAAACGTACCACGGCAAACTCGTCTCGGTCGAGGTGGCCGTCCTTGTCAATGTCGCTGAGATCCCAGACCTTCGCAGCCGTTAGGAGGCAGCGGGAAGGAGAGAGAGAGGAAAAGAGACCAGAAAGACATCAGGGCGCCCCCAAAAAACTACCCCATATTGTTGTTTTTTAAAATAATAATAATTTTTTATTTATACCCTGCCCTACCGAATATTAAAAACACAATACAGCTTTAAATATTAAAAACTATGGCCCGACGTAGAATGCCTTGGAGTACAGTGGAACCTCGGTTTACGAACAGCCCAGTTAACGAACTATTTGGTTTACGAACTCTGCAAAACCGGAAGTAGTGTTCCGGCTTGCAAACTTTGCCTCGGTCTACGAATGGAAGCCGAACGGTGGAAGGGCACCGGCGGCGGGAGGCCTCGTTAGGGAAAGCGTGCCCCGGTTTAAGAATAGTTTCGGTTTAAGAATGGACTTCTGGAACGGATTAAGTTCGTAAACCGAGGTACCACTGTAATCTTAATTATGCTCCTGTGATGGGGCAAATTCCGCTGTTTGGAGCAGGAAATTAAAAACTGGGGAGGATACGAGAGAGAGAGAGAGAGAGAGAGAGAGAGAGAGAGAGAGAGAGAGAAAGAGAGAGAGAGAAAAAAGAGAGAAAGAGAAAGAGAGAAAAAGAAAGAGAAAGAAAAAGAAAAAGGTGAGAGAGAGAGAGAGAGAGAGAGAGAGAGAGAGAGAGAGAGAAAGAAAGAAAGAGAAAGGGAGGGAGAAAGAGAGAGAGAGAAGGAAAGAAGGAAAGAAGGAAAGAAAGGAAAGAAAGGAAGGAAGGAAGGAAGGAAGGAAGGAAGGAAGGAAGGAAGGAAGAAAGAAAGAAAGAAAGAAAGAAAGAAAGAAAGAAAGAAAGAAAGAGAGAGAGAGAGAGAAAGAGAGGTCCGCTCACCCTTCCCAGGATATCGAGAGGCAGCTTGGAGTTCATGAGGACCGGCTTCACTTTGTCCCCCGAGAGCAAGCCGTTGACGGGCAGGAGGCTCTCAAAGATGCCGTCAAACTTGGCCTTTTCCTCCATCTGCAAGTATAAAGGGAGCTATGGGAAAAGGCGGCCCCACTGCGGGAGGAGGAGGAGGAGGAAGAGGACCCCCTTTCGCCCAAGGGGGAGACCCCCCCCCCCCAATGCAGGGGTCAGCAAACCTTTCCAGCAGGGGGCCGGTCCCCTGTCCCTCAGACCTTGTGGGGGGGGGCCAGACTATATTTTGGGGGAAAATGAACAAATTCTTATGCCCCACAAATAACCCAGAGATGAGTTTTAAATAAAAGCACACATTCTACTCATGTAAAAACACACTGATTCCCGGACCGTCTGCGGGCTGCATTGAGAAGGGGATCGGGCCAGATCCGGCCCCCGGGCCTTCGTTTCCCTCCCCATGCCCCAAGGGGAGACTCACCCTGACGGCCCAGTGAGCGTCCGAGGAGGAGGAGATCAGCAGGGGGCTGGTGCTGTCGGGCTGGAACGAAGGAGAAACGGAGCGCACCGTCAAGACCCCCTCCCCAAAACGTCTCCGCCGGCGCGTTCCGGCACCCCAAATCCGAATATTCGGAAGCCGGAGCTCCAGCAGAAAGGGGTTGCCTCCCCCCCCGGAGGAAGGTCTTGGAAAGCAAACAGGTAAATCGCACGGCGCACTTACGAATTTTGGCGGAGGCAGCGCCAGGGTGAGGTTGGTGAGGTTCACGTCGTGCCCGTTCTGCGCGCAGGCCACCAGCCGCAGTGCCACAAAGAAGCCCTGGTTCAAATGCAACAGAGTAAATAATGTATTTAATTAAACCAACGGCATTATAGCCTACGTATCCGGGTCCTGGCATTGGAGGTGAACTGGCTAGATGAGTCTGGGGTCCCTCTTCCAAGCCTAAAGGTAAAGGGACCCCTGACCATTAGGTCCAGTCGTGGCCGACTCTGGGGTTGCGGCGCTCATCTCGCTTTATTGGCCGAGGGAGACGGCGTTCAGCTTCCGGGTCATGTGGCCAGCAGGACTGAGCCGCTTCTGGCGAACCAGAGCAGCGCACGGAAACGCCGTTTACCTTCCCGCCGGAGCGGTACCTATTGATCTACTTGCACTTTGACGTGCTTTCGAACTGCTAGGTTGGCAGGAGCAGGGACCGAGCAACAGGAGCTCACCCTGTCATTGCGGGGATTCGAACTGCCGACCTTCTGATTGGAAAGCCCTAGGCTCTGTGATTGAGACCACAGCTAGAATAAAGGTAAAGGGATCCCTGACCATTAGGTCCAGTCACAGCCGACTCTGGGGTTGCGGCGCTCATCTCGCTTTATTGGCCGAGGGAGCCGGCGTCCAGCTTCCGGGCCATGTGGCCAGTATGACTAAGCCGCTTCTGGTGAACCAGAGCAGCACACAGAAACGCCGTTTACCTGCCCGCCGGAGCGGTACCTATTTATCTACATGCACTTTGACGTGCTTTTGAACTGCTAGGTGGGCAGGAGCAGGGACCGAGCAACGGGAGCTCACTCCGCGGGGATTCGAACCACCAACCTTCTGATCGGCAAGCCCTGGGCTCTGTGGTTTAACCCACAGCGCCACCCGCTGTCCCTAAACAGCTGTAGGAATCTTTAAACTCCTAGGCTGGGCATCGCCACGTACCTGTTTGTCCAGGAAGCCTTTGCCCTCCGGGTCGGCCAGATCCCAGATCTAAAAAAAAAACACACACCAAAGAGAAGGAAAATAAAAACCACACCCCAATCCAGTGCTATTCAATCAAGCTCCTTTATTAGGCATGTTTTCAAACAGGCACCATATACAAATTGTGCAAAATACGAGCTCAACATAACAAGGTTTGTCCCAGCCTGATCTTTGACTCCAGAGACAATCCATTTGCATAAATAATACAACACAGCACTACCGAAAATCCCCACTAATTCTCTTTATAATGGCTCCGTCTTTCTACACGGACAGCACTCTGATCTGGCACTATTGCTTTTCTCAGATGTGCTGCTTTAGCCTTGAATTCCAGAGACTCACGGGGTCCCTTCCAGCAATTGTACACTTCTGTGAAATGGGCTCGCGGGCCGATTGTTCCTGCAACATTTTCCGGAGTGGGGAATGGCTTTGCGGCCCCTGCGACTAAAAGGGGGGCGGAGGAGGCTGGGGCGCTGCCCCCCCAAACTCCTTCTCCCCGAAATCCCCGGCCGAGCTCAACTTACCTTCCCCAGAATGACGTCGGCCAGTCCCGACTTCTTGAGGAAGAGGGCGGCCTCGCCGGCCCCGATCCGGCCCGTGCAGGCTGGGTCCACCTGTGGAGAACAAACAGCCACACCTGAGCTGAGATAGAATAAATAATAATAATAATAGATTTATTTATACCCCGCCCATCTGGCTGGCTCCCAACAGAATATTAAAAGACACGATAAAACATCATTTAAAACATTCCTAAATAGGGACAGCGCCCTCCGCAAGCCAACTGCAACCCCCAGGTGTTTTTTGGGGGGGCTGTCGGGATGCCAAGCGAGCTCCTCCACTCGACGTCCTGCCCCGGGTATTTCTGACGGGGCCCGATTGGGGGCCCCAAGATGCCTGGGGTCCCACCAGCCCTGCCTGCTTGGGCGAGGTTCTCCGCACGCAACCGTGGGGTGGGAAGGAAAATCCGGAAAGTCAGGGAGGTTGGGGTACTTATTTTTAGCCAAAAGCCCATGGTTCGAATCTCCCTGGCGGTATCCCCAGGCAGGGCTGGGAGAGGCTGCCTGCCTGAGACCCGGGAGAGCTGCTGCTGCTGCCGGCCCGTGCTGGCGACCCCGACCCCAATTCTTGCCTCCTCCCCAGGGGTTTCCAGGGGAAGGGGGCGAAGGGAGCCCCCGGCACTTGCCTGTTTGTAATACGTCTCGTAGAGGGGGGTCCCGGCGGAGAGCTAGACAGGAGAGGGGAAAAGAGGGGTGGGGAGAAAAGCAAGGTGAAGCACGTATTCAGATACAGAGAGCCCCTCTCTTCAGCGGATCCAGTCCCTATTGAGACCCCCAAGAAAGGACCCTCCCTCCACGCTCGTCTGAAAGCGGAGGGATGGGTTTGTGGGAATAGGGATCGGGGCCACAGAGGGCAGGCAAGCCCCAAAGCAGAGAAAGGGCATTTTCCACCCCTCCATATACCGGCACTGTATTTTTCGCTCTATAAGACGCACCAGACCACAAGACGCACCTAGTTTTTGGAGGAGGAAAACAAGAAAAAATATATTCTGAATCCCAGAAGCCAGAACAGCAAGAGGGATCGCTGCGCAGCGAAAGCAGCAATCCCTCTTGCTGTTCTGGCTTCTGGGATAGCTGCGCAGCCTGCATTCGCTCCATAAGACGCACACACATTACTTTTTAGGAGGGGAAAAGTGAGTCTTATAGAGCGAAAAATACAGTAATTTGGAATTAAAATCCCCAACGGCTCCAGCCGGCACACAACTTTTTGGAGGGTGCCAGGTTGGGCAAAGGCGAGCCCGTCACTTCCGAGGTCCTGCCTGCCGTTCCTAGGGGCGGGTGTGCCTGGGGAACTCCCTGCCACTGTAGGCGGAAAGCAGGGATTCCGGCACCCCAGCCCAGACGGGCGGGGCGCAAATGGCGAAATTATTAGGCTTGTTCTCCCTGCCCCCCTCTTTCGGACGTGGCGTCTGCAATGCATTTATTGATTTTGACTATTTTGCCTGGCTGCGATTTTCCTGTTTTTATGGACGTGCAATGCCAGGTCCTCAGAGCAAAGAACGCTGAGCTCCCCGCTCGTCTTTATGCCGTCCTCCCTGGACTATTGTCAACAGAAGGAGCCTGTTCCTTGGTTCCTCGGCCTCAAGGACAAGCGGCACGAGAAATAGCCGCTCCCTGCCCTCCACGACGCCGAAGGTCAGGCTGGAACAATATCCGCCTGCGGAACCAAGGCAGGTCGGCCCCCAGTTCCTGGCAAAGCTTGGCTTCCAAAGGGAAGGGGGAACAGAAACTCCCCCCCCCCAATAAAAGCAGCCACCCCAAAATAAGAGACCCCGGGAAGCAAAAGGATTTCATGTTGGAAACGTCCAAATTCCAAGCAAGTAACCCGTTCCGGTACTTCTGGGTTTCGGCGGTCCGTAACCCAAAAAAACGCAATCTGAAGCGTCTGTAAGTCGAGGTATGACTGTACAGTGGTACCTCAGGTTAAGTAGTTAATTCGTTCCGGAGGTCCGTTCTTAACCTGAAACTGTTCTTAACCTGAAGCACCACTTTGGCTAATGGGGCCTCCTGCTGCTGCCGCCGGAGCCCGATTTTTGTTCTCATCCTGAAGCAAAGTTCTTAACCCGAGGTACTATTTCTGGGTTAGTGGAGTCTGTAACCCGAAGCGTATGTAACCTGAAGCGTGTGTAACCCGAGGTACCACTGTACATCGGAAGCAAAAGGGTGTACCTAATGGGAACAGAAATTCGGATAGATAAGCTAACTGCCAATAGAGCATGGCGATAATAATAATAATAATAGTAATTATTATTTGCACGCCGCCCAACAGACCAGGTTGCCACAGCCAGTCTGGTCGGCTCCCAATATTAAAAACATGGTGAAACAGGTTGCATACACCTGCGTTGCAAGGGGGGACGAGGCGATCCTTGGGGTCTAACTCTGAAATCTGGGTTGCGATCGCCACAAGGGAACGACCAGGAGCCATTCTTCCTTCTCCTCCCACCCCAGTGAGGTTTATCATTCTTAGCAGGGCCGGATTTCAGTTTAATGCGGCCCTCGGCTCCTGAAGGTAACGGGGCCCTTTGTACGTCCAGCTGTCCTTTGTCCACAACAAATTGCCGCTGGTTTTTGTGTGTTTAATATATGCTTCTATGGCAGGCAGGGCCAAACTCGGCCCTCCAGATGTTTTGCGACTACAGTTCCCATCATCCCTGACCACCGGTCCTGTTAGATAGGGATGGTGGGAGTTGTAGTCCCAAAACATCTGGAGGGCCTAGTTTGGCCATGCCTGTACTAGATGGTCATTGATGGACCGAATAGGTATCTCAAGCCATTTGCACATCTTGCCCTAAAACCAGTCCATGCAGAATGTCGGCACCCTATATATAGAAAGGGGCAAAGCAGGGATATTTGAGGGAGCAGGCGAGCAGGAGGGGCCCATGACTTACATCGTAGGAGCCTGCACAACATAAAACACGGTTGCTGGATGTAGGTTTTATTTTATTTGCTTTTTATCTTATATTTTGGAAATGTACATCCAGGGTTTCTTCCCCCTTTAATTTTTTGGGGGCCCCCAAGAGAGTGGGGCCCTAAACTAGAGCTTGCTTAGCTTATTATACATAAAATCCGGCACCGATCCTTAGTATTATTTCATTTCTATGCCGCTTTATATTTCAAAGACAAAGCAGAAACGATTCTGAAGACCAGCTGTTGGGTGCTGCGGCCGAGATTCCCGCCTCGCCGGCGGGTTGGCCTGGACGACCTTCGGAGTGGCCCCTTCCGACTGTACGGTTTTATGAAACAGCGGAAGGCTGGCTGGAGAAGTTGGGCAAGCTCCACCGACGCAGCCAGGAACTTCCTTCCACAGCCTGGGCTGCCTCTCCCCGCAGGCGAATTGCACAACCTGATCCTTTGCAATCTGGTGGCGGGGAGAGCATTCGAGGGCACGCAACTCCCTCGGGGTAAACGCTGCCTGCCCGGCAGCCTCCCTCACCCCAATTGTACCCTTCAAGGACCAGGCGTGCAGCTTAAAATGGGAAAGAGGGGCAAACGCCCCTTTGCAAAAAGGACCAAAAGCTGTGTTTTTGGGCACACAAGTTGGGCAGTCCTGCCTTGCCCACCTTTCAAACGCCCCTTTGCGCAAAGGACCAAAAGCTGCGTTTTTGGGCACACAAGTTGGGCAGCTCCTGCCTCGCCCACCTTTCGCTCGGCGGCGCCAGGACTTTGCCAGCACGAGGGGGGCAGGCGCAGACCCCCTCCCCACACGCACGCAGAGCACCGTGCCCTCCTTGCCTCGCCCCACCCCTTCCCCGCATCACCCCCACATCCCTCGTCTTAACGCCATGCACTCCTGTGCACCATCTGGGCACCCAGGCTTTCCCCCTGCCAACTGCAAGAAGGCCTTTTCTCTCTGCTCGACAGCAGGCCGGCCGCTCTGCAGGAATACAAATCAGCCCCCGGCAGACGGGGCTCTCGAGATTTGGGTCGGCGTCCAAGGAGGGAGAGGCCGGGCGAGCGGCTCTCGGCGCCCAGCGGGTCTGGACGGCAGGCGCCCCCACCCTCAGGAGGCAAAAGAGCTCCCTCCTAGCTGCAGCGCCCGCCAGGGAGCTTGCCCTCTGCAGAGTCAGGCCCCCGGGTCACCGCAGCGGCCCAGATTGGCTTCCAGCGAGCGCTTGAAACGTCAAGATACCGGAAATAAAAGCATGAAATATGCAGGTTGTGCCGGTTCGTTCAAAAACAGTAGCCTGGGCGAAGGAAAGGCATGCAATTGTGGCGAGGAAAGTCGCCAGTTTCTCTCTACTCCCTGAACATGGCCAAAGCTTTGCTTTCTAGCCAAACAGAGCTGCCACACTCCAGAACGCTGGAATAATAATAATAGTAATAATAATAATAATAATAATAATAATAATAATAATAATAATAATAATTGTACCCTGCTCATCTGGCTGGGCGCCACAGCAATTCGGGGCGGCTTCCGACAAATGTAGAAGCGTACAAAAACACTGAAAATTAAGGACTTCACTAGAAGCTACGGGGGAGGTTGGGTGGGTGCTTTCGCACTCGGGTCCACGATCCCTCGAGGGAGATCCCTGCACCTATTCTGACGATCAGCCAACAGCGATCTGCTCCAGTTCCCCGCTACAGATTGCAAGAGAGACAGATCCCTTCGAGTCACATAACAGGGGAGTCAAAGGACCACAGCGCCGTGAGGGACCCCACGAGTCATCTAGTCCAACCCCCTTCGAGGCAGGAACTCGAACCCACAACCCCGAAACCAGCTAGCAGGTTCTGGGCTCAACGTAGAGGCTGAGGAAGCTCCTCTGGCCTTCGTGAACCCGGCACTCGCACCCGGCCCTTTGGGGAGCCGTGACACGAGAAATTGTGCAATAACCCGCCCCACTGGTGACACAGCAGGCGGGGCAGGCAGCATGGGGGCAGGGCGCCTGCTTGGCCTGCAGAAGGCTCCGGGTTCAATCCTGCGATGGCGGCGCCGGGTAGCGCCGAGAAATAAGGGGGCTTCTGCTGAATGCAGAATCTTGAGGACTAGAATCCTGGTTTATTTTTAAGGAAAGGACACCTGCTTGGCCTGCAGAAGGCTCAGTCCTCAACAGCATCTCCAGGCAAAAAGGCTCCTGAGAGTTGCTGCCAGCCTGTGCGGGCGGCACTGAGTCCCCCCAGGGCTCCTTCTCGGAGCCCCCTTCGACCCTTGTGCCCCTGCAGGTACCTGGGGAATAGGACCCCCTTCCCCACGGGGGTCCGGGAGACTCAAGCCCCGCTGTCGCCCGGGGAGAGGCGGGCCTCTGCACCCGCTCAGAGGCGCTGTGGTTCCCTGCGCCAGCGGGCCTGGCCTCGCGTGGGGACGTGCCGTGGAACCGGGACCCCCCCCATGGCCATTGAGTCCGACCCCCAACAACGCAGCTTTTAAAATACCCCACCCTCAGAGAATACTGGGAACTATAGTTCTCCCCTCGCAGAACTACAATTCCCAGGAGTCAGGAGGGGGGGTCTTTGGGGTGTGCGCGTGCCCCACCCTCTCCTGCTTCTGGCTCGGGTCAAATCAGTCAGATGGGGGGGTATTATTATTATTATTGGCTTGGGGGGCATAGGTCTGACTCCTCTCCAGCCCTTATTTCTCAAGAGGGGGTCCAATTTTTTTGGGGGGGGTCCAATTATTCTTATTTGGGGGGGAGGTGTTCAGCTTCTTCCTAAGAAAGGCCCTGGATCAGGCCCTCCGGGGGGGGGGTCCATGCTTCCATCATTCTCTCACACACACACACACTAACAGCTGGTTCCAGGAACTTCTCGGGGGGGGGGGGTCTTCTGCAAGGGGAGACCCTGTCAATACACCCCCACCCCACCCCCCTGCGGCAGATGGAGCCCATCTGGCGGATGACCCCCACCCCATGTCGCCAGATGGACGGGCAGGCAAATCCGGGCGGCCGAGACCTGGGCTGGCTGAGGGTGACCCCCCCTCCAAGAGCCGGGAGGGTCTTGGGCCCACCTTTGCCCCCCCACTCCCCCCCCTGGGAACAGCCCTGCAAGGGAGGCTGGCCTGAGTCACCCCTGAGGGTGGGTGGGGGGTGCAAGATGGGGTTGGGGGGACTTTGGAGCTGCCTGCTGGACCCTGGGGACCTTCCAGACCCCCCACCCCAAGACACGGGAAGAGGGGGGGTGCTGCCTGAGCCCCTTCCCCAGGCCTAGTAGTGTGGGGGGGTGAGAGAGAGGGAGGGGCAGTCAGAGGGAGAGGAAGGTTTGAAGCCCCATCTCCCTCCCTCCCCAGGCACTTGGGGTGTGTGTGGGGGGAGCTGTTGCCTGGGGACCCATTGGGTGGGGTGGGGGGGAGAGGGTGGGGGGCTCAGACCCCTCTGGTGAGGGGGGAGGAAGGGGGAATGTTTTGAAGCCCCCCTTGCTCCCCAGGCATGTGGGAGGGGGAAGGTGGGAGGGGGACCTATTGGGTGTGGGGGAGAGGGGGGGCTCATCCCCTCTGGAGGGGGGGTGGGAGGAAGGGGGGAGTTTTGAAGCCCCCCTCCGCTCCCCAGGCCCTTGGGATGTGGGAGGCGGACCCATTGGGTGGGGGAGAGAGAGGGGGGCCCAGACCTTTCAGCCCCTCTAGTGGGGGGTGGGGGGAGGAAGGGGGAAGCTTTGAAGCCCCCCCTCCCCAGGCACTTAGGATGTGGGAGGGGGACCTATTGGGTGGGGGGGAGAGAGGGGGGCTCAGCCCCTCTAGTGGGGGGTGGGGGGAGGAAGGGGGAAGCTTTGAAGCACCCCCTCCCCAGGCACTTAGGATGTGGGAGGGGGACCTATTGGGTGGGGGGGAGAGAGGGGGGCTCAGCCCCTCTAGTGGGGGGTGGGGGGAGGAAGGGGGAAGCTTTGAAGCACCCCCTCCCCAGGCACTTAGGATGTGGGAGGGGGACCTATTGGGTGGGGGGGAGAGAGGGGGGCTCAGCCCCTCTAGTGGGGGGTGGGGGGAGGAAGGGGGAATGGTTTGAAGCCCCCCTTGCTCCCCAGGCATGTGGGAGCGGGGAAGGTGGAAGGGGGACTTATTGGGTGTGGGGGAGAGGGGGGGCTCATCCCCTCTGGAGGGGGGGTGGGAGGAAGGGGGGAGTTTTGAAGCCCCCCTCCGCTCCCCAGGCCCTTGGGATGTGGGAGGCGGACCCATTGGGTGGGGGAGAGAGAGGGGGGCCCAGACCTTTCAGCCCCTCTAGTGGGGGGTGGGGGGAGGAAGGGGGAAGCTTTGAAGCCCCCCCTCCCCAGGCACTTAGGATGTGGGAGGGGGACCCACTGGGTAGGGGGGGGAAGAGGGGGGCTCAGCCCCTCTGGTGGGGGGTGGGAGGGAGGAGGGAGACCCAGTGGGTGGGGTGGGGGAGAGATGGGGGGAATTTTTGAAGCCCCCCTCCCTCCCCATGCCCTTGGGATGTGGGAGGGGGACCCACTGGGTGGGTGGGGGGGAGAGAGGGGGGGCTCAGCCCTTTCAGCCCCTCTGGTGGGGGGAGGGGGCGCCCCTCCTCCCTCCCAGCAAACCCTCCAATGCATATAATGGGGGGGGGAATGAGGCGATCTTCCAATTTGGGGGGGTGGGGTGGGGGTCTCCCTGCCTGGCTCAGCCCCCCCCCGCTGCAATTTGGGGTGGGGGGCGCCCCCCAGCTGCTGCCCCCTCCCCTCCGGTGGGGAGGGGTCTCCCTGCCCTCGCCCCCCCCACAAGGGCCCCTCCTGGCCCCCAAGGGGACACCCCCCTCCCCTCCCCTCCCCGCCGGCTACCTGCGCTCCGCCGCTTCCTCCGCCGAGGGGGCCAAGCGCCGCCATCTTCCTCCTCCTCCTCCTCCTCGAGGGCGGGGCGGGGGGCGGGGCCTCCAGGGGGCGGAGCCAAGGGAGAGGCCGAGCAGCGACACCTGCCGGCCGGGATGGGAAGAGGCGCCGCCGCAGCAGCCGCGCGAGGCGGCGCTCTTTGCACATGCTCAGAGGCCGGGGATGCAATGCCCTCCAGCCTTTCTCCCCTGGAAAGAGGGGCGTCCTATTCCATCCCCATTCCATTTTTGATGGCAGAAAGTGGGGAGGAATTAAAGAACCTTTTAACTTTTAATTAAAGAACCTTTTAATGAGGGTGAGAGAGGAGAGCGAATTCATCATGCGAAAGGCTGGGCTGGGTGAATCCCCAGCCGGAATTAAGATCGCCGGAAGAAATATCAACAACGTCAGATATGCAGATGACACAACCTTGATGGCAGAAAGTGAGGAGGGATTAAAGAACCTTTTAATGAGCGTGAAAGAGGAGAGCGCAAAATATGGTCTGAAGCTCAACATCAAAAAAACGAAGGTCGTGGCCACTGGTCCCATCCCCTCCTGGCATATAGAAGGGGAGGAAATGGAGGCAGTGAGAGATTTTACTTTCTTGGGCTCCATGATCACTGCAGATGGTGACAGCAGCCACGAAATTAAAAGACGCCTGCTTCTTGGGAGAAAGGCGATGGCAAACCTAGACAGCATCTTAAAAAGCAGAGACATCACCTTGCCAACAAAGGTCCATATAGTTCAAGCTCTGGTTTTCCCAGTCGTGATGTATGGAAGTGAGAGCTGGGCCATAAAGAAGGCTGATCGCCGAAGAATGGATGCTTTTGAATTCTGGTGCTGGAGGAGACTCTGGAGAGTCCCATGGACTGCAAGAAGATCCAACCTCTCCATTCTGAAGGAAATCAGCCCTGAGTGCTCACTGGAAGGACAGATCCTGAAGCTGAGGCGCCAAGACTTTGGCCACCTCGTGAGAAGAGAAGACTCCCTGGAAAAACCCTGATGTTGGGAAAGATGGAGGGCGCAAGGAGAAGGGGACGACAGAGGACGAGATGGTGGGACAGTGTTCTCGAAGCTGCCAGCATGAGTTTGACAAAACTGCGGGAGGCAGTGGAAGACAGGAGGGCCTGGCGTGCTCTGGTCCACGGGGTCACAAAGAGGCGGACACAAATAAACGACTCAACAACATTCCATCCCCTCCAACGTTTCTCCCCTGAAAATAGGGACGTCCTATTCCATCCCCTCCAACGTTTCTCCCCTGAAAATAGGGACGTCCTATTCCATCCCCTCCAACGTTTCTCCCCTGAAAATAGGGACGTCCCAAGGAAAAGCAGGACATTCCGGGATCAAATCAGAAACCAGGACGGCTTCTCTAAATCTGGGATTGAAAAATAGGGACCCTCGGAGGGTCTGGCATAGCTCAGTCGGTAGAGCACGAGACTCTCAATCTCAGGGCCGTCTGTCATAGACATGGCCAATGGAGGGACAGGGGGGCAGCTGTGTCCCCCCCCAATCAGAATCAATACAAATCTGAGGTTATGCCCCCCCCCCCGCAAAGCCTGCCTACCAAAAAAAAAAAAACCTGGCTAAGCCCATGTCGTGGGTTCAACCCCCACATTGGGCAAAAAGATTCCTGCCCTGCAGGGGGTTGGGCTGGATGACCCTTGGGGTCCCACTTCCAAATCTAGGATTCTGCAATTCTAATAGCAAGCTGTGAGGCAACCTCTGCTGAGCAGGCCCCCCCCCCAAAGCGTTCTGGGCTGCAGCTGCTGTCAGCCCAAGATGATGCAGAGATAAAGGATGCCCTTTCCCTGGACAAGTGAAGGCAGGAGTGGGATTTCTCACCCCCCCAAAAAAGAAACCTGATTTCTTTGGGCCACATGCAGGTGGGGTGGGGAGTGGAAGAGAGGAAGGGGCCGCTAGAGGGGAGACAGGACGGAGCAGCTCCCTGGTTTGGGTTAGTGTGGCCCCCCCAATACACACCGTTTTTGCCCAGGAAAGCAAAGAACATTTGGACGGGGCAGGGGAACATTGCCTGTTTATTGAACTTTTCCAGAGCTAAGTTCACTGAAAAGCCCTCCCCCCCCCTCTCTGCACCCCTCTCTTCGCAATAAGACTTTTCCAGGAACATTTGAACAGCGTAAAAATAAATACAACCCTTTCCTGCCTCTTCCCTCCCCCAGCCCCAAATTTCCCAGTCCAGGTCTGAGAAGGAGATTCAGAGCTCCTCCTTCTGTGCCACAACCCTTGTCTCTGGGACGGTTTCCCTCTTCTTTTTCTTCTTCTTCTCCTTCTTTTTCTTCTTCTTCTTCTTCTTCTTTTTGGCCTCCTCCTCGGCTTCCCTTCGCTCCCGCTGCTTCTCCTCCTCAATCTGCTGCTTACTCATTTTCTCCTCGGGCTCCTGGAAGGGGATTGCGGATCAAAACCTGCAGAGTTTTCCGCCCAGCAAACAAGTCCGAGGGAGAATCCTCTCCGCTGCCCACCTCACCTGGAGGAAATTGGGCACCTGGGGGAACCGGCCGGCCCAAGCCCCCCAAACACGGCCCTCCAGTCTCCATTGAGCTGGAAAGAGCCTCATTTCAGGAGGCAGAGAAGCCCCTGGTCAGGGACCAGAGAGGCTGGGTCAATTGGTGGCCACGCCAGGGCCAGCGACCCGTCTCAGAGAGCGGGCGATGCCCAGAGATAGATAAACCCAGGAGAGGAAGCTGCCCCCTTTTCCCCTGGGCCCTGCTGGGTCGGGCAGGACCTCTGATACCTTTGTTTCTCCCCAGGTCTCGTCCCCAAATTCTTCTGCGTATCCTTCGTCATCCGTGATCAAGAAGTTGTCGAAAATGGTTCCCGATCGCACCTGCAAGAGAGTGTCTCTTGTTAGACCCTGCACACCTTGCTCCCAGCCAAAGGTTCCCATTTATTTGGGACGTCCATGCCCCGTTTTGAAAGGCCACCAGAACAAAAAAAAACGTGTTCGATTGTGGGGTTGCCCTGGCGGCCCGGCCTGCCCTCATTCTGGCTCTCCAGCCCTTCCTGGCCACAGAGCCCACTGCAGATGACCTCTGGGACCAAGGAGGGAGAGGAGCTGAGCAGAAGCTGGAGGCTAGTCCCTCTCCCTCACTAGCCTTTGCGGGGAACAGAAAACGGGAAACCCCACTGACCTGCCACAGGTCCAGGCCGATGACGCTGATGTTCTCGTAGATGGAAATGGTGGCGTCTGGCAGGTACTCCGGATTAGCGATTTGCGGGTGAGGCCAGATGCCTTTGAACCTGGGGTTGGGGATCTTCCGGGGCTGCCATTCCCCCTGGAAGAAGCCACAGGATGTTAGAGAACCCCATCGTCCAGCCCGGACACCGGGGTCCAGCTCTGAGGGCCTTCTGGCGGTTCCCTCCCTGCGAGAAGCCAAGTTACAGGGAACCAGGCAGAGGGCCTTCTCGGTGGTGGCGCCCGCCCTGCGGAACTCCCTCCCAACAGATGTCAAAGAGAACAGTAACTACCAAACTTTTAGAAGACATCTGAAGGCAGCCCTATTTAGGGAAGCTTTTAATGTTTAACAGGTTATTGTATTTTAGTGTTTTGTTGGAAGCCGCCCAGAGTGGCTGGGGAAACCCAGCCAGATGGGTGGGGTATACTTAATAAATTATTATTAGTTATTAATTATCATTATTATTATTACATGGCCTCAGCACTCGTGGACCAAGCTAGCCATTTCTTCTTGCAATTTAATTTCACTTATGAGGCCTCTCAAAACGACCTGCGGCACGGCGGAAACAAATGCGATTTAGAAACGAAAGGCAGTTACTGAGTTTAAAAGCTAAACCAACAGTTAGACAAATGCAAAGAGCCACCCAGCTTCCATCTCCAAGGGCCCCCCAGTGACTGGAAAAGGAGCTGCCCTACCCGGTAAAGTGGATTCTTGAGCTGGGGGGGCTCCCAGGGGCCTTGCGCCACGGCGTCCCAGTCCTTGGGTTTCTCTGCGCTGTTGTCTACGATGTACTCGGGGACGTCCCAGTCCTTTTGCAGAGGGAGAAAGAGAGTGGAGCAGGGGAGAGAAAATAAGCAAAATTAGCAACCAATGGTCTCAGGGAAAGCCACAAGGGATGCGACTCAGCTGTTCGTTAAGGTGACTGAAATGCTAGCAGGTGACAAAGGGGAGGATTGAGAGGCCCAGCTCCTTGTTTGCCTCCACCTTCAGGCCAAAGGGGGATCAGAGGCTATAAAGACACACCTGTTCTGCCTGGGGTGGGCTCTCTGGGCTTCCTGCATGCGAGGCCTTATAGCAGCTCTAGGGCACGGCTCACCCACAGCAGAGCAAGGCAGTAATAATCACCTCCGGCTTGGTGTCCTCTGGGTCGTCAATTTCGGCAACGTCATCCCAGTCCTCCGGCTTCCTCACCGTCGGGTCGTTTATCTTCCGCGGGGGCAAGAAATCCCAGTCGTCTTCCAAGTCGCCGGACGCTACCCTCTTGTTATCGATTTTCACTTCGTACGTGAGGTCGGGTCTTAGAACCAGCGTGTACAGGTGAGTGAATCCGTCCACCTGAACCCAAACGAGAGGGGGAGAGAAACGCGGTTTTCTATCACAGTTGACGTTGCTAAAATGCATTCCAGCTGTGTAGCTGGACTCAGCGCCGCATTGAGGCTTGATGAGGCCCTAAGCTACTGAAGGTAACGGGGCCTTTTATATGTCCAGGTATCCTTTTGTCAACAACAAACTGTCGCTGTTTGACATCTGAAGGCAGCCCTGTTTAGGGAAGATTTTAATGCTTAATAAGGGACACGGGTTGCACTGTGGTCTAAACCACTGAGCCTAGGGCTTGCCGATCAGAAGGTTGGTAGTTCGAATCCCCGCAATGACGGGGTGAGCTTCCGTTGCTCGGTCCCTGCTCCTGCCAACCTAGCAGTTCGAAAGCACGTCTAAGTGCAAGTAGATAAATAGGTACCGCTCCGGCGGGAAGGTAAACGGCGTTTCCGTGCGCTGCTCTGGTTCGCCAGAAGCGGCTTAGTCCTGCTGGCCACATGACCCGGAAGCTGTATGCCGGCTCCCTCGGCCAATAAAGCGAGATGAGCGCCGCAACCCCAGAGTTGGCCACGACTGGACCTAATGGTCAGGGGTCCCTTTACCTTTACCAATGCTTAATGCTGTTTAGGGAAGGTTTTAATGTTTAATGCTGTATTGTGTTTTTAAGATTTGATTGGGAGCCGCCCAGAGTGGCTGGGGAAACCCAGCCAGGTGTGCAGGGTATAAATAATAAATTATTATTATTGTTAATGAACTCTCTGGACCCAACAAGGGTCATGTGTGCTCATATGTAAAAAAATAAGTAACCCTCTTGTTCCCCTTGATCGTGCCCATTGTATAACAAAAGGTTATGCTTAATTATAAGTTCACAAAGATATTTCCCAGCACGGTTAGAGGTGGTGTCCACTGCTGTCCTCTGATTTCAGGTTTATCCTCCAAGTTTAGTCCAGATAATACAGTATTTCGTGGGGAAACAAGGCTGATCCGGGCATTGCAGTCACCTCCCAAGACAAGGCAAGGGTTGGGTGACAGAGAGTCTGTACTTTCGAGTAGTTGGTCAAGTTTTCCCCAATATGATCTCAGTTCCCCACAAGACTTTACTGGAGGTTAGAGCTACAAACGTATGAGAAGCTGCCCTTTTCCCTGCCACAGGAAAGGCTGCTCTTCAGGTAAAAGGCAGGGAGAAGTGAGAGGCAGCGAAAGGTAGCCACAACGCCACTTTCCTCTCAGGGCTCCCTATCACCCTTCCAAGGACATGCCCCCGTTCTCCACAAGCCGCTCCCCAACTGGCTGCCAAGAAGGATATTTCAAAACGTAACGGATATTTCAAGAAGGATATTTCGAAAACGCTTCCCGCACTTACTTTGCAGCGGATCTGCCTCTTAATGGGATAGAGTTTGTTCTTGTGGTTTAAAATGACGTGGACCTTCTTGATGTCGGAGCCGCAGATGTCAGGCCCTTAAAAGAGAAAGAGTCGGGTTTTGCCTCTCGGGAGCTACTTGAAGCTTTCAGAAACTGGCTCCCCTCCCGAAACACATCGGATACGATGCTGGGTATTTTAAGGAACAGTTTTCTAGCCGTTCCTAGCACCTACGCCCAAACGCAGCAGGTTACAGGAGCTTTGCAAAAGTGGGGAGGGGGGGGTATCCCTAATGAAACCACAGAATGCGAAGGGGCTCTCGAGAGGTTTTGAATACACCGTATTTTTTTCTGTATAACTCACTATTCCCCTCCTAAAAAGTAAGGGGAAATGTGTGTGCGTCTTATGGAGCGAATGCAGGCTGCGCAGCTATCCCAGAAGCCAGAACAGCAAGAGGGATTGCTGCTTTCACTGCGCAGCGATCCCTCTTGCTGTTCTGGCTTCTGAGATTCAGAATATTTTTTTTCTTGTTTTCCTCCTCCAAAAACTAGGTGCGTCTTATGGTCTCGTGCGTCTTATAGAGCAAAAAATACGGTATTTGGGGGGGGCAGAAATTCAGGACAGACTTTTTTTTTCGGGACAGACTTTTGTTTTTTTAGAACACCGCAGCCATCTCACCGAACATGACATAATACAAGGATTCCCCGCTCATATTCTTCTGGTCCAGGTCGGAGGGGAAGATTTTCACATATCCGCCACCGCAATCCATCTTCTGCTCGTGCTTGACTGTGTACTGAATGACCAAGGTCTTTCCCCTGTTGCTGAAGGGCTTGAACCGCGACGAAATGGCATAAAACCTGACGTTTTCCGTCGTCTGCAGACCTGCAACGCACGAGGCAACGTCTCAGACCCACAGGTGATAAATGTGAAGCCTTACCAGTACAGTCAAACCTCGGTTTCCCGTCTTGGCTGCCAAATGTTTTGGAAGCCAAACGCCGGAAACCCAGAAGTGAATGCTTCAGTTTTCAAACGCGCCTCGGAAGTCAAATGGATTTTGAAGGCGTGTTTTTCATTCCCCCCAATTGATTTTGAAGCCCGCCCTTTAATCCTCGGTTTTTGAAAGTTTCAGAAGTCGAACGGACTTCCAGAACGGATTACGTTTGAAAACCGAGATTCCACTGTACTTTATTCCCTCTTCCCAATGAGCACAGCTCTGATTTTGTGGGGACTATAATGAAAATAGAGAACACACTTATCGTCACTTATCTAAGATTTGAAGCCGCATTCTTGAAACAAATTTGTGCGCAGAATAAAGAGAAATGTTTCAGCATATGTTTTTGGGACTACAATTCCCATCATCCCTGACCGTGGGTCCTGTTAGCTATGGATCATGCGAGTTGTAGTCCCAAAACATCTGGAGGTCCGAGTTCGCCTATGCCTGGTGTATGTAGAAACAAACCAAATTAAAAACAATAAAACTAACAGTAACTGCCCCACCCCACGTTTGCCTCTGGTCCAACCCCACAGGTATGTGGCCCCTGGAAAATGGCTTAGAAGCTAATGTGGCCCTCGGCTTTAAAAAGCTTAACAGCAGGAATAAGTCAAAGCTGATGTTGTGTCGCTAAGGCGTCCTTGGAGGACGTTCCCAAACCTTTGTCCGTTTCGCGATCTCCGTAAAAGCTCCCGGCCGTCAGCCGGAACTTCCCGTAGTTGGATTTGTGCTGAGAGAGGACCCACCTCTCTTTCCATTTTGCTGTTGACAGAGAGAAGGGGAGACTCGTCACGGCAGGTGGAAACGCAAAGCCTTAAAACCCTTGGAAAAACGCAACCCCCCCCCAAAAGGCGAATTGTTCAGCGATACACGTCAGGAAGCTGGCGAGCAAAACACACCCGGGTGCTCATGCAATGCACTCAAACTGTGTACCTGTGTGTCTGTATTTGTGTATTGATTGCACAACACACTGGTGTTTTTATTAATAATAATGTTATGCTGGGAAACCCAGCCAGATGGGCAGGGATAAATAATAAATAAAGATAATAATTAATTATGAGGGGTGAAGTTACAGGGAGCCAGGGGGACTCTCAGACTACCACAAAGGGGTGTCATGAGGATAAAATGGGGGTATACAAGAACTGGGCAGGCCAACCTTGGCTCCCTTGGAGGAAAGGAGTGGGTTATAATTAAAGTTAATTAAATTAAATAAATGGTGTCGCTGTTGTTTTCTAATTCTGGTAGATTTTAAAGAAACACAGTTTTATTGCCCTTTCCATCTTTTCTAATCTCCAAATGGGTTGTTTTAAGGCCCCTTTCGTTTTTGTGCAGCGCCTGGCACCAGGTTTCCTCCTCCCTGATCCTGGGGGAAAGGACAGAAGGGGCTGAACTCCAGAGTGCACATGTGAACGGGCCCCCAGACGAGTGTTAAGGGGGGGAAGAGCCACACCCCCGCTCGACTTCTCCCTCCAAGCAGAGCCTGGGGGAAAGGCCAGAAGGGGCTGAACTCGCAAGTGCACGTGTGAACGAGCCCCCAGACGAATGTTAAGGGGGGGAAGAACCACACCCCCGCTCGACTTCTCCCTCCAAGCAGAGCCTGGGGGAAAGGCCGGAAGGGGCTGAGCTCTCGAGTGCACGTGTGAACGGGCCGCCAGATGCGTGTCAAGGGGAGGAACACCGCCCCCCGCTGCGCCAGGCTTCCTCCTCCCTCCAAGCACAGCCTGGGGGAAAGGCAGAAAGGGGCTGACCCTGCGAGTGCATGTGTGAATGGGCCCCCAGACGAGTGTCAAGGGGGAGAACACTTCCTGCCGCGCCAGGCTTCCTTCTTTCTCCTCCCTCCATGCAAAGCCTGGGAAAAAGGCCGGAAGGGGCTGAATTCGCTAGTGCACGTGTGAATTGGCCTCCAGATGCGTGTCAAGGAGGGAGAACCACACCCCCGCTCCACTTCTCCCTCCAAGAGCCTGGGGAAAAGGCAGGGAAGGGGCTGAACTCGCGAGTGCACGTGTGAACGAGGGCCCAAGAGGCGTGTCAAGGAGGAAAACACCGCCCTCGACGCGCCAAGCTTCTTCCCTCCAAGCACAGCCTGGGGAAAAGGCCGGGAGAGGCTGGACTCGCGAGTGCACGTGTGAATGGACCCCCAGACACGTGTCAAGGGGGAGGCCCCGCCCCTGCCTCCTCCACCTCCGTCCAGGAACTGCTCCCGGAAGTAGACGGTGCCTCGGGCGGGCCGGGCCAGCGCCACGGCCAGGGCAGCCAGCAGCAGCAGCCGGGCGAAGCGGCCCATGGCGAGGCGGAGGCGCAACGGCCACTGAGGGGAGAAGCTGCCAGCGCCGCCGGCCGGTCGACGGGCGCTCCCTATTGGCTGCCTGTTTTCCCGCCTCGCGCCCCATTGGTCCGCGTCCCACTCGCGCTGCGCTCCGATTGGTGCTTTCCCTCTTCCCCCCCCCCTCGCCGCCTCACGCGCCGACGCCCTCGAGCTCGCGGATTGGCTGCCGCCTCTCGCCAATGAGAGAGAGAGGCTCCGAGCGGCGACTCCGGACCAATCCGGGTGGAGGATGTTGCCACGTCGGGGCGGTTGCTAGGCGACGGGGAAAGGGCCTTCCGGCGGCGGCGGCGGCCATGGCGGTGCGGAGGGCGGAGGGCAGGAGCGCGGCGCTCGCCCGGGCTCAGGCCCAGCTGACGGGGAGGCGCCTCCCTGGGAGGGTAAAGGGTTTGGTTTTTAAAAATGAAGGTGCCGTCGCCGTGACGTCTTACGTCGCCGGTGCTGTGACGTCAGAGGGGAAAAAACAGCAGCGTGACGTCACGCGCGTCACCCCAAGGGGTTTCCGAGGGTGGAGGGTGTCTCTGAGCATGTGAAGAGCGCTTATCCTGTTAGGCGTCGCTACTCTGCGCCCCGCACGGAGAGCAGCAATAATAATAATATACATGTATAATAATAATAATAGTAACAATAATATATGATATACAATTGCTATTATTTGTAAGGGATGAAAGGGGGGGGGGGAGAGATACGAAGGTCCTAGTAACGTGGAATTAAAAGCCACGCATGGAGAACAGGAAGAATAATAATATATGCCTAATAATATTTAATAAAATAATAATAATGACAATAATACATAATATATAGTAATAGCAACAATAATATATAATAAAATATAATATTTGTAGCCCGCCCATGTGACTGGGTTCCCCTACCCACTCTTGGGCAGCTTCCAACATATATAAAAACATAAACAATAAACAATTTAAATCATAAACCTCGTTTTTTGCAAATGCAGCTTTTAGGGACCTGCAGGAGACTGTCCTCTCCTATGGAGCCTGGAGGAGATGCTTGGCTTTGAAAGCGCGGCTGTAGTTAAAACGCAGAATTGCATATGTAATTATTTCAAAATCTGTATGCGTAATTCTGTTTTTTATTGCAAGTCGCTTCAGGAAGCCTCAGAGAAAGGAATTGAAATCAGTAGTGATGATAAAGACACACCCAGGTAGGGTTGCCACCTTTGTTCTGGCAAAAAACAGGACAGGGTGGGGTGGGGCGATTTTTATTTTTATTTCCATCTCATGTTGAAGCAAATTCAAAGCAATCCATTCCAATCTCTTGCAGCCCAGCAGTATGGCCCCTCTGGAATTTGTAACACATGTACACATACACACATGAATTTGTAAATCTGTCTGTGCTGGGCTACCTAGAGCTTAAATACATGACGTTTCATACACCCATTCAAACACATGCATTTAGAGAGGATGCCTAACTTGGCAGACAGAGAGAGAGAAGACCTGAAATTCAGGACCAAACTATATCAAAACAGGATGAAATATGGGACACTTTTGTATTATACAGGACAGGTGGCAACCCTACCCAGGTGAACCCTGTTACTCAGTTTTTATTTACTGCATTTGTAACCCAGCCTAGAGAGGAGAAAAGAGCTTGATTAGGCTGAGAGCCGGTGTATGGCCCCAAAGTTCACCCATTAAACATCATAAGTAAAGGTAAAGGGACCCCTGACCATTAGGTCCAGTCGTGGCCGACTCTGGGATTGCGGCGCTCATCTCGCTTTATTGGCCGAGGGAGCCGGCTTACAGCTTCCGGGTCATGTGGCCAGCAGGACTAAGCCGCTACTGGCGAACCAGAGCAGCGCACGGAAACGCCGTTCACCTTCCCACCGGAGCGGTACCTATTTATCTACTTGCACTTTGACGTGCTTTTGAACTGCTAGGTTGGCAGGAGCAGGGACCGAGCAACGAGAGCTCACCCCTTCATTGCGGGGATTCGAACCGCCGACCTTCTGATCGGCAAGCCGTAGGCTCTGTGATTTAACCCACAGCGCCACCTGCGTCTCTGTTGAGCACCATGGCCAAGTGGGAATTTGAAACCCTCTTCTCCCAGTTCCTATTTTGACACTAACCACTGTGCCACCTTGGCTTTCCTGTCGTCCCCAACCGTCTTCCTAATATGACACCTCTTAACCCTCCGTCCTTCTCCCTGCAGGAGGAGCTGGACGGGGCTCCCAGGAACAGATTGGCGGCCTTGGAGCCCAGCAGAAGCCCTGGCCTGTCTGACATCCACATGGCCAGTGACCTGAGCGACCTCTCCGACCTGGGAAGGAGGGAGCTGGAGGGGTCCAGCTTGGCAGAGACCCCAGCACCACCGCAGACTGGTCCCCGCCGCCGGTTTGTCAAGCAGAAACCGCAGGAGGTGGTCCTAGACACCCAGCAGGCAAGGCCCAGTCCTGCCACAAGGACAGGGTTTGCCGCTGCCTCCAGAGGGGAGAGGTCAAGCGCCGTCCTCAGGAAGCTGGCGCAGATCGAGAGCAAGATCCGCAGCCGGAAGGCCGGGCGGGACGTCAGCCAAGCGCCCACGACGGACGAGGAGATTTCCCTGAGCGACTTCAGCCGCAGCCCTGAGCCGAGGCCGGGAGGACGAGAGAGCCTGGGGAAAGCCACGGGGCTGAAGGAGACCGCGGCCCCTATCCGAGGCAGCAGCCAGGGTGGCACAGAGGGACGCAGGCAGGCCCCTCCCAAGGAACCGGGGGAGCAGGAGGACCTGCTGGGCAGGAAGGTAATTCGGGGGCCATGCCTAGGCTTCACAACACTGCTGGGGAAAAGAAGGTCCTGTTTTACTGACAGTGGCAGTCTGGGTTTTATTGGCCGTCCAGGCTGAGCCCACAGCATATTGGGCTTTGAACCCCAACAGCGCTTCTGTCTGAAAAAGTGTTTGTGGAAAAGGCAGGGTGGGGGCGCTCAGCAACTTCCCGCTTGGCCCTCTGCTCTGGCCCATGAGGCAGTGGCCCCTCAGGTGTTGGTTTCTCCCTAACTCAGATGAGAAGAGCAGATCTTGCTCCTGCTCAGATTGGGGCTGACTTGGCCTCTGCAAAGGACAGCATCTGTGGCGGGTTCCATTCAGCTGCAGGAGGAGGTGGTGGTGGTGGTAGTGATCATTTGGGGGTGCTCAGAGCCGCAATGACCTAACCCTTTCCCTCCCCTCTGCTTTCTTAAGAAATGGATCCGGTCCTCCGCAACCCCACCTTCTTCCCGCCCGAGGTCTCCTTTGCCCGGCAAAACTTTCCTGAAGAGGCCCACGCCCAGGAGTCCTTCCCCACCCGGCAAGCACCCCCCGGCACGGCCGAGCAGGGGAGCATTTCGTTCCTCGACCCCCGCAGGCTCCTCTTCCCCCGACGCCAGCTCTGTGCCCCTGAGGGAGGCGTCTCTCTCCGAGCGAAGCGTGGTGCGGTCCCTCGACGAGCTCTTCTTAGCGGCGGGCGGCGGGCCCAGCGACGACGACTCCAGCAGCAGCAGTGGTGAGTCGCCTGTGCGAGAGATGTGCCAGCAGAGGAATGCATGTCTCTGACAAAGGGAGAGCCAAGTTGAAAGGGAGCAGGAAGCAAGTGGAGGGAGCTCTGTGGGCAGAATCTGCTCGAGGGGGGCTGGTCGAGGGTGAGAATGAGGTGACCCGGGTCCTTGCCCTGGCCTGGGCACTCCTTGGCTGGCAAACGACTCTGGAGGCTGCTGTGGTGAGAAGAGCAGCCTCTGAGCTCATACAGTTCCTGTGGGGAATTGCAGGAAAAACGGGAGCAGCCCCTGGACCCTCGGAGGTGGAGAGAGACTCTCCCCCCGTTGCTGAATGTCCGTCTCATTCCTTGCTGCAGATTTCAGAGTGAACGTGTTGAGCCTGGACGACTTGGCCCCCGCTGCAGCCAGCCAGACCGAAGTGTCAGGAGAGGTAAGTTTAGGGAAGTTTTCAACGTCTAATTTTTTATTGTGCTTTTAATTCTGTTGAGAGCTGCCCAGAGCGGCTGGGGAGGCCCAGCCAGATGGGCGGAGTATAAGTCATAAATTGTTATTAATATTGCTGTTATTTCGCCCCGTCCTCAGCATGAGCCAAACGTTTGCCACGTCTGTTTGTTTCTGGTGGTGTGAGCATTGCAAGGAAACCACAACCAAGAGCCTTAATAACAATTATTATTATTATTATTATTATTATTATTATTATTATTATTGCTGCCAGGGTTTTTTTTTTCCTCTGCCAGCTTCTGGCCAAAAGAGGTTCACCACGAGGGGGCTCAAAAAATCCAACATCCAAATTACGAAAGAAAAAGTGCAACTTAGAAAAATGTAAAGACAATGTAACCTTTCATAAAAAACTAAAAGAGCCAAACGTGCTCATTTTCCTCCTACGCAAAGGCAAATAGAGGCGCCCCCCCAAAAAAAAACTTGCCTGAGGGAGCAGAGCTCCTCTTCCTTTTCAGGGTGCTAGGCCAGTGGGGGGCAGGCAGGGCGAAAGTCTTGCTGTCCCTGCAAGAGACTAGCTTGGAGATGGGCTTGGAGCCGCCTGCCTGGGGTTGAGGGGTGGGCTGCGACTCGAGTTGCTAGCATGGAGTTTGCCATTCCAAGGCTGGCGGCTTGCGGGGGGGGGTGTGTGCTGTGCTTCAGAGACCCTCGTCGCCTCCGCGTCTCACATTATACTCACAGAAAAACGTCCTTTCTAGGCACCTGCGATGCCTGTAGAGTCAAAGGAGGAGCTGGGAGCCTCCCCCTTTGCTGCCGTCAGCCAGAGCCCCTTCAAAGCCCAGACCCCCCCCAGGAGAGAAGCTGCTTCCCTGGAGGAGGAGGAGGAGACGGAGGAAGGCGATGATCCAGGAGACACTGAGATTTCCGAGCGGCTAAACGGCACTTCTGCTGGGAGCTCCCATCCCGAGGAGGAGGAGGAGGAAGAGGAAGAGGATCCCACCAGCGCAGAGTATTCGGAGGACTTTGAATCCTCGGCAGCATCCGGGGAGCGACCCTCCTCCAGGGACCCCTCGGGTGCCGGGGCGCCTTCTGAGCATCCTGCCTCGTCCTCCCTCACCTGCCCTCCAGGGGGCGCCAGGACCGCCTGCCTGCCAGCGAGGGTCCTCGTGAAGGATGCTGCCGTCCAGACAGGCCGCTCCTCTCTAGCCTATTGCTGGCTGCAAGGTAAGCTGCTCCCGGCCGAGACTGGCCGAGATCCGTGCAGAGCTCCGACGTCCTTCTAGGCCTGGCCCATAGAATCATAGAGTTGGAAGAGACCCCAAGGGCCATCGAGTCCAACCCCCTGCCAAGCAGGAAACACCATCAGAGCACTCCTGACATATGGTTGTCAAGCCTCTGCTTCAAGACCTCCAAAGAAGGAGACTCCACCACACTCCTTGGCAGCAAATTCCACTGTCCAACAGCTCTTGCTGCCAGGAAGTTCTTCCTAATGTTTAGGTGCCTCAGGTGTGCCTGCTGGTCTCCCAAGAGTGTTTCCTCCTTCCCCGCCTCCAGGCGACGCTCCTGCAGCTCTGGACCCAACGATGGGAGCCGGGAGCCTTCTGGAGACCCCGCCCATCGCCAGCCACGTCGTGAGCTTGGAGACGCTGGAAGGTACGCCTCTCCTCCCGCTATCCTTGAACCAAGCACCACCTCACCCCAGCCTTTGCCTGCCTTTCAGCTGCATGGCATGCAGAAGGGCGCAGGAACGGGCGGCAGAGACCTCCAGAAGAGAGGTCCCTTCCCTATGGGGTCTGAGTAAAGGCTGCCCTTGAGCTGAGTCTGGGGACCCAGGCAGCCCTTGGCCCTGCCAGGCCTCTCTTCCTCCCCACACCCACCTCCCATTCTCCCACCCGCAGCGCTGACCACCTACAGCCCGGCCGTCTTCGCCCTCAACGAGCTGCTGAAGCAGAACGTGCTGCTCATCCGGCAGTTTGCAGACGCCGCCCGCCAGCTCCACGCCTCCTGGGTGGCGTCTCTGGAGGAAGAGAGGGGCTTCCACTATCACACCCTGGAAGAAGCCAAGGAGGTAAGGCTCGCTCGCTCGCTCACAGGCCCTGCTCCTTCTGCCCAGGGCAGCTGCGGCCAGCCTGGCACCTGGCAGGCGTTTGGGACCGCAGTGGCCGTGCTGGCTGGGGGAGGGTGGGAGATGAAGTCCAAAATGTACCTACGGGCCCGCCTCTCCTGGTATGCCCCGCGGAGGACCTTAAGGTCCACAAATGACAACACTTTGGAGGTCCCAGGTCGCAAGGTGGTTAGATTGGTCTCAACTAGGGCCCAGGGCCTTTTCAGTAGTGGCCCCGACTTGGTGGAACGCTATGTCCCAAGAGACCAGGGCCCTGAGGGACTTGACATCTTTCTGCAGGGCCTGCAAGACAGAGCTGTTCCGCCTGGCCTTTGGTTTGGACTCAGTCTGACCCTTATGGTTTTGATCTATGGGCTGCTTTTACGAGGCTGCATTTTAAATTGTATTTTAACCTGTATTTTAAATCCCTGTGGGTCTCAACCCGCTTTGCCCCTTTGCAGTACATCGAGCGCCACAAGCCCCCGCCTCTGACGGTGGAGCAAGCTTTGCGAGAACTGGAGCGCCCAGGGCAAGCTGCCTTTTGAAAAGCGCGCGGGAGGAGCGTTAAGAGCTGGCCCTCTGGAACGAGAAAGAAACCGCTCAGGAACCAGCCAGCAC
Organism: Podarcis melisellensis; assembly: GCF_964234715.1. Lineage (NCBI taxonomy): Eukaryota > Metazoa > Chordata > Lepidosauria > Squamata > Lacertidae > Podarcis > Podarcis melisellensis. Next base: position 928,119 of record NC_138536.1, on the reverse strand, counting down.
TTTTACCGGAATGAAGAGCTGGGCTCTTTCGGAACAAGAAAAGCAGAGGCCCTACAAATCACAGAAGAGAGAGAGGGGGGAGAGGCCATTGCCCCACCGACTCCTGCACAGCCCCCCAGGACCATACAGCTTCAAATCTCAGCGGAGATTGAATTGGGGAGGGAGACGAGCGTGCAAAATTCAGTTGTGCCTGGGATGAAACCACTTGTACATGGATGAATGTGGACTCAGGCCTCCCCACCCAAATAAATCTCATAAACTCTATAGAAGGAGGGGAAAACTTTCTTTATTGGAAGGCAACAGTAAGAACGAGGCAGGTAGCTGACTCGGAGCAACCCAAGAAGTTTCACAGGTACAGAAGTCAATCTTCAACAGTCGCTACACCATGCTGGGGGCGGGCGGTTGTGAAAGTGGGCCTACTGTACAGGGAGGGGGCTGTGTCCCCCCTCGGGGCGCTGGTGGTCTCCAGACACCCCCCTCTTGGGGCGTTTGGGCAGGAAAGGAGGGCGGCTTCGTGTTTCGAAATGGGTGGGCTGGGCAAGGGAGTGACACTACAGAAAAGTCGGCCTCCCTAGCTCCTTTTCAATCTTGCCCGAAAGGTATGTACAAAAATAGAAAAGGCCCAAATAATTTCTCTTCTCGCAAGGCCTGGAAAGACACTCTTGGGAGCAGGTTAGCCCTCTGTATCCCGATGGGCAGAAGTGGAGGGGGGGTCGTCTGGGGCGTGGGGGTCAAGAGGTACAGTAGAGAGCCTCAATTCACGTGGCCAGACCAGGACTTGGTTGCTGATGGATGACCGGCTGGGCTCCCTCGGCTCTGAGCGGCGTTAAGCTTTGGGAGGAAAAAAGAAGAGTCAGGCGGGATGCAGGGGGCAGCAGAAGCCCACGGTTCTGGGCTAGCAGGAGGGGGGGGGGTTGCATGCCACACTTAATGAAATGATAAGAGGAAGCAGGCCCTTCCTGCAGCCAGTGGGGAGGCGGGTACCCTTAGGTCCCCACTGGGCAGGGCTGCCCCCACCTGAACGAGAGGTTGCCTCAGTTCCTGCCCTCCTTTGCACTGGCCTGGCAACCTCAAGAGACCCTTCCCCCTTTCTAGCTTTCCCCGTGCCAAAGGGAAGGGTTTGGCTAAAGCCCTGGGGCCAAGCAGCCTGCCGGCTCCCCACACGTTTGCCCCACGGCTCGTGGAAGCCCTTCTGCCTTAGCGTCTCGGGGAGACGGGCAGAGCCACGTCTTGCCGTCCTCGCCAGGCGGTCGCTGGCAGCCCACCGGCAGTAACGCCCTCACACAGATTGAAAGCGAACCAGAAATGGAACGAGGGGCTTCCTCCTCCCGCAGCCGGGGGTCAGACCTGGCAGCTTGCCCACTTACTTTCGTCCCTGGCCTTCATGCGGGCAATGAAGGAGTAGCTCTTGTTCCTCCGGTAGTTCTCGTAGGGGTCGTCCAGGGCCACCCCCACGCCCTTGTACTGGTCCCACTTGTCTCGGATGTCGCCGCCTTTAATGGGGTCCTGGATCCCCTGCTCCTTGGCCCCCAGACCCCCGGATCCGCTCCACCCTGGGGAAAGGGAAAAGCAGGTGGTTGGCAGAAGGAGGGAGGGAGGCGGCGTCAAAGCACCTCTCTCCGGAAACCTCTGACCCAATGGCGGAGGAGCCCAGCAGCAGCAGAATCGGACCCAAAGGGTCCTGACTCGGCAGCGGCCAACTAGGCACCCCAAACCTGAAAGCTGGACCCAGGCACCACAGCAGCGACTCACCCCAGCTGTGGCTGGCGGGTGGCAGCTCTCTGCCCAGCCCTCAAACACTCTACATTGGCAGGCAGACCCTCAGAATTGTAGAGGCTCATCCAGTCCAACCCCTGGAATGTTTCACTCAACGTGGGGCTCAAACCCCCAACCCTGAGATTAAGAGCTCCGTGCTCTTACTGACTGAGCTGCCCCAGAGAGAGAAGGCGGTTCCTTTGGAAGGCTTTTAATTCCACGTTACTAGGACCTTTGTATCTCCCCCTCACTCTTTCCTCCCAGGGGTGGCCTACACAGTTCTCCCTTTCCCCATATGACCCTCACAACGAGCCTGCAAGGTAGGCATTAGGGCAGGGAGTCAATGACCAGCCTTGGAGCCGCCCAATTCCTGGCCGAGTGGGAATTTGAACCCAAGTCTTTCTAGCCGGAAGCTGCTTCTTGATGCCGAAGAATTGATGCTTTTGAATTGTGGTGCTGGAGGAGACTCTTGAGAGTCCCATGGACTGCAAGAAGATCAAACCTCTCCATTCTGAAGGAAATCAGCCCTGAGTGCTCACTGGAAGGACAGATCCTGAAGCTGAAGCTCCAAGACTTTGGGCCACCTCAGGAGAAGAGAAGACTCCCTGGAAAAGACCCTGATGCTGGGAAAGATGGAGGGCGGAAGGAGAAGGGGGCGACAGAGGACAAGATGGTGGGACTGTGTTCTTGAAGCTACCAGCATGAGTTTGACCAAGCTGCGGGAGACAGTGGAAGACAGGAGGGCCTGGCGTGCTCTGGTCCAGGGGGTCACAAAGAGGGGGACACCACTAAACAAAAACAACTTCCTAGCCGGACACCCTCTAACCACCGGAGGAGTTGAACAGGCCCCCTAGACTGACCCCACCCCTGGACAGAGCCAACGGGCACCAGGCTGCCTTACCCATCTTCACCAGCATCTGGTGCCCCTTGTTCTCCTCTCCGAGTCTCGATTCGGGGATGGGGGGCCCCGAACTGGATCCCAATCCGGCCGAGGAGCTACAGACGGGGCGGGAGAAACCGAGGAGAAGTGAGGATTATCGTGCCAGTCCCTCAACCCCCAACCTTCCCCTCCCAAGCCCCTTCGCCGAGTCAAATCTTACGGAGGCGTCTGGCTGCGGGATCGGGACCGGTGCCGCCTTCCGGGGGAGTAGGATTTCGACCTGGACCTGGACCGAGAGCGGCTCTGAGAGGACCGGGAGCCGCTTCTGCTCCTGGGAAGACGGATGGGGGAAGAAGCAAAGTCAGCCCCTCTCTTGGGAAGAGACCACCCTAAAATTGTCTATCCTCTTGTGTTTTATCACAATGACGGCTACTCACTTTGGGTTTTAGTAAAACCAGCAGTCTAATTTGTCAGCGCCTAAATGATATTGAGCATCAGAACAGCTTGGCCACAGTAAGGAACTTCTGCCCATGGCATGGCTGTTTTCCACCTTCCCATTTCAACTCCCTGGCACCCTCTCTGCATAACCGAGCAATTCCAAAATACAGACACGCTTTGACTCTCGCGAGGTTGAATGTCTTGCCCTCGGCTGGATCTGAAGGACGATGCCAACAAATGCCACACAAAAAACGTCCCTGTGGAGACGGCAGTCCCGAATCTGCGGCGCATGCCCTTCTGGCTTGCCTTCTTCACAAAGACTTGAGGAATGAGATTATCACCCCTCTTTTATTGTCCATTCCGGGTCGCCCAGCCACTGCCCCAGAGTCCTTTCTCTTGGCAGATCAAGATGAGCAGGTGACGGCAAAGGTGGCAAGGTTTTTAGCTGGGGCAGTCAGAATCAGATCCACCATTTGACCATTTGATTCAAAGCTCTAAAATGTATTTTATATAATTGACTTTTTATTTCTATTCTTGGTATATCGTATTGTTTTATTGCTGCAGCCGACAGCTGGCGCAAAGATTCATTCATTCATTTTTGGCTGCCGCGGCACCTTATGGCGGTGAGTTCCACCGGCTAGCCGAAGGTCGTGAAAAACGACCAGTTCCTTCCCCAAAAAGCTTCAAAGGCAAGTGGGCTGAAGAAGCCAGCCAGCCACAAAGCTAACGTCCAGAGCCGCCCCCCAGTCTTGCCAACCTGCCCCCGCGCCAGCGAGCGAGACCCAGGCCCTCCTGCCCTGCCCTTCCTCCTCACCTGGACTGGGAGCGAGAGTAGGACCGCGACCGGGAGCAGGATCTCGACCGGGATCGGGAGTAGGAGCCGGAGGACTTGGACGACCTCGAGTTGGAGCGCGAAGAGGAGCGGCCACGGCTCTTGGACCGGCTGCTGCGGGATGGCGAGGGGCCGCTGGGCAGGGAGAAAAGGGGGGGGGTTCCTGAGTGGCGCTGTGCCATCGCCCTGGACTTCTGCAGCCAAAGCGCCCAGGAACCTCGGCTGGCCTTTGGCCCCCGGACAGCAGCTGAGCTAGGAGACCCCCACAGCCCAGAGAGCAGAATCCCCTTCCCTCCAGGTGAGGGCCGTGCTCGGTTTGGATACAAGGAGGGGGTCCCTCTGCACCTCCCCCTGCTGGCGGCACTCTGCACGCTCCCCGGAGCCCTGTGCCCACCTGTTCCTCTTCTCCTGCCCCTTACGCCGCCGGGCCCTCATCTTCGCCCGGAAGAACTCGTACAGACCGTTCTGCTCCCAGCCCTCGCTGTAGGAAAAAGAAGGGGGGGTATTTAAAAAATATATCATTAGGTTTTCATGTAATGTATTATTAGTATTATTATTAATTTAATTTATATAGTGCCCTATAATTGGAGAGTCTCCGGGTGGTTCGCGGAATAAAATCAAGATGTAAAAACCACAAAAGACATAATAAAAAAACAACAATCCATCACCATCATCATAGGTTACTATTCTTATTTTTCTCATCGCATATCACTCGATAAGATGTTGTCTCCACTCCCCAAACTGCCCATTTGTTTCTAACACTACGCAAAGTATAAAATGTAAAGCTGAAAATAACATATTATCGTTCTTCCGTTGCTCAAGTCATAAATCCATCTTATATTGAACAAGAATAAAACAAAACAAAATAATAATTTATTTATACCCCGCCCATCTGGCTGCGTTTCCCCAGCTACTCTGGGCGGCTCCCAACAGAATATTAAAAACCCGATAAAACATCAAACGTTAAAAGCGTCCCTAAACAGAAGTCAGAAAGTCATCTTTTCGAGCCTCTTAACTCTAGCAGTTAATTTTGCCATTTCGGCACAATCCATCAGTTTGTTAATCCATTCTTCTTTTGTGGCGATTGCTGCTTCCTTCCACTTCTGCTCATATATAAAAACCCTCGCCGCCGCCATTGCACGCGTGAACAATTTTATCATCATTTTCGCTTTCTCTGGCCCAATCGAGCCCGGGGGCATTTTTATAAAAAACAAGCCGGCCAAAGGAGCCCATTCTGGGCCTCGCCTCTCACCTGTTCCTTGGCCGGTCGTGCGAAGGGGGGCTGTAGAAAGCCTCTACGGCTGCCAGGAGCCTCTCGCTGGGGGGCATGGGGGGCGGCAGGCGGATATCCTTGGGGTCCAGAGGCTTGTAGTCATGATCCTCCAGCTAGGAGAGGAGGGGGAAGGAGCCGTCATGGCACACAGTCCGGCTGGAAAATAATTCCCTGCGCCCCTGGGACCACGAAGGAGAGGCCACGGGGGCCTCCTGCCCTTCTGGAGTTTTGGGGGGGCAGCTCCCCCCCCAGGCCACTTACTTTGACCAGGGGGGCCATCAGTCCGGCGGGGAGGTCGAAGTAGGGGACGTTGGGCACCAGGCTGGGGTCGTCGTGGTTGACGTGGGGAGGCCCCTGTCTGCGCATGTGGGGGGGCTGCCCGTTGAAGCCGTGGGGTGGGGGCCCAAAGTCAGGGTGCTGGGGGCCCCCCCAGGGAGGGTGCTCGCTGATCCCCGGGTGCGGCATGCGGTGGCCCGGGTGGTGGTGTGGGGGCCCGATCTCTGCAAAGGAAGGAAGAAGCTTCAGAACAGTCCCGAGTAGCTGCAGGATCTGAGCACGGGGCAACGCGTTGGAGCTACCTTCTTGGGGTGCAAGCGGGGGCAGTGTCTCTGGGGGTCCTGGGCTGCCCAGATGACAAGGCACACCCCCCCCTCTGCCTCGCTGACGGGGGTCCAAAGGAAGGAAGTTTGGCACCAGGAGGCGGACACGGCGCCATCCTCCCGCCTTAGGGACTCCGCTCTCAATTTGTGCAGGGTTTACTCCGTAGCCCAGGGGTCAGCAAACTTTTCCAGCAGGGGCCCGGTCCACTGTCCCTCAGACCTTGTGGGGGGGCAGACTATATTTTGGAGGAAAAAAATGAACGAATTCCTGTGCCCCACAAACAACCCAGAGATGCATTTTCAATAAAAGAACACATTCTACCAATGTAAAAACACACTGATTTCCGGACCGTCTGCGGGCGATTGGGTCGGATCCAGCCTGCCTTAGTTTGCCTACCCATGCTTCCCCAACCTTGGCCCTCCAGATGTTTTCGGCCTACAACTCCCATGATCCCTAGCTAGCAGGACCAGTGGTCAGGGATGATGGGAATTGCAGTCTCAAAAGATCTAGAGGGCTGAGGTTGAGGAAGCCTGTCTTAGCCTTTTCTCCTCCCATAAGGCAGCTGAGGTTTCGGATCAGGGGATCCCACGGGAATTAACCTCCCCTGAGAAAAGTTTCTTTCAACTGGGCAAGGACCAGGGCTGGGCGACATACCAATATTATCGCTCAAAACTGCTTTGAAGTTCATACTGTGACATGTCGTTTCGCAATTTTAGGCCTGGAAATACATCGCGAATCATGTCCTCTATAGTTCCATCCTCATTTCAAACACTGCAATATATTGGTATATACCGGCACGGCGGTTTCTGAAAGTCTCCGTTGACAAATGTTTCAGAACTCAAACGCCGTAAACCCGGAAGCAAACGCTTTGGTTTTAGAATGCTTTTCGGAAGTCGAATGTGCCAAAGCGCGGCTTCTGAAAAGTTTTCCCCAGAAGTAAACGCTTCTGTTTTCGGACATTTCGGAATTGGAACGGTCTTCCGGAACGGGTTATGTTCGAAAACAAAGATACCACTGTATCGTGATGTTTAGCGGCTGATATATAATCAGCGCGGAAACCAGATTATCGCCCAGGCCTAGCAAATGACCCCCTTGCCCCTTGCCTTAGCCCCTCCCGGCCAGCCTTCTGCCCCCCCCCCTCCACTCACCCTGGGGGAAGTCGCCTTGGGGGTAGTCGAAGCGATGCGGGTAGGGGGGCCGCTCAAAGGGGTGGCGCGGCGGGAAGTCGTCCTGCATGAATCGCGGGGGGAAGCGGTTGAAGTTGTGCGGGTGGGGCGGCTGGTTGAACTGGGGGTGCTGCTGGTGGGGCGGGAAGGGCCCCCGGAAGTGGGGGGGCCTCTGCATGCGGAAGGGCGGCTCCCTCTGGCCCCCTCCCCAGGGCGGCTGCTCGTGCTGGTTGTTCCAGGGGGCCTCAAACTGGCTGTTCCAGGCAGGTTCCGGCTGGCTGTTCCAAGGGGCATCGCGCTGGTTGCTCCAGCCGGGCTCCCGCTGCTCGCTCCACATCCCCTCGTGGTTGCTGTTCCAGGGGGGGCAGTGTGGGGGGCCCTGGTGGTGGGGGAAGGGGGGCTGCTCAGGCGGCTGCAGGAGACAAAAGGCCTTGGTTAGCGGGCGGGCGGGAGGAATAAGACCCTCCCTGCGCTCAGACTGTCTGGCCAGAGTGGTGCATGCTCAGATTATCTCCTGCTTGGACTACTGCCATGCGCTCTCCGTGGGGCTGCCTTTGAAGATGACCCAGAAACTGCAACTAATGCAGAATGCAGCAGCCAGACTGGGGACTGGAAGTGGAGACCACATAACACCGGTCCTGAAAGACCTCCATTGGCTCCCAGGACATTTCTGGACACAATTCAAAGGGTTGGTGCTGACCTTGAAAGCCCTAAATGGCCTCAAAGGTCCAGTAGACCTGAAGGAGCGTCTCCACCCCAGACACCGGGGTCCCTCTCCCAAGGGCCTTCTGGCGGTTCCCTCCCTGTGAGAAGCGAGGTTACAGGGAACCAGGTAGAGGGCCTTCTTGGTGGTGGCGCCCGCCCTGTGGAACGCCCTCCCATCAGATGCCAAGGAGATAAAAAAACTACCTGACTTTTAGAAGACATCTGAAGGCAGCCCTGTTTAGGGAAGTTTTCAATGTTTGATGTTTTATTGTGTTTCTAATATTCTATTGGGAGCCACCCAGAGTGGCTGTGAAAACCCAGCCAGATAGGCGGGGTATAAATAATTATTATTACCAAGGTCCCCAGCCAAGCCCTCCCCTCCCGCTGCCCGCCCAAAGTACCTGCTGCTGCGCCCAGGGGGTGACCGGGTGCGGCTGCTCGAACCAGGGCGGCTTGTTGGGGGGGATGTGGTCGTGGGGGCCGGGCCCCCGGGGTCCAGGCGTGGCCGGGTCGGCGGCCCCGGCCCCGGCCCCTGTGGCCTCGTACTCGGCCGAGTCCGGCAGCGGCAGCTGCGGCTTCCCTTCGTCTGAAACAAAGGCGGACGTGAGAGCCAAGCTCCTGGGGGGGTTGTGGGTCGGAAAGAGGGCAGGGTACACCCCCACCACGAACGGGGACCCCAACATTACCTGTGGGGGTGATGGGGGCGGCTGGTGGAGGGGGGGCGGGGGCGGCCTTCACTTCGCTTTCCGGAGGTGGGATCTGCAGTTGCGGCTGCTGTTGCTGCTGTTGTTGTTGCTGCTGCTGCTGCTGGCTGAGGCTGCTGACAAACTCCTCGTGTTGAGTTTTGAGGGTCTGGATCTGTTGCTGGAAGGCCACTTGGACCGGCTGGACCACGCTGCCAAACTCCATGATCAGAGTGGCCTACCAGGACCACACAGAAGGGGGTGGCATTTGCAGAGAGAGAGAGAGAGGAGGGGGGAAGGACAGAGAATAATAAAAAATGATAACAAATTTTTATTTATACGATATATGATACAGTGGTGCCTCGCAAGACGAAAAGAATCCGTTCCGCGAGTCTCTTCGTCTTGCAGTTTTTTCGTCTTGCGAAGCAAGCCCATTAGCGGCTTAGTGCTATTAGCGGCTTAGCGCGCTTAGCAGATCAGCTGATAAGCGTCTTAGCGGCTTGGGAAAAAGGGGGGGGGGGAGGAAAAAACCCTGCAGGAACTCGCAAGACATTTTCGTCTTGCGAAGCAAGCGCATAGGAAATTCGTTTTGTGAAGCACCTCCAAAACGGAAAACCTTTCGTCTAGCGGGTTTTCCGTCTTGCGAGGCGCTCGTCTTGCGGGGCACCACTGTATCTTTATTGTCATTGTCCCATACAGAACAATGAAATTGAAAAACCAAATAAAACATTCAAAAACCCCTAAAAACACTGAAACCCCATTTCAAAATACACTATACTATAAAATACACTCCGCGGTTCAGAAAACCGGGCTCAGGGCGGCTAACAACAGATTTAAAACACTTAACTGATGCAACAAAAAACAGCATGAAATGTGAATAACAATAAATTCAGAATAATTTAGGGGGGGAAATCCGTCCAATAAACATTAGATGATCACCAGAGTTAGCTGGCTAAATTTAGTCCTGTTTGGGCCAGCGAGGAGACCAGCGGAGAATTAGCTGTGGGATCCCAGAGCGGGGAAACTTCATAAAAAGGGGAAGGGAAGGAAGGGGAATAAAAAGATCAGCCTAAGTTCAAATTGAAAGCCAAGCAGATCCTGTTCGTATCCAGAGGTACCCGGTGGAGTACAGGATCAGGTTTAAGGTGCTGGTTTTAACCTTTAAAGCCCTATACGGCCTAGGACCCTCGTACCCACGGGACTGCCTCTCCTGGTATGCCCCACAGAGAAACTTACGGTCTTCAAATAAAAACATCCTGAAGGTCCCAGGCCTCGGAGAGGTTAGGCTGGCCTCAACCAGAGCCAGGACTTTTTCGGCTGTGGCTCCGACCTGGTGGAACGCTCTGTCACAAGAGACTAGGGCCCTGCGGGACTTGACATCTTTCCGCAGGGCCTGCAAGACAGAGCTGTTCCACCAGGCCTTTGGCCAGAGCACAGCCTGACTCCCTCCTTTGGCAATCTTCACAGAACTCTAGCCCAATGGTTGCCAGTGGCTTGAATTAATTAATTTTATAATGAATGATTTTAGAGTGTTGTTTGTGCTGTACTTTTGTACTGTTTTATTGTTGTTAGCCGCCCTGAGCCCGGCTTCGGCTGGGGAGGGCGGGATATAAGTAAAATTTATTATTATTATTATGTACCTGAAGACATCTGAAGGCATCCCTGTTTAGGGAAGCTTTCAATATTTGGTGAATTATTGTATTTTTAATCTGTTGTTGGAAGTTGCCCAGAGTGGCTGGGGAAACCCAGCCAGATGGGTGGGGTAGAAATAATAAATTATAATTATTCTCCAAAATCTCTTCCTGAAGAAGGGAGCCGCTTTGGGGGAAGACCTGGCCGTTTGCTCTTACCGCTGCCCCCTCGGCCTCCTCCTGCTCCCCCCCTCCCTCACCTGGTACTGGCCCAATCCGAGGGCCGGGCTCTGGAGCTGCTGGATGATGGCCTCGTCGAAGTAGCCGTTCTTCTCCCACAGCTGAAGGAGCTGTGGGAAATCAAGAGGGAGAGAGGGGCTGTTATTGGGCTCTGGGGCTCCAGGCAGGGCCCTGGGCACCCCCGAGGCCACGCCAGGGCGGCTCACCCGGGCAATCTTCTGCTGCTTGTCCTCCTCCACGGCCAGGAAGCTGGTGCAGTAGATGGGGACCACCACTTTCTGCAAGGCGGCCAGGAGGTCCCGCTGTTGCTTCCGCTGGCTGGGAAGGGAGAGAGAAGAGGGGGGAAGAAGGGGAGCTTCAGAAAGTTCGGCCGGAGGTTCAGTTTGCTGCCCTCTGGGGGTCCTGCCCATAGCTGTCAACTTACAGATTTGAAAATAAGGGACCAGCAGCCTCAAAAATAAGGGATCAGCAGCCAAAATAAGGGATTTTCCAAGCACATGTATGTTTGGCTTCTGAGCCAAAGGCAGAAAGCCCAGCCAGCAGCCAAACGAAGCCTCAAGCGGTGGTTCCCACAGCGCAGCAACCCGGCAAAGAGGATGCAGCAAGGGAAACCACCGTCACCTCTCCGCTGGGAAGCGCTGAGCAAAGGCGAGTCCCCAGGCAACGCGGCCGATTTGATTGGCACAAGGCATGCAAGCTCCACCCCCCTGTCGTTCTTAGACTCCTTATTGGGTGAGCAACGCAGCCAAGCAACACAGTTGGAGCCTCCCTCCTCCCTGGCCGGCAGGGAGGGAGGGAGAGGAGCTGCTTCCTTTGAAACCCGGGACATTTAAGGGACATCATCGAGAAGGGACAACAGCGGGACATGGCGCTGGGATAAGGGACTTTCTCGCCAAATAAGGGACGGTCGACAGCTATCTTGCCTGCAGATATCTCTGGTTATCTCCCGCTTGGACTACTGCCATGTGCTCTCCGCGAGGCTACCTTGGAAGGTGACCAGGAAACTGCAACTAATCCAGAATGCGGCAGCCAGACTGGGGACTGGGAGTGGAGACCATATAACCCCGGTCCTGAAAGACCTACATTGGCTCCCAGGACGTTTCCAAGCACAATTCAAAGTGTTGGTGCTGACCCTGAAAGCCCTAAACAGCCCAGTAGACCCAGTAGAGGCAGGATCTCACCAGTGGTGGAGGACGTCGTTGATCAGGTAGATCAAGTGGAGGCGCAACTCAAAATGCGCCCCCTCGGCGGTGATGCGGTTGCGCAGGTGCCCGGCCATCAGCTCGCAGTGCTGCGGGGACTTGGCGTTGCTGAACATCCAGTTCTTGCCGGCCTGAGGATAACAAAAGGGAACAGTCAGAGGCAGCCAAGGGGAGAAGTGCCCCACAAAGTCAAGAAGGGAGGTTCCCTGGGGCAGCAATGCCTCTGGGGAGAGATTAGTTTTTTTATATATATATTCCCTTATTTTATTTTCCCTTTAATTTTTGGGGGGGGCTCTCAAGAGAGTGTGGCCCTAAGCTTGAGCTTGCTTAGCTGATAGGTAAATCCGGCACTGGCATAGATAGATGAGAGCGAGAGAGATGAGAGATAGATGATAGATAATATTTTGGAAATGTATATCCAGTTGTTTTTTTCCTTTAATTTTTTTGGGGGGACCCAACAGAGTGGGACCCTAAGCTAGAGCCTGTTTAGCTTATACATAAATCCGGCACTGGCATAGATAGATAGATAGATAGATAGATAGATAGATAGATAGATAGATAGACAGACAGACAGATAGATAGATGAGAGAGAGAGAGAGAGAGAGAGAGAGAGAAAGAGAAAGAAAGAAAGAAAGAAAGAAAGAAAGAAAGAAAGAAAGAAAGAAAGAAAGAAAGAAAGAAAGAAAGAAAGTGTGAGAGGACTGATACACAAGAGATAGATAGATGATAGCTAGCTAGCTAGATAGATAGCTAGATAGATAGATAGATCGATCGATAGATAGATGATAGATAGATAAGCTTATACGTAAATTTGGCACTGGCACAGATAGATGAGAGAGAGGGAGAGAGAGGACTGATACATGATAGATAAATAGATAATATTTTGGAAATGTACATCCAAGTTTTCTTTCCCTTTACATTTTTTGGGGGCTCCCAAGAGAGTGGGGCCCTAAGCTAGAGCTTGCTTAGCTTATACGTAACCCCAGCACTGGTCTTTAGGGAGAATCCACAGCTGGACCCAAGAGCGCACCCTCTGGGGCAGAGCGCTACGACCCGTGGCCTTCGATGCCTTTTTGGGGCAGCCGCCCCGCGACATCAGGATGCAACCCCACCCACCTCCAAGCCTCGCCTACCGAGATGGCGTCTTTGGTGCAGGTGTCGATGATGGGCTGGAGCAAGTTGTCGAACTCGTTCATGTCCAGCTGGGTCTCCTCCAGGACCTTCTGCATCTGCTGTTCCACGGCCAGCGCAATGGCGGAAGTGATCTGCTCCTGGGGGTGGGGTGGGGAGCAACAAGGGTCTTGAAGGCAGAGTTGGGTGGTGAGAGAGCCCACCCACCCGCACCCACCTCCGAGCGAGGCCCCGGCACCTTGCTGCCCCTTGAGGGCTACCGCGTCCCTCAACAGACTGGTATGCAGTTGTAAATACAGTGCTACCTCGGGTTAAGTACTTAATTCTTTCCGGAGGTCCGTACTTAACCTGAAACACCACTTTAGCTAATGGGGTCTCCTGCTGCTGCCGGAGCACAATTTCTGTTTTCATCCTGAAGCGAAGTTGTTAACCTGAGGTACTATTTCTGGGTTAGCAGAGTCTGTAACCTGAAGCGCCTGTAACTTGAAGCGTATGTAACCCGAGGTACCACTGTACTGACATTGGGACCACTGGAGGGGATGGGGGGAAGTTGACTTTGAACTGACTTTTATATAAGTTTGTAATTTTTTAAAACAAACCAAATATAAATTTTAAAAAAGAAAAAAGTACAAAAATGCAAGTGCGCAGAGTAAAACACACACACACAAAAAAGAATGAGAAATAGTTCTTGCTTGTTTGCATCTCCACCCGCCTCACCTGTCTCAGAGCCAGCAGGTGCTGCTCCTGTTGCTGGAGGTTCCACAGGCTCTGCTGGATCAGCTCCTCCATGGAGGGGGTGCCCTGCGGCGTGGCGATGGGGGCGGCTGCCGCAGCCAGGGCGGGCTGGGGCAGCGGCTGGATCTGTGGGGCGGGCTCCAGATCTTGGCTCTGCTTGCACAGGACTGAAAGGGAGGGGAGGGAGATAGGAGACCGTCAAAGAGGGACGCCACTCACTTGGGTCAACAGTTCCAAACCCTGCGCCAACTCGGGGCGTTGTGTGGGCTGCGGGTGCCCCTTCCAATAATAATAATAGTAATAATAATAATTTATTTATACCCTGCCCACTCTGGGCGCTCCCAACAGAAATAATAATAATAATAATAATAATAATAATAATAATAATAATAATAATAATAATGTGATTAAAAAAATTCCCTAAACAGGGCTGCCTTCACATGCCTTCTAAAAATCAGACAGTTGTTTATTTCCTTGACATATGATGTGAAGGCGCCACCACCAAGAAGGCCCTCTGCCTGCTTCCCTATAACCTCACTTCTCGCAGGGAGGGAACCGCCAGAAGGCCCTCGGGAGATGGACCCCGGTGTCCGGGATGGACAATGGGGTGGCAGATGCTCCTTCAGGTCTACTGGGCCTTTGAGGCCATTTAGGGCTTTCAAGGTCAGCCCCAATCCTTTTTTTTTAAAAAAGAAAAGATGGCAAAACAACTCCCCTGATACGTGATGAGCCGGGTCGTGAGCCCCTGCAGTAAAACTCACATTTGCCATTGGCAAAGGTTGGCCAATCCCAGGCCAAAAGGAGGGCCGGCCAGAATTTGCAAGGGGGGGTTTCAAAGGGAAGGGAAGGAAATTCTTTCCCCAAAAAAAGTCGGGAGAGAACCAAGGATTCCCGTGAAGCCCCTCTCTCCATCCCACCAAGGGCACACCCTTTGAAAACTGATACACGCCATACCGATATTTCGAAATGTTCTACAGGGTTGCGGCTACTAAAAAGTCTCCCGCTAGCGACCCCCCCGGCCCCCCAAACTCACGCTGCTGCTGTTCCAGGGCCAGCTTGTACTTGTAGTAGCCATAGAAGTCGCCCCCAAAGAGGAAAGAAAACTTGGGGTTCTCCTTCTGCTTCTCCATCGTCATCTTCTCGAACTCGGGGCCGTTCCGCGCCACAAACTGAGCCAGCTTGTCGATGACATTGCGGAGCTCCTGGTCTGGGGTTGCGGGGGGGGGGGGGAGAAATTGGGGGGGGGGGGACACCAGTCAAGGCTTGTGTCAAAGAAAAGGTCTTGGCTTTCAGCTCTTTGCTGGGTCACAGGGAGCAAACTAGAACAAAAACCTCAGGAGCCTCCCTGCAACCGCGCAATAACATCTTCCGAAGTGTTACTGGTAGCCCCAGTGGTGCCTTGGTTTAAGAACAGCTTAGTTTATGAACAACTTGGATTAAGAACGCTGCAAACCCGGAAGCAGGTGTTTTGGTTTGCGAGCTTTGCCTTGGAAGCAGAACATGTTCCGCTTCCTGCTGAGTGTAAATTGAGTCCCCCGCTGCTATGGGAAAGCATGCCTTGGTTGAAGAACGGTTTTGGTTTAAGAACAGAATTCCAGAACTGAGTAAGTTTGTAAACCAAGGTACCACTGTCAATAGATATGAATAGATAAATAAATAGAGAGCTATGAGGCTATCAATAAACAGATAGATAGATAAATAGATAGATATGGGGCGATAGATGATAGATAGATAGATAGATAGATAGATAGAGAGATAGATAGATTTTTCGGAGCTAGCCAACCTAACCGGAAGAGTCCACGACCAGAAAGAGGAGGAATATCAGGAAGAATGGAATAAATTTAATGATTACTTAGTTAAATTTGTTAAGTTAAAATAACCGGAAACAGCTTGCAGATACTTAATAGGCTTAGGATTTTGTTTTTGTTCAGTGATGAATTCATATGTTTAATTCTATAAGGTGAAGATTTAAGGATCTTAATGTTTAAGTTAAATTTCATAAAAATTGGGATTTGGAAAACCGTTCAAAGGACATGCAATGAAATTCAACCAAGGGGAAGCGAAGAAGACACTTAACAAAGTTAATAACAGTAATTTTCAATAAGGTGATGATCTATGTTTGTTGGTCTTGTGTGTTTTTTTGTTTACAATATTGTGAAAACCAATAAAAAAATTTTTTGGGGAAAAACCCCCCAGAACATTTAATTTAATGGGTTTTATAATTTCGTTATCTTTCCACCTCTCTCTGTTCCTGATGGTCCCAACCACGATCAGTCTCCCCTACTCAGAGTATTTTTTTAAAAAATTAATATTTATTGAAATTTCAAAAAATTACAAAAATTACAAAATACAGAAAAATAAAAACAATTATAAACAAGTCAATCTTTCCGTATCTTATCTTTCATTTGCTTGTTTCCTTGACCTCCTCACACCTCCCTTTTTTGGGTTCTAGTTCAACTAGTTAATTCAGCAAATCCTTTCCATCTTTGTTTTTATCTTGGTAATTCATCTATCTTTACGGAACGGCATGTTAGCTGTTTATTGATAGTTATAAGAATTTTCTATAATGACATCAGATATTGATTTTAATGTAGTGCCTAAAATTTTTAATCTTAATCTTTTCTTATGAATGGCCAATATCTGCCCTTGTGAGTTGTGAGATATTATTTGTGGTTTGTACGAGTCCGCTGTTTTATTTTATTTTTTGTTGTGTGTGTTCCATGACGGGCGTAAAGCCGAATAAAACATTTTGATTCTGATTATCTTGATCTATGGTAACTTTACCTTCTCACCTGTTAACAACCCATTTCCACTTACTCCTTTGTCAGATTGCTGCTAAAACCACGTAACTTCATTCCCGCATCCCTTAATTTTACAGTGTTTCTGTAGATGGTCTTTAAATTTCTTCCAACCTCCTTTCCCCTACTCAGAGTAGACCTATTGACATGCAAGTTCTAATAATAATAATAATAATATCTTTATTTCGGGGGGGTTGTCTTGGGGGGGGTTCATTTATTTTGGGGGGGGGTCTACTCTGAGTAGGGGGCGTGGCTTAGGAGGGGACCCCCCTTTATTTCCCCTCTCCCCCCCCAGGGGTCTCTCTCACAAGAGGCGAGGGGGGGTGGGGAAATGGGGGAGGGGCTCCTCGTGCTCCTGCCCCCCAACCGGACCTCTGAGCATACGCAGAGTGCCGGAGAGGGAGACCCCCCCACCCTTACCCCTCACGTGACCCCCACCCCGACCCCCACCCCAAGGGGGGGGACACACGCTCTCTCACCTTCGGGCGGCGGCGGCAGCGGCGGCGGCAGCTCCATGGCGGCGGCGACTCGAGCGGCGCCTCGGAATGGCCGGCTAGGCCCCGGGCGGCCGTCAAGCGCGGCGGCGGCTGCTGAAAAAGGGGGCGGGGCGCGCGACGGCGGCCGCCGGGCGAGGTCGCCGTGGAGACCGGAGCCACGCCCACCCGCCGCGTTCCATTCCGAGGGAGGGGAAGCTGCGCGCGCAGCTCCATTCATAAGGAAGCGGCGCCTCATTCAGAAGGCTGCGAGGGGAGCGGCGCGGAGGTTATATATAGAGGCAGGGATGCCCGGCCGGGTTTGGGAATGAGCTAAGCAAGCCCCCCACCCCCCAAAAAAAAAATTAAAGGGGGAAAAACAACCTGGATGGACATTTCCAAAAATATAATTATATTTTTCTCTTTCTTTCTTTCTTTCTTTCTTTCTTTCTTTCTTTCTTTCTAGCTAACATCTATCTATCTATCTATCTATCTATCTATCTATCTATCTATCTACAGATAGGTAGCCGTGTTGGTCTGCCATAGTAAAAAAAAAAAAAAAATCCTTCCAGTAGCACCTTAAAGACCAACTAAGTTAGTTCTTGGTATGAGCTTTCGTGTGCATGAAGAAGTGTGCATGCACACGAAAGCTCATACCAAGAACTGACTTAGTTGGTCTTTAAGGTCCTACTGGAAGGAATTTTTTTTGTTTTATCTATCATCTATCTATCTATCTATCTATCTATCATCTATCTATCTATCTCTGCCAGTGTCGGATTTACATATAAGCTAAACAAGCGCTAGCTTAGGGCCCCACTCTCTCGCAGGCCCCCCAAAAAATTAAAGGGGAAAAAACAATTGGATGTACATTTCCAAAATATAATTATCTATATTTCTTTCTTTCTATTTATGCCAGTGTTGGATTTAAGTATAACTAAACTAGCTCTAGTTTAGGGCTCCACTCTCTTGGGGCCCCCAAAAAAATTAAAGGGGGGAAAAAACAACCTGGATGTAAATTTCCAAAATATCTATCTATCTATCTATCTATCTATCTATCTATCTATCTATCTATCTCAGTGTTGGATTTGCATACAGTGGTACCTCAGGTTAAGTACTTAATTCGTTCCGGAGGTCTGTACTTAACCTGAAACTGTTCTTAACCTGAAGCACCACTTTAGCTAATGGGGCGTCCCGCTGCTGCCGTGCCGCTGGAGCACGATTTCTGTTCTCATCCTGAAGCAAAGTTCTTAACCTGAGGTAATATTTCTGGGTCTGTAACCTGAAGCGTATGTAACCCAAAGTGGATGTAACCCGAGATACCACTGTATAAGCTAAGCAAGCTCTAGCTTAGGGCCCCACTCTCTTGGGGCCCCAAAAATTTTTTAAAGGGGAAACAACCCCTGGATGTACATTTCCAAAATATAAAAAAACAAATAAAGGAAAACCTACATGTAGCAACAGTGTTTCATGTTGTGTAGTCGCCTATTTTGTTATGTGCAAATGGGTTTAAATACCTGTGGGTCCATCAATTACCATATCGCATATATTCAACACAAAAAAGAGTGACAATTTGTTGTTGACAAAGGACAGCTGGACATAGAAAGGGCCTTGTTACCTTCAATAGCTGAGGGCCACATCAAACCTAAATCCGGCCCTGGTCTTTCATGCAGGTGTTTGGACCACAGGCGTAGCCAAGAAGACTCCATACGGGAAAGTTTCGATTCTTGCAGAATTCGAGTTTATTTACATTTTTGATATTTTAAAAGCATAATTACAACACACCCTTTTTTCCATTTTAACTTTCCCCCCCCCTACGTTTGCAGGCTTAAAAAAGAAAACCATTAACTTTTCTTTCTTAAGCTTGCAGGGGCTTAAAAAAGAAAAAGACAAACCACGCTTCCTGTACATCAGAAGAAACAAACTTGTTAAGAAGTTCCTCGTACTTAGAGCTAGGAGGGAACGCTGTTGCTAAAAACATGTACACCTGCACCTATCGATTAAGAAACTTCTCTCCGGAAATCGCCCGCATAATTTACAAATGACTGAGGCTCCGGTCCGGAGTTTCTCAAACTTGGGTCGGTCCCCGGCTGTGGTTGGACTACAACTCCCATCGTCCCTGACCACTGGTCCTGCTAGCTACGGATGATGGGAGTTGTAGTCAGTTCGGAAAACAGCTGCAAGGCACCAGGTTGCCTCTGGAGAGGCAGGAGACGGATTGGAGTATTCATTTTGGGGGCAGAGGCAACTAATAAAACTGCTCTGCCATTTCCCTCCTGAAGATGCTGATTTTAGACAGGAGGGAATCCCGCCCATCACTTTCCCCCAGGCCAAGTACTGGACCTGACAGCCTCCACACACCCCATTACACCTCGCCCATCGCTTTCTTCCTGGCCACCTGAGACCACGGGGCGGCTTTGGCCATGAAAGGACCACCGGCCACACCTCCAACTGGCCACAAAGCAAGTGTTGCATTTCGCAGCCAGGTTGGCAGGGAAATGAAGTAAGAGAGGGGAATTAAACTTCGGTTAATTTTGCAAAAATAAAATAAAATACGATGCTCTGTCGACACGGAGATTTTGAAAAGCAGATTCTTCTCTGAGCAAGACCCCTTCCTCCCGGGCGGTGGTTTTGCTTCTTCGGAGAAGGGGCAGAGGTTTCACGACACGCTCCAAACCAAATAAAACGGCAACATCTGGGCGGAATATATATATATATACACACACACAAGGACTCAAGCGCTCCACCTTCCCTCCCCTTATAGATATAACACACTCAACACGCAAACACACCGCTCCCTGGCAAACGGGCCAAGAGGCGGCAAAAGAACCGGAACTGCCGCAGGGCTGGGAAAACCCCGCCGTTCCGGACGGGGCAATGACGTGGGCTTTGACAGCTGAATCTGGGTCTAGCGGAGACATCGGGGGGCAACTGGGGCAGGCAAGCCGTTCTTGAAGAGTTGCTCGCCTTGGGGAGAGGCGAGCTCTGAATGGGAAAAGCTCGGTGCCGGGTCTGGTGTCCTGCTCTCCCAAGAAGGGATCTCGCCATCGCCGAGAGAGGGGAAGAAAGCCACCAGATGAAGCGAGAGACTGTTATCTGTGGGGAAAGGCACACAATTTGCCCACATTGGGACCCCCCGCTGCCTCGGAGAGCAGCTGCTCCCCGCCTACGGCTTGCTCCCTCTCCTCTCCGAGCTGCTTGCCGAAATGAGACTCTCATTTTTTGGGCGTGTACGTATTAGAAAGCAAAACTGAGAGGGCAGGCGTGAAACTGTTCCCCTGCTTGTATCCAAGGCCGAAGAAGGGGGCTGGCCTCTTGAGGCCTCCTGTCCCGGGGTCTCCAGAGCTCCCCCCCCCCGTCTTTTCCCTTTGGCCAAGGCGGAAACATGATTACAAAACTCAGAGGAAGAGACCTCCTCATTTCAGACAAAGCCCCGATGGGAGAAACAGCTCCAGGACGCAGGAGAAGGCAGAGGAGGGGTCTGTGTCGGACAGCGAAGGTGCGAATGGGACGAAACCGTGCAGAGAATTACGCACGGATTTATTTTAAAAGGGGGGTTCCGGTTTGGACGTCTTAATGCCCCCACCCGCAGTGGACCCCCTTTGGAAGGAAGAAACCAAATGGGCTCCAAATCTTCCCTGTTGGCCAGTGCTACTTCGCAGACGCACGGCCAGTCCTACTGAGAGTTAACGGGCCCAGGAAATCCATTCATTTTTAAGGGGTGAAATGTAGTTTTTCAACCCCAACGAAGAGCCCTTTCCTAAATGAGCAGTTTTGCTGCAGGCGGGGACGTCATGATAACGTTCCTAGACCTCATGATTTAAAAAACAGGATCGGGGCACGAACAGGGAGAGGGAACGTTTAAGAAGCGCATCTCTAAATTTGTCACACATCGCTCGGCGGAACATGATTATTATTTTAAAACAGATGGCCGCTCTCTCTCTGTATCTCTTTGCGACGGTCACAAGCCGGAGCAGAAGGCGGCTACAAACTTGACTGCACACACACACACAAACACACACACACACAAAAAACCTCGCAACGGCTGCGGGATACAAGAAGCGGCCTGCTCCCCTGCAGGAAGGAGAGGAAGACGCTTCTTGCAAATTGCACTTTGAAAACAGCAGCAGAGCTCGGCCTCAGGCGACCCGGAGCCTGGCAGGGGGCTCTGTGGGTGCTGACAGGTGTCTGGAGCGCCCCGAGGGCACCAGGTCGGCAAAGGCCGGCACGGCTGCCAGACAAAGCAACCGAAACAATAAAAAAGTGCAACCCAAATGAAAACAAAACAAAAATCCGTACGGGGGAAAAGGAAAAATAGAATACTGGCCATCTTTCTGCTGTCCCCAGTGGGTGCAGGGACAACCTCAGAGGCCCAGGCTGGGCTCGGGGGGGGGGGGGGGGGCTCAGCCGCGATCCGCACCCGTGTCCCTGGGCAGAAAGTTGATCAGCATGCAGCTGCCCTCCTCCTCCTGTTCCAAGTGCACACACGGTCCTCCTCTCCTCCTGGTCACAGGGAGTCCCGGCCCGCAAACATACACCCCCAAGTGCTTAAGGACCCCTCTCCGTCCACGGAGAGTCCCGGGTTCTGCCGGCCGGGACCCAGCCTCTCGCTAGATGTCGTAGCGGCTGGAGCTGTACATCGCGGGGTAGTTCTGCCGGCTGTACTGGAAGTGGTCGGCCAGGACGCCGCCGCCTCCCGCTCCCCGGTTGCCGTACTGGAAGTCCCCGCCGTGGTGGTGCAGGAAGGAGGAAAGTCCATTCTGGCTCTTCTCCGGGGGGTTCCTGTGGCGCTCCAGGCCGCCGGGGAGGTCTCCCGTCGTGATGGGCAGCAGCTGCTTCTTCCTCTCCTGGTTGGCGTCGTATTTGGTCTGTGGGGAGAAGAGCTTCCCATCAGGCTCCCTTTCGGAGAACCAGGAGGTCTCCCCCAAAGGTCATTCAGCCCAACCCTCTATATTAATATGTATTCCATGTATCAAAAAAGAGAACGGAAAACACAAAAACGCGAAGGACAGCGAAGGTAACAGACGGCAATCGGCTACGAAGGCAACGCTCTCCCTCCCTCCACTGTCGGAGGCAGTATACTGGGGAATCGCGAGCAGGGAGTGCTGCCTTCCCCACCAAAAAAAAAAAAAAGAGGCACCTACCTTGTTGTACAAGAAGACTCCCAGGATGGCAGTCATCATTCCCAGGACGTTGGTGGAGGTCACGGGGTTTCTGAGCATGAGGAGAGAGACGCTGATGACCGTGATCCTCTTGGTGGCGTTGGCGACCGAGTAGCTCAGGGGGCTGATGAGGCTGAGGATGCTGAAGGCGATGACGTTCTGGGCGAAGTTGCAGAAGCCGCTGATGGTGAGGAGGAGAAGGGTCCACGGCCAGTGGGCCATTGAGCTCTGCAAGGGAGGCAGGGTTCAAGGGACGGCGGGGAGTTTCCCCGCCAGCCCCTCGGTCACTCCCGGGGGCTGTCGAGACTCCGGCAGAAATAATAAAAATAATAGTAATAATTTATTACAGTGGCACCTCCACCCCGTCGAGCGCCCATTCCGTCAGACGTCCATGGCAAACCCAGAAGTACCGGAACGGGTTACTTCCGGGTTCGCCGCTCACGCATGCGCAACACTTTGTCCAGCGTCCTGGGGTTTGCCAGTGACTGGGGCTCCGGAATGGATCCCGGTCGCAAAACCAGGTACTACTGTACTTATACCCTGCCCACCTGACTCGGTTTCCCCAGCCACTCTGGGCGGCTCCCAACAGAATATTAAAAGCACAATGGAACATCAGGCATTAAAAACTTTCCTAAACAAGGCTGCCTTCAGAAGTCTCCTAAAAGTCAGGTACAGTGGTGCCCTGCAAGACGAACGCCTCGCAAGACGGAAAACCCGCTAGACGAAAGGGTTTTCCGTTTTGGAGGCGCTTCGCAAAACGAATTTCCCTATGGGGTTGCTTCGCAAGACGAAAAAATCTTGCGAGTCCCCGCGGGTTTTTTCCGCTCCCCCCCTTTTCCTAAGCCGCTAAGCCGCTTAACAGCTGATCCGCTGATAAGCCGCTTAACAGCTGATCGCTAGAAGCCGCTAGACCGCTGTAGTGCTAATCCGCTGTCAATGGGCTTGCTTCGCAAGACGAAAAAACCGCTAGACGAAGAGAATCGCGGAACGGATTCTTTTCGTCTTGCGAGGCACCACTGTAGTTGTTTCTTTCCTTGACATCTGATGGGCAGGCGCCACTACCGAGAAGGCCCTCTGCCTGGTTCCCTGCACCCTCACTTTTCGCAGGGAGGGAACCGCCAGAAGACCCTCCAGAGGAGGACCCCGAACTTTAGGGCTTTCCATGTCAGCACAACCCTTTGAATTGTGCTTGGAAACGTCCTGGGAGCCAATGTAGGTCTTTCAGGACCAGTGTTATGTGGTCTCCACTCCCAGTCCCCAGTCTGGCTGCCGCATTCTGGATTGGTTGTAGTTTCCGAGTCACCTTCAAAGGCAGCCCCACAGAGAGGAAAGGAAGGGAGCTCCCCGCCCCAGGAACTCACCAAGTCATTCTCGACCAGGAAGGCAGAGAGGTCGACCAGGACCCAGGTGGGGATCATGAAGAAGACCGCGTGGCAGCCCAGGATGTTCAGCAAGCGCAGGTGGTGGATCCTGGAGTCCCTCAGGACCTGCAAGGACCGAGAAAGAGATCAGGGACGGGTGCTTTCGACTTGCTTCCCCCTCCTGCTCAGCACCCGCAGGGAAAAAGAGGCCGATCTCTGTGCCCCACACAGAGCGCTGCCTCGCTCGCTTTCCCTGGGAAAAGGGAGATGGCTTGTAACGAACATGTTCTAACAGATCATTTCCCCCAAAAGGACCAGGGGAATTTCTCCTAGGAATAACAGAGTCAAGCATCCAACGCAATCCGTTCCAAAAGACCGTTTGATTTCCAATAAACGTTCGACAACTAAGGCACAATGGGCAGGCGGCAATTCCAACGGAGAAAAAAACACGCCCCGGAAGAAGTTTGACTTCCGAGGCGAGTTCGAAAACGGAAGCCACTACATCCGGGTTATCGGCACCCGGGTTCCAAATCGTTTGGCTCCCAAGACGCTTGAAAACTGAGGTTCCACTGTATTAGGGGCACCTCGGATCTTACAGGCTCAAAAATGGAGGGGTGGCAAGGATGGTAACACTCCAGACTCTAGGTTACGATGCCTATTATCTTCCACAAATCACCACCACCATTGGTTCTTCTCCACCCCAAGTGCCAGTGCGATTTAGCCGGAATGGGCAGGGGCTGGTTTTGGGCTGGCAAAAGATTCCCAGGCCCAAGGCACCCCTTCCGGTTTCTGTCCCTGAGGCCGGTGGCGCAGCTGTCCCTGCCGAGCAGAAGGCGAGAGGCAACGTGGACGGTACCTTTTTGGAGAAAATGTTCTGGAGGGAGAAGCAGAGCGTGGCAGCCAAGGCACTGATCAGCCCCCACGTGTCGAAGGACAGCTCCGTGACCGTGGCCAGCAGGACGCCCCCGATGATGGGGATGAGGGATAAGTACACCTGGGGGGAGGAAGGAGGGGGAAAGAAGCGCCTTAAAATCACCATCCCAAAGATAATAATAATAACTTATTAAACCTGACTTGGTTTCCCCAGCCACTCTGGGCGGCTCCCAACAGAATATTAAAAAGACGATGAAACATCAAACATTTAAAACTTCCTGATACAGGGCTGCCTTCAGATGTCTTCTAAAAGTCAGGTAGTTCTTCCTCTCCTTGACATCTGATGGGAGGGAATTCCACAGGACGGGCGCCACCACCAAGAAGGCCCTCCGCCTGCTCCCCTGTAACCTCACTTCTCGCAGGGAGGGAACCGCCAGAAGACCCTCGGGAAGAGGACCCCGGTGTCCGGGGTGGAGACACTCCTTCAGGGAAACTGTGCCATTTAGGGCTTTAAAGATCACCACCAACACTTTGAATTGTGCTCAGAAACGTACTGGGAGCCAATGTAAATTTTTCAGGACTGGAGTAATATGGTCCCAGCGGCCGCACCCCGTCACCGATCTGGGAGGTTCCTTCTAGATTAGTTGGTAGTTTCCGAGTCACCTTCAAAGGGAGCCTCCCCCCCCCCCCCCCGCACCGTAGAGTACATTGCAGCAGTCCCAAGTGGGAGATAACCAGAATATGAACCACTCTGGCAAGTTAGACAACCGCCCTGGAGGCAGAATTGACCTGCGCCTCCATGGACAGCCGTGAGTCCGAAATGACCCCCAGGCTGCGCACCTGGTCCTTTAGGGGCACAGTTGCCCCATTCAGGGCCAGGGAGTTTGTCTGCAGAAAGAAGGGCAACATCTTGCCCACCGTTCCTCCTCCCTCCTCCTCCCTCTTACCTTGGTTGTCTGCTTCTCCTTCATGATGATTCTTGACAGCAGCACGACCCAGATCGGCATTGTCGCTTTGACTGAAAGGAGAAGGAGGTTAGAGAGGCAGAAGAGGAGGGCAACCAAAATGGTCAAAGGCCTGGAAACGATGCCTTATGAAGAACGGCTAAGGGAGCTGGGCATGTTTAGCCTGGAGAAGAGGAGGTGAAGGGGTGATATGATAGCCATGTTCAAATATATAAAAGGATGTCACCTAGAGGAGGGAGAAAGGTTGTTTTCTGCTGCTCCAGAGAAGCAGACACGGAGCAATGGATCCAAACTACAAGAAAGAAGATTCCACCTCAACATGAGGAAGAACTTCCTGACAGTAAGAGCTGTTCGACAGTGGAATTTGCTGCCAAGGAGTGTGGTGGAGTCTCCTTCTTTGGAGGTCTTGAAGCAGAGGCTTGACAACCATATGTCAGGAGTGCTCTGATGGTGTTTCCTGCTTGGCAGGGGGTTGGACTCGATGGCCCTTGTGGTCTCTTCCAACTCTATGATTCTAAGAGAAGCTAGAAGAGGAGACTGGCGAGGAGGAACGCAGGGAGCTGTAGGTCCAACAAGCTCAGGACTGTCTACACCAACTGGCAGCCATGGCTGTGCAGGTTCTCAGGCAGGAATCTCTGCCAGCCGCAGCTGGAGATGGGGGCTAGGGTTGAACTCGGAACTTCTGCACGCAGAGGGGGACAGAAGCCCATGGGAAACACGAGGGAGAATGACTGCACAGCGTGAGTCCTCACTCTCACAAGGGACCCCAAAACCAAAGCACCCAATATTTCAGCCCCTTACTTGGGTTGTATCCCATCTAAGACGTTTACACAGAGCAAACACAGTGAGGTTAATGGGCATAATGTGGTCACGTCCAACAGGTTTAATAAATAAAATACTCAAGAGCTTGACAAATGCTAGCTTTGACCCACTATTTATTACTGTGGTTAACAGGAGAATGCTTTTTCTTTCCCCAGAAAAAGAACTTAAACACGAAACACCCTCAAAACCAATTATTTCAATGCGGCTGGCACCAAGAAGGCCCCGTCATGGGCTGGTGGCGTTAAAAGCCCCAGGTCTGCCATTCCAGGACCAACTTTTCTTTCTTTCTAGAAGAACTCTGCACATTCCCAGGAGCAGCAGGGTGCAGAAGACCTGCCTCCTTTATAGAGCCGGAATAGATGTTTGTGGGGGTGCCCTCCCAATTCTGCAATTCTAGCACCAACTTCTTTCTTTCCAGGCACTCAGCACATTCCCAGGAACAATAGGGTGTGGAGGGCCTGCCCCCTTTATAGGGCTGGACTAGATGATCGTGGGGGTGCCCTCCCAAATCTGCCACTCTCGCATCAACTTCTTTAGTTCCAGGCACTCTGCACATTCCCAGGAGCAGCAGGGCGCGGAGGGCCTGCCTCCGTTGTAGGGCTGGACTAGATGATCATGGGGGTGCCCTCCCAAATCTGCCATTCTAGGACCAACTTCTTTCTTTCTTTCTTTCCAGGCACTCTGCACATTCCCAGGTGGAGAGGACCTGCCCCCTTTTATAGGGCTGGACTAGATGATCGTGGGGGTGCCCTCCCTATTCTGCAATTCTAGCATCAACCTCTTTCTTTCCAGGCACTCTGCACATTCCCAGGAACAATAGGGCGCGGAGGGACTGTCTGTCCCCTTTAAAGGGCTGGACCAGATGATCGTGGGGGTGCCCTCCCTATTCTGCAATTCTAGCATCAACTTCTTTAGTTCCAGGCACTCTGCACATTCCCAGGAGCAGCAGGGTGTGGAGGGCCTGCCTCCGTTGTAGGGCTGGACTAGATGATCATGGGGGTGCCTTCCCAATTCTGCCTTTCTTTCTTTCTTTCTTTCTTTCTTTCTTTCTTTCTTTCTTTCCAGGCACTCTGCACATTCCCAGGAGCAGCAGGGCGCGGAGGGCCTGCCTCCGTTGTAGGGCTGGACTAGATGATCATGGGGGTGCCCTCCCAATTCTGCCTTTCTTTCTTTCTTTCTTTCCAGGCACTCTGCACATTCCCAGGAGCAGAGGACCTGCCCCCTTCATAGAGCTGGAATAGATGATCGTGGGGGGTGCCCTCCCTATTCTGCAATTATAGCATCAACTTCTTTCTTTCCAGGCACTCTGCACATTCCCAGAAGCAGAGCACCTGCCCCCTTCATAGAGCTGGACCAGATGACCATGGGGGTGCCCTCCCACATCTGCCACTCTCGCACCAACTTCTTTCTTTCCAGGCACTCTGCCCATGCCCAGGAACAATAGGGCGCGGAGGGCCTGCCCCCTTTATAG
This sequence comes from Podarcis melisellensis, assembly GCF_964234715.1. NCBI lineage: Eukaryota > Metazoa > Chordata > Lepidosauria > Squamata > Lacertidae > Podarcis > Podarcis melisellensis. Next base: position 900,926 of record NC_138536.1, on the reverse strand, counting down.
GGCTGGACTAGATGATCGTGGGGGTGCCCTCCCTCTTCTGCAATTATAGCATCAACTTCTTTCTTTCTTTCCAGGCACTCTGCCCATGCCCAGGAGCAGAGGGCCTTCCCCTTTTATAGAGCTGGACCAGATGACCGTGGGGGTGCCCTCCCACATCTGCCACTCTCGCCCCAACTTCTTTCGTTCCAGGCACTCTGCCCATGCCCAGGAGCAGGGAAGAGACCCCTCCCACCCTTCCTCCGCCCTCTGCCCATGCCCCGGAGCCCGCGTACCGGTGTGGGCGTAGGAGACGGGCACCCTCCAGAGGGAGACGTGGGCGGAGACGGAGGCCAGGTACTTCCCGAAGGCGAGCGGGAGGATGAGCCTGGGGTAGGCGCGCGGGGGCAGCTGGGCGGGGCTGGCGGCGGGCACGCGCCAGGCGCGCAGCAGGGGGGGCAGGAGGGCCACCAGGCCCAGCACGTGGCAGAGGGAGACGGTGACGGGCCGCGGGAAGGCGCCCAGCAGCACCTTGTTCACCACGTTGCCGCCGGCGCTCAGCGCGTACCAGGCCAGGCACAGCGCGGGCACGCGGAAGACCCCCGGCGGGGGCGCGCCTCCTCCTCGGGGGCGCGGGGGCGGCGGGGGCGCGCCGGGAGGGAGGGGCGGCGAGGAAGGCGGGAGCAGGGCCGGCGGAGGAGGCGGCGGCGGCAGCAGCGGCGACGAGGAGGAGGAGGACGACGCCATCCTGAGCCGGATCCGGCCCCTCTCGGCCGCCGCTCGCTCCCCGGCGCGCTCCCACGCGTCACTTCCGCCCGGCGACGGAAGCGGACGTGGCTACGGGAGCCGCGCGGGGACAAGCCGGCCGGAAGAGGCCGAGGGCCACGCCCACAAGGGGGCGGGGAATCGAGGAGGGGCGTTGTGGCGTCAGAGGCCGCGCCCACAAAGGGGCGGGGCCTAGGGGAGAGAGGGCGGGGCCTGGGAATGCCCTGCCGCTGTTCCTCTTCCTGCTAGTATTATTATTATTATTATTATTATTATTATTATTATTATTATTATTATTATTATTATTATGCATTTTCAATATTTTGAGATATATATATGACCTACATTTAATCTTTATTAGTCCTGTCTCCCTGGGCGAGGATTATTATCAGTATAATAAAAATAAATAAATAAAATTTATTTATTATTATGATCAGTATTCTTTGCTTATGCATTTTCAAAATAATAATAATAATAATAATAATAATAATAATAATAATAATAATAATAATAATAATAATAATAATAATAATAATTGGTGTATACCCCGCCCTCCCCAGCCAGAGCCAGGCTCAGGGCAGCTAACCCCAATAAAATTACAGTAAGAAACATAATCGGGGGGGAGACCCAATTTAAAATACAGGTTAAAATGCAATTTAAAATGCAGCCTCATTTTAAAAGTAGCCCCTAGATCAAATCCAGAAGAGGAGGGAAACATAAGGGTCAGACTGAGTCCAAACCAAAGGCCAGGCGGAACAGCTCTGTCTTGCAGGCCCTGCGGAAAGATGTCAAGTCCCACACGGCCCTGGTCTCTTGGGACATAGCGTTCCACCAAGTCGGGGCCAGTGCTGAAAAGGCCCTGGCCCTAGTTGAGACCAACCTAACCACCTTGAGGCTCGGGACCTCCAAAGTGTTGTCATTTGTGGACCTTAAGGTCCTTTGCAGGGCATACCAGGAGAGGCGGGCCCATAGGTACGAGAGTCTTATGTACCTATTATTTATACCCCGCCCATCTGGCTGGGTTTCCCCAACAGAATATTAAAAACACGACAAAGCAGCGAAGATTAAAAGCTTCCGTAAACAGGGCTGCCTTCAGATGTCTTCTAAAAAGTCAGATTGTTGTTTATTTCCTTGACATCTGATCGGAGGGTGCCACCACTGAGAAGGCCCTCTGCCTGGTTCCCTGTAACCTTGTTTCTCACAGGGAGGGAACCACCAGAAGGCCCTCGGAGCTGGACCTCCGTATCTGGGATGGGGCGTTGGGGGTGGAGACAATCTTGCTCGGCTATGAGTGATCGCCAAAGGAGATATAAGACTTACATTTATCTGTATTAGTCCCATTTCCCTGGGCGAGTATTATTATTAAGGCATTTTCAATATTTTGACATATACAACTTACATTTATCTTTATTAGTCCCGTCTCCTTAGACAAGTATTATTATTATATTGTGTGTATACAGTACTATATCCGCAGGTCTCAGGGCGGTTCATGACATAAGCCCTGGGACCTTCCACTGTTTCCTAAACTTGGGTCTCCAGCTTTTTTGTGGACCAGCCACATTCTTCATTGCAGTGCAAAGACACCCCCCCCCCCAAAAAAAATGGATTCAAAGCACGCAGTGTTCAATTAAAATTAGCCAGAGACCACAAGGGGCAAAAATATAGCCACTGGCACTTCTTGAACTGGGTACCACCACAATGCAGGGTAGAAGCCCCCCCACTGGTGAAAAAGAGGTGCGGGGGCTCTACTCTCTTTGCTTTCCTTGCCCAGGTGAAGTGCTTTTAACAACTGAGAATATGCAGAAGTTCGACAGAGGAAAAACTTAATCTGCCGGGGAGGTAAAAATGAGGGGGGGTGGAGCTTCAGTTGCTGGATTTGTGAACAGAAACTGGTCCCAAGGAAAGCTTGTCCCCCTCCCCACCCCAAACAAAACTCGGAGGTGGTGAGGTGCACTTGCATTAAAAATAAATAAATCGCTTACTTGGAAAATCAGCAGCCTTGTTAATCGCAAACCCCTTTTGATTAAAAAAAAAAAAATTACGGTAATAAAAAAGAAATCGGTTCCTTTGGCACTGAAGTCAAAAAACAAATTTGCACAAACTTGCTCAAAGGAGATAGAGTCATACCTTGGTTTTCAAACGCCTTGGGAGTGTAACGTTTCGGCTCTCGGACGATCGAAAACCGGAAGCGATTGTTCCGGTTTTCGAACGTTCTTTGGAACGTCCGGCACGACTTCCGCAGCTTTCTGCAGCCAATCGGAAGCCGCGCCTTGGTTCCTGAACGTTTTCAGAAGTCAAACGGACTTCCAGAATGGATTCAGTCTGACTTCCAAGGTACCACTGTATTTCTAAAAGCAGACAAATAGCAAGGGAAGCGGGTAGGCGAAGCAAGTGACCTTCTGGATGTTACCATTGGGACTCCCAGCCGGAAGGGCCAACGGTCAGGGATTAAGATGTTCCCGGACCAATATCAGAAGGGCCACAGGCTCCGACCCATCCCAGTTCTATAGATCGCAGGTACTTGATACGGTCCCCCTCTCTGGAGGTTATTGGACTACAACTCCCAGCACCCCCAGCCAGTAAGAGAGGGTGGGAGCTGTAGCCCACTGACACCACGCTGTAAGCCCAGCAGCTTCAGACTACAACTCCCAGGAAGCACACACTACACCTGGATTGTGGGAATACTACAACTCCCAGGACCGGCGTTCAGGGACGATGGGGACTGTGTAGCCCAGAATCAGTTGGAGACTCAAGTCCTCCGGCTACAGGAAGCTGCCTTACTCAAGTCAGCCAACTTTTCGGGAACTTCCCTTTTCCCAAAAACGACAGCCTGTGCTTTTGTGCAAATTTTTGTTTTATTTCCACATGTATATCACAACGTGTCCACTTAAAGGACCAATAGCAAAGTTGCTCCCTTCTGCGTCCCAGGAACGCAGAAGTCTAGGATAGTTACTGTACATTCACTAAGGCTCTGTTTCGCTTTTGCAAGTCGCGCTTCTTCTTTTTCTTCTTCTCCCTCTCTCTCTTTTTTTTTAATAAATTTTTGTGATGGATCTCCGTAAGGCAAACAAATTATCTAAAAAGGAATGGTAACAAGTGTATTTTCCAGCATTGCAGAACAGGCTTTCCCAATCTCTCCCCTCCTTTCACAGGACAAAAGTAGCACCCTCTGTACGGTTTGGATTTTGTCTTTTTTAACGTGGGGGGGGGGGCAGCGGAGGAGAGAGGGGTCCCTCCCTCGCCCCTCCCTAGAAAATGTGCAGAAAGAATTCCGGGAAGACACACTCAGGCTGGCGAAGGGTAGTGGTGCAGCATTTCTTAGGCTGAAGCCAAAAATCTGATTAGATCCCACCAAGAAAGGAGGAAGGAAGGAAGGGAGGGATATTTGTGGAATGCTAACCTGAAGGTGGGCACTACCGCCTGCCTGCCCTGGCAGACTGGCACCCCTCACCGCAAGCCACATGCCTTTTTCTGGAGACAGATGTGACGCCAGGAAGAACTACGGACCACAGGATTTTTGCACAGTTTCATCTCAAACCATCCCACTGCTGTTACTATTATCCTTACTCCCTTTCCAAGAAAAAACAAACAAAATAGGGACAAAAATAAATAGGCTACGGCTACTCTTGGTTAAAACCTCCCGCTTCCCGCCATTGCTCTCCCCGCCTCCTCCCTGCCTGCCCTCGGATTTCGGCACCCGCCAATCACTGGAAAGAATTTCCACTTTTTGAAACGAAAATAATAAAATAAAATAAAATAAAATAAAAACCCTAACACTTTTTTTTCCTTTTTGTGTTTTTTTTTCAGAGCTGGCTGGCTAAAGAGTTTGGAACTCTTTCCGTTGCCGCCGTTTAAATCAAACCTCTGTTCTGCGCCTCCTCCCGCTTTGCAAGTTTGTTAGTAGACTGGTAGCAGCACTTCACAAAAAAAGAAAAGAATAATTAGAAAGAAACCTAGGGAAGAAGGAACTGCCGGGGTCCAGCTCTCTCTCTCTCTCCATCCCCTCCCTCTCTCTTTCTCTCTGCTGGATGAGCCTTTTTTTCAGCACAACGGGGGGCGGAGGGGTGGGCAGCCGTTGCCGCCGCACCTGCCTTCTCGCACCGAACTGCCCCTTGCGTCAGAAGCATCCCGGCGCTCAGTCCAGGCAGACGTAAGGCAGGACGTTGAGGCGCCCGTCATCCCCGTGCGGGTCGAGGGATATTCCCTGCGTCCAATCATACCAGTTACCCTGTGTGTCGTAGCAACCATTCACGCCCGGCCAGTGGTGGCCGCAAATCCTGTCGAGGTCGCCCCGGGTCACCTCCCGGGTCACCCCGGGCAAGTCCTTGGGCTTGCTGTGGGGCGCCAGGACGTGGGTCTTGCGGGCGTCCCGGCGGGTGCTCTCCTCCTGCTTCAGGTACTCGGACATGAAGTAGTGAGCGCCCGGAGTCTGTACCCCTGAAGAGGAGAGCAAGCTGCTCTGCCGGTTCAAATAGGACTGGATTATCTCGTTCCGGGAGAGCTCCTTCCAGTTGGTCTGCTCAAAGGGGCTTTGCAGGGGGGGCTTGGGCTCGGTGGCTTCCCCTGAGCCTGTCCTGTGCTGCTGCTCGGGGAGAGCGGGCGGGTGGGCCGCCGAGGGCAAGGAGTCCCTCTGCGCCAGGGGCTTGATCTCGCCCGTCATGGGGTCAAAGGTCAGCCGCCGCTCCTTTTTTAACCGCACCGGCTTGACCCCCCCTTCCAGCGCCTGCCCGTCCAAGTTGACCACGTAGTCCTTGGGCCGGTACTTCTTCTTCTTCTTGCTGTCCGACCCCGAGGCGGCGCCGTCGCTGTCCGCCCGGCCTGCGTCCGGCGAGAAGCCCGCCAGCAAGGGCTCCGCCAGGAGGGCGCCCGGCCCGCTGCTCACAGGGGGCCCCGCCGTCAGCCGGCCCGCCGGCGCCTCCTGGATGCCGTGCAGGGGCGTCTCCAGCCCCGCCGGCGCATGGGCCTCCAGCCGCTTCTCCAGCGCCGGCTGCACGAGGGCAGGGGGCGACAAGGGAGCCCCGGTGGGAGCGTCCGGGGCGGGCGGAGGCCTCGTCGGGGAAGGGGCAGGCGGCGAGCCCTTGGGCGAGTAGGTGGTGTGCTGCCGGGAAAACGTTTCCGCCCGAACGTGCCTGGGACTGAAAGAGGAGCAGCGGGGGCTCTTGGGCTGGCTGGCTGCGGGCGCCACCTCCTTCTCCTGCTGGACCAACAGCGCCACCTTCAGCAGGGACGAAGCAGAGGGCTTGAAGAGACCCGGGGAGCTGGTGTGGGGGCGCACCGCGTTGATGGGGATCTTGCTGAGCTTGTCGCCCTCGACCAGCTCGGCGGGCAGGCCGGCGTCCGGCGGGCTGGGGAAGCTGTCCGGGCTGCTGCCCCCGATCCCATTCGTCGGGGGCGGCGAGGAGTTCTGTAACACTTCGAAGCAGGCCTTGGAAGCCTTCGGCAAAGGCAGGAGAGGCGCCCCCGCCAGGCCATCGCGTGGCTCTCCCCGCCTCTTCCGAGCCGCCGGCTTCTCCGCCAACTGCTTCGGGGAGTGCAGCTTCTGGACGTCATTCCGGACCTTCGCATCTTGCGCGGGCTTCGGCCCGACCCCCGCAGGAGGAGTCTCCACCCGGCAGTTGTGGGCCCCGCCGCCATTGGCCGACCCCGGCGGGTTGGGCGGGCCCCTGGCGGCCCCCTCGCTGGGCGCCCCCGGCTCAATCAGCTTCTGCCAGTTCCGCAGCAGCTTCTTAGCCCGCTTGGCCAGTTCCACATTCTCGGTTTTCTTCCTCACGTCGTTGATGAGTTTCCCCAGCCTCGTCTCCTGTGGAGTTTTTTTGGGGGGGAAAGGAACAAGAGAGAAAAGTGGGGAGGGGACGTTACTTTGCAAGATATCTGCATACCACATCACCCCACCTTCAGCAGCCAGATGTTTCGGACTACAGGTCCCATCGTCCCCAGCCGGTGTGGCCAAATGGAACCGGGGCTGATGGAAGTCGTACTTCAAAACACAAGGGAGGTGCCAGGCGGGCAAAGGCTCCCGTGAACCTGTCAAAAGGAGGCTGATTCTCCTGTCCAAGGAAGGTCTCCCTCCAATAAGAGGAATTTGGGGTCTGAGTGGGTGGGTACCTGTGACACACATGGACACACAGCACAGATGTTTTCAACCTTTTTGAGTCCATGGCTCCTTGAGCAACAACATTCTTTCTGCGGCACCCTTGTGGGGCTCAGTAGCCCAGTTATGCCACCCCTTGCCTGCAGAGCTGGCAGCCTCACCCTTTTCCAAACACCCTCCCTTGGGGAGTGTTCCCTCTGCCTCCTCTCCTCAAGGCAGAGAGGGCACCCGAGGAGCAAAGGACAGCGGCTAGTGTTGCCCATGGCACCCCAACCATAATTCCAGGCACCCCAGGGTGCCACGGCACCCTGGTTGAAAACCACTGCTATGAGCAGGGAGACGCACTACCAAGAAGGGTCAATGGTTGTACAAGTGTGTTGATATGCACACTGGTGCGGTGGAGATTTTGCCAGAAATTAGCTGCTGCCTTATTTTCCCTGTGGATTCCTCCCCCCCCCCCAATTCTAAGGAGCACCTCAGTTGAGAAAATTACTCTATAACCTAATGAATGGAAAAGAGAAACAGACAACTGGAAGCAATCATAAGTCAGGATCCAAGTTGCTGCCACCTCTTCCCACAGATTATTTATACAGCCATACTAGAATTGGAAGCTCTCAGCACTTCCACTTCTCAAAATCTACGCAGTGTAAAGGAAGGACCTGCTGTTGTGTTGTCTTAAAACCCACCGTTAATACAGTCGTACCTCGGAAGTCGAACGGAAACCGTTCCGGAAGTTCGCTCGGCTTCCAAAACGTTTGGAAACCAAAGCGCAGCTTCTGATTGGCTGCAAGAGGAAGCTCCTGCAGCCAATCGGAAGCTGCGCCTGGCGTCCGGGTTCCAAAGAACGTTTGCAAAACGGAATACTCACTTCCAAGTTTACAGCGTTCACAAACCAAGGTACAACTGTACTAAATAATAATAATAATAATAATAATATGAGAAAGCTTTCAGTTTGACTACAATATCAACACATCGTGTCTTTTTGCTGAAACAAACATTTCAGTTCGTTTGGGCAGCGTGGGGACTGAGCTCATAAAATGAACAAGACAAACTCTCAGCTTTGTCATGCTAAATATTTCAGCCAACTAAATCAAACCCACCAAATCAGGGCAGCGGGTTAAGTTCTCCAGAGAACCCTCCTGCCAGTTTGCACGTCTCCTCAGCTACCTACACAGAGCAGGCCTCTCAAGACTGAGACAATCGCAAGCCCGCGAGGCATGGAAAGAGAACTGCGAGCCACCTGGCATTTGCAGAAACGGTCAGAGCGGCTAAGGATCGCAGCAACGCGAGGCAGCTGTGAAAATCAGTCTCCGTATCTCCGGCCAACGCTGGCACAGGGAGTGCTGGGGACGCTTCCACGGGATTCCCCCGTTTGGAGGAGGCAGGTGGGCTGAAACATGTTGAGACAAGCGGCCAACGCTCACAGGGAGCCCCATCCTAGTCCACAAAGCTGAGTCAGAACCCACAGTTCTGGGGAAGGGGGTGTCACACAACTGCAGAGCTGCTTGGAAACCCAGGAGCTGCGTGAGGAAGACCAGGGCAGCCGAGAAGGCGCAGCCCGTACAAGTCCGCTGTCACGGGATACAGCAACCACGCTTGCTTTTAAAGCTGCAAAATGGTGGACGCGTCGAAGCAGTCTTATTTTGAGGGGTGCGAGAAAGCAGGCCACGCCACAGCCGACCCTTTAGACAGAAGCCAAACCAGCAAAGGTCTAGGCAACTACAATTTTGGGGTTTGCTATAAGGCCAGGCGGGAGCTCCTGCAGACCATAAACCTTGTGCTTACCCGAGCTCACTTCCCTAAGCCGCTTCAAGGCTGGGTTAACTGCGATGTGCTCTCTGAGGAGCTTGCACTTGACCCTGAAGCTGCAGCACGACTGCTGAACGTCAGCGAGGCCTTGTCAGCGTTTAACTCCAGGGCTCTGGTTGCCCGTTTGCAACCGGGCCAAGTTCAAGGTGTTGCTATTGGCATATGGAGCCCTTTAACAATTTGGGATGGGACGCGGGTGGCGCTGTGGGTAAAACCTCAGTACCTAGGACTTGCAGATCGTATGGTCGGCGGTTCGAATCCCCGCGGCGGGGTGAGCTCCCTTCTTTCGGTCCCAGCTCCTGCCCACCTAGCAGTTCGAAAGCACCCCTAAGTGCAAGTATATAAATAGGTACCGCTTTATAGCGGGAAGGTAAACGGCGTTTCCGTGTGCTGCGCTGGCTCGCCAGAGCAGCTTCGTCACGCTGGCCACGTGACCTGGAAGTGTCTTCGGACAGCGCTGGCTCCCAGCCTCTTAAGTGAGATGAGCGCACAACCCTAGAGTCGGATACGACTGGCCCATACGGGCAGGGGTACCTTTACCTTTACCTTAACAATTTGGGACCACTTTAGCTGTGCGATCACCCTACCCAACAGGTGGTCCCACTCAAAACGCTGTGATAGGCGGAATTGGCACAACTGCAGGTGCCTGTTCTGCATCCGAAAGAACCCTGTTTTTCAGAGAGGCAGTGCGGATACTCCCTGGCCTATTGAAATCAAGCAGGCGCCTTCGCCGTACTCTTTTCAGCGCTTGCTAAAAACGGTCCTGTTTAGGCAAGCCCGCTCAGATGCTTAGAAAGCTGAGATGATTTAAATCTGTTTCTGCGCTTTAACCTTTACGCGCTTTAAAGCACGGTTGTGCATTTTGTTCTGGGCTTCACCCTTTTATCTTTTGTAAACCTCTTCAGCGGTTTCTTTTTTGTTTTTACCATCAATGGGGAACAAATTTTTTAAAATAAAAATGAGCGCCGTGCAGCTTTTGCTATTTCCATCGGGAGGTGAATGCCAACCCACCTCGAGCGCCTCTTTGGTGATGGGATACCTCTCCAGGCTGGAGATCACTTCCAGTACTGCCACCATGTTACGAATCTGGAAGAGAAAGAGAACAGTTAAACGTGAGGCTTTGGGCGGGAGCGTGCGCCAAACACCATGCACCCTGCGCCGTGTGACGCTAGAAGAGCTCAGCGCAGACCCGCTGAAATGAATGGATCCAGCTAACTTTGAAGGCTGCCCCAACTCCCTCCGCCACCCAGCGAGTCAGAAGCCGAATGACAACCACCCCTTGCTTCTGGACTTGTGCCTCAATCACCAGTGGCATTCACCGGCCGGGGTCCTTAAGAGGCTCCCAGTGACACCCCACACATCGTAAAGCCACAGCGAGAACGGCAGAAATCAGCCCTGAAGACACTCTGCCAGGAGACCCTAAAAGCCAACATCTCTTCCTGCCATAGCCCGACTGGATACGAAAACTGGCCACTGCGGCCCTTAGCCTCCTTAAAGGTCACCAAAGAGGAAGGGCCTTCTCTACCAAGGTACCTCGCCAATGGTGTTCCCTCCCCAAGAATGCTCACCTGGAGAAAAACTTTCCCCCTTTCGCTCAAGGCTCTTTTAGGCGTCACCACACGAAGACACATCAAAAGGGGCTTTGCATACATACAGGAGGGCTCGGGTCAGGCCCAACCCCCTGAAGCAACAACTCCAGCGCTGGGATGGAGCAAAGACTCCCCCCCCCCAGGCCAAAACCCTGGAGGACCACTGCCAGTCAGAAGGCGCAATAGAGAGAGAAAGACAGACAGAGAGACCAAGGGCTTAGCTTCACACAATGCATCTTCCTGTGTCCCTGGGCATCTTGCACGATTTCATCCCGTGCAAAAGATCTGAGGAGAATTGGGGGGGTTAAAGCGCAGGCAGCAGGCACAGAAAGCGTGAAGGGGGAAGTCTGGAGGGCGGGGGGGACGGACGTGCAAGAGGTGCAGTCGTTCAGAAAGACGCAAGCCCGAGGGAGTGGCCGGGTTAAGCCCCTCTGCGCCAAGTGCGGCCAGGGTGGTGGTGCCCATTCCAAAAGATCAGCAGCCGTCAAGGCGCAAGCAGAGGGGTGATGTGGAGGCCAACACCCCCCGGCTTTATACTATTAGGAGACATGTCTACCCCACCCTAGAGAAAACAGGGCCTCCTATACAAGCCCAAGGTAGTGCTCCCCAATAGCAAGACTCCACAAAGTGAACACCATAAACTCAGGGCACGGAACAAGTGCCACCACGGACAGGTGGGGGGGAACGTGTGGGAAAGGGGGTGCAGCATTATATGGCAAGGAGGTGCCGCAGTCTACAGCTAGGATCTAAGCCGCCGGGGCCAAGTAACATGGAAAGAGCGCCAGGCTGGCATGTGCTGGGGCCCGAAGCGGGGGCACGGGAAAGGACCCACAGGCAAGGAGATGTGGGGAGGCACCTGCTGGCTTAATAAAGCAGGGGAATGGGCTGGGGGGGAACAACTGCAAGAGGAAGCTCAAGCCCAGAGGATACATGTGGTCCCCTTCTTTGCAGACCTGGGTGGGTGGAGAGGGAAAAGGAGGCCCAAGGGCCAACAAACCGGACATTTCTGCAGCAGAAGGGAGATTTTTACTTTTGCAGGATGCGATGGGAAGAAAGAAAAGAGGAAATTATGTTAGCAGGTGAGAAGCCCAGAGAGGAGGAGCTGGCAGAGGCGGCAGGAAACCCGTTGAAGGAGAGCCCAACGCCCCAGAGCAACGCCTTGCAGTGATGCACACCATGTTGTCCACCCAGCTTGGCACACCCTGCACAGACCGGCAGCACTCTCCAGGATGTCAACCCAGGGGTCTCCCAAACCCGCAGCTGGAGACACCGGTGGTTGAGACTGGCGTAGTTCCACAAGCAAAGGGGATACCTTGCCACTGAGCAATGGCCCTTTCCTTAAAAATAAAAGCAAGATTCCTGACCTCGTGGCTCTCATTTAAGCTGGAAGCTGCTGCCTCACACTGTGTCACGACATTGCTCCAGCCAACTCGACGTTGCCTACATTGACTGCAGGGCCTAGGGCTCACAGGTCCTACCTGGAGATCATGCTACATAGGAGGCAGGCCCTCTGAGCTGCAGCCTTCACCTCCTCCCAGGTCAGGCCACTGGGCCCCTATAGCTCAGCACTGACCGGCAGCAGCTGACCAGAGCTTCAGGCAGGAAATAATTCCCCAGCCTTCACTGGACGCCTTCTGCATGCAAAGCAAGTGATCCACCGTACCAACAAGCCCTTCCCTACCCACCCCCAGCCCTTCCCTCTCTTGCAACTTGCCCTGCTTTCAGCAGGGGCCTTCCAGCTCTTTGCACCCAGGGCCTGCTTTGAACCAAACCGTGTATCTGGGTACCCACTTTTCAACGCTTTCGCCACAGACCTGCACGGCGACCCACCTGGCAGGGGACCAGGGGCACAAAACACCAGTTGGGAGACCCCAGATTTGGAGGACATGATTATCACTATTATTAGTATTAGACGGGAGAGCCCAGATTTGGAGTACGCTATCAGCATCATTATTATTAGTTGGAGACCCCAACTTTAGAGGACATTAAGATCAATATGATTAGTTGGAGACCCCAGGTTTGAAGGACATGATTATCATTATTAGGTGGGAGACCCCCAGATTTGGGGGGGCATGGTTATTATTGCATGAGTGGGGTGGGATTTTTTTGTTTTGGTTTTTTTTGCTCAGGACCAACTCTTCCTTTAAGAGCCCAAGCCAAGAAACCAGGAAGGAAAAGCAGGCGAGAGACGCCCCCCCCCATGGTGGCAGCAGCGATTATCATGGGCTGGTGTGTGTATATATATATATATGCATATATGTGCACATATATAGATAGATACACACACACATATATGTGTGTGTGTGTATATACATACATACATACATACATACATATATATATATATACACACATATATATATATATATATATAAACACACACATATATATATATATATATACCAGACTTCTTCTCCCCCCACTCGCATCCCCACGTGCAAAAACGCTACACCCCCCCCCGGCCGCACAAACACATTAACCCTTCCCTCCCCTGTCTCTCCCTCCCATTAACCCTCCCCTCTCCCTGTCTCTCCCTCCCATTCATAATATTACAATGATAATAATAATAATTTATGACTTATACCCCGCCCAGCCCCTCTGGGCGGCTCCCAACAAACCCCTAAAATACAGCCCCTGGATTAACCCTCTCCCTCCCATTAACCCTCTCCCTCCCCGCCTCCCCGACTCACGTTGCTGTTGGGGTCGACGGCCTGCAGCAGCCGGTCCCTGATCTGCTGCGGGGAGGGTCCCGGAGCCGCTGTCATTGCCCCCCCCCCGTCGAGGCGGCGACCCCGAGCCCTGCGCTGGCGGCGGCGGGAGGAGGAGGAGCCCCCCCGCCCTCCTCCCCCCGCTTCCTGCCGGGCCTCCTCCTCCTCTTCCTCCTCCTGCCCCGCCGCTGGGCCGCCTCAGCTCACTCGCCGGCCGCGCCGCATGTTCCTGGGGGGGGGCGCCTCCCGCCGGGGCTGGGCCTGGCCCGGGCTCCTCCTCCTCCTCCTCCTCCTCCTCCTCGGGGCCCCTTCTCTCCGGGCCGGGCCGCCCGTCCTCCTCGGGGCTCCTCCGTCCAGGCGGCGGCGGCGGCGGCGGAGGCCGAGCTGCTCAACTGTGGGCAAGAGCCAGCAGCCGCGCGCGGTGCACCCTGGGACACGCCCGACGCCGCCGTGACGCCGCGCGCAGGCCGACGCACGCACGGGGGAGGGGGCGGGAGGAGGAGGAGGAGGAGGAACGTCGCGTCTGTGACGTCGGGGCGCGGCGGCGCCGTTCTCTCGCTCTCGCAGGCCGGGCGCGCATGCGCAGTGCGGCGGGAAAGGGAGGGGGAGAAAGGGCGGGAAAAAAAAGAGAGGGAGGCGTTTGGCGGGAAGGGGCCCGTCCCTCAGATTTACCTCAGTTTAAACGTGAAAGATATATATATATATGCACACACATACATATACATATATATATATATATATGTTTATTTTATATATGTATATATGTGTGTGTATTACTATTGAAATATGTATTCAATAGCCCGTCCCTCAGATTTACCTCAGTTTCAACGTGAAAGATATATATATATATGCACACACATACCTATACTGTATCTTATATATGTATATATATGTGTGTGTATATATTACTATTGAAATAGGTATTCAGTAGCCCGTCCCTCAGATTTACCTCAGTTTAAACGTGAGCGATATAAAATATATGCAGAAAAGCAATATGTATTCAATAGTTCGTCCCGTCCCTCAGATTTACCTGTTTCAACGTGAAAGACGCAACATAGTTGTTATATAGTGAAGTTACCCTTGGGCCAGCAGGGGGATACTGTATATAGTTTTCACTCAGGTCTGTAGGTAGTTTTCACTCAGGTCCACCTCAGTTATTTTAGGCAGGAAACCCTGGGTTGTTGTTGTTACAATGTTGACAGCCGACTGCCTATAAAAGCCGGCCGGCTGAGCTGTTTGCGGTTCAGTCTTCTGTTCCAGCTTACAAAATAAAGAGCTGCTCTGGAGACATTGCTGTGCCGGCTGCTATGTCAACCCACAACTTAACACTGGCGACGAGGATGGGATGGATGGACACCAGAGCACAGCCAGACGCGGCCATCCTCTGAACTGAGCTGAATCACAGAGCGAAATCACGGAGCGAAATCACTGGGCAGAACCAGTTCAGAGCTGAGCGTTCTGGCGAGAGCGCTGTGCTCCCTCCATCGCCCTTCTCTCCGGCATCGGAGTCATGGCTTCCCTTGTGCCTCTACCGCCGTTTGCGCCGGCCTCTGAATCCTGGGACTCCTGCCTCGCTCGGTTCGACTGCTACCTCCAAGCGCCCAACTTATTTAAAGGACTATGTTGTTGGACATGTATCACTGTTGGTCTATGTATGGGAAATGTAACCGATATGCTTTTGTGCCTAATTGAACCATTACGCGTAGTGCTGTATATAAGGAAACCATTACGATTGTAACTAACGCCTTATCTCGGTGGGGAGGGCTGTTATGTAGTGTAGTTCACCCTGGGCCAACGGGGATACTGGAGATCGTTTCCACTCAGGTCTGTAAATAGTTTTCACTCAGGTCTGTAGATAGTTTTCACTCAGGTCTGTGGATAGTTTTCACTCAGGTCTGTTTTCACTCAGGTCTGTAGATAGTTTCCACTCAGGTCTGTTTCCACTCAGGTCTGTGGATAGTTTCCACTCAGGTCTGTAGATAGTTTTCACTCAGGTCCACCTCAGTTATTTTAGGCGGGAACTCTGGGTTGTTGCTGCTACCATGTTGACAGCCGGCTGCCTATAAAAGCCGGCCGGCTGAGCTGTTGGCTGTTCAGTCTTCTGTTCCAGCTCACGAAATAAAGAGCTGCTCTGGAGACATCGCTGTGTTGTCTGCCATGTCTACCCGCTATCTAACACTGGCGACGAAGGTGGGATGGATGGACACCAGACGCGGCCAGCCTCTGAACTGAGCTGAATCACAGAGCGGAATCACGGAGCGAAATCACTGGGCAGAACCAGTTCAGAGCTGACCGTTCTGGCGAGAGCACTGTGCTCCCTCCATCGCCCTTCTCTCCGGCATCGGAATCATGGCTTCACTTGTGCCTCTACCGCCGTTTGTGTCAGCCTCTGAATCCTGGGACTCCCACCTCGCTCGGTTCGACTGCTACCTCCAAGCCAACGAGCTGACAGCAGTATCACAGGACCGGAAGCGGGGCCTATTCCTCAGCCTCTGTGGGCCTGAGGTGTTCACGACGGCCCGAGCATTGGTTGCGCCCGAAGCAGTCCAGGCAACACCGTGGGACACGATCCAAGAGAAGCTCCGCAACCACTACGCCCCAAAGCCGTCCAAGATTGCTGCCCGCCATGCGTTCTACCACCGGAACCAGGCAGAGGGGGAGTCAATCAGCAACTACACCGCCGCCCTGTGCCAGGCTGCCATGCACTGCGAGGTCTGAGACTTAGACGATGCCCTGATGGATCAAATCGTCTGCGGGGTCCAGGACATCCATCTGCAATGGCATCTCCTCCTCGCCAAGCCAGACCTCACGCTGCAGAAAGCCATTGAGGAGGCTGTGGCCTCAGAAGCTGCTGAACGCTCCGCCCAGGAGATCCGCAAGTCCAGCAGCCCGTGTCTTGCTAGGGAGCCAGTTCCGGTGCATCATGAAGAGGCCAGCAGTGAGGAGGCATCCTCCAGTTCCTGACAAAGCGGGAGCCCAGAGTTCCTGCCTAAAATAACTGACGTGGACCTGAGTGAAAACTATCTACAGACCTGAGTGAAAACTATATACAGTATCCCCCTGCTGGCCCAGGGCGAAACTACACTACATAACAATAGTTTTATACACACACACACACACACACACACACATATATATATGTGTATATATTATATATGTGTGTGTATTACTGTTGTAATATGTATTCAAAACCCATCCCTCAGATTTACCTCAGTTTAAACGTGAAAAATATAAAATACATGCAGAAAAGCAATATGTATTCAATAGTTCGTCCCGTCCCTCAGATTTACCTGTTTAAATGTGATATATCATAGTTTTATATATATATATATATATAGTTACAGGAACCCCTCTCCATTAATCCATATATATAAAACTATGATGTATATATTCAATAGCCAGTCCCTCAGATTTACGTAATTTTAAACGTGAAAGATATATGTATAAAAGCAGTATGTCTTTGTTTGTCCCGTCCCTCAGATTTACCTGTTTAAACATGAAAGATCTCAGTTTTTAATATATATATATGTTCAATAGCCCGTCCCTCAGATTTAATCGCAATATAAAATATATGTATAAAAGAAATATGTATTCAATAGTTGGTCCCGTCCTTCAGATTTACCCGTTTAAAAACTATGAAATATATTCAATAGTTTGTAATATATATATATATGTGTGTGTGTGTGTGTTAAATAGTAGGAAAGACGGACAAAGATCTCAGCTCTTTTAGATTCACGGCTCTTTATTGCAGTAGCTCCTGGAGTCAGACTGACTGCAGCCTCCCCGGCTGCTTTATATAATGCGAAGTAACTTCTAACTGACCAATCAGTGAGCGACAGTTCTCAGTCCTGGTGGACCTGAGTGAGAACTGCAGTTCATCCTAATGCATTATATATGTTATATGGGACGCGGGTGGCGCTGTGGGTTAAACCGCCGAGCTTCTTCGGCTTGCTGATCAGAAGGTTGGCGGTTCGAATCCCCGCGATGTGAGATGAGTCAGTCATGACTGGACCTAACAGGGGTCCCTTTACCTTTATATATGTTATAAGAATTTTAATATATATTCAATATATTAATATTAACATATTTTCAATAAATTCAGAATTCAAAAATCAATTTGGGTGGGGAATACAGCACAGAAATCTAAACTTCCAACACACCACCTAACTGTTGGCCCAGCCAAACCGCAACGTTTTTGAAAAATTTGGCCCCCTCTCCACGATTGCTCTCAGGATGTTCCCTCAGAGCTATGAATCCATTATGTTGCAGGTGCATTTTTAACTTTTTGATCCAGCAGAACCGAAGCTAAAATACATGTGCCCCATTGATCAGTAATAGGTAAAAAAAGCATTCAGAAGGGGCCGTGGTGTTCCTGGGCATGTCTAAAGTACACCCCCCACCCACCGCTGGCCTTGCCGCTGAAGTAAACCAAGGCAGGCCTGGCTTCTTTTTCAAAATAAAAAATAAAAATGTATGTGACAGTAGACACTTCAGTTTTAGCAGTCAAGCAGAACTGAAAATAAAAAGGGAGGAAACCCTTCTGTGAATCCCCCAAAATCACTGGGAACATTAAATCATATGTGATTTACAAAGGTGTGTTTGCTTTTAAAAATGACGCAGGTTATGGTTGTCACTTGGCAAAGGAATAATCCGGGTGGGGGAAGTGGAATGGGGGAATGTTCGCTCCGGACAGCTCCCTTGAACCCGTCATGGCTGCCTCCTTTATGTAAGAGTCTTGGACAAGCGAACTCCCCTTGCTGCAAGGAACCTTTTCAAAATACAGAACCATGGTTTGCTGAACAACTCCTCTCCAACTCCTTAAAAGAGTCCATCAACGGTGTCTCCGAAATATTTTACACATCACCTGGGAAGACAGGCGAACTAATGCCAGTGTACTGGAAGAAGCAAAGATCTCCAGTGTCGAAGCAATGATTCTTCAACATTGACTTAGTTGGACCGGTCATGTTTTTTAGATGCCTGATTATAGTCTTCCAAAGCAACTACTCTATTCCGAACTTAAAAATGGAAAGCGTAATGTTTGTGGTCAGCAAGAGAGGTTCAAAGACTCTCTCAAGGAAAATCTTTAAAAATGTAGTATAAACACTGACAACTGGGAAACACTGGCCTGCGAGCGCTCCAGTTGGAGAACAGCCTTTCCCAAAGGTGTCATGGGCTTTGGAGACACTCGAACTCAGGACGCAAGGGAGAAACGTGCTAAGAGGAAGGCACGCTTGGCAAACCCTCACCGGGATCAACTCCTGCCCGGAAACCTATGTCCCCACTGTGGAAGGACATGTGGATCCAGAATTGGCCTCCACAGTCACTTACGGACTCACTGCTAAAACCGTGTTCATGGAAGACAATCTGACTCGGCTACGAGGGATCGAAGAAGAAGACAGAACCATGGTTTGCTGAACAAGCCATGGATCATTCCAGAGACAGGCAAACCATGGTTTGGCTTCTCCAGAGTTCGATTTGAGTGTCCAGCTACCCTAGCCGAACCGATCACGGCCGAGGAATCCCATCACACCAAACCGTGGTTAAAACCAAGCGTTTTGTAAAGCCGACAACAAACCATGGCTTCAGATTGGGGTTTCTTGGCCGCAAAATTACCACGGCTAAGCTGCTGGGCAGGTTTCGCACATTTCAGGCCTGACCATGGTTCAAATAAACCAGTTTAACAACTGGTCTAAATAACCCCCACCACAGGCGAAATAAATCGTCTTTATATATGCTTGGACACAAAAAGAAACCGCAATTTCATGAGATTTCTCTTTTTTGAAGAAATAAGACACCAAGACGCTTGCAGTGCTTAAAAACATGGCTCTTTTTTTTTTTTAAACTTCATGGACAAGACATTACTTCCAGCTGAAAGTCACCCCCCCCCCCAGGTTGTTATAGCCAGCAGCAAAGTCCACCAAAGATGGTTTAAGACCCAAATAACCTAGAAGACAAAAGCAGGGAGAAAATGGACAACGGATTATTTCGGTTATAAACAGGCCCAAGGTTATTGTCCCCAATATTGCAAAAGAAAGAGCCATGGTGTGCCAATGGCCGAGGTGAAATCTGGACCTCTTACTGGCTCAAATCCAGCTTCCCCATAGCCCTTCGGTTCCTGAGCAGTGCCGGGTACGGGGCTGAAAGTAATAAATATGAACGTAAAATGCCCCAAAACCAACCGCGCAACCGGGAAGATGACACCCTTTCCCCCCCACTGACTTACACAATCATACAGAACATCATAAAGATATTCCACAGGGCGATGAAAATCCGGAAGTATCTCAGGCTCAGCAGAAACTCCCTGATGTTATCACCTAGGTGCAAATAAAATAAAACAATATAAAATGGCAGGTGTCCCTATTGCTGCCCCAGTCCTCTCAAGCTATACTCCTTTCATGCACAACGACATTTGTGCACAATAACGGGAACTAATTAATCTACTAACAAGTATTTGGAAAGCTGTTTGTTTCTCTGCTTGCTAAAGATCACAACCAGATTTTGCACAACGGTTGCAAAGATCAAAGAGGATTTTATTGCCGGCGTTGGGGTACAATGGGGCACCATTTCAAATCAAGATGGGAGACCAAACTTTAAAAGCTGCACTGGTTTTTAAGTTTTGAAGAAACCCTGAGCCCCAGCTTTGAGGCTGCTTGCAATCGTTAAATTTTAAGCACCAAAGCGGTGAGCAAGGCACTTTGCAATTCATTCTTTTTATATAAAAAAGTGGACAATAGATGTAATGCGTTGGTGGGAATCCTTAGAAGTAATTCAATCATATGAATCCTGAAAGGGGAAGTTAGAAGAGAAAATTATGCAGGGTGACTCTCCGGTTTATCAAACAAGATGCAATTTAAAAGCAGCACTAGAACATTTTTCTGACTTTGGAGTTCAATTCTAGGCGCTTTTTTGAAACGCCACGAGGCGCAGTTAACGCAGGAGGAAATGCGTTTGAAAAATGGGAAGCGCCTGGCAGCTGGGAAGATTTGTTGTTGTTTGAATACGGATTCTTTATTGCAAGATTGTTCTTAAGAACAATCTCCATGAAACCAGGCTCAAGGGAGAGGCCAGGCACTGCTAATGGTCAACGTTCAGGCTCTAGCGTAAGAATTAATCGGGATCCTTAAGTGTCCGGAACTCGCAGCCGTCCTTGAGGAATTAGATAAAGCAACTGCAGAACCAATGTGGAGCCAAGCGGTCTGGAATACCAGGCAGCGGTGTGGTTTGGCGTCGGGTTTCCTGTTGGCTCAGCGGAGGGCAAAGCTATGCCATGCAAGGGTTCTCTTGCAGAAGAAGCTGTCGGATCATTAGCCACCGATCTCAGAACAGCCTACACTGACCGGCAGCAGCTGTCCAGGGCTTCAGGCCAGAGAGCCTCTGCCAGCTCTTCCTGGACATGACAGAACCTTGAGGCTTCAGCACCCAATTGCATGCACCACCTGTGACTCAAAGCCCTTCTCCATGGTTGGCATGGGGGTATCCCAAAGCTATGAATTCTGGTGCTGGAGGAGTCTCTGGAGAGTCCCATGGACTACAAGAAGATCAGAACTCCCCATTCTGAAGGAAATCGGCCCTGAGTGCTCACTGGAAGGACAGATCCTGAAGCTGAGGCTCCAAGACTTTGGCCACCTCAGGAGAAGAGAAGACTCCCTGGAAAAGACCCTGATGTTGGGAAAGATGGAGGGCACAAGGAGAAGGGGACGACAGAGGATGAGATGGTGGGACAGTGTTCTCGAAGCTACCAGCATGAGTTTGACCAAACTGCAGGAGGCAGTAGAAGACTGGCGTGCTCTGGTCCAGGGGGTCACGAAGAGGTGGACATGACGAAACGACTAAACAACAAGGGGGGGCGCAGAATGGAGGCCTCAGCTACAACCCCACGCCTGCCTGGAGGGTCTTACCTGTTGTGGGTTCCCTCACGTCTTCACCAAAGCCCTGGCTCTCTCTCTTCTTCCTAAGAGGCAAGAGAGAGGAGGATTTACAGCAAGCCAAAGCATCTCACAACTGGCATGAAACAGAAGCGTTTTGAAAGGGATCTGGACAAATGAACAGAAGACGAGAGCTCCACTGATGAGTTCTGGCTTAACGGAACACCTACGTTCGTCCCAACATCCATCCGTCTCAGAAGACAATGGAGCACGCCCCCAGCAGCTGGAGACTTGAACGCGGCGCTTTCTGCGAGAACAAGTGGCCGGAAGGTGGTTTCTCCTGAGCACCCAAATCCTGAAACCCCTTCTTCCAAGCCAGAACTGTGATCCTCCTCCCAAGCTGAACCCCACCTCCCTCCCCAGCCCAGCTGCTCCCCCCACCTCTGAGCACTTACAGCCTGAAGTTTAGCACTGCTCCTGCGTTGACCAACAGTGTCCTGCATGGGGGGGAAGAGAGAAGGAAAAGGAGAAACTGAGCAGCTTTCAAGGGATGGGGTTTTTCTCAACGGCTTTGATCCTGTATACCTGAAGGAGCGTCTCCACCCCCATCGTCCAGCCCGGACACTGAGGTCCAGCTCCGAGGGCCTTTTGGTGGTTCCCTCCCTGCGAGAAGCGAGGTTACAGGGAACCAGGCAGAGGGCCTTCTCGGTGGTGGTGCCCGCCCTGTGGAACGCCCTCCCACCAGATGTCAAAGAGAACAACAACTACCGGACTTTTAGAAGACATCTGAAGGCAGCCCTGTTCAAGGAAGCTTTTAATGTTTAGTATGTTATTGTATTTTAATATTCTGTGGGAAGCCGCCCAGAGTGGCTGGGGAAACCCAGCCAGATGGGCGGGGTATAAATAAATTATTATAAGGCCTAGGACCCTACGGGGCTGCCTCTCCTGGTATGTCCCACAGAGGAACTTACGATCTTCAAACAAAAACATATCGGAGGTCCCAGGCCTCAGAGAGGTTAGGCTGGCCTCAACCAGAGCCAGGGCTTTTTCGGCTGTGGCTCCAATCTGGTGGAATGCTCTGTCACAAGAGACTAGGGCCCTGCGGGACTTGGCATCTTTCCGCAGGGCCTGCAAGACAGAGCTGTTCCACCAGGCCTTTGCCCAGGGCACAGCCTGACTCCCTCCTCTGGCAATCTTCACAGAACGCTACCCAATGGTTGCCATCAATTTGATTTGAAGTAATTTTTTAATGAAATGATTTTAAAATGTTGTCTTATTTTATTGTTGTTAGCCGCCCTGAGCCCGGCTTCAGCTGGGGAGGGCGGGATATAAATAAAAATGTGTTATTATTATTATTATTATTATTATTAGCACCTCCCATCGCCACACCATCCCTAACCACTGGTCCTGCTGGCTGCCGAGGGGGGGGGGCAAAGAGCGCAGCAACATCTGGAGGGCCAGATGTCGGGAGGGAATGAAACCAAAATGGTCAAAGGCCTGGAAACGATGCCTTATGAGGAACGGCTAAGGGAGCTGGGCATGTTTAGCCTGGAGAAGAGGAGGTTAAGGGGTGATATGATAGCCATGTTCAAATATATAAAAGGATGTCACATAGAGGAGGGAGAAAGGTTGTTTTCTGCTGCTCCAGAGAAGCGGACACGGAGCAATGGATCCAAACTACAAGAAAGAAGATTCCACCTAAACATTAGGAAGAACTTCCTGACAGTAAGAGCTGTTTGACAGTGGAATTTGCTGCCAAGGAGTGTGGTGGAGTCTCCTTCTTTGGAGGTCTTGAAGCAGAGGCTTGACAACCATATGTCAGGAGTGCTCTGATGGTGTTTCCTGCTTGGCAGGGGGTTGGACTCGATGGCCCTTGGGGTCTCTGCCAACTCTTCTATGATTCAAAGAAGATCGCCCCCCTCCTGGCCTCCCCTGCTCCTATCTGCGTGGCAGGCAGGAATCCGTCAGGTGCAGCTCCTGTTGCAGGGGCGCCCTATTGACCCCCCAAATTGCAAGGGGGGGCTCATCCTCTCCTGCCCTGCCCCCTCCTTTTGGGACAGGCGTTGCTTAGCAACCCTGCATCTTTCCCCTCCCCCCCCCGCCCCACTTACCCGAAGAGCAACAAATCGCCCAGCATCCTGCTGCTGCCAGTCTCCACCCGGAAGTAGAAGGGCTTCCCCCAGGCCTAGTGACGTCAATCAGCGCCGCAGCCAATCAGCGAGCGGCATCCCCCTCCCTTGTTTTTAAATCTCCCCGCCGCGGCCGCCAGGTGGCGCTCGCCCATTCCGGGAAGGAGCCCCGATGACGCGTTAGACACGCCCCTCCGCAGGCCCCGCCCACCCGCCGGAGCCCAGCCCGCAGCCTGCGCACGCTCAGTAGCAGCTTGTGAAGCCACATGCCCTTTCTGAAACTCAGATTTTGCTGATGATAAACGGTTAAAAGTAGGAATCAGGAAGGGAGATTGTTTCAGGGGAACTGGGGGACGGGAAGGGCAACTGGGGAGAAGGGCAGCTGGCTCAGAGCAAAAAGCCCCATCGCACTAGGTTTCTGTGTCTATTTCTGTTAACCTGTGGAACTCCCTGCTACCAGGTGGTGGCCAATGCACGGCGGGGTTTTTGAATGGCTGGGGGATTAGATGAATCTACGAACGAGGAAAGCTCAAAGCAGGGTCGGGGAGCCGTGAGATGACTAACGGGCTCCAATTTTTCACAATTTACTTATTTCATCATTTTTTTCACAATTTACTTATTTCATAAAATTTTTCACAATTTACTTACTTCATATTTTTTCACAATTTACTTATTTCATAAAATTCACGCGCCGCTGGATACAATAGTTAAAAAAACCTTAAAAAATAAAAATCCTGCAACCGGTTTACAAAAAAGCAGAACAGTAAAATCCGTTTTGTAAAAATCACCGTACTTTAAACAGATTAAGATCCGCATCAACTTTCTAAACACCTGCCTGTATTGCGAGGCGGGGTCAGACTAGATGGCTCTTGGGGTCCCTTCCGACTCTGCAATTCTATGGTTCCTAGCCGGAGTTCATCCGGTATGCGGGGAGGAGCCTCTGCCCGCGTTCAAAACCCCCCAGCTCGCTTTCATTCGGATCCTGGCTGGCGCGACCGGCGACAGGGGTCGAAAGCGGAGTTGTGGAATAGCCATCCGAGGTGGGGTAAAGTTAATCCGGATTAATTAAGCAAAGTGAAGATCTGGAGTCCCACTCCCCCTGCAGAATGCGAACCGAAGAGGCGTGCACTTGAGTCAGGCCAAAGCGGGGAAACTGTTTCTCACGTGGCCAACGACACGCTTCTTCCAGGAAACCCAGATCCGAAGAGTTATCTCTCTTCCTGTGGCAGCAAAGTCATTGCCCGTCCCTTCTCCCTATCAGCCTATTATTATTATTATTATTATTATTATTAGGCGAGCGAGAGCGCCGCCTCTGGTCGCAAAGCCACGTATCCCCTAACAATATATTTAAAGAAGATGAGCAAACGAGCAAGTTAGGCTAATCTGGACATGCAAAATATATGAAAATTTAATTTCAGGAGCCGCAGAAAGCGGGGCAAGAAGGAAGTCAGGTTTTGAAATGTCAAAATGAATGCAAAATCGTTGAAAATGAGCGAATTGGTGAAATGCACAAACTTGAAAAGCATCAATTTAGAATCGAAATCAAAGCCACTTATTCCCGTGGAGCGCATTTGTGGCTTCGCCCTTTGGAGAACTTAGCGACCCCCTCTTTTTCTCCCTTTCCTTTCTCTCCCTTTCTTTCCGAGAGGGGTGGCTCTGGTTTCTGGGCTGTCAAGGGTGGGTTGGGGGGCTCCCAGGGCAGAAGCCCCCCCCAAGTTCATCCCCCCCCCAAATTCAGCAGCATCCTCCGATTCACCTGTTAGCTGGACGCCCGGAGAAGGCGCTGCTGTCAGTCCGGGGAAAACGCGCCTCTCCTGGATAGTCGCCAAGGCGTTTGGCACTGTCCAAGGTGGCAGGTTCCTATGTGCCCCCCCTCCGCCCCACCGAGGGAGGGAGGTCCGCCGTGCGGGGGCGGCGCTGCGGGGGGCGGGCGGGGGCGTCCCCCTCCCCTCCCCCTCCCCTCCCCACCCCTCCCCCCGGCGCTGCGTCCCCCTCCTCCGCCTCCTCTTCCGTGCGCTCCGTGCGCTCCTGTGCGCTCCCGGCCTCTCCGCCTGCGCTCCCGTGCGCTCCCGGCCTCTCCGCGCCTGCTTCCCCCGCTTGCACCTGCCGCCGCCGCCATGGACCTGGTGGGGGCCCTGGACGTGGGCGACCTGGCCGCCGCCTTCGCCCGCCTGCCCGTCTTCCCCGTCTTCGATCTGGGCTACTTCGTCGTCTCCATTCTCTACCTCAAATATGAAAAAGGCAAGGAGACCACCTCCTCGCGCGCGCCCCCTCCCGCGACCCCCTTTCCTCCCACGGGGTTAGGCCACCCTCCCCGTGCCACCCCCACCCCCGCACCGACCATAGGCTCAGAACAGCCCCATTCATCCTTTTTTTTTTCGGGGGGTGGGCGCGTGATTTATTAAGGATTTATTAAGGATCTGTAACCATCTTTCCCCGTGCCAAATCCCCGCGCCCCACAGCGGATTTAAAGTTACCCTCCTGCCAAGCCTCCCCCCCCCCAACCTCCAGAGCTGTACTGGAGGATTAAGGGGGCTTAAGGAAGAGGAGGGGGCATGGGCATAGCGGGGGCGCGGACAGCTCCCCAATAAAAAAATAAAAAACCGATTAAAATACTTAACCAACTGAGGGTCTGCACCCACTAACATAAATCCCAGGGGCTGTGAAATAAGAGGGGAGGGAGACTCGCCCCCCACCCACCCAAGTGCTGTAACCCCAGGGTTATTTATCTGGAGTTAAGTACCTCCTTCCCTGCCATGGATTTTTTTGGAGACTGAATCACCCACCTTCCTCTGGCTTTGTGCTGATTCCTGTATGTGTTCCCAAGTTGGGGAGGGGGAAGACTTGGGGGGGGGAAGACCCATACAACGGGACCCCAAGGGTCTAGCCTGTATTTCAGTCATGGGGGGCTGCTGTATTGGGGTGGGGGTGTATTTAGGGTGGCGGCGACGATGCTGTGCCGGGTTTCTTCTCCCCAAGCTCGGCACTTTCTAAATAAAGACGTGTGGGGTGGGAATGTCCCACAGAAACACAGTCAGCAGCGCCAAGGAGCCAGAGACAACCTTGGCTTGGGGAAACCTGAGACCCTCCAGGCTGAGACCTGGGGTGTGATGGATGGAGGCAGTTGGGGCTCTTTTTCCTTGAAAGGACAGGCCAGGTGTCCAGAGGGGGCCTGGGTGTGGGTCGGCAGCAGTGTGTGGGCATGCCCCAGGGGCGGAGCGGGAGAGGCGATCCCCAGCTAACACCCAGCTCCTCTTGCGGAGGAAACCGGACCCACTTTGGACCAGCCTGGGCAACAGAGAGACTCAGGCCACAGGGTCACGATCAGGAAGGAGGCCTGTTTGTTTCAGAGATGCTCCCAGCATCCTCAGCTCACAAGGGAATACTGTGGTACCTCGGGTTAAGTACTTAATTCGTTCCAGAGATCCGTTCTTAACCTGACACTGTTCTTAATCTGAAGCACCACTTTAGCTAATGGGGCCTCCTGCTGCTGCCGCACCGCTGGAGCCCGATTTCTGTTCTCATCCTGAAGCAAAGTTCTTAACCCAACCTACTATTTCTGGGTTAGCGGAGTCTGTAACCTGAAGCGTATGTAACCTGAGGTACCACCGTACTTCTCAGACTTAATCCCTTCCGGAAATTCCATTCCAAAACCAAAGCGTTCCAAAACCAAGGCGCGCTTCTTTCCCATAGAAAGGAATGCAAAACTAATTAATCCGTTCCAGACTTTAAAAAACAACCCCTAAAATAGCAATTTACCATAGATTTTACTCCCTAACGAGACCATTGGTCCATGAAGTGAAAGCAATAATCAGGGGAAAGGAGCAGTGTCCCCCCCCCCTTATAACAGCGCAGAATCGGTTCTGGTCAGGGACGGCTTTGCGAGGGCCGCCAATGTTTTCTCTCGGGGGCAAAATAAGCCCTCGCCTCTTGGCCGTTGTGGGATATCCAGTTTCTCGCCGGCTTCCCTTCCCTGGGTCCTCATTCCTTTCCCAAATTAGAAGCAGGCTTTGCAGCTGCTTGACTTCGGCACTGAGGACCCAGCAAGACTGGTGGGGGGCAGTAAGGATGGGATTCTCTAGGGCACAACCCTCGTCGGCAGAGCATTCCCCCCCAGAAACCATGGACGGCTTGCTTCTTGCGGCCTGGAATGAACAGGAGGGTTTTGGAGAGGCAGGAGGGTCCTGGGTTTGGTGCAGAATGCGGCCCGCTCTGTTCAAGCTCTGCTAGAAGAAAAATACTGCTCTCTTTCCCTTATGGGCCCATGTAGAGTCCTTAAGTAGGTTCTCTATCGGTAGGAGAAAATAACAGAGGCCAAGCAGAGAATATTGAGAAGCAAAGCAGCTAGTAAGCCTGGTCTTTATTGAACTGTTGCAACAGGGTCCCCACTCCCCACATTCTGGAGGAACCCAGAACAATGGTGCACAAGCCCCTATATAGACTTTTGAAATTGCCTCCCCTGTAGCTCAAGACCACCCCCCCAAAACATCACGCATACATCACAGAAAGAGGTGGTCCCCAGCCGAAATGGGAATGTGTTGCTTCTCTCCTGTCTGCCAGGAGACCTGATCAATCATGCCTTATCAATTGCCTTTTCTGGGTGACCTGGCCATTCCTTGGAGACGGTCAATACTTAGTTCCTGAATCTCTTACGCATATTGATAACAGATACTTGCCAGACTGTGTTTGAAAAAGGAGGTGTAAGTCCCTACAGTCCAAAGACCATTGGAAAGCTTTCTCCATTTCCTTCCTCCTTGCAGAGAAATATTTGAGGTCAATTTGGGAGAGTCCAAATGGCCTCAGGATTGCTCTCCTGTAATATTCCAGACACGTGGTTTATATACTTACGTATGCATTTGCCTTGTACATTTGTGAACATTTATTTTATATATTAGACCTTATAATTCTCATAACAGTAAAGGGACCCCTGACCATTAGGTCCACTCGTGGCCGACTCTGGGGTTGCAGCGCTCATCTCGCTTTATTGGCCGAGGGAGCTGGCGTACAGCTTCCGGGTCATGTGGCCAGCAGGACTAAGCCGCTTCTGGCGAACCAGAGCAGCGCACGGAAACGCTGTTCACCTTCCCGCCGGAGCGGTACCTATTTATCTACTTGCACCTTGACGTGCTTTCGAACTGCTAGGTGGGCAGGAGCAGGGACTGAGCAACGGGAGCTCTCCCCGTCATTGCGGGGATTCAAACCGCCGACCTTCTGATCGGCAAGTCCTAGGCTCTGTGGTTTAACCCACAGCACCACCCGCATCCCTTTTTCTCATAACAGTACCTGGGTTCAAACCTCATCATCATCTAGGCCTGCATTTGCCTCCCCACCCTGTAAAATGGGGGACCTGGGATCGTCTCTGCAAAGCGGGAAAAGGATAGTTTGGGCTTTTGTGGCCTGGTGTCCGTGGAGGAGAGCAGAGGCCCAGGCCCCTGCCTGATTTATTTTTAGATAGCGGATGGGGTATCCGGTTCACAGAGAGAGGGGGCCTCTTCCTTCCCTTGCAGCTGCTCATGGGCGCTAAGCGCCGCCCTGGTTCATGGATTCGAACCCACAATAAATGGCCCACAGGAGTAACACAAAAAAAATCTCCTTTTTGCATCAAACTAGAGACAGAGCCGAGAGGTGTTGCGCAGAACAGAGAGGTGATAAGGCAGGCATAGGCAAACTCTGGCCCTCCAGATGTTTGGGACTACAATTCCCATCATCCCTAGCTAAGAGGACCAGTGGTCAGGGATGATGGGAGTTGTATTCCCAAACATCTGGAGGGCCGGAGTTGACCTATGCCTGTGATAAGGGGTCAAGTTCTCAAGCTCTTTGTGTGTGTGTGTATTTTAATTTGAACTTGAAAAACCACACACACACACACACACACACACACATATGGTTTTTCAAATTAAAATTTTACAGAGATATATCACGTATAAATAATAAAAGCAAGATTCCAAGGAATCTCCCAGACTTCCATCCTCCCCTTTGTGGGTCCTTCCTCCCACATCTTTTAGGATACAGCGGTACCTCAGTTCTCGAATGTAATGCGTCCCGGTGTTCTGAAACAATCGAAAACCGAGGTGCAGACAGCCACAAAATAAATTGGTTGCAAAGGCACAGATCGATTGCACCCAGCGGAAGCTGCGTGGCATGTTCGACTTCCGAGGCGCGTTCGAAAACCGAAGCATTTACGGCGTTTGAAAACCGAAACGTCCGTCAACGGAGACATTCTGAAACCCAGGCACCACTGTAATCCTTTGCATCCAGAATTCAACCTTATTTATTCTTGGTTGTATAGGAGCCAGTGTGGTGTAGTGGTTAAGAGCGGAGGACTCGTAATCTGGAGAACTGGGTTCGCTTCTCCGCTCCTCCACATGCAGCTGCTGGGTGACCTTGGGCCAGTCACACTTCTCTGAAGTCTCTCAGCCCCACTCACCTCACAGAGTGTTTGTTGTGGGGCAGGAAGGGAAAGGAGAATGTGAGCCGCTTTGAGACTCCTTAAAGGGAGTGAAAGGCGGGATATCAAATCCAAACTCTTCTTCTTCTTCTTCACCCAAGTCGGGGGTGGGCGTCGCCGCCTCCTGTGGCAAGGAGTTCCCCGGGTGAACTCTGTCCCCGATCTTCTGGCGCTCAGCTTCATCCGATGCCCATGTTTAAAGGGCCTTGCTTCTCTCCTCCCCCCCCCCCCGCCGCAGGTGCCGTGGAACTGTCCCGCCAGAGCCCCTTCGCTTCCTGGGTCTGCGCCATGCTCTACTGTTTCGGCAGCTACATCCTGGCCGACCTGCTCCTGGGAGAAGCCCCCCTCGACTACTTCAGCAACAACGCCAGCGTCCTCCTGGCCACGGCCGTCTGGTGAGGCCACGTCTCTGCCTTCCCTACCCCTCATTGCGGGGGGTGGGGTGGGCTAGATGACCCCCCGGGGTCCCTTCCAGCTGCACAGTCCTACGGTTCTGTATCCCCAAGCAGAAAATCCCTCTTGCATGAGCACAGAGGGTAGGGGGGCAGTGGCATAGTGTGGGGTTGCCTGTGCCCGGGAGATCGCGGCCACAGAGATAAGAAAATAAAGAGCCGCCCCGTTGTCGGGAGAGAGGTCACTTCCTGGTTCGCAAGCCGCTTTCTGCAGGCAGAAGCATGCAGCTTTCTTGAAGCGGCACTGGGTGTTGAAATTTGGCACCCCTAACAATTTTGTGCCCCATTCTGCGTAGCTGTCAACTGTCCCTTATTTGGTGATAAAGTCCCTTATCCCAGCGCCGTGTCCCGCTGCTGTCCCTTATTGATGATGTCCCTTAAATTTCCCGGGTTTCAAAGGAAGCAGCTCCTCTCCCTCCCTCCCTCCCTCCCTGCCGGCCCGGGCAGAGGGAGGCTCCAACTGTGTTGCTTGGCTGCGTTGCTCACCCAATAAGGAGTCTGAGAACGACTGGGGGGTGGAGCTTGCATGCCTTGTGCTGATCAAATCGGCCGCCTTGCCTGGGGACTCGCCTTTGCTCAGCGCTTCCCAGCAGAGAGGTGACGGTGGTTTTCCTTGCTGCATCCCCTTTGCCGGGTTGCTGCGCTGTGGGAACCACTGCTTGAGGCTTCGTTTGGCTGCTGGCTGGGCTTTCTGCCTTTGGCTCGGAGGGGCTCAGAAGTCGAACAAACCTGTGCCCCTCGGAAAATCCCTTATTTTGGCTGCTGACCCCTTATTTTCGAGGCTGCTGGCCCCTTATTTTAAAATCTGTAAGTTGACAGCTATGCCCATTCTGTTCTGCCTTGCTGGGTCGTTCTGGGCAGCACAGCTGAAGGAGGAGGTGGCCAAGCTGGAAGGTGGGCAGAGGAGGGCGACTTAGATGATAAAGGGTGCGGAAACCAAGCCTGATGAGGAACGGTCGAAGGAGGCTCAGGTGTAGAAACTGGTCCAGGAGCTTTGGCCTGACCTCCTTTGACCTCACCCCTTCGCCTTGTGGCAGGGAGTCCCGCCGGCTTCACCTCCCGCTCTTCCTTCTCCCAGGTACTTGACTTTCTACTGCCCTCTGAACATCTTCTACAAGTGTGTCAGCTTCCTGCCGGTCAAGCTGGTCTTCGTGGCGATGAAGGAGGTGGTCAGGGTCCGCAAGATCGCGGCCGGGGTCCACCACGCTCACCACCAGTACCACAACGGTTGGCTCATCATGGTCATCGTCGGGTTCGTCAAAGGTGGGACGCCACTGCCCCGCCCTGCGCGAATTCCTTCTTAAATCAGATCATGAAGTCTGGAAACTTTAATCTTAGGGGCAGGTTGTAGCTTCACGGCTGAAACACCTGCTTGGCATGCAGAATGCTATAGATTCCACCTGCGGGGTCGGAAACTCTGGAGTCCCGTTCCCCTCGGCAAACAGCTCCCTCATGAAGGGTGGGGAGAGGCATCCTTGCCGGATGTCCGGCCCGCAAAGAGTCCCCTTTCCCTCCGCCGAAACCGCTGAAAGGTGGGCTATGGACTTTCTAAATAAATTGCAGAATCATAGAGTTGGGAGGGACTCCTCAGGAGAAGAACCAAAGCATCCCTGGCAGAGAGTTATCCAACCTCTAGCTTAAAAACTTTTAATGAAACACTAAGTGTCTCTCTCTCCCTTCTTTCTTTCCTTCCTCCCTTCCTTTTTTATTTCCTTCCTTCCTCCCTTCCTCCTTTCTCTCTCTCTCTCTCTCTCTCTCTCTCTCTCTCTCTTTCCTTCCTTCCTCCCTCCTTTCTCTCTCTCTCTCTCTCTCTCCTTCCTTCCTTCCTTCCTTCCTTCCTTCCTTCCTTCCTTCCTTCCTTCCTTCCTTCCTTCCTTCTCTCTCTCTCTCTCTCTCTCTCTCACACACACACACACTCCATCTTTCCTTCCTTCCTTCCCTTCCTCCCTCCCTTCTTTCTCTCTTTCCTTCCTTCCCTCCTTCCTTCCTTCCTTCTCTCTCTCTCTCACTCCATCTTTCCTTCCTTCTTTCCTTCCTTCTTTCCTTCCATCTTTCCTTCCTTCCTTCCTTCCTTCCTTCCTTCCTTCCTTCCTTCCTTCCTTCCTTCCTTCCTCAGGATCTGGAGTCGCTCTCATGTCCAACTTTGAGCAACTTCTGCGAGGCATCTGGAAACCGGAAACAAACGAGCTCTTGCACATGACCTTGTGAGTAAAGCTCTGCTGCCTGTTGGGCGCGGCTGCTGCCTGCCTGGGTTGGTAGGGACGGAGCAAAGACCTCAGAGGGATTCGATGCAGGCGCTTTTGTACGAAACAAAGCACAGGGAGGGAGACCGTCAAGAGGCGGGGAGTTCCAAAGTCTTTGTAGCATCACCTTCCTTTGCCTCTGGCCATGCCCACCACCACTGTGTGGCCCCCGGAAGGCAATGCGGCCCTCGGCGGTGGGGAAAAAGGCATTTGAAACTGTATTTGAAAATAAAATAAATTCAATTTCTGTTGCCTTTGCAGCCCTTCCAAAGCCAGCTTGTACGGGGCGCTGCTTTTCACGCTGCAACAAGCTCACTGGCTTCCTGTCTCCAAAGCCACCCTCATATTTTTCTTCACCCTCTTCATGATCGTCTGCAAGGTGAGCCTCCGGCCATGGGGCAGGGCAGGGGGGCCAAGAGGAAAAGAATTAAATCTTTCCGCTGGGTAGAAGGGATAGCACCCGGGTTTAGCGAAAGCGGGGCTGTATTTGGCGAATTTTGAAGGTAATACAGACGTTATTTGTTTCGCCATCTTGGTAAAAAACAGACCTTGCTGGGATAAAGGGACCATTAGACCCCACCTACAGCTGAGCTCAGGGGGGTGAAGAGTGTGGGTTGCATTGTCCCCTGGACCCCCAGAGAAGGGAGGGCAGACCCTCCAAGTGCCCCTATTTTCCAGGGACAGCATCAGATCTACAGAAGCTGCCCTGGTTTCTGAATTGATCACAGAACATCCTGCTTTTCCTTAGGACATCAATATTTTCAGGGGAGAAACATTGGAGGGGATGGAATAGGACGTCCCTATTTTCAGGGGAGAAACGTTGGAGGGGATGGAATAGGACGTCCCTCTTTTCAGGGGAGAAACGTTGGAGGGGACGGAATAGGACGTCCCTATTTTCACGGGAGAAACGTTGGAGGGGATGGAATAGGACGTCCCTATTTTCAGGGGAGAAACGTTGGAGGGGATGCGACTGGTGTGGAACCGCTAACGGCGACTCCCCCCCCCCCCAGGTCTTCATGACGGCGACCCACTCCCACGGCTCCCCCTTTGCCCCCTTCGAAGGGGTCGCCTGCCCCATCCTTTTCGGCTCCGTCCCCTCCGGCCACCACGACGACCACCACGGCGGAGGGGGCCACGAAATGCCCCCTCCGCAGCCCCCCCAGCTGCCGGCCAAGTCGCGGGAGGAGCTGAACGAGGGGACGAGGAAGAGGAAGGCGAAGAAGGCTGAGTGAGACCCCCCAGGAGGAAGGAGACTGGGGGACGGGGGACCCTTCCAACCCCACGGCTGACTCCCGGTGTGGGGGGGGCACTCCTCAGGACACAGAGGCTGCTCCAGGACTCCCACCTGGCGAAAAAACAAGGACCCCTTTTTGCAACGGGCAGCCCACCCTCGCGCTCCCCCCCTTCTTGACCCCATGGAAGAGTCGCTGTCCTGGCACAGAGAGAGCGGCCTGGGATTCAGCTGCGCTTGGGGGGGCCTCTGGAATCCAGCCGGACTCCCATCATTATTATGTGGGGCAATGACTCGTCTCCAGCCCCCCCCGACTGGTTCCTGCGAGAATCGCTGGGCAAAGGGCTTCCACCGTCCTACTCGCATGCCATTGCTGTGCCTGTGTGTTTGTGTGTGTATGCCCTCCCCAGAGCTAGCTGCAATTGCAGCAATGGGGAGCGTGCAGAGCCCTGGGGCCCCGAATCCCACATAAATTATCTATTTATCGATCCGTTTTTGGCTGCTCGGGGAATTTCAGAGCTGCCCTTTCCACCTCTCTCAGTTGCCCCTCCTTGCCGCCAGTAGGAATTATTATTATTAATTATTATTATTATTATTAGGGAATGATTATTCCCCAAATAGAATAAAACTTTAGGGAAGCTTTTAATGTTTGATGCATTACGGTATTTCAGTCTTTTCTTGGAAGCCGCCCAGAGTGGCTGGGGAGCCAGATGGGTGGAGTATAAATAATAATAATAATATATTTTACCATGCCCATCCAGCTGGGTTTCCCCAGCCACTCTGGGTGGCTCCCAACAGATTAAAAGCAAAATCAAACACCAGACATTATAAACTTCCTTTCAGACGTCTTCTAAAAGTCAGACAGTTGTTTATTTCCTTGACATCTGGTGGGAGAGGGCGCCACCACTGAGAAGGCCCTGTGCCCTTTGGCAGCCTCACCCACTGGGTGCTTAGCGGAGCAGATTTCATAGAGTTGCAGAGTGGCAAGGGACCCCGACGGTCATCTAGTCCAACCCGCTGCAACGTAGGAATACGCCACTGTCCCGTGTGCGGCTCGAACCCACAACCTTGGCGTTACCAGCACCAGGCTCTAACCCGCCGGTGAACTTCTGCGGAAAACCCCGGGCCTGGCTTGTGCTTCGCAGAGGGGTCTCTGAGCGCACGCAAAGTGCTTTTTATCTCCTTCCTGCATCCTTGGGCTTAAGAGAGCCGGGCTGAGGGCCAGTTGGGTCCCAGGAAGATGCCAGCCGGGTTTTCCTGGGCTTGGGTTGTGTGGGTTCAGACCTGGCGAGAGAACTGGCTGCCCTCGCCCCAAACGGAAGACCTGGGGGGGGGCGGAGACCCCGACCCCTTCCTCGGCCCCCACCATGGCATGAAAAGGAGGCACCCCCAGTCTCCCCGCAAGAAAGTGCCTTTTCCCCGACACCCCTCACTCGCCCAAATAAATGCCCGGTGGGCACCGTGCAAGATTTGAGGCGTGGGGCAGACAGCCGACCTGGGAATAAAGGGCCTTTGAGAAGCGATTCTCCGTCTGGTGTGTTGTGTGTTTTTCTCCTGTTTGCAATTTGGAGAGGGGGAAAAGACACCCCCCCATGGGGCATCTTCTGACGGGCGGGCGGGTGGGTTTTCGGTTGAGTCAACCACATTTCCACCGCACTTCGAGACAAATCTGAGCCCAGCTACGGCTGGGGAAGGCGAGATATAAATAAAATATCATGATTATTAAATCTTACAAACGATAAATAATAACACCACTTACGGGGTGCTACCTCTGTTTGGGGACCAGTTGCTCATGTTTGGTCCCCTCCCGGCCCTCAGCTCTCCATGAAGCTGCCGGCCTGTGATGGCGGCGGCCCCGATCCCGGGAACGCCTTCGACCGGCTGAATCCCTGCACAAATCCAGACTCGCAAAGGCTTCCCGACTTCCCAGTTGTTGTATGTTTTATGTTGGTGTGCAGAGAGGCTTTTGAGGAAACCCCTCCTCTCTTGAAGGAGATGCCCAGGGCCTCCGAATGCCATACGATACGAGAATCTTTAATGTCATTGTCCCATACAGAACAAAGAAATTGAAAAATCTACATCAGACATTCAAACCCCAACAAGCCTGCTATCCCAGCTATCCCAACCTACTTAGCCCCCTAAAAACTCTGATACCCCATAATTGAATACAATATACTCCCATAGAGACTACCTTAAAAGGTAAAGGGACCCCTGACCATTAGGTCCAGTCGTGGCCGACTCGGGTTGCGGCACTCATCTCGCTTTACTGGCCGAGGGAGCCGGCGTACAGCTTCCGGGTCATGTGGCCAGCAGGACTAAGCCGCTTCTGGCGAACCAGAGCAGCGCACGGAAACGCCATTTACCTTCCCGCCGGAGCGGTACCTATTTATCTACTTGCACCTTGACGTGCTTTCGAACTGCTAGGTTGGCAGGAGCAGGGACCGAGCAACGGGAGCTCACCCCGTCATTGCGGGGATTCGAACCGCCGACCTTCTGATTGGCAAGCCCTACGCTCTGTGGTTTAACCCACAGCGCCACCCGCGTCCCAGAGACTAGCTTACATTGCATTTAAAACCAAAATCGCATTTGGGTAGAAACTGTTTCTCAGGCAGCTAGTCCTAGTCTTTATAACCCAGAAGGCAGAAGCTGAAAGAGATCATTTCTGGTGTGCGCACTGTCCTGTACTATCTCTGCAGCTTTCTTATGGCACCTGGAAGCATAGATTTGATCCAAGGTGGGAAGAAGGCACCCAATTATTCTCCCTGCAGTCTTCACAACCCTGGACAGCATTGTTTTTTCCCTGGCCATGCAGCTCCCAAACCACAAACACAGACCACTCTCCACAGTACAATGGTAAAATGCCATCAACAGGTCCTTTGAGAGATGGTTTTTCCGGAGGATTGTCAGAAAATATAACCCCTTCTGTGCTCTCTTCATCAGGTCATTGCTGTTTTGCGCTAGGCAGGGGAACAAGCTGGCACTTGCCTCTGACATGCCCTTCGCAGCCAGCGCACTGTCTCGCCTCTCCCTTCCTGCTCTATGCATTCCACGCCCGCCAGCTTCCTCCCCTGGCATGCAAACCCAGCCGAGGGGCTGGAGATCTCTGCCCACCACTGCCCCGCATGCCACCAGGCCTTGCCCGAGGGTGGCCCCCGGCTCAGAGGGCCGGGCATGAACCATGCGCACCAACCAAGTCATCAAGTACACCTTGTTTGCCTCCTGCTACCTCTTCTGGGTGAGTCGAGAGCCTTGGCACGCCTGGCGCCGGCTCCTGTGTTGGCAGCGGGCCTCCGAGGGCTTAGGAGTTCACCTAAGGCTGCTTTCTCCAGCTCTCAGAGGCTGGGCTGTCTTTGCCAGGGCCTCCCTCGGGGCCACGGGGAGTTCGGGGCCGGCTCCTCTCCCTTGGCGCAGCTCCGACCTGCCCTGCTCACAGCAAGCCATGGGCATGAGTGTGCGGCGCCCTTTTTGCAAAAACAGGATGCCACGAACGGCTCGTTCTTCTTCTCTAGGTGGCCGGTGGGCTGATGGTAGCCGTCGGGATCTACGCCAGGCTTTCCAAGGAAGGGGGTGAGTGGGGGGAGACACCTGCTTGGCACTGGCGTTTTGTGGCTCACAGAAAAGTCAATCTCCACGATACATTGTCGAACGCCTTCTCGGCATCTGCCAACCTTAGGGCTGCCTTTCTGTCCCGTCTAATTTCTAAACATTCTATAATATCTATGACCATCCTTGAATTATTTTGGATCTGTCTGCCCGGTAAGAAACCGGATTGTTCGTCTCCAATTATTCTCCCCCGGTTTTTTAAAGTTGTACCAGATTTTTAAAACTCCGCAATATTTCCTTTGTGTTTGTTCCATCTTCAGTGGGGCAATGGGCTTCACTTGAAGGGGGGATTCGGGGGGTCTAGGAACACTAGATTGGGGACGGCAGTTTAGAGGTAAAGCCTAGGCAGCCCTGCTGGCCCTTAAAGGGGGGGAAAACTGCATGTGAGATGAATATTGCATAGCTCCTGAGCATGTGTGGAGTGCCTTTCCTCAATTGCTCACAGTGGTTTTTGGCCTATAGCTGTTTCCCAAACTTGGGTCTCTGGCTGTTTGGGGGATACAATTCTCATCCACCCTGACCACTGGTCCTGCGAGCTAGGGATGATGGGAGTTGTAGTTCAACAACATCTGGGGACCCACAGGTTGAGAAAGGCTGCTGGGCATTTCCTCTGGGCTGGTCTCTCACCTGGCAGGTGGGTGGGCACCATAGCTGTCAACCGTCCCTTATTTGGCGGGAAACTCCCTTATCCCAGCGCCGTGTCCCGCTGCTGTCCCTTATTGATGATGCCCCTGGTTTCATGTTCGCCCGGCTCGGGAGGGAAGCAGCGGCTCGGGATCCTCCACCGCGAGAGAGAACGCACGCTGGCGCCGTCGTCCTGGTGCGAGGAGTTCCATCGGCCCTTCCCCGCCCGAGAGAGGGGAGGGGAGGGAGAGAGACTCACCCACGCTGCCCGCGAGCCCGGAGGCGGCAGCTGTGGTGGCAGCTGAGGAAGCGGCCTGAGGGAGGAGGAAGAGGAGGGGAGGGGCAGTGCTTCAGCGGCGGCCGCCGCGCCGCAACCACCTCATTCTGGATTGACAGCATCTCTCAATCCTACCAGGGAAGTTTTTAACGTGAGATATTTTACTGTATTTTTGGTTTTTATGGAAGCCGCCCAGAGTGGCTGGGGAGGCCCAGCCAGATGGGCGGGGTATAAATAATAAATTATTATTATTATTATTATTATTATTACCAATGTGTGTAACTCTTTACAACAGCAAAATCCCTTATTTTGGCTGCTGATCCCTTATTTCCGAGGCTGCTGGTCCCTTATTTTCAAATCTGTAAGTTGGCAGCTATGGTGGGCACCCTTGGGTGGGTGGGCACCCTCTCCTCTCCTTTCTGCCTCCCTCCAGGCACTGTGGACTCCCTGCTGGCAGACCCCTCCGTCGTCCTGCTGGCAGTGGGCATCCTGGTGTTCAGCGTCACCTTCGTCGGCTGCCTGGGGGCCTTGCGTGACATCACCCTGCTCCTGAAGGTGGTACGTACGGCAAAGGGACCCCTGACGCCCCCCCCTCCAACTGGCCGCTGTTTTGCTCTGGTATTCCTGGCCGGTGTCCTTGTTTTTGGTCCAAGGGAGCCCTCAGATTTCTCCGTTAACACTCACCCCCCCCCCAAATTCCAACCGTGAAAAGTGCGGCTTATATTTGCGACCTGCAAAAATTGGCTTTTATTATATCGGTGCCAGAACAGCTGCCCTAGGGGTATCTTAGCGAGATGTTCCAGCAGCGTCTCCTCGCTCGGGAAGCGGTGGAGGTTTTTAAGTGGAGATGGATGGATGGATGTCCACCTGTCCGGGATGCTTCCGCTGAGATTTCTGTGTTTCAGAGGGGTGGGACTAGATGACCCTCAGGTGTCCCATTGCAACTCCACGGTCCTGATTCTCTGCTCACCTCTCCCCAGTTTGCCTGGCTCTTGCTGGTCATCTTCGTCCTTCAGGTGGTGGCCGCCGTTCTGGGCTTCCTCTTCTCTGGCATGGTAAGGAAAACAAAACGATAGATAGATGATAGATGATAGATAGATAGATGATAGATATAGATAGATGATAGATAGATAGATGATAGATATAGATAGATGATAGATAGATAGATAGATAGATAGATAGATAGATAGATAGATAGATGATAGATAGATAGATGATAGATATAGATAGATGATAGATAGATAGATAGATAGATAGATAGATGATGATAGATAGATAGATGATAGATATAGATAGATGATAGATATAGATAGATGATAGATAGATAGATAGATAGATAGATAGATGATAGATAGATAGATAGATAGATAGATAGATAGATAGATAGATATAGATGATAGATATAGATAGATGATAGATAGATGATAGATGATAGATAGATAGATAGATAGATAGATAGATAGATAGATAGATAGATGATAGATAGATGATAGATGATAGATAGATAGATAGATAGATAGATAGATAGATAGATAGATGATAGATATAGATAGATGATAGATAGATAGATAGATAGATGATAGATGATAGATAGATAGATAGATAGATAGATATAGATGATAGATGATAGATGATAGATGATAGATATAGATAGATGATAGATAGATGATAGATAGATAGATAGATAGATAGATAGATAGATAGATGATAGATAGATAGATAGATGATAGATATAGAGATGATAGATAGATGATAGATAGATAGATAGATAGATAGATAGATAGATAGATAGATGATAGATAGATAGATAGATAGATAGATAGATAGATAGACGATAGATAGATAGATGATAGATAGATAGATAGATAGATAGATAGATGATAGATGATAGATAGATAGATAGATAGATAGATAGATAGATAGATAGATAGATATAGATGATAGATAGATAGATGATAGATAGATAATAGATAGACGATAGATAGATATAGATATAGATATAGATATAGATGATAGATAGATGATAGATATAGCTAGAACATAACTCGCATTAGCCAATGGCCACAGCAACAGTAAAACATTACAGTATACACAGAAAAGGAAAATTGATATAAGAGCACAATTTCAAGTCCTGAATCAGCTGTCAGTTAGTGGCCCTTATTCTGATTGCCCCTGCTATGAACCTAGCAACCTTTGCTGTTATCTGCTCATTTTGATCTGGTGGAAGGACCTCGTGGCAGTGGTTGAGCGCCCAGGGATGGTTAGAATCTCAGGTCTTTGTAGAGAGTGCAAGACAGGAGGACGTGGGCCCCTGTTTCGGTGCTACAGGGGCAAAGACGTTTCTCAGGCGGGATCTTTTGGAATCGGCCCTCAAGGACCGCGGATGGCAAGAGCATCCAGTCGTGCAATTGTAAAAACACGTCTGTATTTTGGGATAAGAAGTTTGTGCGGATATGGGGCCAGAGGATCAGAATGGAGAGGTGGAAAATGAACAAAACAAAACAAAAACGACGCCTGCGTAGCTTGGCATTTGGGGCAAGGGGGGTGGCACAGCTCAGTGGTTCGGGCGCCCGCTTTGTACCCCAAAGCTCTCCCGGGTCTAATCCCCGTGAGAATTAGAGTGCCTTTTCCGGCATACAGATTCTCTCTCTTTTTCTCTTTTAAAATGATTTTTATTTGATTTCAGCAGTACAGTGGTACCTTGGTTCTCAAATTAAGCTTACCAGACGTCCCCGTTTCCCGGGGACAGTCCCCGGATTTACAAATCAGCCCCCCGACAAAATCCATTGGAGTTGAAAAGTGCCCCCAGAATCATTGGAAGAAATCCAGTACAGTGGTACCACGGGTTAAGAACTTGATTCGTTCCAGAGGTCCGTTCTTAACCTGAAACTGTTCTTAACCTGAAGCACCACTTTAGCTAAAGGGGCCTCCCGCTGCCGCCACTGCGCGATTTCTGTTCTCATCCTGAAGCAAAGTTCTTAACCCGAGGTGCTATTTCTGGGTTAGCGGAGTCTGTAACCTGAAGCATCTGTAACCCAAGGTACCACTGTAACCTTAATTTCATCAGTTCCGGAAGTCCATTCGGTTTGCTGCAAAGGAGGGGAGCTTATTAAATCTGCCGTATTTTCCAAATTTTTTGCTGCTGGCCGGAGATACCTGGTGGCACTCTTGACGGGCACAGGGGAGATTTCTCGCTGTACTCTCTCTCTCTCTCCCCTCCCTCCACCGTGTCCCAGGTGATGGAGAAGGCCACCCTGCTGATGGGACGAGCCATCGCCCGTTACCGTGACAACCTGGACCTGCAAAACCTCATCGACTACATCCAAAAGAAGGTAAAAGGTTGAGGGACGCCTAGGTTTCCCTTTCCCGCAGGGGCATAGCGTGGGTTGCCGGTGCCCCGGGGCAGAGCGGCTGTTTTGCTCCCTGGTGGACTGGGCCAGTCCCTTCGCCGGCCAGCGTCCGAACATGAGAGTCCTCCTGTTGCTCAGAGTTCAAATCCCGCTCTTTCCGCAGTTTGAGTGCTGCGGGGTCCACTCCTACAAAGACTGGTCCCAGAACGTTTACTTCGACTGCCAGGATTCGAACCCCAGCCTGGAGCGCTGCGCCGTCCCGTTCTCTTGCTGCGTGCGAGGCAAAGAGGTGAGGAGGCAGCCCGACAGGGCATGCTCAACCCAAACCGGACACTGACTGGTAGAAACCTAACTAGAAGCCCTTACTCCTAACTGGCATTGGAAGCCCTCACCCTTAATTGGCTTCGGGAGCCCTTACTCCCAGCGGGCTTGGGGAGGCCTTGCTGATTTTTTTAAACTTAATACCATCCTTTTCAAAAGATAACAAATCTCTATAGCTGCCCCATTTTTTTCCATATTTAATTTATTTTGGGCAGTTGGGAAGCCCTCGCTCTTAACTGGCTTTGGGAGTCCTTACTCCCGGCTGGCTTGGAGGAAACCTTGCTGATTTTTTAGAAACTTAATACCATACCATCCTTTTCAAAAGATAGCAAATCTCTATAGGTGCCCCATTTTCCCCACGTTTAGTTTCTTTAGGACAGTTGGGAAACCCTCGCTCTCAATTGGCTTTGGGAGCCTTTACTCCCAGCTGGCTTGGGGAGGCCTTGCTCCTGATCCCATGTGCATGTAGCTAGGCACTCCCTACATGCACATACGCCCCAGAAGAGCTCTGCAGCCAGAGCCCACCTGGTCCAGCAACCTGTCCCCACATTGGCCAGCCGGACGCTTCTTCTGGGAAACCCGCAAGGACACCCAAGGCATAGCTTCGGAGGCAACATGCCCCAAACACTGGCGGCTGTGGGGCAAAGAGTTGGAGGCCGTCGGCTTTCCTGTCTGCTGCTGGACGAGACAGGGCCCCTTTGGTTCGGCTGCTCTGGGGTTCCCCAGATCGTCTTATTCGGAGTAGAGCCTCCTTGTCCCAAGGCAGTCTACCTCCAACCGCCAACAGTATCCTGGAGGGCAAACGGAAGGTGCCGTCTTTGGGCTTCCTAATGCGCCATCCCATTCTCTCGCCCGCTCCTCGCAGGCCGTTCTGAACACAATGTGCGGCTACGGGACGCAGAAGCTGAAGCCATGGAAGGCCGAGTTTTTGGTGCACACCGAGGGGTGTTTGGAGAAGACGGTTCGCTGGGGGCGCAGCAACCTCTTCTTGGTGGCCGGGCTGGCCTTTGGGCTGCTGATCCTGGAGGTGAGCAAGGGGGCCGCGGGGGGGGGGCCTCCAATCTTGTCCCTCCTCCCAAAATCAGGGCTGCAGGCCTAAGCGCCTCCCTTCCAGCAAAAGCATTCAAGGAGAAGAAAAAGGCAATTTAAAAAGGGGGGATCCAGGAAATTACAGGCCTCTGCAGGTTGTTGAAGGCAGAATGGCCAATTCTAGAGAAGAACAAGCCCTGCTGGTGCAAGAACCAGCATGGCTTCTGCAAGGATAAGTCTGTATTTCAAATCAAGGAGGAGGCTGACACAAAGGCAGTTTAAAAGGTGGGTGGGGAGGTATCCAGGAAATCACAGGCCTATCCGGGTTGTTGAAGGCAGAAGTCTAGAGAAGGACAAGCCCTGCTGGTGCAAGAACCAGCGTGGCTTCTGCAAGGATAAGTCTGTATTTCAAATCAAAGAGGAGGCTGGCGCAAAGGCAGTTTAGAAAAGGGAGGGGAAGTATCCAGGAAATTACAGGCCTATCCGGGTTGTTGAAGGCAGAATGGCCAAGTCTAGAGAAGGACAAGCCCTGCTAGAACAGGAAACAGCATGGCTTCTGCAAAGATAAGTCTGTATTTCAAAGACAAGAAGGAGTCTGGCAGAAAGGCAGTTTAAAAGGTGGGTGGGGAGGTATCCAGGAAATCACAGGCCTATCCAGGTTGTTGAAGGCACAATGACCATGTCTAGAGAAGGACAAGCCTTGCTGGAGCAAGAAACAGTGTGGCTTCTGCGAGGATAAGTTAAGGGCTGCGTTTAATAGGCAAGAAGGAGCCTGGCACAAAGGCAGTTGGAAAAAGGGAGGGGAAGTATCCAGGAAATTACAGGCCTATCCGGGTTGTTGAAGGCAGAATGGCCAAGTCTAGAGAAGGACAAGCCCTGCTGGAACAAGAACCAGCATGGCTTCTGCAAGGATAAGTCTGTATTTCAAATCAAGGAGGAGGCTGGCGCAAAGGCAGTTTAGAAAAGGGAGGGGAAGTATCCAGGAAATCACAGGCCTATCCAGGTTGTTGAAGGCAGAAGTCTAGAGAAGGACAAGCCTTGCTGGAGCAAGAAACAGCGTGGCTTCTGGGAAGATAAGCCCATAAGTCCTTCTTGTGGGCTTCCCCTTGTGGGCAACCGGTTGGCCGGGCCCCCTTTTGGGCCTGATCCAGCTGCGACGGCCGCTGCAAGGCTCTCCTGAGGTCCTTAAATGCAGTCACAAGCGCCCCTGTCCTCCTTTCCTCGTTCCAGGCGGTCGTCTTCTTTCTCGCCGTTCTGCTCATCTACCAGATCGACTTCATCATCGAGAAACGGAAGAGCGTCAGGAGGAGGAGGAGCAAAAGCTGCCCAGCAAAGTGAAAATCTCCCAAGACCGTTTTGCCGCTTCTCCCTCCCCAAAAAGCGGACCCCTTTTTTTGGGCAGCAAAAACAGGGCATTGGAAAAGGGGGACAGGCCTGGTGTCACGTTTAACCTCCCCGCAGGCTTTGCACAAACCGATATTGGGGTGTTATGCCAAAGAACTGTAGGGTTGGGGGTGTCAGGAGTGCGTGCAGGAGCCGGGCCCTGGGACCAGTAGGACTTTGCAGGACTGGGGCCTTCCTAGGTTTGTTCTGGAGAGGCAAGGCGTGGCCGCACAGGTGAGGCCGATTGGTAACTCACAGCACCTGGTGGCAAGAGCTGGGAAGGGATATAAGGTCAGCATTTCCCTTCGGCTCTTTGTCACAGCAACATGTTTCCTGCCTCGCTGCGTTTGGCTTCTTGCTTCTCGACCCTCGGACTCTTCGTGACTCCTTGCTTCTCGACCCTCGGACCCCTGACTTCGTGACTCCTTCCTTCTCGACCCTCGGACCCCTGACTTCGTGACTCCTTCCTTCTCGACCCTCGGACCCCTGACTTCGTGACTCCTTCCTTCTCGACCCTCGGACCCCTGACTTCTTGCTTCTCGACCCTCGGACCCTTGACTTCGTGACTCCTTCCTTCTCGACCCTTGGACCCCTGACTTCTTGCTTCTCGACCCTCGGACCCTTGACTTCGTGACTCCTTCCTTCTCGACCCTCGGACCCCTGACTTCTTGCTTCTCGACCC
Source organism: Podarcis melisellensis (assembly GCF_964234715.1). Classification (NCBI taxonomy): domain Eukaryota; kingdom Metazoa; phylum Chordata; class Lepidosauria; order Squamata; family Lacertidae; genus Podarcis; species Podarcis melisellensis. The sequence goes on along the minus strand of NC_138536.1, from coordinate 856,351 downwards.
TCGGACCCTTGACTTCGTGACTCCTTCCTTCTCGACCCTCGGACCCCTGACTTCTTGCTTCTCGACCCTCGGACCCTTGACTTCGTGACTCCTTCCTTCTCGACCCTCGAACCCCTGACTTCGTGACTCCCTGCTTCTCGACCCTCGGACCCCTGACTTCATGACTCCCTGCTTCTCGACCCTCGGACCCCTGACTTCGTGACTCCTTGCTTTTCGACCCTCGGACCCCTGACTTCGTGACTCTCTGCTTCTCGACCCTCGGACCCCTGACTTCGTGACTCCTTGCTTCCTGACCCTCGGACCCTTGCCTTCCTGCCAGGGCCGGATTTCGGTTTGATGCGGCCCTCAGCTCCTGAAGGCAATGGGGCCCTTTTCTATGTCCAGCTGTCCTTTGTCAACAACGAATTGTCGCTGTTTTTGTGTGTGTGTTGAATATATGCTATATGGTAATTTATGGACTGAATAGGCGTCTCAAGCCATTTGCACATCACAAAATACGTATTTTATCAAAGTCAATGTTGAACTGAAAAACAATTAAGAAGTACATTAATAGTGAAATAAAAGTAAGAAGTATATTAACAGTGAAATAATTAAGCTTTATTTTTTTCCTTTAAATTTTTGGGGGCCCCAAGAGAGTGGGGCCCTAAGCTAGTGCTTGTTTAGCTTACATGTAAATCCAGCACTGGGTCCTGCTGGAGGGGGGCTTCTTATTCTTGGGGGGGGCCGTCTGCCCAGCCCCCTTGGGCCTGATCCTGCTGCCGCCGCAAGCCTTCTCCATCTCTCTTCCCAGAGGATGCCTCAGGTGTGCCTCACCTGACGATGCCCTGGGGAGGGACTCTTCCCCACCTGCCTCCGCGTTGCCATGGCGACCTGCCTCCCCGGGGCGGACCGGGCACTTTCCATGGCACCGGGGCAGGCAGAGCGACTCGGCAGCCGGGCAGGATGAGCCTCTCGCCGCCGGAGCAGGGCCTCCTCCTCCGGGGAAAGGGGAGCAGCCGGCCCTGTAACCTCGTCCGGGTCTTTGTGAGCTCAGCGCCTTCAGGTGCCCCCCGATTTGCCACAGAGGGTGGGGGACAGGCAGGCAGGCAGAGGCCTGGGTGTGGGGTGCAGGGCTGGGCTTCCCGGAGCCTCATAAGGTCAGAGATGGGAGGGAACCCAGCAGTCATCCAGCCCAACCCCAAAATTGCCATGCCAGGATCTCGCCAAAAGCATCTCAACATTTGGCACGATCATCAGAGAGATGAGAAATTGAGCAGGGGGGGTCAAATCAGAGCCAACCAAATTTTAATTTCCTTCCTTCTTTTCCTCTTTATTCTTCTTCTTCCTTCCCCCCCCCCCTATTTATAGTTTTGTGTTTTCCCGTATTTTTGCATTTAATAATTCGCTGTAAGGTATGTGTTGGTGAAAGGTAATGCACAATTTTTTTGTTTTGTTCCTTTAATGTCTGCATAATCGTGTTTTCTTTTGCACGTACGTAATTTGTATATTGCAAATAACAAAAACGAAACAAAAAAACCCAAATTGGAGGTGGCTCAGAGGGCAGCGCGGCGCAGTGGTTAGAGTGTCCATTGGTCAGGGCCTGACAAAATGAGAGAGAGAGAGAGAGAGAGAGAGAGAGAGAGAGAGAGAGAGAGAGAGAGAGAGAGAGTGTACTTGTAGTTTAATGGTGAATTTTTGGGTCTAATGGGGATGTAAAAGGGTTTGGATTATTTTTCAAAAATGGAGGAATCGGTTAACAATAGGCAGTCCTTTTTTTTCCTGGGGGGGACGCAGTGGTACACATACCCCTAAACATTTTGTGATTCTTTCTACTTTTGTCCATTTGCTGTATTTATTTCCCCGGATTCAAACTATAAAATGGTGGTTTTCTTGAGTCAAAACGAGAGTACCTCTAAACATTTTTTTGGGGGGGGGAAGCAATGACAATAGGACCCAAAAAGGGGGGGCGTCCAGAATATTCTTTCAAATTGTTTTTATTAGGTATGTTGGAGATCTGGTTGTAAAACTGGGAAAACCAAATAAATAAATTTATAAAAATAATTTTTTAAAAAAGGAGAGAGAGCAGGGTTCGAGTTCTGCTGCTCAGGGGGCATGAAATTCTCTTTGGGGGTGTGACCTGTTGTGGGGCGGCCCCTCTTGGCTCGACTTGCCTCGCAGGGTCGTTGTGGGGAGAAGCGCATGGGCAGATGGGATTACCACGAGGAATTATCGAATATGCATCAAGCCATCGTGTCCACGATGAAGACAATTGTGTTGACTGGGCTTGGTATGTTGACGATAGTTTCTGATTAAATCTATGTTGCGTTCGCAAAGTAAAGGAAGGATTGAACTCTGATTACTAAGAATACGCACAGAGGCTTGAACCAGCAAGACTCTGGGAAGGGTGCGTATAATCGTGTCTGTCTGTGCCTGTCCGTCAGATTTCCGCAGCCCCCTGGACCAGGTAGTTTTTATTCACAAAAGAACCTTTTACAGAGTGTTCGAAAGAACCAATCGGATTTCTTCTGAGCATTTCCACACACCCACGTGGGGAGAAGTTAAACTACTAAAACTAATTAAGCACAAATATTTCCTTTGTGCAGAACTACAAAGAAGAGCCTTTGGCAACCCCGGAGGTTATAAACAAGCAATACATGTGATAAGAAGGATGTCCAGGAGGACAGTGACCATTATTCCCTTAATGTGAGATCTGTTTCCTGGACCTAAGATTAACATCCTAAAATTAATATACATCTGTTACGGAAGGGGGGGGCATGTCTTCTTCACCTTCTTCTTCGCTACAATATATCTATTTATTCCCAATTGTCAATGTCAAAAGGGGCTAAAATCTATAAAATCCATAGAAAATCAAGGTGCCAATTTGCTCAATTTCTCTAGGACTCCATCACACCTCCCCTGTCCTCCATAATCCCTCAGGTAAGGTGTCAAGACCCTAATCCTGTCAAATCACTCTGCCAAGCCTTTCCTCCGGGCAATGCCATGTGGCAGACTATGCATACATGGACCATTGTCTTCCCATCGCTGGCACTCAGGAAGCGCTTATCTGCGCATATCTCCAGCTCTGCATATTCCCCCCTCCCTCCTCCATATGTTAATCCGGTGTAACCCAACCTCTCCTTAATGTATTCATGATGTAACTGGGATGCATTTTGCACTGTATTCTGGGACATGGAGGGAGTTTCAAAAGTTCATGTCCCCCCTTTCTCGGGGTTCAATCTCGTCTTGAACCTGTTGCACAATAAACCTTGGATCTCCGCATTTTGCTCCTGTCCGGCTGAGCTCATTTTCTTCCGCAGGGACCCGCGGACACTTAGTCTGACGAGCTGGGTGGCAGAGTAGCCCCGCACCCAGATTTTAGCCGTAACAACATCAAAGAAACTTGCCCGCTATCTTGATGGCCCAGGATGCCTGCCTGGCGAAGCAACTGCTGTGTACGTGAGGAGAGAGAAATGGGCAGTAGATGCAAGAGGGCCAGTGGCGTAGCGTGGGTTGTCAGCACCCGGGGCAAGGCAAGTAATTTGCGCACCCTAACCCCTAACCTGCCGCCGCTGCCAGCTTCTTGCTGCTGCCTGGTCTGGTCTGGTGTGGTTCTCTCCCGCGCTCAGCGCTGGGCGGCCGCTGCACTGTCCCTCCCCCAGATAGTCCCTCGTTCTCTCCCCGCACCGCACGCCTGGCACCCACCCCTCCACAGTGGGCAGCGACCCGGCGGCTCGGATCGGATTCGCACAGCCAGCACCGCAGTGAGAGAGAGTGAGTGAGCCAGGTAGGGGCAGAGAGCTGTGAGTGCGAGTGAGCGCCCCCCAGATGTTGTGCCCGGTGCGCCCGGCCCCCCCTGCACCCCCACGCTACGCCACTGAAGAGGGCATCAAAAGGGCATGAATGTAGAATCTTATGGGATTTAATCAGAAACGATCGTCAATATATCAAACCCAGTCAACACAATGTCTTCATCGTGGACACGATGGCTTGATGTATATTAAAATTCCTCATGGTAATCTCATCTGACCCCTACAGGCTGCCTTTGAGTGAAATAAATAAATGGGGGCCCCTCGCAAGCAGAAAGCTAGCAGCTCAAAAGCCCCCCTTTTTCGGTTACAGACATGGGGGCAGAAAGAGAGGCTCTGATGGAGTCGGCGTACCCCGAAGTCCAGGCCTTTTGCCAGAAACACGGCTTGATGTTCGAGGTAAGGACCCCCCTCAAAAAAATAAAATAAAACCCACCCCTATCTCAGCTCAGAGCCAGCTGAATGCGCCTCTGGGAGCAGAAGGGGTATTTCGAACACAGGACCGGGGAAAAAATTATCCATCGTTCTGGCGCACTTTTGAAGCACATTGAGAATCCTGGGAAGTTTCTTCCCCAAAAAGCTGGAAGAATTCTTGCTAGGTTTGGCGGGAGAAGATATTAAGAAGATGGATCAAAGATGATATCTGTATGCAAGAACAGTAGCTAGAGTTCAGGAGGAGACGAAGGACCAAAAAGAACGGAGTCAATTTTCGATTGATATAAGTGAGAACTGTAGAAATATGAAAACCTTGGCAGGTCCTGTTGTAATATTTAATCAAAGAAACTGTGAATTATAGAACGGAATAGGAAAACTGGCGGAAGGGAAGGACGGAAGTCAACAGCTCTATGGAGCATAAAGTAGGATATATGTAATAAGATTTGATGTTTTATTGGTGTGGGTGGGTGAACTTAAATCTCAATAAAAAATATTTTTTTAAAAAAGAGAATCGTGGGAACTATAGTTCTCCCGAGAGGGGTCTTTCAAGATGGCGTGGGATTCCTTCTTCTGCCTCCAAACTTACTAATTCGCACCCCCACCCCCCGAATCCGGTCCAGGTCATTGATTTGAGATGGGGCGTCCGTGACGTCACAGGCGCTGGCCAAGAGCCCCTCTTTCTGGACGAGATTCGGCGCTGCCAGGAGCTCTCGGTGGGGCCCAGTTTCGTGGTGAGTGCCGGCGTCTCCTGGGGGTCGGGGGGGCTGCTATGGGGCTGGGGAAGGGGGGTTCTCGCAAGAATCTCTGCCCCCCCTGCAGTCGGAGCCAGCGAAGGTTGTGAAAGCCGGTTGCTGGAGAGAGGGCTCTGGGTTCGAATCCTGCTGGGGGGATTCCCATAACGGACATCTGGTCGGCCGCTGTGACTTAGATGAATCCCCTCTTCGGCAGCTGCAGGGCTCTTCTGAATTTCCTAGCATTCCTCCACGGAGCCTCCTTGGATAGGAGCAGTCTACCTTCAAAAAAGAGGGAGAGCAAGAATGGGAGGAGGAACCTGGACTTAGGTGGGCTCCTCTTGGGCCTGATCCAGCTGCTGTTGCCACAGGGCTCTTCTGAGTTTCCTAGGGTTCCTCAATGGAGCCTCCCTGGACAGGAGCAGTCTACCTTAGAGAGGTAGAGAGCCCAAAATTGGTTGTTGCTCTTGCCTCCGGCTTGGGGGCTCTTGAGAGCAGGAGGCTGGGCTTAGACGGGACCCTCTTTGCCCCTCTCTCGCCCTCCCAGGCTCTCCTCGGGAGCCGCTATGGCCCCTGCCCGGCCCCCACGACCATCGGGGACGAGGAATTTGAGGCCCTGGCATCCCAGTTGCGGCAGGAGGAGCTGCAGGCATTGCAGATGCTGACCCGGCGGTACCTGAAGGACGAGAACGCCGCCCCTCCGGTGTATGCCCTCCAACGTCCCCTGCCCCACGGCGAGGAGCAGAGTTTGGTCTTGGCCCTGCGCAGAGCGGCCCGGGAGGCGGAGAGGAAGGGGTTGATTGGCCAGTGTCAGCGACTGCGCTACCACAAATCAGGTGTGTGTCTGTGGCCGGCCCGTTTCTGCAAGGAAATTCCCCTCCTCTAATTTGATCCATCGTTTTATTATCATGATTACTAATATATTTAATAATAGTAATAATTATAGATTATATAAGCGGCTTTCCCCCCGGCCGTAACTCAGTTCTGGTAGAGAGAACGAGTTCTGGCACCTCTTTTTAATAATAATAATAATAATTTTGTAATTCCACCCGTTCTTTCATTTTGTTTTGAATTTCACAGTACACACACTCATAAAACTAAACATAGAGCTACAAACGCACAACCAAAAGGAAAACACACAAAAAAGAAGAAATACAACTAAAACGGAAACTTATGCAGAATAAATAATCAGCAATATATATGTATATAGCATATTTCGCTTCTTCTCTTCCAATCGACTTCCTTCATCCTCAACGCGGTTCTCTTTTCATTTTTAGCAAGCGGTCTCCTCCTTAATCCGTGATCGCCCCTTTTCCTTTCTGTTTTCAATTTAAGCGCCAGAATACCTTTTGCAAAAGTTCATTGAAAGATCTCCCAAGTATTAATTTGAGGACCCTGCTTTTCAGGGTATATTCTCTTTATTTTCCCCGTTCTGTTTGGGCCGATGGGGTTTTTGTGATTCCAGGACCGTCCCGGGGAAACCAGGACACTTGTCGGGTATAATAATAATAATAATAAATTATTTATATCCTACCCTCCCCAGCCGAACCCGGGCTCAGAGTGGCTAACGACAATAAAAGTAACCCAGTTTACCTAAAATCAAAATCGATTAATATAATTTCATTCTAAAATCAAATTAATGGCAACCGTTGGGCTGGCGTTCTGTGAGGATGCCTTCTGCCACTCCTCCTCACAGACTCGCCCTCTTTTTTTCCAGATACGCACAGGGAAATCGAGGCACGCTTCTTGGACTCGGGGCCGGAGGACGAAGGGGCCGCGGTGGTCTTCCTCCGAGAAACCGAGACCTCCCCGGACGAGGAGGGCGAGGAAGAGGGCGAGGAAGAGGACGAAAATGCCCGTCAGATGCTGGAGGAGCTGAAGGGCAGCGTTGCCAGCGCCTGCCCCGGTTTGCTCAGGGTCCACCGGGTGCCCCGAGCTGCGGCCCCCGGCGCCCTTCGCCAGAAGCCGCAACCCAAACACCTCAAGGAGCTGTGCGACCAGTTTGTGGCCGTTGCCAACTACCAAGTGCTCCGGGGCCTGCGGGCACGGGAAGGTCACCCCGGCAGTGGGCGGCTGCTGCAAGAACTCAGCCACCATGCCACCCTGGCCCGGGAGCGTTGCCACACCCTGTGCTGGCGACCAGAGCTGGTGGACTCCCTCTGCCAGCGCCTGAGGGACAACCTACCACGGTGCCACCCTCCCCTCGTGGTCCACGGGCCGCCCGGCTGCGGCAAGACCGTCCTGCTGTGCCACCTGAGAGGGGCGGCTTGCCAGGCCCTGGGACCCGAGGTGGTGGTGGTTTTCCGGCTGCTGGGGGCATCGCAGGACAGCTGCGGGCGCGACGCCCTCCTTGCCAGCCTCTGCCAGCAGGTTTGCCTGGCGCTGGGGCTGTACCTGCCGGGCACCGGTGACCCTCTTCTGCGCTTCCACCATGCACTCCTCTCGGCCTCCTGCCAGGCCTCTCAGCCTCTGGTCTTGATCCTTGACGCCGCGGAGAGTCTGGGCACTGCCTGGCTGCCGGCGGTCTGCCCTCCTGGGGTGCAGCTGGTCGTCTCTGCCCAGGACAAGGGTGGCAGCACTTTCAGCGGGGACCCCTTCGTGGTGGCCCCTCTCTCCGCCGACGAGGCTGGCAAGGCTCTGGCCGAAAGCTTGGCATCTGCAGGGCGTACCCTCCAGCCAGAACAGCGGGCGCTTTTCCGGCAAAGTTTCTCCGACGGCGGGCAGGCGCTAGCGCTGTCCCTCGCCCTCAATGAGGCTCGTCGGTGGGCATCGTACGCCCCGCTTTCGGCCCTGGCGGTCCCGCTCACGGCCGCAGAGGCCGCACACCGCCTCTGCGGGCGCATGGAGGAAGCGCATGGATCCGTGTTGGTGGCGAACGCCCTCGGCTACCTCGCTTGCGCCCGGTGAGAACCTGCGTATGTGTGCTTATCTTTTTAGTGTAAATTTAATTAAGGTTTATAGGGGAACGTACAAAACTTCATCTCTTTCCTCTTTCTTAACCAAACCAAGACTTTTATATACCGTATTTTTCGCTCCATAAGACGCACCAGACCCCAAGACGCACCTAGATTTTGGAGGAGGAAAACAAGAAAAAAAATATTCTGAATCTCAGAAGCCAGAACAACAAGAGGGATCGCTGCGCAGCGAAAGCAGCAATCCCTCTTGCTGTTCTGGCTTCTGTGATAGCTGCGCAGCCTGCATGCGCTCCATAAGACGCACACACATTTCCCCTTACTTTTTAGGAGGGGAAAGGTGAGTCTTACAGAGCAAAAAATATGGTATATTAAAAAGGAAACAGCAACCCTGGAAGGTAGGTGAAGCTGGTGTCAGGGAGTTCCTCTGCCTGATTTCCTTCCTTCCAGGTCTTATATAGATTAAACAACAAACAACAGCCCCTGGGAGGGAGGTGAAGCTGGTGTCGGGTAGTTCCTCTGCCTCATATCCTACCTTTTATTTTGTTTTGTTTTTTGCGCAGGAACGGCCTCTCCGAAGCAGAGATGAAGGATGTCCTGTCCCTGGACAACGAAGTCCTTTCCGAGGTGTACCAGTCGCACCCTCCGCCGGGCAAAGGGGTCCTCCGCCTGCCGCCCTTGCTATGGTCCCGCCTGCGCCGGGATTTGAACCCGGAGCTAGAGGAGAAGTGGTCTGACGGCTTCGTGCTGATGGGCTTCCTCCACAGGTCAGGGGCCACCCCTCTTCCTCCCCTCCTTTTCGGGGCTGCCAAGGGGTCCGGAAAGAGGGTCCCGCTTCTGCCATGAGCGCAGCAGGACACCTGCTTGGCATGCAGAACGTTCCAGGTGACACGCTGGGCACCTCCAGGTATGCGGAAGTAGTTTAATGGTGAATTTTGGAGACAGTGGAGAGGTAGAAGATTTTGGATTATCATAGAAGATGCGGGAGGAAATGATTGACAAGAGGGACCCACAAAGGGGAGGGGGAAGTCCAGGAGATTCTTTGGAATCTTGTTCTTATGTTGTAGGTTGCAGGTGTGACTGTAAAAATTTGACCTGGAAAAAACAAATTTATACTGTGTTTTCCCGTGTATAACACGCCCCCGTATATAAGACGCCTGCTATTTTGGCAGACTCCAATTTGAGAAAACGGGGGGAGATTGGATCCGTCTATAAGATGACCCGCAATTTTGAATTTTGAAATAAGAAAACCTAGTTTTATACCCGGAAAAGTACAGTATATCTAAAAAGAAACTTAATTGGCAAGAGAGAAAGAACTGTTATTAAGTGATAGCTAAACAGACAAATGGTCTGCCTGGGGATCAGGCCAAATTCCTCCGTCCTTCTTTAAACCAGTCCATGAAGACTAGCCCCTTCGTTTTACTTTTAGGGGGTTGGGGGGCAGAGCTCGGACGGTGCTGGCTTCGCGCCCCCCGAATTGCATATTGAGGTGGGGCCTCGGGACGCCTCCAGAGCCTGAAACCCCACTGCCCATCTGAAGCTTCTCCTGAGCATCCCTCCTTCCTCTGCCCAGGGAGTTTTCGGCGGCGGTGGAAGAGCGCTACCTGTCTCAGCCGGAGGACCGCGTCCGGCGCCACCTGCTTCTGGCCGATTTCTTCCGGGGGACCTGGAGTTGGGGGGCGAAGAAGCCCGTCGTGCTGCCCTCCTCCGCCAAGCCTGTGAGCGTTGACAGGAAGGTGAAGCTCTGGGGACCCCGAAAGTGCCAGGAGGGCTGGCAGGGGGAGACACCAGGGGGTGGGACGCCGGGGGGGGGGGCTTTCCCTTGCTGGCCAGACGAGGGGGGGGTTCATTTCATTTCATTCTGTTTTATTCTTTATTTTTTCATTTCATTATTTTTATTCTTTATTTTTCATTTCATTCTTTTTTATTCTTTATTTTTTCATTTCATGTCATTCTTTTTAATTTATTTTTTCATTTCAATTCATTCTTATTTAGACTTTATTATTTCATTTCATTATTTCATTATTTCTATGCTTAATTTTTTCATTTCATTATTTTTTATTATTTTTTCATTTCATTTCATTCTTTTTTATTCTTCATTTTGTTTCATAATTTCCTTATTTTTTATTCTTTAAAAAAGCCCCGTCTTCGTTATCTCTCACCCAGGTGACGCCGCAGCCATTGTGGTTCTCCAGCCGTCTTCCCAACAAGAGGAAGCTGAGCGAACAGCCGTTCCATTTGCTCCACGGGGGACGGATGGAGGAGCTGCGCCGAGACGTACTGGGTGAGCAGGAAAAGCTCCTGTGCCTTCGTTGCTCCTCTTTTCCATGGGAGAAACATTGGAGGGGACGGAATAGGACGTCCCTCTTTTCAGGGGAGAAACGTTGGAGGGGATGGAATAGGATGTCCCTATTTTCAGGGGAGAAATGTTGGAGGGGATGGAATAGGACGTCCCTATTTTCAGGAGAGAAATGTTGGAGGGGATGGAATAGGACGTCCCTATTTTCACAGGAGAAAAGTTGGAGGGGATGGAATAGGATGTCCCTATTTTCAGGGGAGAAACGTTGGAGGGGATGGAATAGGACGTCCCTATTTTCACAGGAGAAAAGTTGGAGGGGATGGAATAGGATGTCCCTATTTTCAGGGGAGAAAAGTTGGAGGGGATGGAATAGGATGTCCCTATTTTCAGGGGAGAAACGTTGGAGGGGATGGAATAGGACGTCCCTATTTTCAGGAGAGAAACGTTGGAGGGGACGGAATAGGACGTCCCTATTTTCAGGGGAGAAATGTTGGAGGGGACGGAATAGGACGTTCCTATTTTCACGGGAGAAACGTTGAAGGGGATGAAATAGGACGTCCCTATTTTCAGGGGAGAAACGTTGGAGGGGATGGAATAGGACGTCCCTATTTTCGAGGTTACCAGCATGAGTTTGACCAAACTGCGGGAGGCAGTGGAGGACAGAGGTGCCTGGCATTCTCTGGTCCATGGGGTCACGAAGAGTCGGACATGACTAAACGACTAAACAACAACAACAAATTTTCAGGGGAGAAACATTGGAGGGGATGGAATAGGACGTCCCTATTTTCAGGGGAGAAACGTTGGAGGGGATGGAATAGGACGTCCCTCTTTTCAGGGGAGAAACGTTGGAGGGGATGGAATAGGATGTCCCTCTTTTCAGGGGAGAAACGTTGGAGGGGATGGAATAGGACGTCTCTCTTTTCAGGGGAGAAACGTTGGAGGGGATGGAATAGGACGTCCCTATTTTCAGGGGAGAAACGTTGGAGGAAATGTGCTTTCCCTCTCCCTCCGACAGGGAACATGGCCTGGATCTCCTGCAGGGTTGCTTCCTCTGGCGTGCGGATCCTGGCCGCAGACTTTGCCCTCTGCCTGACTCACGTCTTCTGCCCGGAGCTGCGTTTGGTACGGGATTGCCTCCTCCTGCTCCTGGATCCCAGTGTGGACGATGCTGAGGGCCGTTTAGGTATGTCTGCTGCTCTTAAACAATCTCCACTTTCCTGACCTTTGAAGACAAATCCCTTCCTTTTGGCTAAGCCTACTCTGTAGGGTTGTTGTTGCGCAGATAAAACGGGGAGGGCGAGAACCAGGGAGCCTGAGTTGAGCTGCTGGGAAGAAGAGGCGATTTGGGTGCAAATGCAATTACGAAATAAACGCCGTGTGTGTTGTTGCAGGCATTTATGTATAGGTTGGGGGGTGTTGCCCTTCCAGCAGATATCACGCACATGCAGCCCACTACCAAAATCAGCACAATCACTTTTGTGACTTGTCCCCACAAAACACTTCATCGCAGTTTCTTCCTGTCTATTCAAAGGGCCTTTGCTGCACGATACCAAATGTAAGAATTCGCTGATAAATGTCTCTATGTTCTGGCTCACTGGGGAAACTTCAGAAATTCCTCTAGACCTGTGAGCTCAGCTCCTCAGCAGCCCCTCTGCCTGAGGGATAATCCCTGGCATCCTGATACCTGAGGGCCAGACAGGTAGCCATTCCAGAAATAACAAGCCCAGATGAAGACAAAAGGGTGGGATGAACTCGGCTGGGAAACAGGGAGATGGAAATATCTCTTTTGTTCCACTTGATGGGTGTTTGGTGGAGGGCAAGGGGAACTATATGCCTGTTGTCTTTGTCCATGGAGTTTTCTTGGCAGGGATACTGGAGTGGCTTGCCGGTTCCTGCTCCAGGTGGATCACGTTTAGTCAAAACTCTCCACTATGACTTGTTCATCTTGGGTGCCCTGCTCGGCATAGTTCATAGCTTCTCTGAGTTCTTCAAGCCCCTTCGCCACGGCAAGGCAGTGATCCATGAAGGGGCAGTGATCAAACCTCTCCATACTGAAGGAAATCAACCCTGAGTGCTCACTGGAAGGACAGATTGTGAAGCTGAGGCTCCAGTACTTTGGCCACCTCATGAGAAGAGAAGACTCCCTGGAAAAGACCCTGATGTTGGGAAAGATGGAGGGCGCAAGGAGAAGGGGACGACAGAGGACGAGATGGTTGGATAGTGTTTTCGAGGTTACCAGCATGAGTTTGACCAAACTGCGGGAGGCAGTGGAGGACAGAGGTGCCTGGCATTCTCTGGTCCATGGGGTCACGAAGAGTCGGACACGACTAAACGACTAAACAACAACAACAAGGGGAACTATGGGGCAGGGTCCAGGATGCTCAGATTCCTGCCACTAGACCTCCCCTTTCATGATGCATTAGTGATGTAGTTTGGGGGGTGTAACATGGGGATTAGCAGCTGATAAAAGTTTGGGTTCTCTTTTGTTTGGGGCTTCCATCTTGTTCCACCTGGTGGCAGGTGGGAGTCCTGTCCTGACAGTCTTCAATCAAGACCAAGCCGACTGGCTGCTGTTTTGCTCTCGTATTCCTGGCTGGGGTCCTTGTTTCTTCGTCCAAGGGAGCCCTCAGATTTCTCCGTTAACAAGGTCCAAATGCAATAACGAAATAAACACTGTGTGTGTGACCCTCCCCTGTCTCCTTGCCCCTCCAGAACCAAACGTGGTCTACACAGAAATGCTGGCAAGGTTGGAGTCGCTGGTGCCCTCGTACCCGGGCGGCCTGATCGCGGGTCTTTGCCAGCAGTGCAAGAGCTGGCTCAGATCTCGGCCCCATCCATCCCTGGTCCCTCTCGCCGGCTTCCTTGACCCACCGGACGGGCCTCTGCGGAAGACGCTGCCAGGATTCCCCAAAGGTGGGTGTCGGAGTTCGCACGGGTGACCCCCCACGATATCAGGAGAGCCCTGGTGGGCAGCGGCGGCTGGGTCATCCGAAGCCACAGCTCCCCAAACTTTGAATCTGTTTTGGGACTACAGCTCCTCTAGCAGGACCAGAGGTCAGGGACAATGGGAACTGTAGTTTGAAAATAGCCGGAGACCTGAGTTTGGGAAGACATGGTCTAAGCCCAGCTTCCTGCTCTCCTCCATGAATTTCACTGCCCACCCCTACCTCCTGTGGCAGAGAGTTCTGCAGGTTAACACCTCCCCAAAGTCCTTCCTTTTCTGCGCCAGCCCAGACCGCTGGACCCACAGCCTGGTGGGCTAGGTGACCCACGCCAGAGCTGCCCCTCTGACCTGCCCCCACAATTTGCAGGCACCTCCGTTCTGGAAGCCAGCCCTGACCACAGGATGCTGTTGGCTGGCTCCTCGGACGGCTCCATCATCGTGTGGGACACGGAAGATTTCTCGGTGCGCCACGTCCTCCTCGGCCACTCGGGTGAGAATCAGAAGGGAAGGGTGTTTTTGCCAGGCCGCCTCTTGCTGGCAGAGGGTGGGCAGTGCCAGGCAGCTGCGATTAACGGCGACTTTTAATCGGGGCACACTGAGGTCCAGCTCCGAGAGCCTTTGGCGGTTCCCTCCCTGCGAGAAGCGAAATTACAGGAAACCAGGCAGAGGGCCTTCTCGGTGGTAGCACCCTCTCCCATCAGATGTCAAGGAAATAAACAACTCTCTGACTTTATTATTGTTATTAATAATAATTATAGATCTCCCCCCAATTCCTTGCAGCCGAAGTGAGGTGCCTGAGGGTCTTCGCCAGGGGTACCCGCGCCGTGTCGGTCGCCCAGGATCGAACCCTGCGCCTCTGGAGCCTGGAGTCCGGCAGGGAGGTAGCCATTGTGCCCGCCGTCCCTGCGGGAGATCAGGAATGGTGCCAACTCAGCGTGGACGACAAACACCAAATGGTGTACTGGGTGTCTGGCTCAGAGGTGTGTAGACTGGCATTATAACGGGACGGTTAATCCTGAACTGTCCCTAGAAAACAGGGGCACTTGGAGAGTCCAGATTGTTAACGGAAAAATCCGAGGGCTCCCTTGGACAAAAACAAAGACACCAACCAGGATAACTTGGCGCAAAACAGCAGCCTGTAGGCTTGGCCTTTATTGATCTGTTGCAACAGGGTGCTCCCCTCATTTGCAGGAGAGAGGAGGGACCCAGAAAAATGGTGTGCAAGGCCTTATAAAGACTTTTGAAATTACCACCCTGTAGGTCAAGCCCACCCCCAGAAACATCACGCATACATCACAGAAAGGAGGGGTTGAGGGAGGAGTTGTGGTGGTAACCTGAGTGTCCTGTCACCTGGCTGGTTCCCCCTTTCCCCCTCCCCATGAGTACTTTCCAGGTGACAGAGGGGACTTTGCAGTTTCCTGCCCCCAGAGGGAAGAGCTGATTATTGTCCTTTGTTCCAGTCCCTGCTAAATCCACGCCCATATGCAAGTTCTTTGTGATCTTGATGGTCTTCTGTCCGGGACCATCAGGGTTGGCATAGCAACTGGGCAGGGCTCCTGTGGATGTGCTGGGATGCTCAAGGGATTATGGCTGCCCTGTATCAAACCTTCCCCATTTTGTAGTCCTTCTTCCATGGAGTAAAATAAAAGTGGAACAGTGCAAATCCGATGTATGGTTGATTTTCTATGAATTTATAACAGAAGCGTAGTGTACGACGTGTGAGAAGCGTAGTGTACGACGTGTGTGTGTGAAGTTTGTACAAACTGAATGATTGGGGGGGGGTTTCCTGCGACAGTTTATTCTGCAATTCCACCGTGTTGCACAATGGGAAATGCCCTGTGTTTTGCCCACTAAGAGACTTTCAGCAGACCCTCCCTCTTTCCTGCAGGTGGAGGCCTGGCACCTGGGCACAGCGGCCCCCGCTTTCCGGATCCTGGCCGAGCCCCCTGGCGGCTGGTTGTGCGCTGCCATCTTCGTGCCGCGGCTGGTGGTGGCGACGGTGTCGGGGGGCTGTGTCTGCCTGTGGGACAGTCTCAGCGGGCAGCTCCTCTCCAGGCAGCAGCTGGGGGGGCTGCAAGAGGGTGCAGCCCCCACCTGCGGCGCTTTGCTCCGGAAAATGGGCAGGATGGTGTCCAGGTTCAGCGGGGGCTCCCTCCTGATGGTGACCGCTCTGGGGCAGGGGTTGTGGGCGGAGGGACCGGGGCATTGCAGCCAGGTTTGGGGGGCAAATAATAAAACCACAAATAATATAATTCTGATTACAGTGGCACCTTGGTTCTTGAACCCGGAATTTCCCTGTTTACCGCCCCAGTGGCGCTGAGCTCAGAAAGGAGGATGCGCAGGGAATCTCAATTGATTTAAAAAGGGATTCCAATTCATATATAGTGGCATCTTGGTTTCTCAATCTTATGAACATTTGTTTATCTTTTGATAACAATAAAAGCAGACAGATTTGTTTTAATCTCGTATGTAGGGATACATCAATGTGTCCATAAAAATAGCTGCATTTCTTTTAATCTGGTATCTACCGATCCTCATTAATGTGGAAAACTACAGTGGTCCCTTGGTTCTCAAACTTAATCTGTTCCGGAAATTCCGTTCCAAAACCAAAGTGTTCCAAAACCAAGACAGCACTTTCCCATATAAAGGAATGCATATTCCCTTCTATCTCTTTTTCAGGGCAATTGGCCCATCCTGATCAAGGGTATTTGTCTACACTGGCTGGCAGCAGCGGCCAGTGAATGTATGTTAGGGGGCTAGAGGGACTCCAAGCCTGCTGCTCTGAGGCTGTTTTCCTCCTGCGTGGTCTTTATTGAAGACTGTCGTGACAGGACTCCCACCTGCCACCAGGTGGAACAAGATGGAAGCCCTAAACAAAAGAGAACCCAAACTTTTATTAGCTGCTGATCCCCATCCTACACCCTCCAAACTGCATCACTAATGCATCATGAAAGGGGAGGTCTGGTGGCCACAATCTGAGCGTCCTGGACCCTGCCCCATGGTTCCCCTTGCCCTCCACCAAACACCCATCAAGTGGAACAAAAAAGATATTTACATTTCCCTGTTTCCCAGCCAAGTTCATCCCACCCTTTTGTCTTCCTCTGGGTTTGTTCTTTCTGGCATGGCGACCTGTCTGGCCCTCAGGTCTCAGGAGGCCAGGGATTATCCCTCAGGCGGAGGGGCTGCTGAGGAGCTGAGCTCACAGGTCTAGAGGAATTTCTGAAGTTTTCTAGTGAGCCAGTACAGAGATACGTTTATCAGTGAATTCTTACATTTGGTATCGTGCAGCAAAGGCCCTTTGAATAGACAGGAAGAAACCGTGATGAAGTGTTTTGTGGGGACAAATCACAAAAGTGATGGTGCTGGTTTTGGTCGTGGGTTGCATGTGCATGAGATCTGCTGGAGGGGAAACCCCCCAACCTCTACATAAATTCCTGCAACACTCCCCACAGGTCTCCTCGGAGGGAAACAGCCTGCTGGAGAAGCTCCCAGAGAAGATCTGCTTCGTGGCGCTTTCGGAAGACGAGTCTCTTCTCGCGGCAGGTTTGTCTCCTTGAGATCCTGTCTCCCCAGGCAGCGGGCTGTTTTTCGGGATATGGGGCAGGATCCCGACGTTTGGCACACCTTCAAATGCACACCAGGCTTCCCAATCCTTGCTTTCCCCACGAAGAAACGGACTGCAAGATTCACCCTTTTCCGAATCTTGCGTTGCGGTGCCCCCCTCGCCTGCAAAGGCACGGACTGAGGTGGAGCGTGCGTAAAAATGCAGATAACACGCCAAAAGGCATTCTGCGGGGAGGGGGAACGACCTTGAAAAAAATGAGGCAAAATGAAAGACGAATGAGGGGAAATTCGTGTTAAAGTAGTGACGAATTTTCACGGCCACTCTCCATGAAAAATTGCAAATTGTCCATCAAATAAAATTTTTTGTTCTTTTTTTCATTTCTTTTTTCCTTTTTTTGTCTTTTCAATTTTTTTCTTGATTTTACGTTGTGATGTTCTTTTCTTTTTGTATTTAACTATGTTATACTTACCTTCGTTGTATGTTTGTATTTTAAACCAATAAAGATTTATTTTAAAAAGGGAGGGGGAAAGAAAAAGTGGAACTTAATGCAGAAATAACTGAGTGCTGGGACCTTATTCTTGTTGGTCGCTCACAGAGCAAGAGCAGGGACTGGGTAATGTTAGGAACCACCTGCCTGCGAGCAGCCTTTTGCACGTGCTCAGAAGCACTCTTGTCCCTTCTGGCGCTTCCCCCCTGACCAGAGCCTTGCTTCGCAACAAAGGCCAAACCCTCGTTCAAACCAAGCTCTGGCTTGCCTTCCAGGCTTTGGGCGCCGAGTGCGAATCTTCCGGCCCGACCCGACAGGCTTCCACCAAGTCCTGAACTCCGATTTGCTGCACAGTGAGGAAGTCTGTGCGGCTGCCATCGCTGCCGACAACACCACCGTGTTCACGAGCTCTCGGAGCGAGTGCATCTGGGTAAGGCTCTCCTTCCATTGAGGTTTTTAAGCAGAGGTTGGATGGCCATATGTCAGGGATGCTTTAAATGAGATTCCTTCTTGCAGGGGGTTGGACTAGATGACCACTGGGGGACTCTTTCCAACTCTACGATTCTATGATTTTAAGAGGCAGAAGGACCGGCCTTCTAGCCCTGGGCGGTGGCAATGTGGCAATCGCGAACCCACAAAGTAAGCCCTACGAAATCCAAGTTCCAAAACATTTGGAAACCGAGGTGCAAAGAGCGGTCTGCAAATTTAATAAAGTGAGAAAAATAACATATACATTCAGCAGAAGGCGTTTGACTTCCGAGGCACATTCAGTAATGGAAGCGTTTACGGCGTTCGAAAACTGAAACGTTCGTCAATGGACATGGTCGAAAACCGAGGTAGCACTGTATCATATGATAAAACATACCCTCTTTCCTTTTACATTCCCAGCACACATTTGAACGGCTTCTATACAGTGGTACCTCGGGTTACACACGCTTCAGGTTACAGACTCCGCTATCCCAGAAATAGTACCTCGGGTTAAGAACTTTGCTTCAGGATGAGAACAGAAATCGCATGGCGGTGGCAGCAGTGGGAGGCCCCATTAGCTGAAGTGGTACCTCAGGTTAAGAACAGTTTCAGGTTAAGAACAGACCTCCGGAACGAATTAAGTACTTAACCCGAGGTACCACTGTACAACTTTGCAATTTTTCTAGGTGTCTAATACTAGCAGCACATCATTTTCATATAATTTTCTTTCAACGAACAGCAGGTTGTAAACTTCAAGTCCTCTCTCCATAACTTTTCCCATGATGAAAACTCTATACTATAGCCAAAATCTCCTGCTCAGTGTATCATTACTGATTTAACTTCTTCATCTTTTCGGGCTTTTTCGGCTGCGGCTCCAACCTGGTGGAACGCTCTGTCAGAAGAGACTAGGGCCCCCCAGGACTTGACATCTTTCCGCAGGGCCTGCAAGACAGAGCTGTTCCGCCTGGCCTTTGGACAGGGCACAGCCTGACTCCCTCCTTTGACAATCTTTACAAAACTTTAGTTTATGGTTGCCATCAATTTTGATTTTAATTCATTTTTATAATGTTTTATAATGTTGTACTGTTTTAGTGTTGTTAGCCGCCCTGAGCCCGGCTTCGGCTGGGGAGGGCGGGATATAAATAAAACTTCTTCTTCTTCTTCTTCTTCTTCTTCTTCTTCTTCTTCTTCTTCTTCTTCTTCTTCTTCTTCTTCATCTTCTTCTTCTTCTTATTATTATTATTATTATTATCTTTAGTAAACCAGTGTAGGGATCAGAAATACCGTATTTAGTATTTTCACAATAATTCCTTTTGGTACAGTTGCTTTTGCATGAATCTTCTCAGTAAGGACCCATGTAAATATAGGTTGTTGTTGTTTTGCAACCCCTCGGCTCAAGGGGGACGGGGCCATTGTGTCCACGATGAACGCATTGTGTTCAGTGGCGTAGCGTGGGGGGTGCAGGGGGGCCGGCCGCATCGGGCGCAACATCTGGGGGGGGGCGCGCTCGCACTCGCAGCTCTCTGCCCCTACTAAAATCCACAGGTTAGGGGGCGCAAATTACTTGCCTTGCCCCGGGTGCTGACAACCCACGCTATGCCACTGATTGTGTTGACTGGGTTTGATATTTTGACGATAATTTCTGATTAAATCCCGTAAGATTCTACATCCATGCCCCTTTGCCTCTACTGCCCTTTCCCCTCTTCTTCACAAGTCACGTACACACTTCGACAGGGTCATCTAAAGACTATGGGCAGTTTCTTTGCTGTAGCTTTTCTAATTGTTAATCTTAGGATGTTAATCTTGGGGACAGGAAACATTAAGGTGATAATGGTCACTGTCCTCCTGGCCATCGTGTGGACTGATTGTTTATGACCTCTGGGGTTGCTGTATTCCTCCTTTGTAGTTTTCATTCATTTACTCCAGAGTATGCATGCCTAACTAGTGTTTATAGTTTAACTTTGTCCCCACTTGAGGTTTGTTTGAATGCTCAGAGGCGGGCAGGTGTGGAGGATTCCCTGGTCCTGAATGGGGTAACTGTGCCCCCGAAGGACCAGCTGCGCAGCCTGGGAGTCATTTTGGACTCACCACTGTCCATGGAGGCACAGGTCAAATCTGTGTCCAGGGCAGCTGTTTACCAGCTCCATCTGGTACGCAGGCTGAAACCCTACCTGCCTGTCTCGCCAGAGTGGTGCATGCTCTGGTTATGTCCCGCTTGGACTACTGCAATGCACTCTACATGGGGCTACCTTTGAAGGTGACTCGGAAACTACAACTAATCCAGAATGAGGCAGCCAGACTGGTGACTGGGAGCGGCCGCCGAGACCACATAACACCGGTCTTGAAAGACCTACATTGGCTCCCAGGACGTTTCCGAGCACAATTCAAAGTGTTGGTGCTGACCTTGAAAGCCCTAAACAACCTCAGCCCAGTATACCTGAAGGAGCGTCTCCACCCCCATCATTCTGCCCGGACGCTGAGGTCCAGCGCTGACGGCCTTCTGGCGGTTCCCTCATTGCGAGAAGCGAAGCTACAGGGAACCAGGCAGAGGGCCTTCTCGGTAGTGGCGCCCACCCTGTGGAATGCCCTTCCAGCAGATGTCAAAGCGATAAACAACTACCTGACATTCAGAAGACATCTGAAGGCAGCCCTGTTCAGGGAAGTTTTTAACGTGTGATATTTTACTGTATTTTTGGTTTTTATGGAAGCCGCCCAGAGTGGCTGGGGAGGCCCAGCCAGATGGGCGGGGTATAAATAATAAATTATTATTATTATTATTATGAGCACTGTGTAAAGGATTCTTTTGTGGATAAAATGGCCTGGTGAGGGGTGTGGTGGATGCACTTTCTCTGAGAGCCTTGCTGGTCAAAGCCTCGTGTCTTATTTTAATCAGGGTCCGATCCTTTCCTTTGGCCTCAGAACGCAACAAACCAGAGTCTCTTAATCTCAGGAGAATTTACTTCCGGGTTTCCGGGAGCCGGAACGTTCCAAAAGGGAGCCGTTTGAGAACCGAGGTTTGACTGTAGCGCTCTTCTCCCCAGGTGTGGCGTCTGGGCCAGGAGGGCTGGCTGAGGGATGTCTGGGGGGACCAAGGACTACCCGCCACCCACCTGACCCTCTGCGGCTCCCTGCTGGTGTCCGCCTCTCCCCACGCACCTTACCTCCGGGTCTGGGACCCCGGCGACGATCCCGGGTGCAAACCCTTGCCGCCATGCATGGCCGGCGCGAAGTGCGTGGGGCTCTCCGGCGGCGGAAAATACGTCTGCTTCCCCCAGTCCCTCGAGAGCTGCGAGCTGGTCCTTTGGGACGTGGAAGAAGGTGAGTTTATTTATTTATTTCGTATCTGATTTTTATCAATGTCTTTTTTGACACGGTAATTCCAGCATTCCGGTATACTGTGTGCTGAAATGGCAGAATGGACTTTGAAATTAAGGGAAAGAGTTGACGATGAATGTAAAGAAGAATGGACTTTATTGTATATACACAGAAGCAAGGTACACAGAGGGACGCGGGTGGCGCTGTGGGTTAAACCACAGAGCCTAGGGCTTGCTGATCAGAAGGTCGGCGGTTCGAATCCCTGCGATGACGGGGTGAGCTCCCGTTGCTCGGTTCCTGCTCCTGCCCACCTAGCAGTTCGGAAGCATGTCAAAGTGCAAGTAGATAAATAGGTACCACTCTGGCGGGAAGGTAAACGGCGTTTCCGTGCGCTGCTCTGGTTCGCCAGAAGCGGCTCAGTCCTGCTGGCCACATGACCCGGAAGCTGGACGCCGACTCCCTTGGCCAGTAAAGCGAGATGAGCGCCCCAACCCCAGAGGTGGCCACGACTGGACCTAATGGTTAGGGGTCCCTTTACCTTTACCTTTAACCTGAAAGAAACGCAACCTGAAGTGTCTGTAACCCAAGGTATGACTGTAAAATATTTTTTGAATTAAAAAACCCACCTGTGCCCCCGCAGGAGAGGAGCGCGAGACGCTGGACACCTCGGCCGCCGTGCGGTGCCTGGAAGTGGCCCCCCAGAGAAACCTGGCCTTTGTGGGGCTGGCGTCCGGGACGGTGCTGGTCTTCCCCTTGGACTTGCCGCAGGACGTGGGGTGCATCCCTCCGGCAGAGAACCGGAAGCCCGTCTGCGCCCTGGCCTTGTCCCGGAGTGAGGAGCAAGTGGCCGTGGCTTGCGAGGATCTGGTGCAGGTCTTGGACGTGGGTCGGGGGGATCCGGGGCCCCTAATCGACCAGCCAGCCTTCTCCTTCTACACCCAGATCCCGGGTGCCGACATCTCCTGCGTGGCCCTGCTGAGCGGCTACCGGGTGCTCTACGGCATGACCACTGGGCAGCTGTTCCTCTACCACTGTCCCCGGGGCCAGGTGTTCGCCCTGGAAGCCCATGGAAGCAGCAGCATCACCTGCTTGCAGACCAGTCACGGAGAGGCCTGGGCGCTCAGCGGAGCGGCCGACTCTCTGCAGTGCCTCTGGGATGTGGATCGGTACCGCTGGGAGCATCGGATGTCTTTCCAAAAGGTGTGTCTCCCCTCCGGATCCCGCCCTGCGCCGTCCCAAGAATGTTGTTGTTTAGTCGTTTAGTGGTGTCCGCCTCTTTGTGACCCCCTGGACCAGAGCACGCCAGGCCCTCCTGTCTTCCACTGCCTCCCCCAGTTTGGTCAAACTTCAAGAACACTGTCCCACCGTCTCGTCCTCTGTCGTCCCCTTCTCCTTGTGCCCTCCATCTTTCCCAACATCAGGGTCTTTTCCAGGGAGTCTTCTCTTCTCCTGAGGTGGCCAAAGTCTTGGAGCCTCAGCTTCAGGATCTGTCCTTCCAGTGAGCACTCAGGGCTGATTTCCTTCCGAATGGAGAGGTTGGATCTTCTTGCAGTCCATGGGATTCTCAAGAGTCTCCTCCAGCACCAGAATTCAAAAGCATCCATTCTACGGCGATCAGCTTTCTTTATAGTCCAGCTCTCCCTTCCCAAGAATGGCCATCGCCTAATCAGGGGGTCAGCAACCTTTTTCAGCAGCGGGCCACTCCGCTGTCCCTCAGACCTTGTGGGGGGGCCGGACTACATTTTTATTTTGGAGAGAGAAAATGTACGAATTCCTATGCTCCACAAATAACCCGGAGATGCATTTCAAATAAAAGCACACATTCTACTCTCTCTCAAAACGCCTTTGCCACGTCTGTTCCTCGTTCCCAGGAAGATTCCTTCGCGCAAGGCGTGCTCTGTGCCTGCTTCTCGACGGATGACCGGCTGCTCTTCACTGCCTCCCTCGATCACTGTGTGACGGTGTGGGACGTCTCTTGCGGTGAGCAAGCCCCCCCGGCCATCTTTGAACTGCGTACAATGGTGCCTTCCCCCGTTGAGTCTCCAGCTGTCTTTGGACTGCAATAGCCAACAGGACCAGTGGTTGGGGATACAGTGGACGCTCGGGTTGCGAACGTGATCCGTGCGGGATGCGTGTCTACAACTCGCAGTGCCGCATCTGTGCAATTTCGCACTTCTGCACATGCACAAAGCGCTATTTAGTGTTTCTGCGCATGCATGAGCGCCGAAACCTAGAAGTAACCCATTCCAGTACTTCCAGGTTTCGGTGCGAAAACACACAACCTCTCCAATCTGAGGTATGTCTGTATTATTATTATTATTATTACTAATTGAATTTACCGTATTTTTTGCTCTACAAGACTCACTTTTCCCCTCCTAAAAAGTAAGGGGAAATGTGTGTGTGTCTTGTGGAGCGAATGCAGGCTGCGCAGCTATCCCAGAAGCCAGAACAGCAAGAGGGATTGCTGCTTTCACTGCGCAGAGATCCCTCTTGCTCTTCTGGCTTCTGAGATTCAGAATAGTTTTTTTCTTGTTTTCCTCCTCCAAAAACTAGGTGTGTCTTGTGGTCTGGTGCGTCTTATAGAGCGAAAAATACGGTATATACTGCCCTATACGCAGGGGTCTCAAGGTGGTTTGCAGAATAAATGAATGGGAATTGCAGGGTGATGGGAATTGCGGTCTGGAAACGGCCAGGGACCCGAGTTCAAGAAACCCTAGGTAGGCAGTACTGAGCTAACTTAAGATGAGGCAGACTTTCTATGCATGGGGGGCATTTCACGGTATGTTTCTTTGCACCACCAGGGGCCCTGTTAGCCGTCCAGCTTGTGCACGCCAGGGTGACCAGGATGGTGCCAACGCCGGACGGCTTCGTGGCGGCGACAAGACTCGGCTACCTCATCCGGGAGAGCTTCCTCCGCCCATCATCCACCAGCTCTCGCTACGACCCGCTGGGCGGCATCAGAGCCACGTGCAGAGTGACGTCTCGGAGGACCGGCGGAGAGGACGACGAGGACCTTGCCGGCGGGCAGCTGGGGCGCCAGAGGGACCACGCAACCCAGGCCGGGCACAGCCTCCTCAACAACAAGCTTTCGCAGATTTGCAGGATAGGGTAAGGGTCAGGGCTATATTATCCCAGGAGACCAATTCTGGCCCCATTGCACTGGCCGCTGGTTCATTTCTGGGCCCAGGAAACCCAAATGCTTGCTTACAAAGCCATTGTACTTCCAACCTTACTGTCTGCTTGAGAAACGTGGACCACTTATAAACGCCATCTCCATCTTCTCGAAAGACTCCATCAACGGTGTCACCGAAAATTTTTACACATCACTTGGGAAGACTAATACCAGTGTACTGGAAGAAGCAAAGATCACCAGTGTTGAAGCGATGATTCTTCAACATCAACTTCGTTGGACTGGTCATGTTGTTCAGATGCCTGATTATCGTCTTGCAAAGCAACTCCTCTATTCCGAACTTAAAAATGGAAAGCGTAATGCTGGTGGTCAACAAAAGAGGTTCAAAGACTGTCTCAAGGAAAATCTTAAAAAATGTAGTATAAACACCGACAACTGGGAAACACTGGCCTGTGAGCGCTCCAGTTGGAGAACAGCCTTGACCAAAGGTGTCCTGGGCTTTGAAGACACTCGAACTCAGGACTAGAGGGAGAAACGTGCCAAGAAGAAGGCACGCTTGGCAAACCCTCACTGGGTTGACTTCCTTCCCCCTCTTTCTGCGGTTCCTTAAATTTATTTTTAATATCTTCTGCATTTCCAAATTAACTTAATTTGCTCGTTTACTCATCCACCTTAAATATATACTCTTAGGAAACTGCAGGTTATTACAATAATCCTGCCAATGTTCTTATCAGTTTACCATTTATCTGTAAATATTCAATAAACCATTTCCATTCTTTTATAAAAAGTTAACTTTATTTCTTATTCCTCCGGTAAATTTCGCCATTTCTGGGTATTCCATAAGTTTTTGTATCCATTCTTCCTTTGCTGGGACTTCGGTCTCTTTTCCATTTTGGGGAAAGTAACATTCTTGCTGCTGTAGTCACATACATGAATAAATTTCTATACAAGTTAGGTAGTTCTGTTCTTAAAATTCTCAAAATAATCTCCCTACCTCTGAGGCTCCTCTACCATTTTCATAGCTCTGTGGCCGCTCTACCCCTTTCCTACCTCTGAGGGGTAGAGAGGCCACAGAGCTATGAAAAGGGTAGAGGGGCCTCAGAGCTAGGAAAAGGGTAGATATATTCCGTAAAAACCTATCGCGTCTCAATTCTGCCTTTTTCTCCAAAAGTTGGCCGGCAGGCTTCTCCCCGCCTTCCACCTTCGACCCCCCAAAAAAACAACCCTGCGAAGTTAAGCCGAGAGAGACGGTGACCGGTCCCCGAGCTCACACTGCAAGATTTGAACCCGGGCCCCAGTCTGACGCGCTAACCGCTCCGCTGCGCTGCTTCGCCGCACCCTCTTTCTGCCCTGAAAAAGAACACAAGGTCCCAGTCCTCATGGTTCTGTATACAGGGCCGAGTTCCGTGCCCGAGCGAGGATTCGAACCCAGGACGCGGCGCTCTAACCGCTATGCCACTGCTGCCTCTGGCAACTGACCGGAGGACATTTTCTCGCGACAGCAAAACAGGTCAAAATCCTCAATTCCTTTTTTTAAAATAATTTTTATTGATTTTAACATAAATTTTATAAAATGTGCCGCACAACTTTATCACTTATACAATCTTTTTAGACTTCCATCAGCACCTCTGATGATCCATCGTTTTAACCATTTCTTATGCATTTCTTAAATTTATATTACTTTTAAATCTCTTAACTAATCCTCCTCCCCTTTATCCATTTTTGCAATAATTCCAATACTACTCCTCACAAAACTTATTGCAAACCTACAAACGTCGTCTGATCTTCACAAATACTTTTCAAATAGTCCGTAAATTTACTTCAGTCTTCCGTGAATTTCTGGTCCCGCCGGTTTCGAATCCTTCCTGTTAGTTTATCCAGTTCTGCAATAGTCCATTAATTTCACCCTCCATTCTGCAATTTTTCTTCCTTCCATTTTTGGGCCAGTAATATTCTTGCTGCCGTTATTGCATATAAAAAGAGCTTACATTCCTTTCTCTTTATATCACTCCCCACAATGCCCGATAAAAATGCTTCTGCTTTCTTTACAAATGTATATTTCGACATTTTTTTCATCTCATTATATCTTCATCTCCCAGAAGCATTTCACCTTTCTACATTCCCACCACATGTGATAAAATGTTCCCTCTTTTTCTTTACATTTCCAACATTTATTACTGAGTCAAAATCCTCAATTCCGACCACTTTGCCTCGGCCTCTTCCTTTCCTGATGGGCGCAAACCTTCCCCAAAGTGCTTCCCTCGTTTCCTGCCCCCCTGGACATGGGGGGCATGAGATCCGACGAAGAACAGCCCCCACCTTGTGCCCCCCAACGCCATCTTCCCCCCTTGCGGCATTGACCACACCATTCCGGGGGTTCCAGCGCGCGGCCGGCGGCACCCGCCTTATTGAAGACGTCCAGCCCCCCTGCCTTGCCGCTCGTCCTCCATGGGGCTCAGGAACCCCTGGCTCTTGTACTCGGAGGGCAGGAGGTTCCCCGAGCCCGGCTGCTCCTCCTTGGGCAAGAGGGTCTCTTCAGGGGGGCTGGCCAGGGCCGGAAAGTCCGCCATGGTGCCAGCAGCCAGGTCCTCTTTGGACGGAGACCTGGGTTCGAGAACGAGGGGTTCCGTGGGGCTGCTGGACTCCAGGGGCTGCACGAAGCTTCGCCGTGGGTGCACCTGGGGAGACGAAGTGTGGGGTTTGGGGTGAGCCGGGCGTAAATTGAACCCATGCCCAGAGGCGTAGCAACCTCAGGGGGTACCGGGTGCGAATTCTTTTTTGTCACCCCCCAACACACACACATTGCAATTTTCGGGAATGTTGACCAGAGTTACTGAGATTTACTTTTCCGGCCGCGAAAAATATACGTGCAAATCCAGCCGACGATCGTGCAAATTGTGCGATCGGGCAGATTTTCACGGTGGCGATCGTGCCAGTCGCATAAAACCGTGCGCCAGGGATGCAAGCGTCGCCCACCGAGGGGGTGCAAAAACCGCCTGCCGGTGGGGGGGGGGTGCCAGGCGAATTTGCATGACCAGTGGGCGGATTTTCACCACGACGATCGTGCCAACTGAAAATTCACCCGCTGAGGGTTGAAAGCGCCGCCACACCGATCCACCTGGGGGGATTTTGTCACCCCTCCTAGGC
Organism: Podarcis melisellensis; assembly: GCF_964234715.1. Classification (NCBI taxonomy): domain Eukaryota; kingdom Metazoa; phylum Chordata; class Lepidosauria; order Squamata; family Lacertidae; genus Podarcis; species Podarcis melisellensis. The sequence continues at coordinate 829,133 of NC_138536.1, read as the reverse complement.
ATGACACCCGGGGCGATCGCGCTCCCCTGCCGATGCCCACAGCTGTTTCTCGCACCCGTGTCCCCTCTCCTGTCCCAGGAGGGCGTCTCACCCCAGAGGGCAGAGAGAGAGAGTCTCAGCCATCAAGAGCTCCCCTGCCCATTCCAGAGATGGCGCGGAGCGACGACCGATTGCTCCCATTTCACAGAGACTCACCTGCCCCGGCGAGGATCCGGCGAGGATCTTGACAGCTTCCGTGTCGGCCGGGTCTGGCAAGGGCGGGCACAGAACTTCCTTCACCCTGTGGCAGGAGAGGGGAGAAGGAGGAAAGAGATTTTTCTGGAGCTTTGCCTCTTTCATGAAAGCGGAGCTCTGCGTCCAGATAGACTGTGTTTGGAGCTGGAGACTCCATCAGGACGTAAGAACAACCAAGGGGGACCCGTTTTGGGGGGGAAGTGTTTTCGGGAAACTGGCACCCAGGATTCGAACACAAGAGCGACACTCTCCGTTTTCCGGCGACTAGGATCCGGGAGCGTTTACTGCCTCCGACGGAGGAGGAGGAGAACACACAGCCATCCTGGCTATAACAGTCATCCCTAGTGATACGGAAGGGGGGGGCATGTCTTCTTCACCTTCTTCTTAGCTACAATATATCAATTTATTTCCAATTGTCAATGTCAAAAGGGACTAAAATCTATAAAATTCATAGAAAATCAACGTGCCAGTTTGCTCTGATCAGCCTTTCCTCCAGGCAATGTCAGGTGCCAGACTATGCATATTTGAGACCATTGTTTTCTCATCCCCAGGAAGTGTTTATCTGTGCATATCTCCAGCTCTGCATATTCCCCCCTCCCTCCTCCTTATGTTAATCTGTGTAACCCAACCTCCCTTTAATATATTCATGATGTAATCTGTGTAACCAAACCTCTCTTTAATGTATTCATGACGTGTTTTGCACTGTATTCTGGGACATGGAGGGAAGTTTCAAAAACTCATGTCACCCCTTTCTCACTGTTCAATCTCGTCTTGAACCTGTTGGCCAATAAACTTGGATCTTCTGCAGTTTGCTCCTGTCTCCGGCTGAGCTCATTTTCCTCCGCAGGGACCCACGGACTGAGTCCGATGAGCTGGGTGGCAGAGCAGCCTCGCACCCAGATTTTAGCCGTAACACTAGCCTTTCCCTCCTCCATGATTTGGCCTGGTCCTCTTTCAAAGCCACTGGCGGCCCCTTGTGGCAGGGAGTTCCGCAGGTGAACAGCAAAGTCGAAACAGGCAGGTTTGCCTATATGCAGAGGTGGTCCCCCCCCCCAGGGCCTAGGAACAGCAGCGCCAGGGTGTGTCGTTTTAGGGGAGGAGATTATTATTTTTTGGCAAATCCTTTCAGCGAGGCGTCTTAGAAATATACTTTTGGGGGTGTAAGGGATTCAAATCTGCTTTTATTTTGGGGGCTTGATATGTCTCTTGCCTGGCGAAGAAGTGCAGAAACCGCCGTAGGGGAAAAACCCCAGGATTTTGATTTCTGCAAAGGCTGAATAATAAGAACGGCAAATATTAACATCACCGCAATGTTGGTTTTTTCCCTGATTTCGGAGCGATTTCGCTCACATCTTACCAGCGCCTTTTTTCCTGGTGGGTCCGCATACCCCTAAACATTTTGCGGATCTTGTCCATGTGCTGTATTTATTTCCCCCTAATTTGAACTATAAAATGGTGATTTTTCAAAAGGAGAGGACCCCTTAACCTTATTATTTTCTTAGCAAAAAAGCACTGCAGATCACCAAGCAAAGCCAGATTTCATGCACGGAACTAAAATACTATTTTTTGAAATCGCGGCGCAGCTTTTAAGCACCCTTGATTTGGGGAGATTTCGAAACTAGAAAAAAATACATGCAGCGCCTATCTTGCCGGCAAAGCCCCCCCATGTATTTTTCTAGCGATTCCTATACCCCCACCTCTTTTTGCAAATATGGACGGTGCTGGTGGCAACCAGGAACCCTCCGACGAGACCCAGAAGGAGGAGGCTGAGCGTCAGAGTCGTCTTCTTGGAATCTGGCAGAGAAAGAATGATTTGAAAACACAAAATCCTAGGAAGGGACCCCATGCGGTCATCTAGCCCAACCCTCTGTTGCTTGAACCCTTGGCCTTGAGATTAGGGTTAGGGGAGGAAGAGCAGGAAGAAGGAGGAAGAAGAAGAAGAAGAGGACCTTCTACTGCCGTCACCCAAAGAGGAGACATTTCACAGGGGTGTTGCAGAGACGCGACGCACCTGCGGGGCGGGTTCGAAAGGCGACGAGGTTTTGGCAGCGGCCGTCGCTCCCAGCGGTTGAAACCTCGACTCCAACCCGGTAAGTGGTGTTGGGCTGCAGGTCTGAGATGGTGAAGCTGGTCTCGGAGGCGCTGACCTCGTAAGCTACGGGGAGAAAATGAAAATAATGTTTTATATTGAAAGTAGGAATAGGAAGTCAACAGTACAATAAACTGAAAAGGGATTCAACCAAAAATGAAGGTTATAATGCTAATACTAATATCGGTTGGAAATACTAAATACTAAAAAATACTAATATCGGTTGGAAAGGTAAAAGGTAAAGGTACCCCTGCCCGTACGGGCCAGTCTTGACAGACTCTGGGGTTGTGCGCCCATCTCACTTAAGAGGCCAGGGGCCAGCGCTGTCCGGAGACACTTCCGGGTCACATGGCCAGTGTGACATCGCTGCTCTGGCGAGCCAGAGCTGCACACGGAAACGCCGTTTACCTTTCCGCTGGTAAGCGGTCCCTATTTATCTACTTGCACCCGGAGGTGCTTTCGAACTGCTAGGTTGGCAGGCGCTGGGACCGAGCAGCGGGAGCGCACCCCGCAGCAGGGATTCGAACCACCGACCTTTCGATCAGCAAGTCCTAGGCGCTGAGGCTTTAACCCACAGCGCCACCTGTGTCCCAATCGGTTGGAAAACGGAGCCGCAAAAACAAAAAACGCAAAATAAATAGCAAAAACAGACCTCAGCGTAACACTCAAAACGGAGCACGTTCGGCTTCCGAAAACAGGTCACAAACCGGAACACTTACTTCCGGTTTTGCAGGGTTTGGGTTCCAAGTTGTTCGAGTCCCAAGGCGTTTGAGAACCAAGGGACCACTGTATTTGATAAAGAATTAAAGGAGCAATTGATGGAAATCAAAGCCTCGCCCAGGAAGAAGATAGGAGAACTTCACTTGCGAATTTACAAATGATTATATGTCTCAATGCGAATTGGAGTTAATTATTGTGGCTGTGGTATAAGGGATTCTACCGAGAATGTATTTGGTTTTTTTGCAACAGTCTGGAGGCTGAATTAAAGGGTAGCACAGCACAAAATTTAGAATTGGCTATGTATTTGAATTGGCTAATATAATATGGTGCATATTGGATATTTGTAATTGGGAAGTAATAAAAATTACTTAACAACAACAACAAAAACAACCCCAGTTAAAACGATACGGTGTAATCGGTGCGACCAAACAGGTGGACTTGATCCAAAGTCCGGTTTACACGCTGGAGAGTCAGAAGGGACCCCATGGGGTCATCCAGCCCAACCCGCTGCAATGGAGGAATCAAGGTACCCATGACAGATGGCACCCCTTCGCCTCTTAACCTGCCCCCTTTGCCACCCCCTTTGGGCACCCCCATCTCGCGGCTCGGCGGCTCAGCAGTGCTCCAGGCGCATTTCGCACCCGGGTATCCCACCGCGACCAAACTCACTGGATATCTCCTCGCCTCGCTCGTCGTGCCAGCAGAGGACGTATTTCTGGAACGTGCCAGGGCAGCCGGCGAGGAGGGCAGGGGGGTGCCAGCGGATTTCGGCGGAGGTGGGCGTTGGCATGGCCACATCCAGGCGCACGGGGTCTTCAGAAGGCACTAAAAGATAGGGAAAGAGGGAAGAGGGAGTCACGGAAGGGTGGGATAAAGAGGGCAGGATCCCAGCACATGGAACTTCTTACAAAAGGATAATAATAATAATAATAATAATAATAATAATAATAATTTATTTATACCCCATTTCCCCAGCCACTCTAGGTGGTTTCCAACAAAATATTAAAATACAATAATTCCCCGTGGGCTCTCTGCGCCCTGACCACAGCCAAAAGACCAATTATGATGAACAGGGGGAAATATCGATGGGGCTCCCCTTCTACGATTGCGTCTAAGACTTATACAAACTCGCCAACACAGGAACAAATTGTTGGAGTTCGCAGAGCTGGCGGAAAGGCAAGTTGGGAGGCAATACTGAATGAACGTTTCTTTGAAAATGGGATATGTATAAGAAAAGGTTGAAAAGGTTATTGTACCGACATAAAGTCAGCAGGCAGGACTTGCATGACTGCTGTGATACGAGGGGGAATTATAAGAGGGGATATTAATGGGGATTGCAAAGAGAACGCGCCAAATAAAACAGTAAATACAGGCTGGCGTGGCGGGAAGTCCCTGGGAATTTAAGAAGAACGGATCACGTGGTTTTCTTTTTATATTTCTGTTTTGATTGTATATATATTGGTCTGTCATATCTTTTTAACATCATCATCATCAATCTTTATTATGGTCCAGAGACCCAACAAATCGTTACAAAACAATACACAATTCAGACAGCCCACCTCCAGGTTAAACAAGCATTTTGTTCAGAATATAGGGATCTTGCAACCACAGATAAAAACTTTGCCACTGCTAATGTTCTAGCGTTTGTCCGGTCTTCCAGTAGGAACCTGACATAGTGAGCCTCTGATTTTCCCGGGAAAGGTACCAGCAAGGGGAATATCAGTTCAGCCCTGGCTTGCTCGTATTTTGCACAGTGCAAAAAATATGTTTTATGGAGTCGATGTCTTGAGCACACGGGCAAAGTCTGTCCTGGTAGGGAACTCCTCTCAACACTGCAGAAGGAAAGACGTTTAGTCTGGCTTTGGTGAAAAGCCTTCGATAGTTTGGTTCTGTCAGGTTTTTAATGTAAGATGTTAACTTAAAGACATGCCCATATTGTACTCCTACTGCCAGCAGACTACAGACTGCGTGTGATTGAGATTTTTTAACATCAGTAAAGCATTTTGGTAAATGTAATTGGTAAATGTATGATGTATTTGGCCATACATCAGTAAAGGGATGTATGGAAGTGAGAGCTGGACCATCAAGAAGGCTGATCGCTGAAGAATGGATGCTTTTGAATTCTGGTGCTGGAGGAGACTCTTGAGAGTCCCACGGACTGCAAGAAGATCCAAGCTCTCCATTCGGAAGGAAATCAGCCCTGAGTGCTCCCTGGAAGGACAGATCCTGAAGCTGAGGCTCCAAGACTTTGGCCCCCTCAGGAGAAGAGAAGACTCCCTGGAAAAGACCCTGATGTTGGGAAAGATGGAGGGCACAAGGAGAAGGGGACGACGGAGGACGAGATGGCAGGACAGTGTTCTCGAAGCGACCAGCATGAGTTTGACCAAACTGGGGGAGGCAGTGGAAGACAGGAGGGCCTGGCGTGCTCTGGTCCAGGGCGTCACGAAGAGGTGGACACCACTAAATGACTAAACAACAACAAAGCATTTTGGAGGGTGAGGGGAAGGAACAAATTGTCTATAAACGCAGACTTTGATCGCCCCTAGACTGGACCGTGAGAGCTTGAGGAAAAGCAGATAGACGCACCGCTCCTGTGGAAGAGGTGCACGAGGCCCAGTGTTGACCAGGCGTTTTCGTCCGGGTCCCATCCATGGACAGCTAGGCGGGTGCAGACGTCAGACTCCAGGACCCCTGAAAAAGGAGGACACAGTCAGGGATTCGGGGAATATCTGAAGGGCTTAAAACCTTCTGTGACTGCAGAAATGGATAAAAGCCCCCCCGCATCCAAACAATGACCATCATCAGCGAAGCTAAGAAAAAAACATTCATTTTAATTTTCATCATCTACAATACTGCCTTATATATTTTATACTACAGTGCATTGGTGGTTGCTTTCGTTTTGTGGATCGATGGTCTCGCTGGATAGTAAAATTCACGTTTGATGGCTGTTTTTAAAAGTCTGGAAGGGATTAATCCGTTTTGCATGACTTGCGATGGGAAAGCAGTGCGCCTTGCTTTTGGAACGCTTTGGTTTTCGAATGGATTAAGGTTGAGATCCAAGACACCACGGTAATAATAATAATAATAATAATAATAATAATAATAATATCCCTAAATGCTCCCATTTTAGGGGAGCCAGTCCTGCAGAATCAGAGCCCAAGGATGGCACTCTGTTAATCCCCACAGCTGCCCGGTCTAGCTATGAGCAGCATCCCATAATACTCCATTTAGCAGAATCAGCAGGGTCACTGCACTCCCTTTGCAGAGTTTCCCAGGAATCAGTTCCCCTCAATTTCTCCCTGACGCTGACATCTTCTGACGGAGTCGGGCTCATCTTATGAAACACATTTACTCCGGCTCTTTGCAAAACAGCTTTGCAAAAGAAAAACCGGGGCTGGCTGGACTTTTATACTGTCCTATTTTAGGCTTGAACCCCTTTTTAAAAATTTTCATTTAGACACACCTGTCCAGACATGTGAAAAGGGACATGCGTTTTAATCTGAGCATGGCTATGAACGGCTGCTCTTTGCTCAGAAGTTCAGCTTTCCGTGTCAAAATTAACCGAGAAGCTCAGAAATCAAGAAGACAAGAACTTTAAGAGGGAACGGGAAAAGTTTATTAATTTATTTACGAGAGCGCAGGTTGAAATGTTAGCAGGATTTTAACCACACTTGTAAAGTAACGGATAATTTAGAAGGGTAAAAATTCGGATAAAGTATTGATATGCAGTTGTCAATTATCATTTAGGACGCTTGGAAATAATGGGGTGAAGTTCAGAGTAATCTCAATATTTGCATTTTGAATTGTTTTTTGTTGCATGTATATATTCTTAAAAAATAAATAAAAAGAAGTCGTTCCGATTTCTGCTTCTTCTGAACTCCTTTTCAGCGATCATTTTAACATTTGCTTTTATATTTTATATAAACGGCTGAGAGGGTTTTGAAAAAGGATGTTGATTCTGCTAAACAACCAGCCTGCTAAGCATGGAGCAGGAACTCCATTAAAGAAAAAGGAAGGCGTACCTAGCCTCTCTCCCCTTCTTTTCTCATCTATCCAACTCCCCCTGTAGTGTCATTCAGATCGATTTTTACATCGGATGAAACCCATTTGTGGTTTTGAGAGTTGGTGCGGTGGTTTATCTGTTCTTATTTTTCAATAGAAAACACAAATAAGAGGCCAGTGGAAGAGAACCTGCCTGACCAGCTGGTCTCGTTGACTTCTTGGGTGTCGTCGTCCTCGCAGGACCTTCCCGGGTCCTTTTCGAAGCAGATGACCTCATGGTTCGACCCCCAAGTCACTGAGAAGTTCCTGCCGGACTGGATGACCTCCTGGAAGGTGGGTCCTACTGGGGTCAGAATAATAATAATAATAATAATAATAATAATAATAATAATAATAGAAATTATACCAACCCATCTGGCTGGGTTTCCCCAGCCACTCTGAGCGTCTCCTAAAAGAACCTTAAAAACACGATAAAACATCAAACATTAAAAGCTTCTCTAAACAGGGTTGCCTTCAGATGTCTTCTAAAAGTCAGGTAGTTGTTTATTTCCTTGACATCTGATGGGAGGGCGTTCCACAGGGCGGGTGCCACCACCGAGAAGGCCCTCTGCCTGGTTCCCTGTAACTTTGCTTCTCGCAGGGAGGGGACCGCCAGAAGGCCCTCGGGAGAGGGACCCCGGTGTCCGGGGTGGAGACGCTCCTTCAGGTCTACTGGACTGAGGCCATTTAGGGCTTTAAAGGTCAGTACCAACCCTTTGAATTGTGCCCGGAAACGTCCTGGGAGCCAGTGTAGGTCTTTCAGGACCGCTGTTATGTGGTCTCCACTCCCAGTCCGCAGCCTAACTGCCACTTTCTGGATTAGTTGCAGTTTCCGGGTCCAAGGGAGCCCCACGGAGAGCGCATGGCAGTAGTCCAAGCGAGAGATAACCAGAGCACGCACCACTCTGGCCAGACAGTCTGCAGGCAGGGAGGGTCTCATCCTGCGTCCCAGATGGAGCTGCCCTGGACGCAGAACTGACCTGCGCCTCCATGGACAGCGGTGAGTCCAAAATGACTCCCAGGCTGCGCACCTGGTCCTTCAGGGGCACAGTTGCCCCATTCAGGACCAGGGAGTCCCCCACACCTGCCAGCCCCCTGTCCTCCATAAACAGTCCTTCTGTCTTGTCAGGATTCAACCTCAATCCATTAAATTGCCATCCATCCTTCAATCGCCTCCAGACATTCACACTGGACCTTCACTGGTTCTGATTTAGAAGAGATGGGGGAGAGGATGGAGCCTTGAGACTGGGTCAGAAACGGGCAGAGGAACCAGACGATGGGAGGCGATTCTCCCTTCTGGGTCTGGTTCCCAGAATAGCAAAGCAAAACAGTAAAGATGGAAGGAATTAAGAAGAGGCTGGCAGGCAGCTGGGTCAGACCAGCAACCTGCTCTCTCACAGGGGCCAAATAACCATAGAAACCTAGGAATCGCAGTAGACTGCTCCTGCAGCTGGAGTCTCTGTAAGAACCTGCTCTCGCTGCGGCTGGCCAGATTGTGCCAATGGTCAGGGATGACGGCGGTGGGTGGCCACGGGTCAGATCCTGACCTCCCGCAACCCTGGCATTTGGGACGTTTGGGAACACGGGCGGAGTCGGCTGCCAATCACCCGCAGTCCCCGTTTTGCCAAGCGAAGCTTTTGCCTCTGCGATTCCGTCCGCCGTGAAGCGAAGACTGACAGCTGTCTGATTCAATCGCTGCGCAAGTTCTAGCAGCGGTCCCTTAATTTTAGCAGGCGTTGCCTTAAAGGGGAACGCAAAGGTTCCCTGGGGGAAATGGTTTTATTCCGGATAAGAATTATATTACGAATCGTTAAGCGACAACAACAACCCGCACAAAACAGGAGACTGGATCAAAAGTTCCTAATTTTTCTGGGGTCGCTGCCCGCTCAGTAAACCCACCTCCAGCCCCCCTACCCTATTAAAAAAAATTATTCAGAATTGTTGTTTGCAATGAAGATAATGACGAGCTGAGATACGAGCAGTGGAGGAAAAACGGAAATGATGTTAGGATGGAACATACAAAGGGAAAGGACAAAAAAAATCAGCGCGAGAGAGGTGGGAAATCCAAAAACATATAAGTGAATGATATATTGCATGTAAAGTAAACTTGTTAAAAATCTACTAGAAACTTTCAGAAGACACCTGAAGGCAGCCATGTTTAGGGAAGCTTTTAATGTTTGATGTATTATTTTAATATTTGGTTGGAAGCCACCCAGAGTAGCTGGGGAAGCCCAGCCAGATGGGCGGGGTATAAATAATAAACTATTATTATTCTTATTAATAAAAATCGATAATAATAAAAGCAAGACAATGGTGTCGATAAGGGGCGATTAATTAATTGCACATTTTTTCAAAACTGATGGACTTAAACTGGTGGCACCAGCTTTCCAAAGAGTGATTGGCACCTCAATTTCCCCTCTAGGGATACCCCATGCCCCGCCTTGGGGTTTAAGAACGGGCAGCTGGGTTTGCTTTCTTCCTCATCCCTCCCTGTTCCTTTCTCCTCGCGTGCTGCAGACAGTAGCCCTCTGGTTTTCAAGGGACCAACCTGCGGCTTGCTCCGCCGGGAGCCTGCAAAAGGAGACCGGAGACTGGCTGGCCGTGTTGGCGGCTTGCAGGGAGATGTCGTACTCAGCCCCCGACAGAAAGGTTTGGAAGGAAGTCCCGTTTATCTTCTCAGATACGTTCACCGATTCGTACAGGCAGAGGCAAGGAAGCAGGACAAACGTTAAGTTGTAGCTCACCTCCCCTTGTTCCCGGCTGGGCTTCTGCAACAGAGGAAAGTCAGGGTTATGGGCCAGATATTTTTGCAGCTCATGGCATTTCCATTGCCACAACGTCCCTGCGGGGTGGGCCAGAAATGCAGGATGAAAAACAGGCATGTTTCCATCCTTGCTGAGGCTTTTTATGTTGTTGTTGTTGAGTCGTTTAGTGGTGTCCGCCTCTTTGTGACCCCCTGGACCAGAGCACGCCAGGCACTCCTGTCTCCCACTGCCTCCCTCATGTTAGTCGCTTCGAGAACACTGTCCCACCATCTCGTCCTCTGTCGTCCCCTTCTCCTTGTGTCCTCCATCTTTCCCAACATCAGGGTCTTTTCCAGGGAGTCTTCTCTTCTCATGAGGGGGCCAAAGTCTTGGAGCCTCAGCTTCAGGATCCGTCCTTCAAGTGAGCACTCAGGGCTGATTTCCTTCCGAATGGAGAGGTTGGATCTTCTTGCAGTCCATGGGACTCTCAAGAGTCTCCTCCAGCACCAGAATTCAGAAGCATCCATTCTTCGGCCATCAGCCTTCTTGATGGTCCAGCTCTCACTTCCATACATCACTACTAGGAAAACCAGAGCTTGAACTAGACGGACCTGTTTATGCTAGCCGGATTTAATATGTTTCCCTCGCTGATAGTGAGAGGAAGATATTTCGCTCTCCCAGAACCAGAGCGTCTCTGCAAACGTAAACAGGATCCTGATACTTTGGAGCGTATTTTCTTTTCCTGTGATTTTGGCATTTATGCCAGAAGACAATTATGAGAGGCCTGACCACTCAGTAGGCTGAAATCTACGCTACCAAGGGTTCAGGACCTGCTTTCGGACAGGAACGATCAAATGATTTTAACAGTGGCTGGATTTTTGAGTGCTGTCCATGTAGAAAGACTGGGCCATTATAAAGAGACTGAGTGGTTCTTAATTGATTGGTGATGCGGTAGTGTTGTGTTGTATTATTTATTCAAATTGATTTCCTCTGGAGTTAAAGATCTGACTGGGACAAACCTTGTTAGGCTGAGCTCGTATTTTGCACCACTTGTATACGGTTTCTGTCTGATCATGTGTGGTTTGCTATGCCTAATAAAGGATATTTGATGTTTTTCATCCTGCTGTCATGAGATTGAGGAACGGCTAAGGGAGCTGGGCATGTTTAGCCTGGAGAAGAGGAGGTTAAGGGGTGATATGATAGCCAGGTTCAAATATATCAAAGGATGTCACAAAGAGGAGGGAGAAAGGTTGTTTTCTGCTGCTCCAGAGAAGCGGACACGGAGCAATGGATCCAAACTGCAAGAAAGAAGATTCCACCTAAACATTAGGAAGAACTTCCTGACAGTAAGAGCTGTTGGACAGTGGAATTTGCTGCCAAGGAGTGTGGTGGAGTCTCCTTCTTTGGAGGTCTTGAAGCAGAGGCTTGACAACCATATGTCAGGAGTGCTCTGATGGTGGTGTTTCCTGCTTGGCAGGGGGTTGGACTCGATGGCCCTTGGGGTCTCTTCCAACTCTATGATTCTATGATTCTATGATTGGCTCTTGCTCCCAGTCCATGTAGACAATGTGCCATTTCTCTCTTTTTTGATGGAGTTGCTTGGCAGATCAGGGGAACGCCATGGGTGTAGATTATCTTGAAATCCCCCCATTAAATTCTTGCAGAGAAGCTGGCAAAATGTGCGTTGAACGGCAGATTTGTAGCCAGTTGACTGAGTGAACCCAAAGAGTACAGTTGCCCCCATTCAGGACCAGGGAGTCCCACCCTGTCCCCCCCCCAAAACAGGACTTCTGTCTTGTCAGGATTCAACCTCCATCTGTTAGCCGCCATCCATCCTCCGACCTCCAGACCCCACCTGGAATGCTGTGTCCATTTCTGGGTACCACAATTTAAGAGGGATGCTGAGAAGCTGGAAGGTGGGCAGAGGAGGGAGACTGAGATGGTCAAGGGTCTGGAAACCAAGCCGGATGAGGAACGGTCGAGGGACCTGGGGATGTTTAGTCCAGAAAAGAAGAAGAGGTCAGGGAGCCAGGGGTCAGAAGTGGCCAGCTCCCTGTACCTACCTCCCATTCCAGGGTCACCCTCCTTTGGCCATTTTCCCCAAGAGGCTCTGCGTGGCAACTGAGTTCTGGGCTCTTGAGGAGTTCTGGAAGGGGCAAAACACATTTCATTGGCATCGCCACGTGCTTCTGGGCTCCCTGCTACCCAGGGCCGGATTTTGGTTTGATGCGGCCCTCGGCTCCTGAAGGTAACGGGACCCTTTATATGTCCAGCTGTCTTTTGTCTGCAACAAATGGCCACTGTTTTTTTGTGTTGAATAGATGCTAGATGGCCATTGATGGACTTAACAGATATCTCGAGCCATTTGCACATCACGAAATATGTATTTATCAAAGTCATTGTTGAAGAGAAGTCTCTTAACAGTGAAATATAATTAAGAAATATATTAACAGCGAAATAATTACGAAGCTCTAACTTAAAATGATTTTTGATTCAAGGACTCTATAGGGCATGGGTAGGCAAACTAAGGTCCGGGGGCCGGATCCGGCCCAATCGCCTTCTCAATCCAGCTTGCGGACAGTCCGGGAATCAGCATGCTTTTACATGAGTAGAATGTGTCCTTTTATTGAAAATGCATCTCTGGGTTATTTGTGGGGCATAGGAATTCGTTCATTATTATTATTTTTACAAAATATAGTCTGCCCCCCCCCCAAGGTCTCAGGGACAGTGGACCGGCCCCCTGCTGAAAAAGTTTGCTGACCCATAGTATAGGGGCTCTTGGATAGCCCATAAGGGAAAAGGAGCAGTTTTTTCCCCTTATAACAAGAACATGCAAATATGTCCTCTATTTCCTAAATAGCTCATCGCAAAGATCTGCCTAGTCCAGCCTCACGTTTCTCACATTGCATATTACATCTGGAGATTGCAGAAACGACCAGTTGAAACGTTGTGGAGCCTGAGTTCGCTTGGTTTCCTCTTCCCTCCTCATCCCTCTTTCCTTTTGTGTTGTCTTTGGTTTCCTCCTACCAATAGGGAACCCACTTAAGGACTCTATAGGGGCTCTTGGATACCCCATAAGGGAAAGGGAGCAGTTTTTTCCCTTATAACAGCTGGGTGAAACAGCAAACTCACCGGCCGGAACGAAGACAGACCGGCTCCAGTCGCTCCAGTCGCTGTAGGGACCAGAGGTCCGATATCGGACTTGGACTTCGTACGGAGCGTTCCCTTCCACGGGGCACCTGACTGGGGAAAGCGGCAGAGATAGGAGTCAAACCACAAGCAGAAACCACCTTGCTGTTTATTTTATCCCAGAGATCGAATGCCGAAATGGCAAAACTGACCAGAAAAATCAGAAACCGAGAGGATAAAAACTTTACAAAAGAAGGGGAGGAATTATAAGTTATCTAGGAGACCAATGTAAGCAGATGGAAACATTGGCAGGATTTTGACTCACTTGTAGTGTAAAAATTATTATGGATAATATGGTTTGATACGCATGAAGATGCTATTGTAGATATTTAAAATGGGACCCCACAGAGGGGAAGGGGGGAGATCTCAAGATTCGCAGAATCTCTTTAGACAAATATGTTTTTACTAGTTTGTGTTTAATTGTAAAACCAATTTAAAAAAACCTTAGACGCCTTGAGAGCAGAGTGCGACGAACCAGTTTTGGTAAAAATTACGTTAAATCTGAGTGAATCTGTGGCTGATTTGGTAAAATTTGTTTGTGTTGGTGTTTATTCGTAGCTTTGCATTTGCAAAACCAATGAAAACGATTTCGTAGAAAAACAAAGAAACATAAAACGAAGAAACATAAAATCGAGTCCAAATTGTCCGCCAGCGACATCTTACCTGCGATGGTTTCCCTGTTTTTGTGCTCCTCCTGAGTTTTGCAGCTCCCCTAAAATCGAGACAAGACGAGGCTCAGGAAAAGTGGGGTCTCCGCTGCCCCCCCAGTCCACCCCCTCCAATATTTCTCCGAAGAAAATACGGACATCCTATTCTCCCCGTCCGTAAGTTTCTCCTGAATTTGAAGTTGACGCATTTTCCACCGAAACCAGAATTCTTTTTCTGCTTTGGGACTTACGGATAGACAGTTAGAAAAGGACGGTGGAAGTTTGCTTCAATATACGATGATGGCTGCAAATTAAAACATTCGCAGGAGTAGAATAAATTGAGTACAGTTTGGTTCCCAAATGCCCCAAACCCGGAAGTGAGTGTTCCGGTTTCCGAACGTTTTTTAGAAGCCAAACGTCCGCTGCGGCTATTATTTCTGGGGCGCTTGCACCAATCAGAAGCCATGCCTCGGTTTCCGAACATTTCAGAAGTCAAACGGACTTCCAGATCGGATAAATTTGGTGCTTTTGTTATTGCTGTTTATTTTGCGTTTTGGAGGCTTTTTCGGTTAACTTGTTTTTGTGACTGTGCAGAACCTAGTTCAGCTACTGATGGACTGATTGTGCGACTGCGGAAACGGATAAAAGCCCCCCCTCCAAACGCTGACTTCTGAGTAGACAGTGCCAGGCTCCTTTCACAACCCAGGAATGGACATTCCTTGCTGTTTCCTAAGAAATGGCTGGCAAGGAAAGAATTTAAACCGGATTGGTGACCTTTTCCTTTGAAATTATAGGAAGGGCTGAGGCCCATGAATAATAATAATAGTTTAAAGCTCCCAGGCCCTAAAGAAGCCAGATTATCCTCCCCCAGGGCCAGCGCTTTTTCAGTGGTGGCTCCGACCTGGTGGGCCTGTAAAACAGAGCTATTCCGCCTGGCCTCCAGTTTGAATCAGCCTAACCCTCTATTCCTTTTTCCCTTTCCTTTTCTATGAAGAAACCCTTCTGGGACCCCACATTTAACTCTTCCCTGGTCTCCTTGCTGGCCCTAGCAGGACCAACTTGCAGACAGGTAGCCGTGTTGGTCTGCCATAGTCAAAACAAAAGAAAAATTCCTTCCAGTAGCACCTTAAAGACCAACTAAGTCAGTTCTTGGTATGAGCTTTCGTGTGCATGCACACTTCTTCAGATACACTGAAACAGAAGTTTCCAGACCCTTCTATATAGTGAGAAGGTGGGGAGGGGTATTACTCAGAAGGGTGGTAGGAATGGGTGATAGGCAGATAGCTGTGATGAGCCTGTTGACGACTCTTAACGACTGCAATAGGTCTTACAGGAAAAAGCAAGGGGTGAGAAGGTGAAAAATGGCTTTGTCATGTATAATGAGATAAGAATCCAATGTCTTTGTTCAGACCAGGTCTCTCCATGGTTTTAAGTTTGGTGATAAGTTGCAATTCAACTTATTACCAAAGTTGCAATTCAACTTATTACCAAAGTTGCAATTCAACTTATTACCAAACAGTGACTTCTGTTTCAGTGCATCTGAAGAAGTGTGCATGCACACGAAAGCTCATACCAAGAACTAACTTAGTTGGTCTTTAAGGTGCTGCTGGAAGGAATTTTTTTTTTGTAAGGACCAACTTGGCCAGTGATTATTTGATGTCTACTGACTGGGACCCCTCCCCCAAATGACCCCTGAATTTTAGAATTTTATTGACACTGATGCTGCATTGATGCTGTATTATATGCTGTTTTATGCCGCATTTTAATCAATGTTGTATATTTGCTGTTAGCTGCCCTGAGCCCAGTTTTTAAACTGGGAAGGGTGGGGTATAAAAAAATTATTATTATTATTATTATTATTATTATTATTATTATTATTATTATGCCAGCGTCACCAATTCCTTATTTTTCAGGGCTCTGCAGGTTCTACCCCTGAGCTGTGGCCCCCGATTCACAGGACAGGACGAGCGCCACCCTAAATACGCACCAAGACTGGGGCACCCCCAGATCTGAGTTTCCTGCATGGCAGCGGGTTGGGCTGGATGAACCCCCGGTGTCCCCGACTCTACGATTCTATTATCCACATCATATGCAGGAAGCTTACGTAAGACTTATGTGGGCGTCTGCGTTTAAATTCCCGCTAGGAACCCCCTGATCCCGTTAGATTTGACGCCGTAATCCTGGCTCTGCCGAAGCCCCGGCTGCCATTGGACGCTTGCAAGTCCGGGTTATTTATTTCTCTCTCTCTCACACACACACACACACCCTGTTTATTTTGCAACAGCTGCAGAACAGCTGGCCGGGGGGGGGTTGCGTCACCCTTTGTGCCCTGTGCCCTTTACATAACAGGGAGATTTCAAGCAGCTGTTTGGGGGCGGCATAAGCGAGGCTGCCAATTCCGGATTCCTCAGAGCTCCGCCGTGGAATCGCAGAATTGTTGGGCGGCCAGGGGCACCCCCAGGTCATCCAGCCCAACCCGCTGCAGGGCAGGAATCTTTCACCCAACGAGGGGCACAAACCCACGACCAGGGCCAAATTTAAGTTTGGTGAGGCCCTCAGCTCCTGAAGGTAACAGGATCCAGCTGTCCTTTGTCCACAACAAATTGCCGCTGTTTTTTGTGTTGAATATATGTTATATCAGGCCTACACAAACTCAGCCCTCCAGATGTTTTGGGACTACAGTTCCCATCATCCCTGACCACTGGTCCTGTTAGCTAGGGATGATGGGAGTTGTAGTCCCAAAACATCTGGAGGGCCGAATTTGGGGATGCCTGTACTAGATGGTCATTGATGGACCTCAGAGGTATCTCAAGCCATTTGCGCATGTTGCCCTGCAACCAGTCCATGCAGAATGTCGGCGCCTTATATATAGAAAGGGGCAAACCAGGGATATTTGAGGGAGCAGGCGGGGCCCATGACTTACACCAGAGGAGCCTCCACAACCAGTGGCGTAATGTGGGGGGTGCAGGGGGGCCGGCCGCACCGGGCGCAACATCTGGGGGGGCGCGCTTGCACTTGCAGCTCTCTGCCCCTACTAAAATCCATGGGTTAGGGGGCGCAAATTACTTGCTTTGCCCCGGGTGCTGACAACCTACGCTACACCACTGTCCACAACACAAAACACTGTTGCTGGATGTAGGTTTTATTTCATTTGTTTGTTATCTAATATTTTATATGTACATCCAAGTTTTTTTCCATTTAATTTTTGGGGGCCCCCAAGAGAGTGGGGCCCTAACTAGAGCTTGTTTAGCTTACATGTAAACCTGGCACTGGATCTGAGAGCCTCCTGCTCTGCTGACTGAGAGAGGCCCTTCCATCTTGGCCTTGCGCAATATTGTTTTGGGGGACAGGAGGTGGGCAGATGTGGGGGACTCCCTGGTCCTGAATGGAGTCACTGCACCATCGAAGGACCAGGTGCGCAGCCTGGGGGTCATTCTGGACTCCCAGCTGTCCATGGAGGCGCAGGTCAGTTCTGTGTCCAGGACGGCTCCATCTGGTACGCAGGATGAGACCCTCCCTGCCCGCAGACTGTCTGGCCAGAGTGGTGCATGCTCTGGGTATCTCCCGCTTGGACTACTGCCATGCGCTCTCCAATGGGGCTACCTTGGAAGGTGACCCGGAAACAACAACTAATCCAGAATGCGGCAGCTAGACTGGGGACTGGGAGTGGAGACCGTATAACACGAGTCCTGAAAGACCTACATTGGCTCCCAGGACGTTTCCAGGCACAATTCAAAGTGTTGGTGCTGACCTTGAAAGCCCTAAAAGGCCCAGTAGACCTGAAGGAGTGTCTCCACCCCGGACACCGGGGTCCCTCTCCTGAGGGCCTTCTGGCAGTTCCCTCCCTGAGAGAAGTGAAGTTACAGGGAACCAGGCAGAGGGCCTTCTCAGTGGTGGCGCCCGCCCTGTGGAACTCCCTCCCATCAGATGTCAAGGAAATAAACAACTATCCGACTTTTAGAAGAAATCTGAGGGCAGCCCTATTTAGGGAAGTTTTTGATGACTGATGTTTTTAAGGTTCTGTTGTGAGCCGCCCAGAGTGGCTGGGTAAATCCAGCCAAATGGGTAGTGTATAAATAATTATAATATTATTATTCTTCTATCCCAGAACCCAAATTTAAAGACACCCTCTCCTTGGCTTCTGGTCTTGACGGCCAACTTACCGCGGTCCAGTTGGCGTGCGCTGCTGTCCGCATCCTGACCTGCTTCTCCCGGGAGGAAGGGCAGCAGTTGTGGACTTCGGACCACGTTAGGGTCATGTGGCTTCTTGACCTTGAAAAGTTGATTTCTGTGGGTGCTTCGAGCCTGACTGCAATGAGAGGGTGGAGGCTGGGAGAAAAAGCTCCTAGAATCACAGAATTGTTGGAAGGGACCCCTAAAGTCATCTAGTCCAACCCTCTGCCATGCCAAAATGGTCAACCCGTGGTCGCCCATCCAAATTCCGGTGGTCGAAGTCACGGGTTCGAGTCCTGCAGAAAAGAAGCTCGCTCCCTCTCCCGTAGCTGTCAACTTACAGATTTGAAAATAAGGGACCAGCAGCCTCAGAAATAAGGGACCAGCAGCCAAAATAAGGGATTTTCCAAGGGGCACAGGCATGTTCGACTTCTGAGCCCCTCCGACCCAAAGGCAGAAAGCCCAGCCAGCAGCCAAACGAAGCCTCAAGCGGTGGTTCCCACAGCGCAGCAACCCGGCAAAGGGGATGCAGCAAGGGAAACCACCGTCACCTCTCCGCTGGGAAGCGCTGAGCAAAGGCGAGTCCCCAGGCAACGCGGCCAATTTGATTGGCACAAGCTCCACCCCTCAGTTGTTCTTAGACTCCTTATTGGGTGTGCAACGCAGCCAAGCAACACAGTTGGAGCCTCCCTCCTCCCTGGCCGGCCGGGAGGGAGGGAGAGGAGCTGCTTCCTTTGAAACCCGGGAATTTTAAGGGACATCATCAAGAAGGGACATCAGTGGGACACGGCCCTGGGATAAGGGACTGTCCCACCAAATAAGGGACGGTTGACAGCTATGCTCATATCTCCTCTTTTGCATGCTTTATATACCCACCTCATAGAAACATAGGAATGTCGATTGGGAAGGGACCCCCAAAGTCATCTATCCCACCCCGCTTGCTGTTTCCAGCCTACCGGCTTGGTTGATCACCAAGGTGAGGTTGTTCGACCTCAGAGGAGGAAGGACTTCGCCAACCCGGCTCTCCACCCAGACAGTGACCTTCACCCCCATGTAGACGTGGTTCCGATCCAAAAGCAGGGAGGTGGTGTTCCCGGTCTCGAAAGTGGCGTGCCTTTCGTCAGGTGGGTGGTCAGGGTACCTGCGGGGAAAGAGCGCGGATCTTTGACCAGCCAGAAAACAGGAAAGGGAAAAGAGCACGTGTCGGCAGCCTGAGAAAGGCAGAAATCCAACCGGTGAAGCTATAATTCCTAATCAGGGTGGATAAAAATTATTTTTAAAAAATATTTTTTGTTAAATTTAAACTGGATTTTTTAAAATTTAAATCGGATTTTTAAAATAAAATGCTTTCGGAGGGAAAATCTTTCTAAAGATTTTCTATTTAAGTTACATTATAGTCCAAAGGCTATTCATCAGAAAATAAGGATGTGTTTTAAGTTTTTCATGTGCGCTAAAAAAATTGTTTAACCACATCAGTTAACAAACATGGATACATATGTTATAACATTGTTGTTTTAGTTAAATAAATTGTTGCAATTGTTATTAAGGAAACGATTATTTCCCCCCTTCCAATAAAGTGCTCCAATGCTCCGCTCTCCAAATTCCCCCTAGATTACTTGCCCCTTGTCCCCCTTTACTCACCAAAGATGGAGGGTGTAGCTGGCCCCAATCCGGCCCTCGGCCTCCCAGCTGCATGTGGGGCGACACTCTTCTGTCCCGCAGCAGCAGGCCTTGAAGCAGTTCAGATTTCGGGGGGCTCCCTCGTCACCTGGGCAGCGCAAAAGAGATCCACGTTTCTCCCCTGAAAAGAGGGACTTCCTATTCCATCCCCTCCAACGTTTCTCCCCTGAAAATAGGGACTTCCTATTCCATCCCCTCCAACGTTTCTCCCCTGAAAAGAGGGACGTCCTATTCCATCCCCTCCAACGTTTCTCCCCTGAAAATAGGGACTTCCTATTCCATCCCCTCCAACGTTTCTCCCCTGAAAATAGGGACTTCCTATTCCATCCCCTCCAACGTTTCTCCCCTGAAAAGAGGGACGTCCTCTTCCATCCCCTCCAACATTTCTCCCCTGAAAATAGGGACGTCCTCTTCCATCCCCTCCAACGTTTCTCCCCTGAAAATAGGGACGTCCTCTTCCATCCCCTCCAACGTTTCTCCCCTGAAAATAGGGACATCCTAAGGAAAAGTGGGACATTGCAGGATCACATCAGAAACCGGGATGGCTTCTGTAAATCCAGGACTGGAAAATGAGGATATTGGGAGGGTTTGCGATTCAGCAAGGTGAATCTTCTTCCTCTTCTTCCTCGAATTTATATACTGCCCCCTATACCTGGGGGTCTCAGGGCAGTTCACAGAATAAAATCAAGATATAGAAACCACAAAATACCTAATGAAAATAAAGACGACAGCCCAATAGGCCCTGCCACACAAAAACCACTTTTTAAAAAGGCAGGGGATATAAACCTTGCCCCCTTCTGAGATAATCCTGTGTGGTTCACGAGAGAGTTTATGTGGCGCAGAACCTGCCGCCTCCCTGTTTCTGTGCGCAATTTCCTTTACGCTGACTTCAGGGGGAAAAGCACCACTTCCTCGACTCTCTGTTGTTCTCCTGACCTAATTACTTGCAAAAATGCGCGCAGCCGAGGTGCAAAATGGAATTTATTGCGTTGGGAAATTTTTCTGTTTGTAACATGCATTATTGTTTTGTTATACTGTTGATTGGCCATATTCTAATCAATAAAGCATTAAAAGTGAGGGGGGAAGAAGGAAGAAATTTCTGAACCGTCTCCCAGGGCAGCCCCACATATAATGCATTGCAGTAGTCTAACTTGGAGGTTTCCAGAGCATAAATTCCAGAACTTAGGCTCCCCCTGTCCAGATAATGGCCACCGGCCGAAGCAAATGGAAAGCAATTTATATTTGGGTTTTTTTATGGTTTATCTGCCCAGTTCAAAATTTCTGCAAACTGCTTAGCGGTTGGTTGCTTCGCCTTTTCTTAAACAACCCGCCGGCATTTAGATTCTTGCTTGGTAAATAAAATGCAGAATGGGTTGCAAGATTTTTATGAGCGGAATCGTGGGCGTGTCGACGGGCGAAATGAGTAATT
Source organism: Podarcis melisellensis (assembly GCF_964234715.1). NCBI lineage: Eukaryota > Metazoa > Chordata > Lepidosauria > Squamata > Lacertidae > Podarcis > Podarcis melisellensis. The sequence continues at coordinate 808,187 of NC_138536.1, read as the reverse complement.
TGAGATGTTTTTATGGGAAGTGATTCATAAATATAATTATGGTAACGAAATTAATGACTAAGGGTAGCCTTTTCCTTCAAAGGCCATTTTTTCCCTTCGATTCTCGACCGTGCAGCCTGCTATGTAGGTTGTCGAGTTTGCGTGACCCCTACACACACACACACACACACACACACACACACACATTTATCACAATAATGCCATTTCCCCCAAGTTTCCAGCTTCCTAATGAATAACCAAATTAACCCAACTTTCAGACACAGGTGTGAGGATTAGGGTTATAACTTCTTAACTTTCCCCCCCAAAAAAGAAACACAATTTTCTTATCTGCAGCAACAACAACAACAGCTCACCCCAAAAGGAAAAGTTGGATTCACTTTACTGCTCATAAGTATTCACACTTTAAAAAACTTTATGGAACTTTTCCAGCTGTCCAAAGCTTCCTAAAATGGCCGAGAACGTTCTAGATTAGAAGAACCCAAATACAGGAAAAGACGCAGTTCAGAGGATGTGGGAACTTTCTGGTGCAAGTCAAACTGCAACTTTGATTTTATTCTAAGCAATAAGAAGTGATGGACAATGTACAAATCGTGGCGCAAGGATTAGAAAATGCACAAGCGCCATTTCTCCTGTACATGCCAGGCATATGACAAAAATACATTATACAGTTCCCTAGAGGGAAATCGATTTGATGATTTCAGGCTGACCTTTTCTCTGAAAACTTGAACGCGACAGATCATTTGTTTGTTTTTAGGTAAAAGTTCATCTAACTAAGCTCCAGGAACAGGAGTGAAAAAAAGTTATAAGCCTAGTAAGGAATCCCCTCTGCCAGAGCACTGGGGCAATTGGTAGAGCCTCCATATGCCAGGCGAGCAGACGAGGCGATAACGAGGCTTTCAAGTTTCACCAGTGCTTGTGAAATACCAACACGGAGGAAGTCATTTTATTCAGGTTTTTAAAAAAAAAAATAATCAACAACTAAAAACCCACAAATTTCTCCAAAACTGTAGCTGTAAGAACACAGGAAGAGGCCTGTACCCGAATCAGGCCAGCCAGATGCCTCAATGGGAAACCGGCAAGAAGGATTCGAACACAGAGCCCTCCTGTGGTTTCCAGCAAGCAGAATTCAGAAGCATCGCTGAGGCAAAGCCAGAGCTGCCCTGGCTAGGAGTGATCAATAGCCCTCGGCAAATTTGCCTAATCTTCTGGTGGCCATTGCTGCTTACTGTGGTAGGGAGTTCCACAGTTTAACAGTGTGCTGAAACCGACAGAGGGCATTCCCAGGAATTTGCCTTTTGCCCTGGACCTCACCCGGTCTTCCAACCTGGTCTAGCTTCCCTTATTATCCCCTCCAACATTTCTCCCCTGAAAAGAGGGACGTCCTATTCCGTCCCCTCCAACCTTTCTCCCCTGAAAATAGGGACGTCCTATTCCATCCCCCCCAACATTTCTCCTCTGAAAATAGGGACATCCTATTCCATCCCCTCCAACATTTCTCCTCTGAAAATAGGGACGTCCTATTCCATCCCCTCCAACATTTCTCCTCTGAAAATAGGGACGTCCTATTCCATCCCCTCCAACATTTCTCCTCTGAAAATTTGTTGTTGTTTAGTCGTTTAGTCGTGTCCGACTCTTCGTGACCCCATGGACCAGAGAACGCCAGGCACCTCTGTCCTCTACTGCCTCCCGCAGTTTGGTCAAACTCATGCTGGTAGCCTCGAAAACACTATCCAACCATCTCGTCCTCTGTCGCCCCCTTCTCCTTGTGCCCTCCATCTTTCCCAACATCAGGGTCTTCTCCAGGGAGTCTTCTCTTCTCATGAGGTGGCCAAAGTACTGGAGCCTCAGCTTCACAATCTGTCCTTCCAGTGAGCACTCAGGTTTGATTTCCTTCAGTATGGAGAGGTTGGATCTTCTTGCAGTCCATGGGACTCTCAAGAGTCTCCTCCAGCACCATAATTCAAAAGCATCAATTCTTCGGCGATCAGCCTTCTTTATGGTCCAGCTCTCACTTCCATACATCACTACTGGGAAAACCATAGCTTTAACTATACGAACCTTTGTTGGCAAGGTGATGTCTCTACTTCTCAAGATGCTGTCTAGGCCTGTCATTGCCCTTCTCCCAAGAAGCAGGCGTCTTTTAATTTCGTGGCTGCTGTCACCATCTGCAGTGATCATTGAGCCCAAGAAAGTAAAATCTCTCACTACCTCCATTTCTTCCCCTTCTATTTGCCAGGAGGTGATGGGACCAGTGGCCATGATCTTCGTTTTTTTGATGATGAGCTTCAGACCATATTTTGCACTCTCCTCTTTCACCCTCATTAAAAGGTTCTTTATTTCCTCCTCACTTTCTGCCATCAAGGTTGTGTCATCTGCATATCTGAGGTTGTTGATATTTCTTCCGGCAATCTTAATTCCGGCTAGGGATTCATCCAGCCCGGCCTTTCGCATGATGAATTCTGCATATAAGTTAAATAAGCAGGGAGACAAAATACAGCCTTGTTGTACTCCTTTCCCAATTTTGAACCAATCAGTTGTTCCATATCCAGTTCTAACTGTAGCTTCTTGTCCCACATAGAGATTTCTCAGGAGACAGATGAGGTGATCTGGCATTCCCATTTCTTTAAGAACTTGCCATAGTTTGCCGTGGTCGACACAGTCAAAGGCTTTTGCATAGTCAATGAAGCAGAAGTAGATGTCTTTCTGGAACTCTCTAGCTTTCTCCATAATCCAGCACATGTTTGCAATTTGGTCTCTGGTTCCTCTGCCTCTTCTAAATCCAGCTTGCACTTCTGGGAGTTCTCGGTCCACATACTGCTTGAGCCTGCCTTGTAGAATTTTAAGCATAACCTTGCTAGCGTGTGAAATGAGTGCAATTGTGCGGTAGTTGGAGCATTCTTTGGCACTGCCCTTCTTTGGGATTGGGATGTAGACTGATCTTCTCCAATCTTCTGGCCACTGCTGAGTTTTCCAAACTTGCTGGCATATTGAGTGTAGCACCTTAACAGCATCATCTTTTAAAATTTTAAATAGTTCAGCTGGAATACCGTCACTTCCACTGGCCTTGTTATTTGCAGTGCTTTCTAAGGCCCATTTGACTTCACTCTCCAGGATGTCTGGCTCAAGGTCAGCAACCACACTACCTGGGGTATACGGGACATCCATTTCTTTCTGGTATAATTCCTCTGTGTATTCTTGCCACCTCTTCTTGATGTCTTCTGCTTCTGTTAGGTCCTTTCCACTTTTGTCCTTTATTATGGAAATCTTTGTACGAAATGTTCCTTTCATATCTCCAATTTTCTTGAACAGATCTCTGGTTCTTCCCATTCTATTGCTTTCCTCTATTTCTTTGCATTGCTCGTTTAAGAAGGTCTTCTTGTCTCTCCTTGCAATTCTTTGGAAATCTGCATTCAATTTCCTGTATCTTTCACCATCTCCCTCACATTTTGCTTGCCTTCTCTCCCCCGCTATTTGTAAGGCCTCATTGGACAGCCACTTTGCTTTCTTGCATTTCCTTTTCATTGGGATGGTTTTCGTTGCTGCCTCCTGTATAATGTTACGAGCCTCCATCCATAGTTCTTCAGGCACTCTGTCCACCAAATCTAAATCCTTAAACCTGTTCCTCACTTCCACTGTGTATTCATAAGGGATTTGACTTAGATTGTATCTTACCGGCCCAGTGGTTTTTCCTACTTTCTTCAGTTTAAGCTTGAATTTTGCTATAAGAAGCTGATGATCTGAGCCACAGTCAGCTCCAGGTCTTGTTTTTGCTGACTGTATAGAGCTTCTCCATCTTTGGCTGCAGAGAATATAATCAATCTGATTTCGATGCTGCCCATCTGGTGATGTCCATGTGTAGAGTCGTCTCTTGTGTTGTTGGAAAAGCGTGTTTGTGATGACCAGCTTGTTCTCTTGACAGAACTCTATTAGCCTTTGCCCTGCTTCGTTTTGATCTCCAAGGCCAAACTTGCCAGTTGTTCCTTTTATCTCTTGACTCCCTACTTTAGCATTCCAATCCCCTATGATGAGAAGAACATCCTTCTTTGGTGTCACTTCTATAAGGTGTTGTAAGTCTTCATAGAATTGGTCAATTTCAGTTTCTTCAGCACCAGTAGTTGGTGCATAAACTTGGATTACTGTGATGTTAAAAGGTCTGCCTTGGATTCGTATCGAGATCATTCTATCATTTTTGAGATTGCATCCCAGTACAGCCTTCGCCACTCTTTTGTTGACTATGAGGGCCACTCCATTTCTTTTACGGGTTTCTTGCCCACAGTAGTAGATATGATGGTCATCCGAACTGAATTCACCCATTCCCGTCCATTTTAGTTCACTGATGCCCAGGATGTCAATATTTATTCTTGCCATCTCATTTTTGACCACCTCCAACTTACCCAGGTTCATGGTTCTTACATTCCAGGTTCCTATGCAATATTTTTCTTTACAGCATTGGACTTTCCTTTCGCTTCCAGGCATATCCGCAACTGAGCGTCCTTTCGGCTTTGGCCCAGCCGCTTCCTCAGGTCTGGATCTACTTGTACTTGCCCTCCGCTCTTCCCCAGTAGCATGTTGGACGCCTTCCGACCTGAGGGGCTCATCTTCCAGCGTCATAACTTTTATATGCCTGTTGTCTTTGTCCATGGAGTTTTCTTGGCAGGGATACTGGAGTGGCTTGCCGGTTCCTCCTCCAGGTGGATCACGTTTGGTCAAAACTCTCCACTATGACCTGTTCATCTTGGGTGCCCTGCTCGGCATAGTTCATAGCTTCTCTGAGTTCTTCAAGCCCCTTCGCCACGGCAAGGCAGTGATCCATGAAGGGGCCTCTGAAAATAGGGACGTCCTATTCCGTCCCCTCCAACCTTTCTCCCCTGAAAAGAGGGACGTCCTATTCCATCCCCTCCAACATTTCTCCTCTGAAAATAGGGACGTCCTATTCCATCCCCCCCAACATTTCTCCTCTGAAAATAGGGACGTCCTATTCCATCCCCTCCAACATTTCTCCTCTGAAAATAGGGACGTCCTATTCCATCCCCTCCAACATTTCTCCTCTGAAAATAGGGACGTCCTATTCCGTCCCCTCCAACCTTTCTCCCCTGAAAAGAGGGACGTCCTATTCCATCCCCTCCAACATTTCTCCTCTGAAAATAGGGACGTCCTATTCCATCCCCTCCAACATTTCTCCCCTGAAAATAGGGACGTCCTATTCCATCCCCTCCAACGTTTCTCCCCTGAAAATAGGGACGTCCTATTCCATCCCCTCCAACGTTTCTCCCCTGAAAATAGGGACATCCTATTCCATCCCCTCCAACATTTCTCCCCTGAAAATAGAGACGTCCTATTCCATCCCCTCCAACGTTTCCAGAGGTCCTGAGAGAGGAAATCTCACGGTCGCCGCAACCCTGATTTCAGTCTCTCTGGCAAATCAGCCACAGATTTACCGGTCGATCCCAATCTCCTCTCTGGCCGTCGCTGATTTAGAAACTGTGGCAGGAAACACCTTATCGTGTCTTCCTGGGCAGGGATGATAACTTACCGCCTGACCCCCACGCCACAGCGAACCACAGGGCCACGGCCACCAGCCATGGGTGCTTGGGGGGGCCCCTTCCTCTCCAAAGGGCCCTTGGGTGCAGCATCTCTCCAGGGGGCCTGACACAGATGCAGGGCTCTGATCGGCAGCCTCTCCTGCAAGGGGAACCCAAAGTCACTTTAGGGATGGAGAAGCCTTGCTTTTTGGAGTCCCCCTCCTCTGTTTCACTTTCCTTTCCAGATCTCACCTCTCTCTCTCCCCCCCCCCAGCACCCAGATTGCGCCGACGCTGCAAAAGTGGCGCCTGAGGCGGTGCAGAAATGAGTTTTTCCCGCAAGGGCCGGGCCAGGGGCTTCTGGGAAACCCGCAAGCGGGGCAAGGGGAAAGAAAAACGAAAAATGAAAGAAAGCTCTGTGGTGTGGTTTTCGTTCAAGGAGGGGGCACAGACAATCTTAGAGCTCGAGGGGAGAGGGGGAACCTGGATTTAAATATATATACCGTACTTTTCTGTGTATAAGACTAGGTGTTTTTATGCAACTACCATGTCAAAAGTTGGGGGTGAGGACAGCAGGCTTTTGAGACACGTGCGAGTGGCGTTGTCGGTGTGGCGGGTGAGCGATTTCAGGGGGCAATCCTGCCCAAGAACAGCTCAACAACTTTGGGGGATTTCCTCCCCGTTTCCTTAATTTTGAGTCCCCTGCTGGTCTTATACACCAGGTGTGTGTGTGTGTGCTATACACGGGAAAATACGGTATATATCGATTTATTCGTTTGGTTTTCCAGATTAAAATTTTTCAGTATTTAGCACCATACAAATATTTAGTACAAGACAAGAAGCAGGGAGTATTGGGATTGTAAAGTAAGGGAAGGCAAAGGCTTTCTGGGAAATGGTATGTATAATGAGCTAAAGAAAATGTTTAAAAATACTTTTGTGAAAAAACCAGAAGCCTTTTTATAGTGGGTGGAGAGATACAAGTTTGTGTGTCATATATACCTGGTCGTATCCCCCCTGGCCCTGATTTTAAAAATAAAATTATACTAATAACAGAAGATCGGCTCTGGCTGATTCCTCCAGCCCAGGTTTGGATAGACTGGATAGACTGCGCTTGAAGCTTGAGGCTTGAATGAACCACTAGGACTTACAGCCACGTATACCAAGCATTTATTTTTAAAAGGGAAAAAGGCAGCGTCTTTCCACAAAAGCAAAGAGATCGTGTTCCTTTTTCGGGGGGGGGGGGGAAGAAGGGTACCTGGGTGGCTGTTCTCCCCCGGTGCTCCTCTCCTCTCGAGAAAGTCGAAAACAGAACGCAGGAAAGGAATCGACTCAACTCCTACCTTCTCGTACGAAGCAAGAGAGAGACTTCCTCCGAGCCGGACGCCCCAACTCTCGCCGAGCGAAAACCACATCCCTCTTCGAAATGTTATCTGCCTCGCATCCAGGCCTCAGCTTCTTCTGGGCGGCGGCTCCTGCCTCCCTGAGACAGTGCCGTGCAGTGGTTAGAGCACCGGATGAGGATCTGGGAGAGCAGGGTTCGAATCGCCCACCACCACCACCACCATCATTCTTTATTGAATTTCTTCTTCTTTGGCAATCCTTCGTAGCCGAGTAAGATTGTCTTCCATAAACACAGTTTTAACAATGAGTCCGTAAGGGACTGTGGAGGCCAATTCTGGATCCCCACGTCCTTCCACAGTGGGGACATTGGTGGGAGTTGATCCCAGTGAGGGTTTGCCAAGCGTGCCTTCCTCTTAGCACGTTTCTCCCTCTTGTCCTGAGTTCGAGTGTCTTCAAAGCCCAGGACACCTTTGGGAAAGGCTGTTTTCCAACTGGAGTGCTCGCAGGCCAGTGTTTCCCAGTTGTCAGTGTTTATACTACATTTTTAAAGATTTGCTTTGAGAAAGTCTTTAAACCAGGGGTCGGCAAACTTTTTCAGCAGGGGGCCGGTCCACTGTCCCTCAGACCATGTGGGGGGGCCGGACTATATTTTGGAAAAAAAATAATGAACAAATTCCTATGCCCCACAAATAACCCAGAGATGCATTTTAAATAAAAGGACACATTCTACTCATGGAAAAACACACTGATTCCTGAACTGTGCACAGGCTGGATTGAGAAGGCAATTGGGCCGGATCCGGCCCCCGGGTCTCACGTTTGCCTACCCATGCTTTAAAGTAGGCATGTCCAAAGTCCGTTTTGGGGGCCTAATCCGGCCCACTGTCCGATTTAATCCGGCCCCCGTGGCAGTCTATGTATATGTCCTGGGGTAAAATCCTAAAGAAAGTTCAACAACTTTGGTTGGCCCTCACACATGTTCACTTCATCAAATCTTTGAAAAAGGTTTGGGCACCCCTACTTTAAACCAACATTCCTGCACATTTCTGAAACATGGACCACTTACAAACACCATCTTCATCTCCTCAGAAGATTCCATCAATGGGGTCTCTGAAAATTTTACATATCACTTGGGAAGACAGGTGAACTAAGGCCAGTGTACTGGAAGAAGCAAAGATCACCAGTGTTGAAGTGATGATCTTCAACATCAACTTTGTTGGACTGGTCATGTTGTGTGGATGCCTGATGATCGTCTTCCAAAGCAGCTACCCTATTCCGAACTTAAAAATGGAAAGCGTAATGCTGGTGGTCAACAAAAGAGGTTCAAAGACTCTCTCAAGGTAAATCTAAAAAAATGGAGTATAAGCCTTCTGGAAAACAATGTCCCCGCTGTGGAAGGATGTGTGGGTCCGGAATTGGCCTCCACAGTCACTTATGGACTCACTGTTAAGACGGTGTTTATGGAAGACAATCTTACTCGGCTGGGAGGGATTGAGGAAGAGGAAGAAGAAGAAGAAGAAGAAGAAGAAGAAGAAGAAGAAGAAGAAGAAGAAGAAGAAGAAGAAGAAGAAGAAGAAGAGGAAGAGTACTGTGTCCAGTTCTGGGCACCACAGTTCAAGAAGGACCCTGACAAACTGGAACGTGTCCAGAGGAGGGCAACCCAAATGGTCAAAGGCCTGGAAACGATGCCTTATGAGGAACGGCTAAGGGAGCTGGGCATGTTTAGCCTGGAGAAGAGGAGGTTAAGGGGTGATATGATAGCCATGTTCAAAGATATAAAAGGATGTCACATAGAGGAGGGAGAAAGGTTGTTTTCTGCTGCTCCAGAGAAGCGGACACGGAGCAATGGATCCAAACTACAAGAAAGAAGATTCCACCTAAACATTAGGAAGAACTTCCTGACAGTAAGAGCTGTTCGACAGTGGAATTTGCTGCCCAGGAGTGTGGTGGAGTCTCCTTCTTTGGAGGTCTTGAAGCAGAGGCTTGACAACCATATGTCAGGAGTGCTCTGGTGGTGTTTCCTGCTTGGCAGGGGGTTGGACTCGATGGCCCTTGGGGTCTCTTCCAACTCTATGATTCTATGAGTCTAAGAAGAAGAAGAGGAGGAAGAAGAAGAAGAGGAGGATGAAGAGGAAGAAGAAGAAGAGGAAGAAGAGGAAGAAGAAGAAGAAGAGGAGGAGGAGGATGAAGAGGAAGAAGAGGAGGAAGAGGATGAAGATGAAGAAGAAGAGGAAGAAGAAGAGGAAGAAAAGGAAGAAGAAGCAAGCTAAAGTCAGTCCAGTAGGTGCCCTCGCCCACTTGGCAGCACCCATCCCTTCCCGGGACCCCCACCGCCTCCCTCCCCCCTTCTTGGAGTCCAGTGCTGGTAGGCGGGGGGAGTGGTGACTCTCTGCTGGGACACCCTGTCCCCTTCCTTCCTCCCTCCCTTCCTTCCGGGGGCTGTTTCCCCCCCCCCGGCCATCGGGTGCTGCCTGGCAATGTCTCTCCCGGGTGACTCACCCACCCACCCGGCGAGGGGGGGGCCTTGAGCATCACTGGGGCTCTTTGTTCCTCTCTGCAGGGCACGAAGGGGGCCTGTTTGTCCTGTCTCTGGCCCCCACCCGGGAGGATCAAAGAGGCCTTTTTCTCCTCTCACCAGGCCTGGGGGCGTCCCCCCCCTCCCTGAAAGAAAGAGGCCTTCCTTGGCCAGGCCCCCTGCTTTGAGGCTCGTTTGGGACCTTAATTTACTATTTATGGGGTGGGGGGCACATTCTGTTCCTTCTGGGGGGCAACCTATCCCCTTTAGTCGCCCCCTCCCCACCTTGCCCTCAGCCCTCACCTGCGGCTCCGGGAAGCTGCTTCCTTTAAGCTTTTATTTAATAATAATAATAATAATTAAAAACAAATTTAAATAGGAGCCTTTGACAGGGATTGTGACTCTCTTTGTTTTTTTATTGGTACTACAATTCAGCCCAAATGTCAGTCCGTCAGTCAAAAGACTCAATTCAGCCCAAATGTAATACAATTTCTTTTTTTTAAAAAAACCCCCAGATTTTCCCCGCTCTTGTTACAAACACACACCCATTCCTTCCTCCTCCTGTAGCCGCTTCATTCTTCTTTAATTGGACTCCCAGGGTGCTGGATTCGAGTTCCGCCTTGGGCAGAAGATCTCTGCATTTGCAGGGGCTCCGATTGGATGCCCTCAGGGTTCCCCCTTCCGACTCTGTGAAATATTGGGTGGGTGGGGTGCGTGGTTGGGCAGAAAAGCCCCGCCTCACATAATCACATGGCACAGAGCACCATTTGAATGTCAGTGTCCATCAACTTGGGGGGGCTCCCTCTTTTTTATTTTTATTATTATTATTATTATTATTATTATTATTATTAGGTGGCGAAGGGACCTCTGCCCCTAGGAGTTTGGTTCCCACGGCACGTCCTAAGAGGCCGGCCAAATCGCTGGAGAAGGTTCGAGTCCTCAGCCTCTCCTTTTTGCACGTGCCTGTTTCGGTTCTGGTTGTGAATGCGTGTGAATGCGTTTCCGGGGCATTTGCGTGCATGCAAAAAACAAAAACAAAAAACCGGGTCTGCGTGGAAAAAGAGCGCATGTCATTTCCACCCCCTTAGAGCTATTGCAGAATCTGGGAATCTCTCTCTCTGCCCTCCGCCCTTTCTGCAAGGTGCCCGTGTGAATGTGCGCAAAAGGCGTGTCCGGGCATTTGCGTGCATGCAAAAAACAAACAAACCCGTGCCTGCGTGAAAATAGAGCGATTGTCATTCCCCTCCCTTGGAGCTATTGCAGAATCTGGGGAAATCTCTCTCTCTACCCTCCGCCCTTTCTGCAAGGTGCCCGTGTGAATGCGCGCAGAAGGCGTGTCCGGGCATTTGCGTGCATGCAAAAAACAAACAAACCCGTGTCTGCGTGAAAATAGAGCGATTGTCATTCCCCTCCCTTGGAGCTATTGCAGAATCTGGGGAAATCTCTCTCTCTACCCTCCGCCCTTTCTGCAAGGTGCCCGTGTGAATGCGCGCAGAAGGCGTGTCCGGGCATTTGCGTGCATGCAAAAAACAAACAAACCCGTGTCTGCGTGAAAATAGAGCGATTATCATTCCCCTCCCTTGGAGCTATTGCAGAATCTGGGGAAATCTCTCTCTCTCTCTCTCTCTCTCTCTCTCTCTCTCTCTCTCTCTCTCTCTGCCCCCCCCCCCTTTCTGCAAGGAGGGATCAGCTGATTCCCGGGCAACCAATGCCAGCCAAGAGGACCCTCCGCCTCCTTCTCTTCCCCCCCCCCACAACCTCTCCCCTCCCCTCCAAGTGCCGGGATCCTCTTTGCACCCTCCTTGACGCGCAACAGCAAGGAGCGCAATGGACGAGCCGAACATCCTCCGACGCCGAGGGCTCCAGGTGAGTCGAGATGCTGAAGCGGGGCGCGCAGAAGAAACTGGGGGGGTCTGCAGCCCCCACCTCTTTTTCTGGGGGGGAAAGGAGAGATCCAAGACCCTCCCCAGCTCCGCAGCCGCCTGGGGGGGCGCGTCTGATCCCACCTACCTGCTGCGCGGCATCCAGAAGGTGCTTCCCTGCTGAGGATCCTGCTTGGGGCGTGTGCGCGTGTTTTTCGTGGGGAAGGGGCGTTGCTCCCTGGCAGAGCAGCTGCTGGGCGTGCAGAACGACCCAGCCGCCCAAGGCAGCGCTGAGAAGCGGCTGCTTCTGACCTGAGACCTTGGAGAGCGGCACTTCTTGCTGCTGCTGCCGGCCTGGGTCGGCAATGCTGGCGTGGTGGGGCTTGAGCGAATTGTCGGGGATGCTCGCTTGGGCAGGAGGCGTGGAGAGGGGATTGTGTGTGTGTGTGTGTGTGTGTATTTGTGCAACTGGGTGGCGTGCACTGCGGAGGAAAAAGCCGCCTCGAGGGAGCATCTCTCTATGTGTACATGCTTATATATAATAATTTTGGGTGCATTTTTGCAGAAAGAGAGAGACAAAATCACTAGGCAGGGGAAATATCTGGCTCAGAATAAGCCTCTCCAGTCAGAGGCTTGCGGCTCGCCCCTGTGGACGTAGAAATATTTTTATTTTTCCATGCACGCTCCTATACGTTTTGATAGCAAACCGGATTTGCAACTGAGCTCAGATAATTTGAATTGCAACTGCATACATGCGGTCCTGAGAAGCCCCAGAAATGGAGAGGCCTCTCGCACCCGGTTCCTGCCTGCGGACCTTCCGAAAGGGGTGTCTGGCTGGCCAGGAATTGTAGAGCCATAGAGTCACAAGGGACCCCCAGGGGTCATCCAGCCCAACCCGCTGCAAGGCAGGAATATGCAGCTGTCTCATTCGGGGATCGAACCCACAACTTTGGCGTTATGAGGCAAGACTTAAATAGGCCGCCCTTTGGGTGCTTTTAGGTTCTTAGGATTCCTCAATGGAGCCTCCATGGAGCAGCCAGTCTACCTTAGAAAGTGGGAAAGGGTTCTACTCTCGCCTCCTGCTTGGAAAGGGGGGCTTCTTTCCATCTGGGGTGTCTGGTGAGAGCAGGAGGCTGGGCTTAGGGACCTGATCCAGCACCCAGGACTTCCTTATGTCCATATGGAGCCTCCGGGAGCAATGGCAGTCTACCTTGATTTCTAGATTCTATTGCAAGGACGGCACACCGAACTAGATGAGGACCCCTTTTTCCTGATCCAGAGGCAGCGCTCCTGTTTAAAAAGTTTTCTATTTGATTTCACGAGGAATAATGTTCCTGCAAATATTATAATTTTGCGCTCAATTCTTCTGAATCTCGAGACTTCCCTCCTCCCCTCCGTGGAGTCCTTAAGAAAGTTTTCCAACTCCATATGATAAGTCCATCTAGTCTACAGTCCTCCGTTAAATTCAAAGTCTTATGTATTGTGGCAGGAGCTGTTTCAAGCCTGTCGAAGAGTTCAAGTGTTCTTTCAAATAAAATCTCTATTCGTTCAAATGCTGGATTTATGTTTAAGCTAAACAAGCTCTAGTTTAGGGCCCCACTCTCTTGGGGGCCCCAAAAAAAATTAAAGGGAAAAAACAACTGAATGTACCCATTTCCAAAATATTATCTATCATCTATCTGTCTATCTGTCTATCTGTCTATCTGTCTATCTATCTATCTATCTATCTATCTATCTATCTATCTAATCTATCATCTATCATCTATCTATCTATCTATATCTGTCTGTCTGTCTGTCTGTCTGTCTATTCATCTATCTCTATCTATCATCTATCCAGCTATCTATCTATCTATCTATCTATCTATCTATCTATCTATCTATCTATCATCTATCTATCTATCTATCTATCTATCTATCTATCTATCTATCTATTTATGCCAGTGCTGGATATACGTATAAGCTCAACAATCTCTAGCTTAGTGCCCCATTCTCCCAAAAAATTAAAGGAAAAAAACAACTGGATGTACCCATTTCCAAAATATAAGATAAAAATCAAATGAAATAAAACCTACACACAGCAACCGTGTTTTGTGTTGTGTCGGCTCCTCGGGTGTAAGTCATGCCCCCCGCCTGCTCCCTAAAATATCCCTGCTTTGCTCCTTTCTATATATATAGGGTGCCGACAGTCTGCTATTTATCATTATTAGTAGTTTGCATCACATATTCACACCTCTGATTATTTCTTGTTATAGCAAGCTTCTACAGACTAGGAGTCTTTGTCTATTGTGCTTCTAAAGGAACTTTTGTTCTTGCCAAACGCCAGTGTGTTTGCATTATTCAGTTTGTTGCGAATTAAAAAAATCACTTTAAGTTAGAGCATCATAATTATTTCACTACTAATATACCTCTTCTTAATTGTATTTCAGTTCAACCATTACATATTTTGTGGTGTGCAAATGGCTTGAGATACCTATATGGTCCATCAATGACCATCTAGCATAACACAAAAAAACAGCGACAATTTGTTGTAGAGGAAGGACAGCTGGACATATAAAAGGCCCCATTTACCTTCAGGAGCCGAGGGCCGCATTGAACCTCAATCTGGCCCTTATTTCTTCCATTCTCTGTTGGGTTTTGATGCTCCTGATTTTCCCTTGCCATTTCTTGCATAGTCCAATAATTTTGTCTGCCCTCGTAGGTTATCTTATCATCTTTCCAGCTGCTGTAGCGAAAACAGTCTTTTCGGTTCCTTCGGTATCTCTGCACCTTCAATTCCTAAAAAAAAACTGGCTTTGTAACAAATGTGATTTTTGAAACATTTTCCCCAAGCCATTTTATATCATCTCAAGTCCGGAAAGGTGGGAGAATTGGCGTTAGGGAGAAGTCAGCTGGGCCTTTTCCCCAAACCGGCCACCAGAGGCCACTGGTGAGCTACGGCGGAGGAAACAGGCTGTGCCAATTGCTCTCCCCATCTAGTGTGTCCACCCCCCTTGGCTGTGTTTGTGTGTGTGTGTGTTACACAGACAACCTTGCAAGCGACTGAACCGCCTTGGGCAAAAGTCCTCTCCATATTGTCCCTGGCCCTGATTTTTAAAAAAATAAAATTATACTAATCATGGAACCCGTGGCTTCAAGCGACAATAAAGGAGATTCCGACCAGGACTAGCTAATCAGGGCACAGTATGGTTTCCGACTGGGTGGTGTTGAGATTCCTGATAGACGGAGGGTAGGGCTGGATGACCTTCGGGGGGCCCTTTCCAACTTGAAGTCCTAGAATCGTCAAGTTTAGAAGGGAAGCCAGGGTCATCTAGCCCATGGAGAGGCAAATGTAAGGCCCGGGGGCCGGATGCGGCCCAATCGCCTTCTCAATCTGGCCCACGGACGGTCCGGGAATCAGCGTGTTTTGACATGAGTAGAATGTGTCCTTTGATTTAAAATGCATCTCTGGGTTACTTGTGGGGCATAGGCATCCATCCATTCATTTATTTATTTCAATATATAGCCCGGCCCCCCACAAGGTCTGAGGGACGGTGGACCGGCCCCCTGATGAAAATGTCTGTTGACCCCTGGAGCCTAAGCTATAGCCTGTTTAGCTTATACGTAAATCTGGTACTGGCATAGATAGATAGATAGATAGATAGATAGATAGATAGATAGACAGACAGACAGACAGACAGACAGATACAGTGGCGTAGCGTGGGGGTGCAGGGGGGGCCAGCCGCACCAGGCGCAACATCTGGGGGTTAGGGGGCGCAAATCCACGGGTTAGGGGGCACAAATTACTTGCCGTGCCCTGGGTGCTGACAACCCACGCTACGCCACTGGATAGATAGATAGATAGATGATAGATAGATAGATAGATGATAGATAGATAGATAGATAGATAGATAGATAGATAGATAGATAGATACTGTAGATAGATACTGTAGATAGATAGATGATAGATAGATAATATTTTGCAAATTTACTTCCAGTTATTTTTCCCCTTTAATTTTTTTTGGGGGGGGGCCGCAAGAGAGTGGGGCCCTAAACTATAGCCTGTTTAGCTTATACGTAAATCTGGCACTGTCATAGGTAGATAGGTAGATTAGATAGATAGATAGATAGATAGATAGATAGATAGATAGATAGATAGATGATAGATAGACAGACATATAATATTTTGGAAATGTAAATCCAGTGTGTTTTTTCCTTTAATTTTTTTTTAGGCCCCCAAGAGAGTGGGGCCCTAAACTATAGCCTGTCCAGCTTATACATAAATCCGGCACGGGCATAAATAAATAGATAGGTAGGTAGGTAGGTAGGTAGGTAGGTAGACATATAATATTTTGGAAATGTACATCCAGTGTGTTTTTTCCTTTAATTTTTTTTTTTTTAGGCCCCCAAGAGAGTGTGGCCCTAAGCTATCGCTTTTTTAGCTTATACATAAATCCGGCACTGGCATAAAAGAAAGAAAGAAAGAAAGAAAGAAAGAAAGAAAGAAAGAAAGAAAGAGAGAGAAAATATTTTGGAAATGTTCTTCTAGCTACTTTTTCCCCTTTCAATTTTTGTGGGGCCCTAAACTATCGCTTGTTTGGCTTATACGTAAATCCGGCGCTGCTTCTACGGTTCGGTGAGCTGTCTGGGTCTTTGGGGAGGGGGCTGTGGCGAAGTCGCCCCCTTGTCCCCGATTCCTTGAGAGCCCCCCACTGCCAGCACCCAAGGGCAGTGGCGTAGCGTGGGGGGTGCAGGGGGGGCCGGCCGCACCGGGCGCAACATCTGGGGGTTAGGGTTAGGGGGCGCAAATCCACGGGTTAGGGGGTGCAAATTACTTGCCTTGCCCCGGGTGCTGACAACCCACGCTATGCCACTGCCCAAGGGTGCCTTGTGTGTCTGTGTGTAGCAGGAATCTGGGGTGACGCTGAGGACATCCTTTGACCCTGATAGTCCTTGGCAGCCCCCCCAGGCTGCCTTCTTTGCGCCCGCTCAGCTGTCCGAACCCCAACCTGGCAAAGCGAGGAAATCGCTCCTGACATTTCAGACAATTTCGCTCCTTCCTTGGGGAGGGAGGAAGAGGACGGGGTTTTTTTCTGTCGCACTTTAAGCAATAACACAGGGCTAACAAAATATATATATCCTGTATCGTTTGACCGTTCTTCAACAGAGAATCTATGATGGAGAGGCAAGCGATAAAATAAATCAGTTTTGTAGGAGCAAAATTTGAGAGTCCATCAATATCACAGAGGCCAAACAAGCCTTTCAATGGTCCCGATCCTGTAATCTTGCGATAAGAGAAGCTCCGAGCGTCGCAATTCTTAAACAGAGAATACGTAATAGAATTGGGTGGATAAAAATTGATTTTTTAAAAAATGGATTTTTAAAATTTCAATCGGATTTTTTAAAATAAAATGCTTTTGGAGGAAACACCTTTCTAAAGATTTTCTGTTTAAGTTACGTTATAGTCCAAAAGGCTATTCATCAGGAAATAAGGATTTGGCTTTAAGTTTTTCATGTGTGCTAAAACTCAGTCTAAGCTTTTTTTTTTTAGAAAATCGTTTAACCACATCAGTTAGCAAACATGGATACATATGCTATAACGTTATTGTTTTAGTTAAATGAATTGTTTAAATTGTTATTAAGGAAATGGTTATTTTTCTCCTTTCAATCAAGCACAGCAGAAAAGTTGCCCCAACAGAAACAGTCAACTGATTAAACCTCACCATAATTTCGACAATTATCTTTCCATGTGTAACCAAATCAGTCATTTTTTTAATATATAACTGTAAAAACTGCTCTGGAAATTTATTGTTCCAAAAATGAAACCTTCGTCTGCTTGTAAATAGGAAGATTATACCAGCAAGAAAAGAATCCGGTTTAAATGTTTTAAAAATCCGATTTATATTTTAAAAATCTGATTTAAGTAAATAATAATACTCTGCATATATATATATATATATATATATATATATATAATCATGGATTTTTATCCACCCTGCTTTGGGAGTGACAACACACCTCCTGCTCTTATCATCGATTTGACGACCTTCGCCCCACACCTGCTGGCAGCGTTGTAGGGAAAGTGCACCCTACCCTCTGTGCCCTGGGGCAGTCGCTCTGCACGTGCTCAGGAGGCAGCGGCTGGGGGGGGGCAGAAGGCAGGGCCTTTGGTCCCGGGTGGGGCAAGACAGAGAGATGCTCAGCTCAGCAGTGTCTGCACTGGGCGGCAGCAAGGCTTGCCGGTTTTCTAGCAGGGAGATTTCCCCATAAATTCACATTCTGCATGAAAAAATTGTCCAGTAGCACCTTAAAGGTAAAGGGACCCCTGACCATTAGGTCCAGTCGTGGCTGACTCTAGGGTTGTGGCGCTCATCTCGCTTTATTGGCCGAGGGAGCCGGCGTACAGCTTCCGGGTCATGTGGCCAGCAGGACTGAGCCGCTTCTGGCGAACCAGAGCAGCGCACGGAAACGCCATTTACCTTCCCACCGGAGCGGTACCTATTCATCTACTTGCACTTTGACGTGCTTTCGAACTGCTAGGTGGGCAGGAGCAGGGACCCAGCAACGGGAGCTCACCCTGTCATTGCGGGGATTCAAACTGCTGACCTTCTGATCGGCAAGTCCTAGGCTCTGTGGTTTAACCCACAGTGCCACCCGCGTCCCCCAGTAGCACCTTAGAGACCAACTAAGTTTGTTCTGGGTATAAGCTTTCATGTTCATGCAGACTTCTTCAGATACTAATTTGTGTTTATTTGTGCTTCCTATTTGTAAAACCAATAATAATAAAAAACCTTAGAGGCATTGAGAGCAGAGTGCGGGAAACCATTTTTTGGGGGGGGAATTGTATTAAATCTGTCTGAATCTGTGGCTGATTCGGTAAAATTTGGGAAACCGATTTGGAGAAAGAGAAAGAAACTCAAGGCGCTGGTCCTCATGATTGGGCTAATTCAAACAAGGAGCTGCCTCCAAGCCAGTGTTGCCTGCACGGGCTGGCAGTGACAGTTCCAAAGATGAAGTTGAACTTGCCAAGCGATTCTCTAACCACTGAGCCACAGTCCCCCATAATAATAATAATAATATTTTTTTATTTATACCCCGCCCTCCCCAGCCAAGGCCGGGCTCAGAGCGGCTTACAAGCAATAATAAAAACAAGATGAATGGTTACAACTTAAAAACAAGAATAAAATACAACATTAAAATAATGGAACATTAAAATATTAAAATGTAGCCTCATCGCAGGAGGAGAAGGAAAAGAAAGGGAAAAAAGAGAGGGAGGGAATCAAATTGGCTCCAAGCCAAAGGCCAGGCGGAACAACTCTGTCTTACAGGCCCTGCGGAAAGAAGTCAGATCCTGCAGGGCCCTGGTCACATGAGGCAGAGCGTTCCACCAGACGGGAGCCAGAGTTGAAAAAGCCCTGGCTCTGGTTGAGGCTAATCTAACTTCCTTAGGGCCCAGGACCACTAGGGTGTTGCTATTTATGGACCTTGAGGCTCTCCGTGGGGCATACCAGGAGAGGCGGTCCCGTAGGTACGAGGGTCCTAGGCCGTGAAGGGCTTTAAAGGTCAAAAGCAGCACCTTGAACCTGACCCTGGACTCCACCGGGAGCCAGTGCAGCTGGAAAAGCACTGGGTGAATCTGCTCCCATGGCAGAGACCCCGTGAGGAGCCTCGCTGCAGCATTCTGTACCCGCTGGAGTTTCTGGGACAGCTTCAAGGGCAGCCCCGCGTAGAGCGAATTACAGTAGTCAAGCCTGGAGATGACCGTCGCATGGATCACTGTGGCCAGGTCGGGGCGGGAAACGTAAGGGACCAACTGCTTGATGCGGCGAAGGTGGAAAAATGTCGCCTTGGCTGTTGCTGTAACTTGCGCCTCCATGGAAAGGGAGGCGTCAAGGATTACACCCAAACTCAAGGATTACACCCAAACGGCATGCCTCTCCCATCCTGCAATGAGCTGGGGTTTGAGGGCTCTAAGCGAGACCGAAGGGGTGGCTGCAAAGTCCTGGTGGCCTCATCCTGACTGTCTTTTCCCTTTCCTTTTCCGCAGAAGGAGCTGAGCCTGCCTCGCCGTGGGAAAACGTGAGTGGGGGGCTCTGCCCCGCGTTTCGGGTTCTGCGTCGTGTCGCTCGGGCTTCTGTTTCCGACGGCGGGCACCCAGATAGATGCCTCTGGAGGGCCCACAAGCTGGCCAGGCTGGCTCGCTTTAGGGGTTTCCTGGTGCCAGAGTATTCCAATAATAATAATAATAATAATAATAATAATAATAATAATAATAATAATAATAATAATAATAATTTATTATACCCCACAATACGGTTTGAAGTTCATATCATGATATCAGTTTCATGATTTTTTGACCTGGTGATATATTGCAAATCACAATATGTGTGTCTGTGTTTTCTGGGATAAATCTCAATGTGGGGGAAAACTGTGAGGCCCCAATAGCTCCATCCTTATACCAGACATCGTGATATTTAGCTGGTGATATAGTACGATGTCGAAAACCTACTCCATCCTTATTCAGACCTCATGATATATCAATATATCGTCATGTAGAGCCGGCGATTTAGTGCTATATTAGAAACAAGCTCCATCCTTATCCAGAATTTGTGATATATCAATATATTGTGATATTTAGCTGGCGATACAGCACGGTGTCGAAAACAGCGCCATCTTTATTCAGACATCATGATATTTTGTATTGATATATCGCATTTTGGCTAGTGATACATCACAAACCAGATACTGTGCAGCCCTACAATCAATCAATCAATCAATCAATCAATCAATGGGATATACAACCAGAAACAGTATCTAAGCCTCTTTTCAAGGGGGGCTGGACTAGATGGCTCTGGTGGGCCCTTTCGGCTCTGCAGTTCTATGATGGTTATACATTTTCCGGACGCCCCACGGTCATATTATAAAGCAGCTGTGTTCTGTGTTCCAAACCAAGCCCTGATGGCAGTTGTTTTCATTTTGTTTTCCTATGCAATAAAAAAAAATTCGGCGCAAGCAAATTCCTGTTCCCAAAGTGTGGCCCGCAGAGAAAAGTTCGGGGACCCTCGAGAATGTCGGAAGAGCCTTTGGATCGGGCCCACGTCGTTCCACTTCCTTTCCTCCCAGGAGCCAGCTGGAGCGGCAACTCCTCTCCACTTGCCATTCCCAGCCAATAGGGACTCGAGAGGCATGACGGTGCCCCGCCCTCGAGAGCCTGCGAATCGGTGCCCCTTTGCCCTCTCATGTGGCAGGGAGTTCCAGAGTTCAGCTCCCCGCGGCTGCGCCTTTTTAAGCGATAGTTTCTCCCAACCTGTTTCCGTGTCGGAATCGCTTTTGAGATCGGTTCTGGGGGTGATTTTCTCGCTCGTGCATTCCCCGCGGAGTTGGCGCGCTGGGGAACCCAGGAGAGCCTCCGCTGCTGCCAACCCGTGTGCGCACTACAGAGCCAGGCGAACCTCCGTACTGTACACGTCTCTTGTCTACGGCCACGCACGGCGCTGGCACTGAAATTTGCGGGTGCCCGGCCCCTTGGTGGGGAATTTGGTGGGTGCTCGGGCACCCATTGCCCCCGGGCTTTGGCACCCATGCGCCCGCCCCTCTTGAGAGCGGCGTCGCGCAGAGCCTTTTCCATTGGAGAGGTCAGGTCCCCGGCGGGGACGCGCGCCTTTCTCCAGAAACCTGGCGACCTGGCGCCTCGTTGCTTGCGCTTTTTAATTCCTAGGGGGCGGCGGCGCGCGCTCCAACCACCCCCACCCCAGGGCTTTTCTGTCCCTCCCATCCCTCCCTCCCTCCGAGGTGGGGGGGGAGGAGTGCCGGGTGGGCGGGCGAGCGAGCGAGCGCCGGGGGAAGCCGCGCCAGGCAGAGCGCGGCGGACGCGCCGTCGGGGCAGCGCGTTGCCACCGCCGTCGCCATGCAGGCGCGCCGTGCCAAGCTGAAGATCCCTTCGCTGACCTTGGTGGAGTGAGTTTGGGGGGGGGCTCCTGGGCGCCCCCGCTTGGGGAGAGGGTGGGGAAACGGGGGGAGAGGTTCCAGCGCCGGCAGGCAGCGCCCCGGGGGCGCTTGGAGAGGCGCGCACGGCGGAGCGCTCGCTTGGCACCGAAAGCTGGGCAGGGCTGGGGGTCTTTTTCTCTCTCGCGGCCCCTCTTTCTGCCTTCGGGGGATCCCTGTCCTCCCTCCCCTCTCCCCTCCTTCCATCCCGGGGTCTCCAATGACGCACGGCTCGGTTGCCAGGGAACCGGCTGCGGAGGGAGGGGGCGGCGGTGATTCCCCAAAGAGAGATAATAAAAAAAATAAGGGCTCTCCGTGGCTTCTCCCACTCCAAAGCGCGCCTCCGCCTCCGGGAAGGGTCCCGCAGAGCTCATGCAGCCCACCCCGGGGCTGGGGCGCCCTCCGCAAACCTGCCAGGCGGGTCCCCGTCCGTCCCCCCCACCGCCCCTGACTCGCGAGAGGGTTGCCCGGGCGGCGCCACTAAGCTACCTGGGAGGAGCTCCGCGGCTCCTTTTCCCCCTGATGCAATTTTATTCCGATTAAAAAACACGCACGCAGCAGATGCGGGGCTGGAAGAACACCACCTGCCGAACCTCCGCCTGCCACGGGGAAAGAAAAGGCGTTTGGGGTAGCGGTGAGAGCGCCCGGGGCCTGGCAGTCTGGGGTTCGAGTCCACTCCCCCCTGAAAATCACTCTCTGAGCCTGACCTACCTCTCAGGGTTGTTGTGCCAGAAGAACCAGCCTCTCCACTTTTGAGCTCCAAAAAGCAGGGTATAACTGTAACAGTGCCGCAGCCCCCAAGCTTGGGGTATTAAGAGGACCTCTGGGCATGGGCAGAGTGCTCCCCGCCCGTGTTGGCCCAGATCTTACAAACCTGGGGGCTTTCCAAGATCTTGTCACCTGCGCAGAGCTTTCTCTCCCCCCCTAATACCCCACTGCCCCCCAATTGGGGGTCGCTTGGGGCTTCAACAGCACAGTGCCAAGGCAGCGCTACAGTTCCCTGCTTTGGGAATCGTAGCTCTGTGATGGGATTTCCCTGGACATGTAAGGAGCTGTCGTCTCTACATGGGGGGGGGGGGTGGCAACGGACTGGGACCCTGTCACTGCCCCCTAACTCATCTCCTGTGGGGTGGGGTTGCGCCTCTGACCCCTGTTCACACCGCGGCCTCGTTCTCCTTGGCTCTCTTCCTTCTGCAGCCTCTCCCCCGGAAGCCAGAGTCCGACCCTCCTCAGTCCCCTCAGCCCTCTCAGCCCCCTGGCGTTGCACCCCTGGAGGTAAGAGACCCTAACTATGGGGAGATGTGTCTTTTCCGTGCAGTGGGAGGGGGGAAGGTATATTATGTGCTATTATGGGGTGCGCCGCCACCCACACCCGTGTTGCGAGGCCGGGTGCCGAGGAAACGCTTTCCCGATTGCTCCGTCACTCTTAAAAAACAAAAAAGGCAGCGTGGTGTAGTGGTTAGAACTGCAGTCCAATCCCCTGTACCCTCTCTCACACCACAAATGCAGCCTGGTCTACCTCACAGGGTTGTTTGTACGGAGGAAAGGGGGCAGGCGATTCTGATTCCTAAAAACAGAGCCTCCATGGACAGGACCGGTCTACCTGGTGGCAAAAAATAGGCAGTTCCTCCCCTGGCCTTGTTTGCCTTAGCTGCTTAGCCTCTGCAAGGACTGGGAGGGTGGGCTAAGATGTCCCCCCCCTTTGGACCCAATCCAGCAGGCTCTTGCGGTGTTCTCGTAAGCTAGCGCCACTGGGGCTTCTTGCTGTGGCCAGCTGGAGTCAGGTCCGGATTTCGGTTTGATGTGGCCCTCAGCTGCTGAAGGTAATGGGGTTCTTTCTATGTCCAGCTGTCCTTTGTCCACAACAAATTGCTGCTGTTTTTGTGTTTAATAGATGCTATATCAGGCATAGGCAAACTTGGCCCTCCAGATGTTTTGGGACTACAGTTCCCATCATCCCTGACCACTGGTCCTGTTAGCTAGGGATGATGGGAGTTCTAGTCCCAAAACATCAGGAGAGCCGAGTTTGGAGATGCTTGTGCTATATGGTCATTTATGGACCTAATAGGTATCTCAAGAGGAATGCGGGTGGCGCTGTGGGTTTAACCACAGAGCCTAGGACTTGTCGATCAGAAGGTTGGCAGTTTGAATCCCCACGATGGGGTGAGCTCCCGTTGCTCGGTCCCTGCTCCTGCCAACCTAGCAGTTCGAAATCACATCAAAATGCAAGTAGATAAATAGGTACCGCTCCGGCGGGAAGGTGAACGGTGTTTCCGTGCGCTGCTCTGGTTTGCCAGAAGCGGCTTAGTCCTGCTGGCCACATGACCCGGAAGCTGTACGCCGGCTCCCTCGGCCAATAAAGCGAGATGAGCGCCGCAACCCCAGAGTCGGTCACGACTGGACCTTACGGTCAGGGGTCCCATTACCTTTTAGGTATGCCAAGCTATTTGCGCATGTTGCCCTGCAACCAGTCCATGCAGAATGTCGGCACCCTATATATAGAAAGGAGCAAAGCAGGGATATTTGAGGGAGCAGGCGAGCAGGCGGTGCCCATGACTTACACCAGAGGAGCCGACACAACGCAAAACACAGTTGCTTTGTGTAGGTTTTATTGTATTTGTTTCTTATCTTATATTTATGTACATCCAGGTTTTTTCCCCATTAATTTTTTGGGGGCCCCCAAGAGAGCGGGGCCCTAAGCTAGAGCTTGTTGAGCTTAGAGGTAAATCCGGCGCTGGCGGGAGTTATAGCTCAGCTGCACCCGGCGGTCCAAAGGTTCCCAAGGCCGAGGGAGGAGCAGTCGCCGTGGGGCAGGCAATCTCCCCGTCCCTCTCCGACTCCTTGGCCAAGGCCGCTACCTTCTCCGATGGCCTCGCAGGGCGGATTAATGAATAACGCGAGCGCCTGGCAATTTCTCCCTGTCTGAGAAAGAGAGAGGGAACGTAAGTGCTTGTGTTTTGATGGGCGCAGCGGAGAGGGAAGAGGCGCTGTAACAGCTGGCAGCCCTGGGCGGGCAAAAGGAAACGTATTTGCTTGTTTTTATTTGAATATTTGCGTGTTCTAGAATCTCCATGGCTGGGGTGGTTAGGGCAGATGCTTGGCATGTAGAAGGGCCTCAGGTTCAGTCCTTGCTTGGCCCCCACCTGAAACCTAGAGAAACCTAGACTGCTGCTGCCAGCCAGTGTAGGAAGAATACTCCGCTCCGTGGCCTGGCTCCGCTTCTGTTCAGTTCAGACAAAATATTAAAATACAGTAATGCATCAAACATTAAAAGCTTCCCTAAACAGGGCGGCCTTCAGATGTCTTCTAAAAGTCAGATAGTTGTTTATCTCCTTGACATTTGAAGGGAGGGCGTTCCACAGGGCGGGAGCCACCACCGAGAAGGCCCTCTGCCTGGTTCCCTGTAACTTCTCTTCTCGCAGTCAGGGAACCGCCAGAAGGCCCTCGGGAGATGGACCCCGGTGTCCGGGGTGATGACGCTCCTTCAGGTCTACTGGGCCGTTTAGGGCTTTCAAGGTCAGCACCAACCCTTTGAATTGTGCTCGGAAACTGTACTGGGAGCTCTGGAGAGCTTTGAGACTTCCCCCTCCGCTCAGCGGGCGGCCTGGATTTGCACCCAGCTCCAGAACTGGCTCTGCCTTTGCAAAATCAAAGCGCCCAGCTGGCTAGAGGTGTCCTTTCCCCTCTCCCAGAACTCAGTCAATGCTGCTCTTATGAAACGATTTCAGGAATCGATCCTTTCCCCCTGCCTAACCCTCACGGCCGGCTGAATTGCGGGAGTCCTTTTTCCTCTTCCCTGGCCTTCGTTTTGTCCTCTTCTCTGGGCCTCGTGAGGGACAGAAACTTGAGCTTGGGGCAAAGGAGACGTGAGACAGACAGACACACACCCCTAGTTTTTGCATCAACTCGACATTAGGAAGAACTTTCTGTAAGAGCTGTTTGCCTGAAAAATGTTGGCCTCTCCTTCCTTGGAGGTTTTTAAGCAGAGCTTGGATAGCCATCTCTCTCGGATGCTTTAGCTGAGATTCCTGCACTGCAAAGCGGGTTGAGATGGATGACCACTGGGGTTCCCTCCCCAACCTGCCAACGTCTCCAAAGTCCCAACTTCCTGCTGCAAAGAGCACCAGCTCTTGGAACAAACAGCGGTGGCGGTTTTGGAAAGAGAGTTTCACATCTGCAACCTTTATGCGCTGCGCGGCAGGGGCAGGCAGGGGGGCTGGCATGCGCCGCAGGACTTCCTGCGCACGAGGGAGGAGGGATATATATGCGCCTGCATGCGCAGCCCGGCTCTCTGCCATCTCTCCCCCCCCCCCCGCGCAGGTCAGCTGGACAACCGTTGCCATGGAGAGGCAGCCTTCAACTGCTGCTGGCTTGGCGGCAGTCGGCAGTCGCCTTGGCCCTCCGCCACCCGGCTTGCCTGGCGGCTGCTTCCCACCACAGTTGTCATGTGCGCAGAGAGACAGAGAGAGAGGGAAGACAGGGAGAGAGACGGCATTGTTGCATGGATGTGTGTCAGAGAGACCTGGGTTCAAACTCACAGGAGTCTTTCCCCTTGCAACTCCAAGGGTTTAAAACTCCTTCCTTCCCTCCTTTCCTTCCTTCTCTTTCTTTCTTTCTTTCCTTCCTTCCTTCCTTCCTTCCTTCCTTCCTTCCTTTTCTTTCTTTCTCTCTCTCCCCCATATTTTTCTCATCACAGCAGCACTGGCTCATGGGTTGTGTAGTAACCCGCTTTGCTTTTTAAGGCCACAGCTCTCCCATCGCTGCAAAACTGCACCATGGGCTCTGTAGTGATTTTACTTGGCTTTGGGTTTTCCTGTCGCAACGATGCCGGCATCTTGGGTTCTATAGTCTTGGGCCTGCAGAGCATTCCAAACTTTTCACGTCGCCAACTCGCTTTTTTAGACACGCATCCTTTCACGACACAGTAATTCAGTTTTGCTTTGGCAAACCCAGAGGTTAAACTAACCCCCTTATAAGAGATACGGCTGCAGTGGTACCTATTTATCTACTTGCACTTTGACGTGCTTTTGAACTGCTAGGTTGGCAGGAGCAGGGACCGAGCAACGAGAGCTCACCCCGTCGTCGCGGGGATTCGAACCGCTGACCTTCCAATCTGACTGGGTTTCCCCAGCCACTCTGGGCAGCTTCCAACAAATTAAAACACAGCAAGACATCAAACATTAAAATCTTCCCTCCACAGGGTTGCCTTCAAATGTTTTATAAAAGCCAGATACAGCGGTACCTTGGTTTAAGAACAGCCCTGTTTACAAACTATTCGGTTTACGAACTCCGCAAGTAGTGTCCTGGTTTGCAAACTTTATCTCAGTCTATTGGACTGCAAGAAGATCCAACCTCTCCATTCTGAAGGAAATCAGCCCCGAGTGCTCACTGGAAGGACAGATCCTGAAGCTGAGGCTCCAAGACTTTGGCCACCTCAGGAGAAGAGAAGACTCCCTGGAAAAGACCCTGATGTTGGGAAAGATGGAGGGCACAAGGAGAAGGGGATGACAGAGGACGAGATGGTTGGACAGTGTTCTCGAAGCTACCAGCATGAGTTTGACCAAACTGGGGGAGGCAGTGGAAGACAGGAGTGCCTGGCGTGCTCTGGTCCAGGGGGTCACGAAGAGTCGGACACCACTAAACGACTCAACAACAACACCTCGGTCTATGAACGGAATTCGAACGGTGGAAGGGCACCAGCGGCGGGAGGCCTCGTTAGGGAAAGCACGCCTCGGTTTAAGAACGGTTTCGGTCTAAGAATGGACTTCTGGAACAGATTAAATTTGTACACCGAGGTTTACCACTGTAGTTGTTTATTTCCTTGACATCTGGTGGGAGAGTGTTCCACAGGGCAGGTGCCACCACCAAGAAGACCCTCTGCCTGGTTCCTTGTAACGTCGCTTCTCGCAGGGAGGGAACTGCCAGAAGGCCCTCAGAGCTGGACCTCAGTGTCTGGGCTGAAAGATGGGGGTGGAACCGCCTGAAAGCCCCCTATCCCCCTGTAGCTTCCAGCCACTGAGGTTCAGAAGCCCTGCTGCCTGCAAGCTTTGAGGGCAAGGAAGAGCCATCATAGTTGGCAGCCATTGACAGCCAGGCCTTCTCCACGAGTTTGTGAAATCTTTGAAAGCCATGCAGGTTGGCCGAGGCGTGTTGCATGCTTTCACTATGCGCATACACGAAAGAGCCTTTTCTCTGATCTCTGCCCTGATTTTCCCAACCTTGCGCTTCAGGGATGCGCTAGCAGAGAGGGAGGAAGAAACCCTTTTCCTCTGCACATCGTGCTTTGTTGTTGTCGAGTTGTTTAGTCGTGTCCGCCTCTTTGTGACCCCCTGGACCAGAGCACGCCAGGCCCTCCTGTCTTCCACTGTCTCCCCCAGTTTGGTCAAACTCATGTTGGTCTCTTCGAGAACACTGTCTCGTCCTCCGTCGTCCCCTTCTCCTTGTGCCCTCCATCTTCCCCAACATCAGGGTCTTTTCCAGGGAGTCTTCTCATGAGGTGGCCAAAGTCTTGGAGCCTCAGCTTCAGGATCTGTCCTTCCAGTGAGCACTCAGGGCTCATTTCCTTCCGAATGGAGAGGTTTGATCTTCTTGCAGTCCATGGGACTCTCCAGAGTCTCCTCCAGCACCAGAATTCAAAAGCATCCATTCTTTGGCGATCAGCCTTCTTGATGGTCCAGCTCTCACTTCCTTACATCACTACTGGGAAAACCAGAGCTTTAACTATACGGACCTTTGTTGGCAAGGTGATGTCTCTGCTTTTTAAGATGCTGTCTAGGTTTGCCATCGCCTTTCACCCAAGGAGCAGGCGTCTTTTAATTTCGCGGCTGCTGTCACCATCTGCAGTGATCATGGAGCCCAAGAAAGTAAAATCTCTCCCTGCCTCCATTTCTTCCCCTTCTATTTGCCAGGAGGTGATGGGACCAGTGGCCATGATCTTCGTTTTTTGATGTTGAGCATCAGACCATATTTTGCGCTCTCCTCTTTCACCCTCATTAAAAGGTTCTTTAATTCCTCCTCACTTTCTGCCATCAAGGCTGTGTCATCTGCATATCTGAGGCTGTTGATATTTCTTCCGTCGTGCTGTCCTTTTGCAAACCTCTCTCACGTCGCCTCTTCCT
Organism: Podarcis melisellensis; assembly: GCF_964234715.1. Taxonomy (NCBI): domain Eukaryota; kingdom Metazoa; phylum Chordata; class Lepidosauria; order Squamata; family Lacertidae; genus Podarcis; species Podarcis melisellensis. The sequence goes on along the minus strand of NC_138536.1, from coordinate 779,873 downwards.
CGCCGCCTCTCTAAACTGGAAAAAACAACAACCCCAAACGTTGCGCGTTTTCCCGGACTCGCCGCATCCCCGGGATCCTTTCGCCGGCCCATTTCTGAACCGTTTCCAACCGATTCCCCGGCGCACGTGGGAAAGGAATTCGGGGGCTGGCGGGGGTTGGTGTGTGTGTCTCTCTCTGCGGCGCAAATCTCGGGAGGGGGCGCTGCGGAGCGCCCTGTGCTGGGAGGCCGGCGGCCCTCGGAAGGCGGTGACGGCGCCCCGCGGGAGGAGGAGGAGGAGGAGAAGGACCCGGTCGGTGGCCGGCGATGTCGGACCCCGGCACTTGGGGGGCCCCGCTGGGCGCCCTCAGCCAGCGCTCCAAGAGGTAACCAAGGCGGAGGCGCGCAGCCGAGGAGCCAACGGAACGCTTCCGGGCGCAATTACGCACCGAGCGGAGCTGCTTTTTGGAGAGGGAGGGAGGGGAAGACGCGCCTCGCCGGAGGGATGGGGGGGGAGGTGTTGCTTGCAGAGAGTTTGTTCTCATCATCTCCGGGGGGGGGGTGCATTGCACAAACAGCCCCCCACTCGCACGGGTGCTTTTTTGGGGACGTTCCCCGGCGCGCCAAGCTTGCAAAAAGGTTTAACAATCACATACCCAGAGACGCCTCTCCTCTCTCGCCTGTGTGTGGCGGGGGCTTTTGTGCAGGAACTCCCCCCCCCCCGAAATATCATCTTGTACTCTAATTTCTGGGCTGTGACTTTTTTTTTTTATTAATATATTATCCACCCGAAGTTCTTCATCTCCTTTCTTTGTGTTTTTATCTCTCGCTGAGAAACAGGTTGGCGTTTCTCCTTCTTCCTCTCCCGCCTCCCCCCCCCCCCCGTTAATCTGTGTGCTCTTGTACAGATTAGGACATAATCCCCTCGGCCAGATTGCGAGGGAGGGGGCTGGTTTGGACCCGGAGCATCCGAGGTCACCGATCTCCTTTGGTGCTCCAACTTCCTTCCCCCTTCCCACCCCACAAAAAAGGCAATGTGAGGTTTAAGGGGGGAATTCTTTCCCCAAACTCCCAATTTGTGTCCTAAAATGAACCCTGGATCATTGGGGGGGGGGCGATTTTTCTCGGGTGAGAAGCAAGGCTGGTTCCTGACTCAAGCTCCAAGGATGTGGAGGGGGGGGCAGAATTCCAGGAATGTGGGGGGGGGAGGAGACGACTGGAGGCAGTAATGAGGTCCAGTTGCTGCTTTTCGCTGGTTGAACTAGTTGGCCACTCTGAGGACAGGAAGACAGACTGGATGGGACCCCCCCCACCTCCGCCCCCTTGGGTCCTGATCCAGCAGCCAAGCTCTTCTCGGTTGCTTAGGATTCCTCAATCGAGCCTCTCTGAGCAAGGGCAGTCTACCTTAGGACGATAAAGACGCAAGGCTTTTTTTTGCTCTCGCATTCTGCTTGCTGGTTTCCCTTTGGGTGGCCACGGTGAGGACAGGATTTTGGGCCAGGCAAACGCGCCTTTGGGCCTGATCCTGCCACCACAGGGGGCTCCTCCTAGGTTTTGACCCGCAGCTTAAAAAAGGTATTGGATCAGTTCAGTGGTTTTCAGTGGCCGCGTTGACTGCATTCTCATATACAGTGTTACTTCAGGTTACAGACGCTTCAGGTTACAGACTCCGCTAACCCAGAAATAGTGCTTCAGGTTAAGAACTTTGCTTCAGGATGAGAACAGAAATCGGGCTCCAGTGGCGCGGCAGCAGCAGGAGGCCCCATTAGCTAAAGTGGTGCTTCAGGTTAAGAACAGTTTCAGGTTAAGAACGGACCTCCAGAACGAATTAAGTACTTAACCTGAAGTACCACTGTGTGTGTGTGTGTGTGTGTATGCAGTATATGTTTTTATTTGATTTTAAAACGTATAAACAAAATCAATGAAAAACCCATAAAATGCTCAGAATCTCAAGACTTATCCCCCACAACTCTTAATAACAATGTTTAAAACTACATATATCAGTTCATATCCAGATTTTTCCGTAGGTCCGAATTGTCCATAGCTTTTGTTACTTTACAAGGGTGGTTAAAACCCTGCTAATGTTTTCACCGGACCAGCAGTTGTCTTGTAAATAAATGCGTTCTCCATTCACTGTCAAGGCAGTAGATGCAGAACTGCGCTTGGCTCTGACTTTTGGCCGTTTGATCGGTCACAGTGAGGCAGGGGCACAAACAGGAATATTTGGGGGGCAGGTAAGACCCGCCCCACATAACTGACTGCAAAATCCGGCACGTTATCGCCATTCAAATGGCAATGCCCATCAACTTTGGGCATGAGTGTGGCCACCTCAAATATTCTATTGGAGGAGAGGCGAAGGGACTTCGGCCCCTAGGAGCTGGCCTCCTGTGCTGTGAGGACAGGTCTGGATGAGGCCCTTTTGCCCGGATCCAGCTGCTGCAGGGCTTTCCTTTTGCGACAGAAAAAGGAGGCAAATATAGATTGTATCCGAGAGAGCGCTGTGAACTCCTTGGCCAGGCTTTGAATAACTCTTGCGATGTTGCAAAGACTTTGGATATATTGGAGAGGACTATCTGAATGAGCTATAATAATATGCAGTTGATTAAGATATTTAAAGGACCCACAGAGGAGAGGAGGGAAATCTGAAGATTCGGAAGAATCCTTGTTCTGTTTTGAAATTTAATTGTGTTAAATGTGTGCGCGGTTTGTTTTGTAAAACCGGTAAAAATCATATCGAAAAGAAGAGAGAAAAGGAGGCTATTCGCATCATGCACAGCTCATCTCCGGGGTGAGATTTAGCGACGAGCATCAACTTGGATGACTCTAAAAAGGAGATTATACAAATCCAGGGAGGATCTGTGGCTACTGGCCAATGGCTCTGTTGTCGCTTCTACGGGCAGGAAATGCCTCTGATGACGCGCTAAGGTCCGGGTTTCGGGCTTCCGTTTTGGGGCATCTTAGCGGACGCTCTCCTCCAAAAAAACAAAGATCATGGCCACTGGGCCCATCACCTCCTGGCAAATAGAAGGAGAAGAAATGGAGGCAGTGAGAGATTTTACTTTCTTGGGCTCCATGATCACTGCAGATGGTGGCAGCAGCCACGAAATTAAGAGACGCCTGCTTCTTGGGAGAAAGGTGATGGCAAACCTAGACAGCATCTTAAAAAGTAGAGACATCACCTTGCCGACAAAGGTCCGTATAGTTAAAGCGATGTTTTTCCCAGTAGTGATGGATGGAAGTGAGAGCTGGACCATCAAGAAGGCTGATCGCCGAAGAATTGATGCTTTTGAATTATGGTGCTGGAGGAGACTCTTGAGAGTCCCATGGACTGCAAGAAGATCCAACCTCTCCATTCGGAAGGAAATCAGCCCTGAGTGCTCACTGGAAGGACAGATCCTGAAGCTGAGGCTCCAAGACTTGGGCCACCTCAGGAGAAGAGAAGACTCCCTGGGAAAGGCCCTGATGTTGGGAAAGATGGAGGGCAGAAGGAGAAGGGGACGACAGAGGACGAGATGGTGGGACAGTGTTCTCGAAGCTACCAGCATGAGTGTGACCAAACTGCGGGAGGCAGTGGAAGACAAGAGGGCCTGGCGTGCTCTGGTCCAGGGGGTCACGAAGAGTCGGACACGACTAAACGACTCAACAAC